>NW_026294617.1:74010828-74610828 GCF_007827085.1 Peromyscus californicus insignis
AGAAGAAGGACAAAAAGAATTGGCAAATGACAAAACATGGAATATCGAGTGTTTAGGAAAATAAAGAACGGTGGCATTCTTAATAACTAGTCTGTTCCACATCAAGTTTCTCTATTTAGTTCATATTTTTATTAATACTTTGTTCTCTAGTAAATATTAAGATTGTCATTTTAATTGCTTAAACATTAAAAAAAGTCAAAATACTTTTACTTTCACACTTTAGAGAAAATGCAACAAGATTAATAGTCTTGATAGAAAGAAAACAATTAGAGCTACCATTAGCTTTTTGATTGTGAACTCCGAGTATATTTTTGGCTTCACAGATAGGGCTATATTGGTGCTGCAGTTACAAGCCGCACCACTTCCTGCACGCTTCTGTGGTTTTCTGCCGCCTGAGAAGTGTTCTTGCAGATCTGAGTGGTGCTATATTTATCCCGGGAACACTAATATTATCAGAAAAAGCCTTGTGAGTTAATCAAAACACTGGCATAATCAGACACTTGCCTCAGAATCCATTTTATCTTATGTTTTTAACTAACTATGAATTGTGAAGAAAGGTTGACTTCCAGCCTTTAAAAATGTAAATTTGTTTGGCTAAAAACCAGAAAGGTGAAATGCTACAAATGTGCCTTCTCACCACTTATGGAGAGTGGACTTACACAAAGCTAAGTATATTTTAATAAGTGATCCAGTTCCTTTTGGGCACTTACAGTAATACAACAAAGTGACATCGTCACCATAGCTCTACCACACACTCCACATACGAAATCTGTTTTCCTCTCTTCTTGAGTCACAGGGTTCTTTGAGGACAGGAGACTCTGTCTTTTAACCCTTATATATAACACTTAGTTTACTACATGGCACATAACAGGTTCTCAGTGAAATGTGGTTTTCTTTGGGATACAGAATTATAGAAAATTACTTTTCCATTATTTTAAAAAAGATTTAATTTTTATGTTTTACTCATGTGAGTTTGAGTGCGGGTTTGTGCATGAGTGCGATGCCTGCAAAGGCCAGGCAGGGCCCTGGATGCTTTGGAGCAGGAGTTCAAGGTGGCTGGGAGCTGCCCAGTGTGTGGGCTGGGAGCAGAACTCAAGACTGCAAGAGCAGTATGCGCTCTTAGCAACTGAGTCATTTTTCTCTCCCTCCCTCCTCCCTTCCTTCCCTCCTTCTTTCCTTCCCTCCCTCCCTCCCTCCCTCCCTCCCTCCCTCCATCTCCCTTTCTTCCTGCTATCAAGTTCCTTTGGCGGCCAGATGCTGCCTTACATTACAGAGGCGCTCTCTTCCACCGGGATTACCCTAGCACTGACATTCCTCTATGCTGAGGAGAACCTGAGATGGAGGTTCCTCCTCACTCTCTAAGTCCCAAACCGCCTCTCACAGAGCACAACTACATACAAGGAACTGCTGAACTTGCCCAAGGATGAACATGAGGGGACACGGGCTGTCTCAGGAGTGTGTTATCCACAGTGTCAAACCACCAAAGGCGCAGTTTAGCGAGTGGAGCCTGGGGCCTGAGAGGCAACGCTACTCAGCCGAGGGAAAGCAAATGGCGCCCAGCTGGAGCAGTCTCCCAGAAGCTGCTCTCTGGCTTCTGAGAGGCTTCAAGGGAGACATGTTTTGACAGGTGAAGAGAAGGTATCCCAACGTCCCAGAGCTTAGATAGTGGTCACATTAAAAGCACAATGGCAAGAAATCACGTAGTGCCTCTGTGGCAGAGCTGTGGGCTTTAGGTGAAGTTTGGTATACATCCTGAAGGTGCTTGGGTGCCGAAACCAGGAGAGTGTTTTTAACCCAACAGGGAAATGGGAAACAAGAATTTGAGGCCAGGATCTGTGATTTAAGTTGAGAGCTGTCATCAACCTTGGTTTTGTAGAATACAGACGGAAAAGAAGTCAAAAGAAGGACTTGTATAAATGCTTGTTTCACTGCAAGAGACGGGATCACACCATGGCTGGGCAGTGAGGCTGGCAAAGGAGACCCTGGGAAGTGGAGCCCAGAGTTTAGAATTTCCTTAGTTAGAGTGGGGTAGTGGTTGAAGGGACAGATGGACAGGACAGAGGCAGAACCAGCACGAACGACTGCGGCTGGAAAACATGACACCACAACACCAGAAATAGAAGGCCAAAGCCAAGAGCAGCTGAAACCAGGCGGTGAATGGAGTGGCTGTGATTCCCACATTTGCGTTTAAAGAGCTCCCCTCAAAGTCACCCTTATTTATGCTAAGACAGGGCTCTGCACCTGGTTGAGCAGTGGGGTGATGGCATCATCACAGCGGTCTAGAATGAGAAGCAGTGGAGGCACCTCTGTCCGCCGGAACTCAAAGAGTTCATATTCTTTACTTATCACTTGCTGAGGACACAAGAGGAATAGCGTTTGGTTAACCGGTTAGCTGGCAGTGGAGACAACAACAAAACAGGAAATGGATAAAAACACAGGGGGCAGCTTTCCACCCTCACAGGCCTCCCGCAAAAGGATTCAAAAGCTTCATAAAGTTTTGTAGCACACTATTAAAAAATTAGGACTTGAAGCCGGGCGGTGGTGGCGCACGCCTTTAATCCCAGCACTCGGGAGGCAGAGGCAGGCGGATCTCTGTGAGTTCGAGGCCAGCCTGGGCTACCAAGTGAGTCCCAGGAAAGGCGCAAAGCTACACAGAGAAACCCTGTCTCGAAAAACCAAAAAAAAAAAAAAAAAAAAAATTAGGACTTGAAACCCTACTTTCCAAGTGGGTTGGCTGGGCCCCTGAAGTTAAGTAGCTGTAAATACTTCTTAGGTTAAATCTAAGAGTCTTAGTGCTAATTTGTTCCTTTTTTTATTGTTTTGAATTATGTAGCCATACTTCTTTGCCAAGAAAACAAAGAAGATATCTTTTCTTTCTTTCTCTCTTCCTTCCTTTCTGTCTGTCTATCCTTCCTTCGTTCCTTTCTTCCTCCCTCCTTCTCTCCCTGTCTGTCTGTCCTTCCCTTCCTTTCTTCCTCCCTCCTTCCCTCCCTGTCTGTCTGTCCGTCCCTTCCTTCCTTCCTTCCTTCCTTCCTCCCCGCTCCCTTCCTTCCTTCCTTCTTCCTTTCTCTCTCTCTCTCTCTCTCTCTCTCTCTCTCTCTCTCTCTCTCTGTCTCTCTCTCTCTTCAGACATGGTCCTGGAACTTGATATGTAGCTCAGGCTGACCTTGAACTCACAGAGAGCTAGCTGCCTGCCAAGGCATGCACCACCACGTCTGACATTTCAGATATTTCCTAACTCTTATAGGGAAACAACTAGCCCTGAGGTTTTAGAACCAGGATAAGGGGATACTATACCTTAACACATTCTCCAAGTCTTTTCGCGGCCTCTGATGAGAGCTGGTAACGAATCATGGGGCACTTCTTCAGAGACAAGAGGAGGGCTGTCAGTCCTTGAGTAGTTCTGGAGAGCTGGGCTGGATCCCAATTCCGGCCCTTTTTGTTAAAAACATATTAAAAGAAAATACCTTAATTTTCTCTAACTCCAGTTACTTGATGAATTAATTTCCATTTGATTACTTATTTTGCAAAGCCCTGCCTTCCATACCTGACAGCAACCCAAAATATTGAGGGAAAACAAATGTGGATTCACAGCAATGTAATCACCATAAAATTCCTGCAAATAAAAAGGATCAAAATCAGTTAATCCATGGACTCCGGCTGTATTGAGAGCTATGGACTCCGGCTGTACCGAGAGCTATGGACTCCAGCTGTACCGAGCACTATGGACTCCGGCTGTACTGAGTACTATGGACTCCAGTTGTACTGAGTACTATGGACTCCAGCTGTACTGAGTACTATGGACTCCGGCTGTACCGAGCACTATGGACTCCAGCTGTACTGAGTACTATGGACTCCAGTTGTACTGAGTACTATGGACTCCAGCTGTACTGAGTACTATGGACTCCAGCTGTACCGAGTACTATGGACTCCAGCTGTACTGAGTACTATGGACTCCGGCTGTACCGAGAGCTATGGACTCCAGCTGTACTGAGTACTATGGACTCCGGCTGTACCGAGAGCTATGGACTCCAGCTGTACTGAGTACTATGGACTCCGGCTGTACCGAGTACTGTAATCAAATGGGAACATACAGGGTGAAGAAGTACAAGGTGTTCAAATAATAACTGAGTAGCAATGGTCAGTATGGGGGAACTGAACTAACTATAATACCAGCAATGATAAATCTTCTTTTAAAAAGTTGAAGTATACATACCAATGTAAATTTTTAATTAGTAAAAAAAAAAAATTGTAGGATACACTATGTTATGTGCCCAGTGTTTTCTTGTGTGGGTGGATGTGATTTAAAATAGGTCATTCTTTTTATATGTTCTACCACTTGGAATATCTTTTGGAAATTTTCAAAACTAGTTTATTTGTTGCCTGTGAAGACAGTACTTTTCACATAGGTAATAAACATATTCAAGTGTTTATGACAGACATATTCTAGAACACTGAACTATTAAAGAAGGAAAATAACATTATACATGCTAATGCTATATATTATATAGCATACAAAATAAGTGCTTAGGAGTTTCTGAGTTTTAGCTTAGTGATAAAGTCTGTTTACTAGCTCCCAAAGTATGAGTCTCTCAAACAGAATGTTAAGAACTCTTGCTCACAGCCTTTGATTCGTATTTTCTCCCAATCGGGCATAGCCTTATTGATGAAGGTTTTTTTTTTTTGTTTGTTTGTTTTTTTGAGACAGGGTTTCTCTGTGTAGCTTTGCGCCTTTCCTGGAACTCACTTGGTAGCCCAGGCTGGCCTCGAACTCACAGAGATCTGCCTGGCTCTGCCTCCCGAGTGCTGGGATCAAAGGCGTGCGCCACCACCGCCCGGCTGATGAAGGTTTTTAAAGTAAGGTTCATAAACTATCATAAACTAACAAAGAACATACTTGACTCTGTCTCCCAACTATGAAAATGTTTCACCAATTCATCAGCCCACTCTGCTCCTTCCTACTGATCCCATCAATCCTACTTCTGTCCGATTTAATACCTCCTTCAAATGCTCTAGATATAGGTCTGCCTGGTGTGTGCACATTTATTTTGTCTGATCAGACAGCACCTTCTTTATTTATAGACTAAAATCTTTTAATGGGGACAGTACAAGGGAGGTTACAGGACCCACACCTTTACCTGAACTTCAGCCACAACTTCCTGCTCATCAGCTTCAGCTAATGACTTCACATCACTCTTGCTGATCACATTACTGAAATCTGAAACAGACATGTTGCATGTGACTCAAATGGCATCCGTTTGCTGCAAGTAGACTCCTACAGGCCTGGGGTGAAGCCTAATGAATGATTGGCGTTTAGCACACACTGTGGTACAGGTCAAAGTCACATACTCGGCTGCAATGAGGAGTACAAATATGCTTAATTAATTAACTAACTAATCCCCAAATTCATACTGTAAAAAAGACCATCACTAAAGACCTGAGAGGATGCTGCAGACTCAGATCACTACCTTAAGACAGCAAACACAGGGAAGGAAGTAAACCTTTATCCTCTTTTACATGTAAGTTATATCAAATAAGAGACGAGGGAAGTTTTTTTGTTGTTGTTGTTTTTGTTTTTGTTTTTTTTTTGGTTTTTTTTTTTTGTTTGTTTTTTGTTTTTTGTTTTTTTCGAGACAGGGTTTCTCTGTGTAGCTTTGCGCCTTTCCTGGAACTCACTTGGTAGCCCAGGCTGGCCTCGAACTCACAGAGATCTGCCTGGCTCTGCCTCCGAGTGCTGGGATCAAAGGCATGCGCCACCACCGCCCGGCTGTTTTTTTTTTTTATAGAAACATTTCCTCTAAAAACCCCATGGAATGTGCATGATAGAATACTTCCCCCTCCAACTCCTAATGAATAACCTATAAACATTGATTTCACTAACAATATCTCTAGAAGAAACAACCAGAGAAACTACACAGCATCACCTTTTTAGTATTCTTGCTAAAAAGAACCCAAAACTTAATCCATGTCAGGTTCTTTATGCCCTTACAGATATACACGGATAAAGGAACATTCTTTAACTTGAAGGAATATGCAGACCCACCCTACAGTGATGAAATCAGGAAGATTCAGCCCATAGAAAATGTAACTGCTTCCTCAGTAGACCAGTTGCATGGCAGAAGAAGACCTATAGAAAATCAGTGGAACCAACACACTGACCAGTAAGGTTTAATAAATGGATCTTATTTTGATCCTGACTCAAACAAAGAAAAAAGAGGGAGAGAGAAAGAGATGAGATCTGAACACTGAATTGAGTTCATGAAAATAGGAGTTACTTTTCATTTTTACTAGATGAATCTATCTCTATTAAAGATGCATACTGAAATATTAATGGATAAAACTTATATGACATTGTAGATTTGTTTAAAAAATATTGGTGGGTAGAAGATGGGAGCATGGTTCAAATAAGACTGGGTGTGACTGGGTACACAGATTTATCATGCTATTTTACTTATGTGCATTTGACATTTTCCATAATATTTTAAAAATATTTTTAAATCAAAGGGGCCTGTTAAATAAGAGACTTACAGACCTAAAACTATTAAAAATGAAATGAACAGAAGGCCAGTTTAGTGTTAACTTAAATTGTGCTAAAAGCCTGTATTGAATAAAATTACTAAATACTAATTATTTCAGTTTACTTTAACCAAATAAAATTCTGAAATTGATTGCCATACCCTACAGATTTCAAGTTTATATTTTATACAGTTCAGTGCTAATGTAATTTTTCTTCTGCCTCGTAGATTCACAGCCCAAATCAATCTCCGTAAGTACCACTCTTTGTTATGCAGGACACTGTGGAGGAGGAAGTGGGGTCTTTCACTACATGACCCCCACTCCGTTTTTAGCAAAGAAACTCAGAAAATGAATGCTTCTATTATATATTGACTCAAAAACAGAACTCAGGGGAAACATATAAATTATATATACATATCTAGAACTGAGGCTGTAACTTGTAATTTGACTAAAAAAAAACTAAAATAACTATACTCCTGAGTGTTGGGATTAAAGGCGTGCTCCACCACTGCCCACCTAATTTTTGGCATAATTAAATAGTAATATATGGTAAAAGAAATTTGTATGCTCTAGAGTCTAAGATGTACTAAAATATTAAGTACATTATTAAGTAGTAATAAGACTTAGACAATGGTCTAAATCCCCAAAGCTTAAAACCTCTCAAGTGTCCTACTTTCTCTTCTTTCTTCCTTCCTCTTTTTCCTTTTTTTTAAAAACAAGGTCTTTCTATGTAGCTGTGGCTGGCCTGGGACTAGACCAGGATGGCCATGATCTGCCTGCCTCTGCTCCTGAGTGCTGGTCTTACGGCATGTACCACCACCACGCCAGGCCAAGCTTCCCACTTTTTGGGTGCTAAGTTTGCTCCCTGGTTTTGGAACCGGCTCCAAACTTTACTACATCTACAGAGAGCAATGTTGACACCTAGAGGAGACAATTGTAACTTCCACAGCAGAATGGAAGAAAAATTCAAATAAATTTTGAGTAGGCATGAACCTGTTCATTTCCAGAGTTTCCTATGCACGCCCCCATGTGGGCACACGAGAGATAACTGCTTGGCAATGTGTCCTTTCACGCACCACGTTAAGAACAGCAAAGACAGGTGGGATGAATTCATCCAGTGTGCAGACACATTTTCATTATCATGCTCCTTCCCCCAAACAAATTAGCTTCTACACCTCCATTCACAGGAGAAACACAGGACGAAGTAGGTACTCTGATGGAGGGAAAATGTGCAGTTTGGCTACTTTCAACTTTTGGCTCATAAATCAGGCATAAATCTAAGCAATCACTGATGAGTGGAAATTGTTATTTTGATTTCAGAAAGAGAATGAGGGCCACTACCTAATTTTTAAAGGTAACTCATCCTTATTTTATGTATACTTTGCGTGCATGTATGTCTGTCCATCATGTACATGCAGTGTCTGTGGAGGCCAGATGTCAGATCTCCTGAAACTGGAGTTACAGATAGTTGTGAGCTACCATGTGGGTGCTGGGAATTGAACCCTGCTCCTCTGGAAGAGCAGTTAGTGTTCTTAACAACTGAGCCATCTGTCTCGTCCCTACAATATTTTTAATACTTTGAATACACAAGCTTTTAAGTGATGAGCTCAGTGAACTTGATGCTACGAGTTACTCAACAGCCCAGACCAACTGGGTCAGACACACATGACTTAAAGTGAACTAACTTACAAATAACTTACAAATAAAATATATGCTGTATTTGGGTCTTCGGAGCTCTTGAATCAGATAGTCCACATTCTCCTAGAAAACAAAGAACAAATTAAGCATGAGCAGAATTGCTTCATAAAATGTAATAAGGGCTGGTAAGATGGTTCAGCAGATAAGAGCATTTGCTGCCCAGTCTGATGACCTGAGCTGAATCCCAGGCACCCACATGGTGGGAGGGGAGATCAGGTTCCTGCAAATTGTTCTGTGACCTCCATAAGTGTAACTTTAAAAACTATTCATTGACTGACTTACTTGGAGTCTAACAGTATGCTGAGATCAAGACTGTACATATATTGGGTAATGAAGGATGAAAATAAAAAGAAATACATTAAATATATAAATGTATGCTAAATATCAGTTATCTGCATTACTTTGGTTAAATTAAGGTAAAACTAAATGATGTATGTTGAAATATAGCATAAAATTGCTACTAACTGCCTCAAGCTGCTTATCAATAAATTGCATTCATCTGATCAAATTTCTTACTTAGAACACCAAAATGTGTGTAGTTCTTTAAAAACAAGAGAAAATATAACTTAACTATATTCACTTTGGCTTTTGACTTATTGAGGTCTAAAAGTCTTTTTAAGATTTAATTTTTAAATTATGTGTGTGTGTGTGTGTGTGTGTGTGTGTGTGTGTGTGTGTGTGTGTACACACTGTTGCCTGTGGAGGACAGATGCATCAGACTCCACTGGAGACTGAGTTACAGGTGGTTGTGAGTTGTCCAACAGAGGTGCTGGGAATCAAACTTGAGTCCTCTGTAAGAGCAGTACACACTCTTAACCAATGAGCCATCTCTCCTATCCAGTTCTTTTTATATAGTCAAAACACGAGAATTCTAATCACAGACCATTCTAACGAGCACTTGATCTGTTTTTGATACCAGAATAAATGCTTACATTTCAAATTAAACCAGCCCTTAAAACTAAAATTTGTGGGGACAAGAAGGCTCTGCTGCTCGATTGTGTCACTGTTAATGTCCTTATTTAAACAACTAAAAGTTTTGTTTAAATTGTGCCATTAGTGCTAAAAAAAGGTTTTAAGAAATGCTCACTGCACACAAATCCCAGCACTCAGAAGGCATAAACCAAGAGGTTGTGGGTTCAAAGTCAGGCTGGGTGACAAAGCCAGACCCTGTGTGAAAGCAAGCAAATAACTGAGCAGAAGTGTACGGTGTCTACTCAGTGGGGAAAAACAGTTTTCACATTGTCATTTAAACTATAGAAACATTGTCTTTATGATATAACATTTCTATTGTGTCGTTAAGAGATTTATTTATTGTGTGAGTGCATGTGCACACATGTATGTAGGTGTGCATGGGTTGGGAGGCTAGAAAGGGTGTTGGGTGTCCTCTTCTACTGCTTCCTGACATTCATTTGAGGCAGGGTCTCTCCCTGAGCCCAAGGCTCCCATTTCCTGGCTAGGCCAGAAGCCAGCAAGTCCCAAAGATCTGGCCTCCACTCCCCTCGGACCTGGGTTAAAGGCATCTGGGGATGCCCAGCTGGTTTTGTGGGTGCTGGGATCTAAACTTTGGTTCTCATGGTTGTGCAGCAAGTGCTCCTGACCGCTGAGCCATCTCTCTAGCCCCCTTTTTTTTTTGTTATTGAGACAGAATCTCATGGAGCCCAAGCAGGCCTCAAACTTACTATGTAGCTAAGAATGACTTTGAACTTCAGATCCTCTTGCCTCTATTTCCCAAGTGCTGGGATCACCGACATGTGCTACCATGCCAAGCTCACTTTATAATCTTAAGGACAAACTGTTTTTAACAAGTAATTTAAGTCTAACATTACTGCTTTAATTTTACGGCCAGGTAAATAGGTAAAAGATATGAAGTCAAGAGAGTCTGAGAGTGTGTATATGGCTATTAAAGAGGTCTCCTCATTTTATGTTAGGAGATAACAGACTATGTCGTGTCTAAGACCTCTCTTAATGACCAAAATTTCATTTCCGAAAGCTACAAATATGAAAAAAACACATTAATTTAGCAATTATTTCTTAAGCATCTTCTATGTAGCAGGCAGCATGGGAAAATGGGATGGACAACCAGATAAAATTTCTGCTATCATGGAGCTTATTATGGTGCTAGGTATTATTATTAAGCTAGGTATCAATCACAAAACCCATATAACTTTGTCAAATAAGTATCACTTGCCTGTAATCCCAGAACTCAGGAGGCAGAGGTGGGGGTGGTGGGGGACTATTGCAAATTTCAGCCAGCCAGGACCACACAGTGAAAACCGTGTTGGAAAACAGACCCCTTTAACCATGACCGGTGACTGAGAGGGAGGCGGTGCTGTGTGTAGGAGGGACATGGGACCTGCTCAGTAAGGCTGGGGACGATCTGCTTGATGAGGTAAACAAGTTTCAGGCAGAGGGAGGAATCCGTGCCAAGGCTGTGTGGCGGGAGGGGCCATCAGAATGTAAACGGACTGAAGGGTAGTGTAGCTAAGGTGCAGAGTGGCAGAGGGCCTCCAAAGTGACAGGAACTAGACCACGCCGGACTCTGCAGCCAACAAGGAAGGATTCTGTTTTTACCATCAGAACAATGAGAAGTCACCCAGGGATTTCAAGCCGGGCGACACAATCAGGTTTTCATTTGGGAAAGTACACACGATACAAGCATGATTAAAGGTTGGCAAACATGAACATGAGGCGAGAGGACATAAAGCCAGCCATGGTGGCAGACACGAGGCAGGAGAACTGCCACAAATTTGAAGCCAGCCTGGTTTTTAGCATGAGTTCCAGGTCAGCTAGGGCTCCACGGTGATCGCATTTCAAAACAAAAACAAAAAGAGAGAATTTTTAAAAATAAGACATAGAAATTTTTTTTTTTAACCAAAACCAAAACCTAGGGGGCCCGAGAGATGAGACAGCTCAATGGTTAGACATCTGCCACCAAGGCTGACAACCTGAGTCTGAGTTTGGGACTCACAGGGCCAGGAGAGAACTGACTCCTGCAAGTTGTTCTCTGACCCCCACATGCAGCCTGTGGCACAGGCCACCCTCCCCCACCCCCACTATATATTTTCAGTATAAAGAAGGCGAAGCCAGATTTGCAAGATGACGGACAGAAGCTGAGAAAGGGCTTATGAACGTTCAGTAACGTGAACAAATAAACAACAGGAATAAACACGCAGAGGAATGATAAAAAAAGGCCTCCTGGGCTCCAGTGCAGGACTAGACGTGAGCACAGGAACTTAAATATGTACAAAAGTCCTTTTCCTGCTAGGCCACTGGATTTAACTGTAGGAGTAAGACGGAGCCACTACAGCAATCACTGGACGACTTCTCTTTGCTTTTACGCTAAAGGCATATTCATTCCTAAGCACAGACGGGATTAAAATGATAAAGGTTCAAGATAAGGCAGAGCTGTATGAAAGAGGAACAGTGATGTTTAGTGCTAGGTATGAAGGTCAACCCAGCACTACAGTGACCCAGGTTCCCGGAGTTAGTGGCTTTGGGAATAGCTTTAATCCGAAAGATACCCTGAAGGAAAAACTGGCTGTCAGAGGGGTGACCCAAGGCACGGAAAGGAGAGGAAGGGAGGTCACAGCGCTGACAAAACAGGGTAATTATGATGCCACAAATGATGGCCACGCAAATTTATTTTGCCTTCTTAATGCTTTCAGATCAGTAATTCTGCATTTGCCTGTGGAGACGGCAGCTCAGTTTGTGTGGTACCTTTGTAGGTCGAAGAAAACAAATTGCTTTTAGGTGTTTCATGATCTCTCGATTTTGAGAATCAATTCGTTCGAAGAGGTATACTTCCTTCTGAAGAATCTCTGACTGTGTGTAGACCATACTCACTATACCAGTCTGTAAAGAAAAAGAATGAACTAAGATTACACTAGTCCTGACTAATAAAAACATGCATCAATAGCTTAGCCGTTTTTTTCTATTATCACTTGGCTAGGTAACTTAAATGTTAATACGCGGAATAATATTTGCTGAATATCCAAAACAGGTAGCGATGTGTGAAAGTAAAAAAAAACCTACTCTCTGAACATGAACAACTCAGAAACTTCTAAAGAGGGTTTTCTCCATTCATTTCAAGTTGTTTTTCTCCTTTAAGTTGTGGCCAACAAATAACCTGTCATTCCAGCTTGAGCCCCAACAACTAACTTTTAAAGACAGCGTTGACAGGGTCACCCTAAAGTCTTCCAAGTGTTCTTGGCAGACACTCTTTCAGGTTTAAGAAGTCTCTTGGCGCCGGTTAGAGCCGGTTAGACCGCACGCCCACTAGGAAAGCTTTATTCAACTTTTCCAGTGCCCGACAGAACCGACCATCGCCATGAATGAAATGCTAAGTCCTACCGTGGAACGGGACCAGCAATTCTAAGGGAGGGAGGGAGGGAGGGAGGGAGGGCTGCCTTCACAAACACTGAGCAAAAGCGAACTCACCGTCTCTTTATCCATGAGAAGCACCTTCATGCCGGGCCCGCTGTCCTCTATCATTTTGGAAATATACTGCTTCACTGCAAAAACCACGTTCATGGTGGCGAACTGACAGGTGCCCCACAGCCCTTCCCGCCCACTTCCCTGGCTGAATTAACCTCAGGCCTGCTGGCTGGGTCTCAGCTGCTTCCGGGCGGCCAAGTATTGGCTTCCGGGAGTCCGGGTAGCTCCGATCCTGGGAATTGTAGTTCCTCCGAGGAGTCGCGGAACCAGACTCGGCTGCTGCCTGCCGGCGCCATTCCCGACGCGCCTCGGAGGCGCGTGGAGAGGAAGGCAGTCTGACAGCTGTCTCGGCCACAGGAACCGTGGGACGTGGCTATGCTGTTTGCCGAGCAGCCTTTCTGGAGACCGGCGTGCATGTCATCGTGGCACTGGGCAGGCTGAGGCGGCGGGGTCGCAGGTTCGGGACCAGTCCGTACGGTAGCAAGTTTCCGGATAGCCCGGGCTGGTTTTTTTTTTTTTTTTTTTTTTTTTTTTTTTTTTTTTTTGGTTTTTCGAGACAGGGTTTCTCTGTGTAGCTTTGCGCCTTTTCCTGGAACTCACTTGGTAGCCCAGGCTGGCCTCGAACTCACAGAGATCCGCCTGGCTCTGCCTCCCGAGTGCTGGGATTAAAGGCGTGCGCCACCACCGCCCGGCCGGGGCTGGGTTTTAAAAGTATCCAAACAGACTTGAAGCTGCACCAGGGGACGGCATTTTGTATTTACTAGGCCGTGGACAAGATTCGTCTTCTCGCCTCCCAGTGGTCATTATTGAGGCAGTGACAGTGCCCCGAGTTAGAGCGGAGAGTGAGGCTGGAGTAGGTTTTCCGAAGAGAGAAGGGCGGCTGAAATTGATCACGTGTTTGTTGAATGAATGAACAAAGCGAACACCCTTTAGGGATGCTGGAGGTCTGTAGAGGCCTCAGATACCCCATGAGGGCGGGGAGCTTCCGCCCCCCACTCAGGACCGCCGGGACTGCGAGCCCACGGCGCCCGTGGCACGGGACATCGCTGGCTTGGAGGAGCGTCGAGTTTCCAGGGACCCTGAGATGGTCTGGGGGCAGTTATTCATTGAACCTGAGAACTAACCTGAGGATATTTAAAGGGAAACATTTTTATCTAAGAAGCAGTGAAAGATTAGCAATAAAATGATCTTATTTATTTACTTGTTTATTTATTATGTATACAGTGTTCTGCCTGCATGTACACCTGCAGGCCAGAAGAGGGCACCAGATCTCATTACAGATGGTTGTGAGCCACCCTGTGGTTGCTGGGAATTGAACTCGGGAACTGGGAAGAGAAGCCAGTGCTCTTAACCTCTGAGCCATCTATTTCTGCAGCATAGTAAAATGGATCTTAAAGAGTCAGCTTCCAAAGAGCTGCTGCAGATCACACAGGCCTGTCATTCTCAAAAGGGTGTTTTTTTGTTGCTCACCTTTAGGCTGGAGAATTGTAAAACCAAGAAGATAACTGCAACAAATCAGTGACTGTTAGTGCTTTAAACATTTCCACCAAAATACTGATGCATAAGAGAGGGAGACCCAGTAATCGAATGCAAGAGGCACAAAACAGAAGGAGGGACTGTTTAATTGAGGAAGGGAACCAGGGCGCTTTGGGAAGGGTGGGGTGAGAGATGGTGGGGCTGCAGGCAAGAAGCAGGGGACCGAAATAGAACTAGGTATACCTGGAGGTATATCTCTTTGAGTTCCAGACCAGCCTGGTCTACGGAGTGAGTTCCAGGACAACCAAGGCTACATAGAGAAAACTTGCCTGCAAAAACCAAAAAAAAACAAAATAAAACAAGCAAAAACAAAAACCCTGAGGTATAGCTGTAATAGTTATGAAAGTGCCATTATGAAACTCATCATTTATGCTAACTTAAAAATTAATTTAAAAAATCAACACGCTCGGCATCACTAAATATTAGTTCTTTTAACATATTGTAAGAAATACGCGGTTAGATAGAACAAAGGAAACTTAATCGGGTTATGCACATTATATGAAACTCCAAATCCTTTGAAGGACCAGAAGCCACCTCTAAAATTGTGAAAATGTGTTCCTTTAATTTCCAGCCAACAAATAAAGCTTCCTATTGAATATTTTACTATTTTTGAGACTTTTTTCTTCCTTTTTGTTTATTTTATTTTATTTTGGTTTTTCGAGACAAAGTTACTCTGTGTAGCCCTGGCTGTCCTGGAACTCACTTTGTAGACCAGGCTGGCTTTGATCTCTTGTATCTGCCTGCCTCTGCCTCCTGAGTGCTGGGATAAAAAGTGTGCACCACCACCACCCAGCTTTCTTCTTCCTTTTTGTTAAGATAAGGTTTTGTTATGTAACATAGGCTGACTTTGAACTTCGATTCTCCTGCCTCAGTCTCTCCTGTGCTGGAGTTATTGGTGTGCAACACGTGTTCAGATATGTTTAGAAAGAAGCTTTAAAGCTTTTTATTAAAACAAGACTGTTATATTAACTACACACAAATGAAATATAATGTTATATATAATTCTGTCTTATCAGTAAAAATATTTATATATTATAGAAAACATTGAAACAGCAAAGCAAATAAAATTTACCCACAAATCTAGCAAGTCTATCTGCAAAATCAGTCTCCTATGTCACTTGGATTGTTTTTCCTTACTGGACTGCGCTATAGGATGTCATAATTGTTTTCAACTTTCTACCTTTTTTTTTTTTTTTGGTTTTTTGAGGCAGGGTTTCTCTGTGTAGCTTTGAGCCTTTTCCTGGAACTCACTTGGTAGCCCAGGCTGGCCTCGAACTCACAGAGATCCGCCTGGCTCTGCCTCCCGAGTGCTGGGATCAAAGGCGTGCGCCACCACCGCCCGGCTTCAACTTTCTACCTTTTACAAAGAACAAGGAGTAGGAAAGTGATTATCTGTGAAATTAGTGCTTTTTCAGATTACAGCTAATTTGTAAGAGACGAGTTGACAGAATCCTTTTAGTTGTTTATGATCAGAGAGTTATGACTTTTTGAAGGAGAGGGGAAAATACCTACCTTGACAAAGTTGACTAATTCCATTCCCCATAAAATTCCATGGAGGCCAATGGCAGTGTTACTTTATACACTGAATGAAAACAAATGTAGCCATAAGCATTTTGAAGAAATTGTTACCTCTATAATGGGTGCTGTGATGGCCCTGACATTTAAGAGTGTCCTTCTTCCCTGAAGAAAACCACTGGAGTTATTTTAAATGTCTCTATAGTAAGGACTTCTGTATCCCTGTATTTCTAAAAATAAGACTGAAATGCTTTGTGACTCATCCAGGATAATCCCAGACTGATGTTACAGGCAAGAGAAAGCATATTTGGAAGGCAATATGAAGTGCCTTACTTTTTTTTTTATTGTGTAAGTAAACTTAACAATAAAGACATTACATTTAAAAATAAAATCATGACATTCTTCATATATGAGTGATTAAGTGAACTATAAAAATTTCAGAAATAGTTACTTGAGAAGTTTACTTTTGTGCCAGGCATAGTGGTGTATGCTTTTAGTCCCAGCCCTTGGAAGGCAGAGCAGGCAGTTCTGAGTTCAAAGCCAGCCTAGTCTACATAGTGAGTTCCAGGACAGCTGGACTGTTTTTTTTTTTTTGGGGGGGGGAGGAGTTTATTTATTTTCACTGGGTTCCAGAAACTGTTGCTTTAAGGATATAAAACAGGAAGTTAAAATGTGCTACTTATGTCTGCACATTTAATTTAGACTTGTGCATATGTGCATATGTTATATAAATAGTGATAATTATCAAAATAATTTCATGTACTTTAGCTGCTCCCCAAATGTGTACTATGTGGAAGTTTAAGAGCCTTTTTTTTTTTTTGGTTTTTCGAGACAGGGTTTCTCTGTGTAGCTTTGCGCCTTTCCTGGAACTCGCTTTGGAGACCAGGCTGGCCTCGAACTCACAGAGATCCGCCTGGCTCTGCCTCCCGAGTGCTGGGATTAAAGGCGTGCGCCACCACCGCCCGGCAAGAGCCTATTTTATGTTTAGCTAAACTCATGACTATTTTTTCCTCTTCAAGAACTCAAGGCTTCATTATAAAATAAAGGCCGGGAGGTAGTGGCACGCACCTTTATTCCCAGTACTCTGGAGGCACAGGCAGGTGGGTCTCTGTTCGAAGGTAGTCTGGCCTACAGAGAGAGTTCTAGGACAGCCAGGGCTATACAGAGAACCCTGCTTTGAAAAGCCAAAAACCAAACAAACAAAAAACAAAAAATCCTCACAAAGGATATGTAGGTTAGTTTCATATAATTACAATAACAATATGAAAGTTCTTAGTTACATTAAATTATTCTCGAATTGACCATCCTTGCTGCTTCCTGTAAATACATTTTCCTCAATCCCTGCATAAGAAGGAAAAAAAAAAAAAAGAAGGAAATAAAGATGAAATTCAGTGGAACTGAAGTTGCTTAGATCTCTGTATTAGTCAGGGTTCTGTAGAGCAACAGAACTTACAAAATAAATCTCCTGTGAGTGATTTTTGCTTAATTTTTTTTTTTTTGTTTTGGTTTTGGTTTTTCGAGACAGGGTTTCTCTGTGTAGCTTTGTGCCTTTTCCTGGAACTCACTTGGTAGCCCAGGCTGGCCTCGAACTCACAGAGATCCGCCTGGCTCTGCCTCCCGAGTGCTGGGATTAAAGGCGTGCACCAACACCGCCCGGCCGATTTTTGCTTAATTTGAAGTAGGTAGATCCACTTCTCATCCAGACCTTTGAGGTAGGAAAACACACCTCTGTTCTGGGCCACACTTGCTGGGACCCTGTGTAAGAATATGGAGGAAGTGAAGCTTTGGGTTCTAGTTAATTCCAGATGTAGTCAAGTTGACAGCCAAGAACAGCCATCACACCTTGCCAGCATATATATTTTTTTTAAATGAAGGCACAATTTAGGAAATTTTTGCTTTAAATGATCTCAAAACCTTGGTATCTGATTAAACAGACTAGATCAAGTCAAACAATCGTTAAAGTTATCACTGTTCATGATTCAATATTGAACTTCACGGCCACAAGCATGTAATAGCTTTGTTTTTGTTTTTTTTTAATTTTTATTTTATTTTATTTTTTTTTTTGAGAGAGAGAGAGAGGGTAGTCCTAGCTGTTCTGGAACTCACTCTGTAGACCAGGTTGACCTTGAATTCACAGAGATACCCCTGCCTCTGTCTCCCTAGTGCTGGGATTAAAGGCCTATGCCATAACCACCTGACTAAGAGTATTTAATACCTTTAAATAATTAGTTTAAAATTGTTTTCATGCCCAGGCTTGGTGATGCATTGTGGGAGCCCGTTCTCGGGTTCCTCGTGGCTTTACCCAGCAGGTCCGCATAGAGGATGATTAGGACCACCGGCCTGAGTGCAGGTGTCTGGGATGGTCTGCACTTGGCTGTGCTGGGGGAGGAGGTCTTTTGCTCCGCCCCTTGGCGTCTCTATAAAAACCCTGGGGCAGAGACAGTCAGGGCCCGTTGGAATAGGTTCCAGGCCCTCTCAAGGCTATCCTTTATTTTCTATCTGTTTATCTCTGCAAGATTCTCCGCAATAAATCCTTCTAATATTTCCTGCTGCTTGCACTCAAGAAAACTCTGGGGAACTGTGGGGGTGGTTGGGTAAACGCCCCACAGAATGGCGCTATGAACAGGGACTAAAGAAAAAAGAAAAAAAAGGGACTAAAGGAAAAAAAGGGGGAACTAAAAAAAGGGGTGACTAAAGACAAATGAACAGGGAGTAAAGACAAAGTAATGGGGACTAAAGATAAAGGAAAATAATAGTTTTATTACAGAGTTTTTGGCGAAAGTGCTGAGTCAGCCCTGCCAGTGGATAAGGCATGCTGGTGTTACGGAAAATATATATTTTTATATATATATTATTGCGAGGCAGGGGTTTTATCCTCGAGAGAAAAGGAAAGCGGATTGGAAGGATGTCTGATGCTGCAGCGGAAATTCTCTTTTGTCAAAATTTTCTATCTTCTATCCCTTTCTCAATTTCTATCTGAAAAATAAGTATAAGTCATAGGGTACTAATATAGTGTAGGAAAATCTTAGAAGTGTAAGATTGTGTAGGAAAAAATAAGTAAGGCAACTAGACGGAAAAACTCTTCAATTTTCTAACTTTGGGGGCTCTAAATGCAAACTGGGGGAAAAATCTTTGGGCTTTACGGGTAGTAAAAAAAGCTCTTTGAGCTTATGGGGAAGAAAAAGTTTCCTATGGAAGCTTTTGACCTGGGGACAGCTGAAATGCTAAGTCTAAGCAGCAGGAGAAAGTGTTTTCTCCCTGAGGCAAAAATGGGGGTGTAAGAAGTCAAAGTTTAAAGTTGGGAAGTTTTGGAGAAAGTTGGTCTTTCTCTCTGGGGGGGAGGGGGAATCTTTCTCTTAAACTATAAAGCTTTTCTTGGAAAACTTGGGGGGAAAAATCTCTCTAAAAAGCCTTAATCTTTCTCAAACTAAAAGCTCTCAAACTTAAAAACTAAAGCCTTTAACTTTCTCAAAAGGGCAAAAATTAGAATCACTTGAAGATATTAATATGGGGACCACCTGTGATTAGCTCTAAGGGAAAACAACAAAAAACCTCTCTAAATTCTGTCTTTCAAGCTTTAAAAATCCTCCCTGCAATGCAGGAGGCAGGGACAAGTTCCTAAAAAAAAAAAAAACAAAACAAAACCTCTTCCTAAGCCTGTCTCTTCAAGCTGGTAAAAGACAGTGGGTCAGAGTACCCTGAGGGAAACGCTTGGGAGAGTGTGGGTAAAGAGCTACAGAGCCCAAAAGGGCGGGAAACTTTACCTGAGAAAGGCAAAAAAGCCAAGCTTTTCAGTTACAACCGAGCTGAGGCATCAAGGGTTTTGTTTCTGAGTGAGCGCTGCAGAATGACAAGGTGCTTCTAATCGTCCTAATGCAAAGATCCCCTGAAGCAATACAAACTGTTAGCATTGTATCCTCGCTTCTGACCAAAAACCCAGAGGTGACTGGCCAGCATCTCTGAGTTGGAGTGCATTTCTGGGATACTAGGGTTCCTGCTGTTGTAAACTTCCTGGAGCACAGAGCTGAGGCAGGAAGGTGCAGGACCCAGGGGAAGATTGCTAATGAACAACCAAAGCTAAAGCCAGTGGGAACGGCACAGTTGTCTGCTTTCCTATAAGTCCCGGGTTGATAGGTCCACAGCTGCAAAAAGAAATCTGAGAAAAGCTTTCCTATCAGAGTAAGGACCTTTCTGGGAAAACGGTAAAGCTGAACTGTGTCTGAAGCAGTCGTGCTGCCGAGTCAGAACGCTGTCTGGGAAAGAGCCCAGCCAGGGCAGAACAGAACTATCCAGGAGTAAAGCTCTTTTCTGTCAGAGAAAGCACCTCTTTGAGAAAAGTTTTGTTTCAACTGACTCT
Organism: Peromyscus californicus insignis; assembly: GCF_007827085.1. Classification (NCBI taxonomy): domain Eukaryota; kingdom Metazoa; phylum Chordata; class Mammalia; order Rodentia; family Cricetidae; genus Peromyscus; species Peromyscus californicus. The sequence continues at coordinate 74,030,885 of NW_026294617.1, forward strand.
GATGAGATGAGGGAGTGTAGCCCTAAGGGGTGATTGCCTCTGGTACAAGCTCTGTCCTTGAGCACCCAGACAAGCAAATGCAACCCACTGGGGGACTGGGTCAGGTGAAAGACCTGAGGGAAAAACACCTGTCCTAATGCAAGCTTAGATATAGCAAAAACCTCCCTTGCTAAGCTTGATTTATGAACACAAACTTCAGAACCCGAAAACAGAAACGGACAAAAAGCCCCTATCTTCAGGAGCAGGGAAAGCTGCCACTGTAGTGTCGGAAACTGTTTCTGGGATAGCGGGGATAAACTGAGACCAAACTGGGAACTGTCAGGGAGAAAGACTCTGAAGAAACAGAAGGGACATAATCCTCCCCAGAAAATATATGACCTGAAAAAGCTGCTAGAATTTGAGGCAGATTCGGGGAGAGAAAAAAGCCCCTACCTCCAAAGGTAGCTAGCAGAGGTACAGAGCCACAGACAGATACCTGAAGCTCTGCATCTGGGGGGGAAGGAACAAGCAAAATGAGAATAAAATCAGTGGGAGAAAATCTCTCTGAAGGAGCTATGGAAAAGCTGTTGTAAATGTTTTTCACTGGCTGGCTAAGACAAACACAAGCCCCAAGGAAAGTTGCTATCAGAAATGTCAGCCTCAATGCCCGCTAACGAGGCAGGTACAGTTTTGATTTGGGGGCCAGTGTCTGATGGAGAGACACCTGTTAAAGCCAGTTGAGGAGAGAATAGAAATCTCCCAATGTGCCATAGCTGAAAATGTAAACTGCTTGTTCAAATCTCCCGTTGCAAAAGCAAAAAACTTTGTTCAAACCTCCCGGGCAAGAATTTGTAAGCAAGTCTGGTAAAAGAGAACCAGTTGACTCTCGGACCCGAAAAGAACTAAGGGAAATGATATAAAGGACTGATATAAGGGACTGATATTATTATGGACTGATATATGGGAAATGCATTCTGGGAAAGGTAGTTTTTCCGCTAAAGATGGCGACATTGCCCTGAAACATTTTTGTCAGCTCGAAAATACGTTCATGGTAAACTTAAAATACAGCCTTTAAAAGAATAAGGAGGAGCCGGGCGGTGGTGGCGCACGCCTTTAATCCCAGCACTCGGGAGGCAGAGCCAGGCGGATCTCCGTGAGTTCGAGGCCAGCCTGGGCTACCAAGTGAGTCCCAGGAAAGGCGCAAAGCTACACAGAGAAACCCTGTCTCGAAAAACCAAAAAAAAAAAAAAAAAAAAAAAAAAAAAAAAAAAAAAAAAAAAAAAAGAATAAGGAGGAAAATCGTCTAAGAGTTTAAGTGTCAGTTCCAATGAAAAATTGAAAGGATACAGAACTAGGTGCTTCGCGGTTTTGGGCTCCTTTGGTAAAATGCCTTATTTACCCTAATAGCTGTGCAAAGTTTTACGGTGGTTCGATGACAAAAATCTACCTTTAAGAGCAAACAAGCCGCTTTAACATCCTTAAGAAAGCAAGAGAAAGCAGTTTATACACTGAATGTTGTCTTAGATATGAAGAAACTTATGTTGAAATTAAAAAAGTTCTTTGCCTTTTGAACAAACTGCCTGCAATGAGTAATTCCTTAATAAATCTAATAAGGATACAAGGATAACAGGCATTCAAAAAGAAATGACTGCTTTATAGATGGGAAACAAACTTCATAAAATCTAGCTGTCTTAAAAAAGTAGTTGCTTCACCTGAAAGTTCCTTATAAGAAATCAATGCTAAATATTACAGCTGCTAATATCAGGAGTTAAAGCTAATGAAGTGAAAATACTAAATACAGTTCGGAGCTGTGCCACTTGTGGCTTTACTAGCTCCTTTAGAAAAATACTTTATATCACTTAATAGCTGTGCAGTATTTGGCAAAGAGCTTTACAGCAACTAAATACATTAATTTCACCCTCAGCGTGAAGTGAAGTTTTTCGGTAGAACAAACCAAAAGTACTGCTGTAATACAAACGTTTGTCTGAATTGAAGTACTTTGGGGAGCTATTATGAATTTGGGTGAAGGGACAGCCTCGAGTTAAAAACTGTCTACCACTGACAGTGCATCTCCGCTGGTTCAGAACGGCTGAGAGAACTGGCAACTTTGGAGTGTGGCATCATCCTGGGAAGGTTACAGTCCCCCAGCAACAAGTATCACAATTCTATTACAACAACACTCACTAAATTCCAGTGTTTTATAACAAAGCTGACTATAAACTTCTAAACTTTAGAAATGATGTATGTACTTCCTGTCTAATTGAGAGAATCTTTCTAATAGAGATAGTGATAATTAAGAGTAAGAAGTAGAAAAAGATGAAAATAAGATGTGAGTTTGTAGAAATTATTCTGTCTTGTTAGGTCTGTGTTAAGAAATCTTTAGATGTTTGCGAAGTTAAATATATGTTAATGGTAGCCCTATATAATTTTGTAAAATAGATCTATAGAGTTCCTTTAAGAATATAAGCTTGCAAGAAATATCTAAGGTAGTCTTAAGACATGTAGTAATAAGCTTGTAAGAAGTAAAGATTCTAGTTGTAAATGTAAGTTTAAATAAGAAATATATAAGAAGTAATAAGAAATATATTTGCTAAAGTAGTTCTATAGTTTCCTTAAGGAGTATAAATAAGTAGATGTTAATGTTATGAGTTTGTAAAAACATGTAAATGTTGAATGTGAGTCTAAATGCTTTGCAAAAAATGTTATATGTGAGTTTGTAAAAAAAGTGTAAATGTTAAGTGTGAGTCTATGTTTAATGTATATGATGAAAAAACCTGAGATCTAGAAGTTAGTGTCCTAGGAGACTGCAAAGCAGGCAGTCTGAGTGGTTTTCAAAAGTTCCAGAAGCCGCTAAGAAGCTAAGAATGGCGGACACCAGAACCAGCACAAGGCATCCGCAGCTGAGATCTGTGGAAAATCGACGCAACACAGAAAAACCTGAGCTAACATCAAAAACGGTGCAGTTTAGAATACTACTGTGCCTAAAAAGGTCTCTGGCTTGAGAATAAGTTCAGAGATGTTTGTTTGAACAAAAATTGTTAACTGCAAAAAGTTTTTGTTGAAAAACGTCTCTTCATATTTTGAAGTGAAAGCCTAATACCAGAATTTATTTGTTTAAACTTTTTGAACTTAAAATGAGATAAAACTACAAAAAGATTTTGGTTATGGATTTCTTCATATTTGGAAGGCTCGTACCAGAATTTATCATTTGAATTTTGAGACTTAAGAAATGAAATGAACAGTAGAGATTTCATTGCAATGGGACAATTTTGAGTTTACTTATAGTAATGACCTAGGAACTGTTTTCTGGAATTGGGTTAAAAATGGAACTGTTTAAATGAAGAAATTATTATTTCTACCTAGAATCAAGATGCAGTTTTGTGTATGCATATATGCTTTATTAATTGGTGATTCATGAATTGTTTTGTGGAACTGTTTATGTAAAAATGAAATTACTTACAGAACTGGTTTTGTGTTACAAATGGAACTGTTTAAATGGAAAAGTTTGGGTTTTCTAACTAGGCTTGAGATTTTGCTTAAATTATAAAGAAAAGGGGAAGAGTTAATATTCCTTAGTCTAATTTCAAAAGTTGTTTGAGTGGATTAATGTCATGTTTTTGTTAGTAAGAAATGCAAATGGGGTATACAAGAGACTACTTTTAAAGTGTGTAAAAGTTTTATTAAGAAACTGCTTTTGGATGTTTTGCTAAAAGTTTTCAAAGTGTTCATGGTTAGATTAAAAATATTGCTTTTCAATATGGGTTTGTAGGAATTGTATGAGTTTGGGTTCTTCTAATTAGGTTTGAGATTTTGTTTAAAAAATTATAAAGGAAAGGAGGAGTTATGAGATTGAATTATGTTTGCAGAAACCTATTGATATTAATGCACCCTGGTTTTGTGGAGTTAAGGAAATATTTAAGTTTGATGTGAATACATTGAAGTTTTTTCTATGTTCTGTTAGCAAGAAAATTCAAATGATTGAGTTAAAGTTGTAAGACAGAGAAAATTGTTAACTATATTTAACACCACATATGCTAATTCAAATGGTTCTGTTAAGAGTTTGCTTTGAGTTGTAAGATTGAGAGAATTGTGACTATGTATAGCAATATTTATGTTAACCTGTTAATGGTAATGATGAAGCTAAGGGATTCTTTAAGTTTGTAGTCGCCTTAAGAGTTTTTGGCTTAGAAAGGGCTTGAGGCAGCTAAGACTGCTGTAGAAACCTTGGACCTAATTCAAAAGAGAAATGCCATCTATATCATCCTCTACTCCCATACTGGGAGGTGTAACAGCTTGGAGATTGCTGTAAGCCATTAATAGTTATTTTTTATATATTAAGAAAGGGGGACCTGTGGGAGCCCGTTCTCGGGTTCCTCGTGGCTTTACCCAGCAGGTCCGCATAGAGGATGATTAGACCACGGGCCTAAGTGCAGGTGTCTGAGATGGTCTGCACTTGGCTGTGCTGGGGGAGGAGGTCTTTTGCTCCACCCCTTGGCGTCTCTATAAAAACCCTGGGGCAGAGACAGTCAGGGCCCTTTGGAAAAGGTTCCAGGCCCTCTCGAGGCTATCCTTTATTTTTTATCTGTTATCTCCGTAAGATTCTCCGCAATAAATCCTTCTAATATTTCCTGCTGCTCACACTCAAGAAAACTCTGGGGAACTGTGGGGGTGGTTGGGTAAACGCCCCACAATGCATGTCTTTAATCCCAACTCTCAGGAATCAGAGGCAGGCAGATCTCTGTGCGTTCCAGACCAGTCAGGGCTACCTAGTGAGACCAGGTCTCAAAGAAAAAAAATTATTTGTATGAAGACTTCTGTTTACACATCACAATTGTTTCTGTGATTCCAGCTTTCTGGGTAGGTTGTTTTCTATACACCTGGTGGTAGTAGTAGTAGATTGGAATTGGCCTTATAGCATGAATCTTATGCAAGATTTTTTATTTTACTTATATGCTTGATTTTTAATTAATTTTATTGTACATTGATAGGTATCTCTTTAGATTGGGAAATTTTCTTCTATGACTTTGTTAAAAATAGTTTCTGTACCTTTGACCTGGGTTTCTTCTCTTTTCTGTTTCTTTTCTTTTTAATTAAATGTATCCATTGTACATCCCCACCGCAGTTTTCCCTACCTCCTCTCCTCCCATCCCCTCCCCTAAAATCCCCTTTGCCCCCCTCTCCACTCCTCTGTTTCTGTTCAGAAAGGGGCAGGCCTCCCACGGGCGTCAGCGAAGCACGGCATATCAAGTTGAGGCAGGACTGAGCTCCTCCCCTCGTATTAAGGCTTGGTAAAGCAACCCAGTAGGAGGAATAGGTTCCCCAAATCCCTATTTCAGATCTTTTAATTATCCCAAACTCATACTAACTATTGATTACAAATAAGTTTATCATTTATAAAATTTTGAGGCTACCAGAGAAGATGAGTTTCTGTATGGGAACCACCCTCAGCAAGAACCATTCTTGTTTACAGAAACCACATGCTACCTACTAAGAGACTCAGGTAACAGAAATTCAGTTAAATGAGATCTTTGTATTCCCAAGATGAAATGATCTAGTGGGTGACATTTTCATTTTAAACTGAGCTGGGTTTGTTATGAATACAAGTCCTGTTCTCCTCTACCTTATAACCAGTTCTCGACCATTGCACAAATGAGTAGTTTTCAAAGTATGTACTGTGGTCCATGGTACTTTGTAAGTTGCTCTAATTCAGAGTATAGAATGTGCTTTTGTTTACAAAAGATTCCTAACAGACACAGAAAGAAAAAAAAACCAGTTGTCTGGAGTAAGGAATATTTTCCTTCACCAAAATATCACAAGAGAAAATTCACTGAATATGAAATAAATTACCAATAAACATAAAAATGCTCAATAAATGTGAAAGATATTTGATAAGAAACCTGAAAAGACAAACTAAAGTCACAGTAGTTACACTATTCCTCTCTATCAAATTGGTAAAACTTAAAATGTCTGACAATACTAAGTGTTGGTGAAAATATAGGACAAGAATTCATATATTGCCAGAGCAAGAGAAAAAATTTAACTGGGTGGTAGTGGCACACGCCTTTAATCCCAGCACTTGGGAGGTAGAAGCAGGTGGATCTCTGTGAGCTCGAGGCCAGTCTGGTCTACAGAGTGAGTTCCAGGACAGGTTCCAAAGCTACACAGAGAAACCTTGTCTCAAAACAAACAAATGAACAAAAAAGATAAAATGCATTAGGTAAGTAGAGTGCACATGGCTATTCTGTATTGAATCTTTTTTGCCTGTGTTATTTCATAACAATTTTTTTCTCTGATTCTGGAAAGTCAGCCTCAGCTTTGGGCCGACTCAGCTGCTAGATAAAATGTGACATTCATCTCTTCAGTAAATACCTATCACGTATATTCCATGTCAGATGCTTCATCAATGTGCTGGGGTCATCATAACAGTGCCAACAGACAGAACGGCTAAAACAGCAGAATGCTGTTTTCTCCTAGTTCTGGAGCATGGACACCCAAGGCTGAGGTGTCCAGGGCTGACCTCTTCCGGGCTCTTGTCCTTGTGGTTGCGTATCTGCTCTCTGTGTTTTAATGCTCTCACTGAACACAGCCTATCGGGTTAGGGCCGCTCTGATGACTGCGCCTCGTTTAAAGACCCCAACTCCAAACACTACCTTCTAAGTACTGGGATTTCATTAGGAACACTGCATTAGGACTTCAATATATGAATTGGAAGGGAAAGAAGTCATCCCATGTAGCTTAGTTTTCCTGCCTGGCCCACAGTCAGGGCAAGTCTCTCTCACCTGCCAGTCCCACAGCCCCTCAGACCCGACCAAGTAAACCCAGAGACTTATATTGGTTACAAACTGTATGGCCATGGCAGGCTTCTTGCTAACTGTTCTTACAGCTTAAATTAATCCATTTCCATTAATCTATACCTTGCCACGTGGCTCGTGGCTTACTGGCATCTTCACATGCTGTTTGTCATCGTGGCGGCTGGCAGTGCCTCTCTGACTCAGCCTTCCACTTCCCAGCTTTATTCTCCTCCTTGTCCCGCCTACACTTCCTGCCTGGCCACTGGCCAATCAGGTTTTATTTATTGACTAATCAGCAACACATTTGCCATACAGAACATCCCACAGCAATCCCATACCAAATGTTGACTGTTGATTAACCCGTTCAGCCCTGGATGGTACCCAACAGTGTAAAAACAGCAGGAGGCGGCACCAAAAGTCCCTGAGACACGGCTGACAGAATATTTCATTTTCTAGACCTCAAATTTAAATAAGAATTCATGGGCACACTTCTATCCTTTGATTTTTGTTGTTGTTGAGACAGTTCTCTTTGTAGCCCTGGCTCTGCTGGAACTTGTTTTGTCTCCCAAGTGCTAAGATTAAAGGTGTGCACCACCATGCCCAGCTGATTTTTCTCCTCTTTGAAATGATCTTGTATTTCATGAAATATTTAAAATTTCTGAAAATCAAAAGACTGCTCTGTGGTGTGTGTGTGTGCTCACGCGCGCGCGCGTGTGCGTGCGCTTCACATGTCTGTTGGTGTACATGTGACTGCAGACCAGAGGTCAACCTTGAGTGACTTTCCTCAGGAGCTGTTAAACTTGTTTTTTGAGACAGTTCCTCTCAATGAGACCTGAGGCCCACTGGTTAGGTTAAACTGGCTGGCCCGTGAGCCCAGGGATCCACCTGTCTCTTCCTCCTTAGGGTCACTGTTTCTTTATTATTCTTTGACAGTTTCATACATGTTATATTGATCACATCTGCCCCCAATTGTCAGTATTCCTAAAGAATGTGTGGTGGCCATGGGTGTGGTTCAGCATCTGCCTGGCATGCCGAGGCTGTGGGTTCCAGCCCCAGCACTGAAAAAGTCTAGTTAAAACAAACAAAAACCTTTTATATTTACTTAAAACAACAACAACAACAATAAATTTGGTACCTCTTAGAAGAAGGCAAAAAAATAAGAAATATATTATTTATAAAAGGCTTTTCCTGGGTAGTCATTAATAGATAAGTGTAAAGGATTTTAGAGCGAGGGTGTAGCTCAGAGTTGGTGTTTGCCTAGCATGTGAAAGCTCTGTGTTCAAGCCCCTGCATTCATCAAAAAACCAAAAAATCTGCCTTAAATATCCTTTTCAATGAGTGTCTCTCTCAAGTTGATATTTAAATGACTGATGTGTCATTTAAATGTCACCAGTTTGGAGATGAATGTGGTACCCAGTACTGTAGTCCCTGTAAGTAAAACAGTGTGTTTTAATAGTTCCTCAAACAGTCCCGTACTCAAGAATCACCTGGGGATTGTATTAAAATACAAATCTCTGATTCAGTGGTTCTGCAAACTCTTGTGTTTTTTTACAGGCTCCCAGGGATTCTGGTCCCTGTGTTCCACGAACTACATTTTGGGTAGCAATAGACAGCCAAGATCATCAGGGTGAGAGAACTCTGTGGCAGTGAATGAGGTTTTGCTCTCTTCTTGACTAGTTCTAACACTACGGTTTGCTCCTACCCAAACCTTCCTCCTGACCCATTTCTGCTCCCAGCTGTTTTGTGGAATGAATGGGCAGATGGTGCTGCACAGGTCTGTGTGCAGGGCTTCTGTTCAGCTTGCTGCCTAAGTTAAGATAGTTAGTGCTAGCTGGGCGGTGGTGGCGTACGCCTTTAATCCCAGCACTCGGGAGGCAGAGCCAGGCGGATCTCTGTGAGTTCGAGGCCAGCCTGGACTACGGAGTGAGTTGCAGGAAAAGGCGCAAAGCTACACAGAGAAACCCTGTCTCGAAAAACCAAAAAAAAAAAAAAAAAAAGATAGTTAGTGCTTAGCTATACTGCTGTCTGGCTGCAGATCTCCTGCTTATTCAAACTTACGACCTTTGCATGGTTTGTGCACTCTTTTTTTTTTTTTTTGGTTTTTCGAGACAGGGTTTCTCTGTGTAGCTTTGCGCCTTTCCTGGTACTCACTTGGTAGCCCAGGCTGGCCTCGAACTCACAGAGATCCACCTGGCTCTGCCTCCCGAGTGCTGGGATTAAAGGCGTGCGCCACCACCGCCCGGCGGTTTGTGCACTCTTATAGCAAGGATTACTAAGTTCAATGTATACAGCAGTATGATAATGAAAAATGTTGTCTTCCTGGTATTAACTTGTAATATCAAGACACCAAGTTGGCAAGATGGCCCAGTGGGTAAAGACATTTGCCACCAAGCCTGACAACTGAGTTCCATCTCTGGGACCCAAAAGGTGGGAGGGGTGAACCAGCTCTTCACAAGTTATCCTCTTATCTACACACGAACCATGCACACAACACAGGCGCACACACAAGCACATACATGCACAGATGTACTACACACACAGGCATACACTTGCACGCATGTGCACACACAAGCATGCATATACACACACACTAAAAATAGTTTTAAAAGATGCAGAGTTTTTGAAATCATAACAAGAACTGTATTTCATAGTTAAAGACATATACTATTATAAAAGAAAAGATCCTTTGGGTCTTTTCTGCTGTGGGATGGTCTGTATGTCAAACGTGTTGCTCTGATTGGTCAATAAATAAAACACTGATTGGCCAGTAGCCAGGCAGGAAGTATAGGCGGGACTAACAGAGAGGAGACTTGAGAGAACAGGAAGGCGGAGGGAGACACTGCCAGCCGCTGCCATGACAGGCAGCATGTGAAGATGCCGGTAAGCCATGGGCCACGTGGCAAGGTATAGATTTATAGAAATGGATTAATTTAAGATGTAAGAACTAGATAGCGAGAAGCCTGAGCCATTAGGCCAAACAGTTTAAATAATATAAGCGTCTGTGTGTTTATTTTTTTTATTTTATTTTATTTTTTTTTCGAGACAGGGTTTCTCTGTGTAGCTTTGCGCCTCTCCTGGAACTCACTTGGTAGCCCAGGCTGGCCTCGAACTCACAGAGATCCGCCTGGCTCTGCCTCCTGAGTGCTGGGATTAAAGGCGTGCGCCACCACCGCCCGGCTGTGTGTTTATTTTATAAGTGGGCTATCAGACTGCCGGGACTTGGCGGACCCCGGAGAGAAAACTCTCCAGCTACACTTTTCATTCTGAAATATTTGTTTTTACTGCTCTAAACATGAAATTTCTGTACAATGTCATCATCCAATCTCATCCCAGAAGCACAGAGTGGATGGAGAAGACGTTTGATTCCTGGATGGTCACTGTCTGTCTCTTTGCCAGTGACACTGATCAACTTGTGAAACGCCCACTTTAGACTTTCTGAAAAGAGAGAAATTTGTAAAGCTTGAATTATAAATTTTATGAAATTATTACATGTTGCTCAAAATCTAAATTGTCTTATAATAAAAACCTGGAGCCAGCTTCTGGAGTAAATGCTGAAAGATCAGGGAAACAAAGGAATAAGCCACAGCCACTTCTTACCTCTAGGACTCCTCAGCCTGAAAAGGCCCTAGTTCCTGTCTCCTCACACCTTATATACCTTTCTCCGACCAACCATCACTTCTTTCTTAGTGCTGGAATTAATGGTGTATGTGCTTCCCAGGCAAAGGCATGAGATCTCAAGTGCTGGGATTAAAGGTGTGTGATTCCCAAGTACCGGGATTAAAGGTGTGAGCCACCACTGACTGGCTGTGTTTCTCTCCTAGACTGAGTCAATCTCATGTAGTCCAGGGTGGCTTTCAACTCACAGAGATTTAGACACATCTTTGCCTCTCAAAAGAGTGCTAGGATTAAAGATGTGTGCCACCACTGTCTGGCCTCTATGTTTAATCTAGTGGCTTGTTCTGTTCTCTGATCTTCAGTTTTTTAGGGTGCACAATATATCACCACAATTACATTTCAGCTTAATATTTTGGAATAATTTAAAATTTACAGGAAGTTGTAAAAATAGAGCTTTCTCTTACACCTTTTACCGAGCTTCCCCAAATTGATCATTTTACTGACATGCTGGTGTATAGTACCAAAACCAAAGCCAAGCAATTAACAATAAAATACCATTAACCAAATTGCAGACTATAATCAAATGGTAGCTAGTGGCTTCTTAGTTAACAGCCTTTTTTTAGTTCTGAATTCTACATTGCACCTAGCCATCTTGTCTTCCTAATTTTCCAATCTATGACAGTTCAATCTTTGATGACTGATATTTTTGAAGAGTACTGGTAAGTTGTTTTGTAAAAATCTCTCAATACAGGTTAAGCTACTACTTTATTGTGGTTAAATCGAGACTTACAATTCTGGTAGGATTATCACAGAGTGCAATACAGGGGAACACAGTGTCCATATAGCTTATTGCCTTCAGAAACTTCAATAACTTAGTGTCTGCTCCATAATTTTTCTCCTTGTAGTTCTCCACAAGTGAAGAACACTCACTGAGCTTATGACAATATACTGTTCTCATCACAGTTTCACTAGTTAGTTTTATCAGCAATTTTCAAGTCTTGCATGTAACACAAGACTCTAACTTTGTTTTTCCTGTTGGGGATAAGGTCTCGCTGTGTAGACCAGGCTGGCCCCTTAACTCTCATTCCTTTGGCTTCCGCTCCAGAGTTAGTGTTGGGTTATGGCGAGCACCCCCATACCCAGGTATTTTTCTCATTTCTTCATTTGTTTGTTGAAATTCTTCTGTAACGATGAGTTTTTCTTTCTTCAACATCTATTTGCTCATTTAATGTCAGTATAGCCTCCTGTGCACTCTGAAACACAGAGGTTAAAACCCTAGAATCAGCTGAGTATGGTGTTGCACTTGGAAGGAAGAGGCAGGAGCATCTCTGTGAGTTCCAGGCCAGCCTGTTCTACTTAGTGAGTTCCAGGTCAGCCAGAACAACATAGTGAGATGCTGTCTCAAAACAAACTAGCAAAAATGAAGACTCTAGAATCAGCCGACCTGGATGAAATCCGCTGTCTGCCGGCTGCGTGGATTCGTCCAGTCACAGTGTGTCTCGGTGCCTCAGGTTTCTCCTTTGTGAGTGGAGAAAATAATAGCTACCTTTGGTTAGTGGGAGAATTAGATAATACAATCATCAGCCAAGCTTTAATTAATTTTTCTTAGCAAATATTTTATGCCATGACCAGTTTTACTACTTACAAGCAAAACATGTTTGTTACATTATTAATAATTTTGTAAGATGAATTTAATAAAATTTGTAAGATGAATTCTTAATTTTTATTTTATGCACATGGGTGTTTTGCTTGCATGCATATCTTGTACCACTTTCATGCCTAGTGTCCATGGAAGCCAGAAGAGGGCGACAGATCCTCTGAGACTGGAGTTAGAGCAATGGTCGTGATTATGAGCCACCATGTGGGTGCTGGGAACCTGGGAAGAAAAGCCAGTGCTTTGAAGAGCTGAGCCAGCTCTCTAGTCCCTCGTAAGATGAATTTATTTTAAAATATCTTCCAATGTTAAGGACCTGAATAACAAGTTCTTTCCTTTTTAATATATTTTATTTATTCTTTGAGAATTTTATACATTGAATTTTTATTTCTTAAAACCTATCAAATTAGATTACTGCTGAGATCTCGTTTATGAATATAATTTTGTCCTTGAGCTGCTCATAGTATTAGATATGTAGATGACCATAAATGTGATTAAATTATTCTTAATGTCTTAGACAATGCATCACAAAAAAAATAGACAAGCCATATGACATATCAGAAAATTCATAGTCTTATAACTCCGTAAATCTCATTAGGTATAAAGGGTGTAGACTATATTATTTTTATGTTGATAATATTTCTTTAGGAATAAATCGTTAGTGACTTCATCAATCATTTGATAAAGATCAGTTTTTCTTTATGGGGGAGAATGTTTCATGTTATAAAAATAAGATGCAAAGTATTTTATTTACACTCTAAGCAAATGAAATGTCTTTACTGTAGGATATTATTATCCGATATTCCCCTCATAGAAATCATTGTCAACAGCCACCTTGGAATCTACAAAGATCTCACCCTTTGCAACCTTTTTGTGAGGTGGATGCAGGTCCTCTGAGGCTGGGAGGGCTTGACTTACCTTCCCTGAACTGCAAGAAAGCAGCAAACTGGGAGAAGCTGCTCCTTCAGTGGGTGATTTGGTATCTGTTTTTATTCTGTGTGTGCGTGTGCATTCCTTTTACACATTCTCTTTTAGACACTACATTATCATTTCTTTGAGGATAGAGAAGGTTTTTATCCATGCTTTTCTGTTAGAACTGTGTCTTGCCCTTAGAAGATAGCCAATAAATATTTGATGCTGGTGAAACTCATTACTGGACACACTGCTACAGTGGCATGTTAAATAAAGTGTAGTTTTACATGGGCAGGACAAACAAAGAGATCGACACAACTGTCTCAGTGGCTCATGCCAATGATTTTGTTGGATAATATGGGATAAATTCTGAGAAAAATGTGAAACTTCTCTCCAAATCCCCAGGTAAACAGCAGGGATGTTGATTTGATTGTTCCTAGGGTCTTGTATGTGTATTTTTTTTTTTCTGACCGTCCTCTGGCAGCGATTACAGACAGGACTCATTCCAGAAGCTGTTGAGAAAGAATTTCCGTGAGGGCTGGTGAGATGGCTCCTCTGCTAAGGGGCTTGCTGCCAAGGCTGACCGCCTGAGTTCGATCCCCCGGTCCTACCAGCTAGGAGAGACCCAATTCCTTAAGCTGACCTCTGACCTCCACGTGTGAACAATGGTACAAATACATTCACACCCACACCCCCAAGAGATAAAGTGTGTGTGTGTGTGTGTGTGTGTGTGTGTGTGTGTGTGTGTGTGTGTGTGTGTGTGTGAAAACAGCTCTCTTTAGCTTTGGATTTTGTGTGTGTGTGTGTGTGTGTGTGTGTGTGTGTGTGTGAAAACAGCTCTCTTTAGCTTTGGATTTTTTTTGTGTGTGTGTGTACAGACAGAGGGCGCCCTTGGACCACCAAGCAGATACTAACAAATGAGCTCTAAAACTGGGTGCTGTCCTGTGATCCGTGCTCACATGAATGAAGGAAAGGCATTGTTTTAGCCAGAATAGATTACATAAAACGTGTAGTATAATCTGTTTCTTGTTTCGCTCTTGCTCTCAGTGTTTACTATATTGTCCAGCCTGAACTTCAACTCCTGGGTTCAAGTGTCTTCTGGCCTCAGTCTCCTGAGGAGACGGGATTATGGCATGAACCGCTCTGCCCAGCACATCTGTTTGTAGCTTTGAATCCTGCTGCTTTTGTTTTGTTTTTTTACATGTATTGACGGCTATATATACCTTTTAGTTTCCTAAAGATTAGATAAAAATAATCTCTGTGAGATTCTATCTCATCTAGAAGCGTTCTGGTTGGGAAGGTCTGTTTGGTAGGTGAGGTCCCATCTGAGAGGCAGCAAGTGGGAGGCTGCCGGTATCGGTTCTGCTCTGGTGTCTGGTTGCAGCTGCAGCCAGAGCATCTCTCCGTGTGAAGCTGCGCTGCTTACTTCTTTGTTAACTTGACACAAACTAGAGTCACCTGGGAAGAGGGGGACTCTCAATTTAGAAAGTGTCTCCAACAGATTGGTTTACAGGCAAGTCTGTGGGGGCGTTTTCCTGATTGACGGTTGATGGAGGGGGACTCAGCCCACTGTGGGCGGGGCCGTCCCTGAGCAGGTGGTCCTGGGTGAAAGCAGAGCCAGCCAGTAAGCAACTTTTCCCTCCGTGGTCTCTGCATCAGTTCCTGCCTCCAAGTTCCTGCCTTGAGTTCCAGCTCTGACTTTCCTTCATGATGGACTGTGCGCTGTAAGATAAAATAAACCTTTTTCCTTTGGTCGTGGTGTTTATCACAGAAATCGAAAGCAAACAAGCAGAGACCTTCGTTAGGTGCTTTTCTAAGTACCTAGTGTGTCTGATTCTCAGTGACATAAGTGGTACTTTTGTTATCCCCTCTCCCCTTTTTGTTTTTCAGACAGGGCCTCTCTATGTAGCCCTGGCTGGCCTGGAACTTTTGATGTAGACCAAGCTGGCCTCGAACTTACAAAGATCTACCTGCCTCTGCCTCCTGACCGCTGGGGTTACAGGTGTGCCCCACTACCCCCAGATCCTCTTTGGTTTTTTAAACTTTTTGCTTATTTTTAATTGACAAAATTACATGTGTTTATTGCATACAGCATGTTGTTTTGAAAATATATAGTATTCCCTTTTTAAAAAGGAAAAAATAGGAGATGGCAGGAAATAAAATCAAAATATATTGTATGAAAATTTCAAAGAATTAATAAAAATTTTATATTAAAAATGAGAATAGATGTTTGGATCAGTTAAGATTACTTCTACTAAAGGATGAAACTGAATTTTATTCTTTTTGGTTTTTTCAAGACAGGGTTTCTCTGTGTAACAGCTCTAGCTGTCCTGGAACTCATTTTGTAGATAGGCTGGCCTTGAACTCACAGAGATCTGCCTACTTCTGCCTACGATTGCTGGGATTAAAGACATGTGCCCCCATGCCTGGCAAAACTGGATTTTAAACCAGAATCCTTAGGAATACCTGAGAAATTTTACTTCAAATGGCAGTTTCCTGTGTCCATTGGCACAAAATGCACAAATAGTGAATTTGAGTTTCTTTCTTCCCTTTTTTAAAAATTGCTTTTTCCAGACAGGGTTTCTCTGTGTAGCTTTGGAGCCTGTCCTGGAACTCGCTCTGTAGCTCAGGCTGGCCTCGAACTCACAGAGATCCGCCTGGTCTCTGCCTCCCGAGTGCTGGGATTAAAGACATGTACCACCACTGCCCAGCGAGTTTCTTTCCTTTTAACCTTTCGGTTATTGTTGAAAGTACAAAGCAATATTCAAGCTCACCATGCCTGAGTTTAGGAACGCTATTGGGAAATCAGACTTTTAATTCCCTGGCGATGTGAGCCTGGGCGCTGGGTGTAGACCGCCTCCGGCTCTGGTTGGGAGAACACTCACATTTATCATGGTAGAGTCAAAAGAATGCTGAGCTGGGAAGACGTGATCTGGTGGATGGTGCGTTCCACTGCCAATATCTGTACCAGCTTTGAGTAATTTATTTCAGTAGGCCTTTGCCATTGTTTATTTATTTGCTTTAAAGTGTGTGTGTGTGTGTGTGTGTGTGTGTGTGTGTGTGTGTGTGTGTGTGTGTTTGCTCATGCACTCATGGGTATGTGTGCCTGTGGATGTCAGAAGAAGCCAGAAGGCATTAGGTTTTCTTGAGCTTGAGTTACAAGGGTTTTTGAACTGCCCAAGGTGGGTGCTGGGAATCAAACCTACCCTCTGGAAGAGCACCCAGTGCTCTTAACCACTGAGTCATCGCTCTAGGCCCAACCTTTGCCTTTTAACTGAGAGAGAGAGAGAGAGAGAGAGAGAGAGAGAGAGAGAGAGAGAGAGAGAGAGAGAAGGAGAGAGAGAGAGAGAAAGAGAGAGAGACTGCTGATGTCTAAGCTCTTCAAGTTTTAGGGTTCTGTATGGACTCTTTTCCTGTCATGGTCACCGACTGTACACTGCTCTTCGGTTCTTGGAGCGGAGCATTGCTAAAGTTTAACAGTGTCATGCACCTGCTTTAGCACTGGTGAGAGCCTCAGGATGGTGCATGGGGTAGAGCTGCTGTCTTTGGTGTTTCTCAGGACATCTCTTTTGTCTGTCTGTGCATGGGTCCTGTGGACAGCTTGCTCCTGCCTTCTTTCATCTTGGTTAAAGCATTTCTTTAGGTGGAATATTTCCCTTCTCTTTTTAAAAAATATTTTTATTTTATGTGCATTGGTGTTTTGCCTGCATGTATGTCTATATGAGAATGTCAGATCTCCTGGAACTGGAGCTACAGATAGCTGTGAGCTGCCATGTAGGTGCTGGGAATTGAACCCAGGTCCTCTGGAAGAGCAGCCAGTGTTCTTAACCACTAAGCCATTTCTCCAGCCCCTTTACAAAGTATTTTTATTTTTTTTATGTGTATAAATATTTTGTTTGTGTGTATGTCTGTATAGTATGTGTGTGTCTGGTGACCAGAGAGGCCAGAAGAGGAGTGACAGATGCTTGTGAGCAACTACCATGTGGTTGCTGGGAATTGAACCCAGGTCCTCTGGAAGAGCAGCCAATACTCTTAACCACTGAGCCAGCTCTCCAACTCCTACTTTTCTTTAATTCCTGGTGGAATTCATCATCTCTTTTTAAGGCTTCATGTAACCCAGGTTGGCCTCAGACTCATGAGCTGAGGAGGATCTTGAACTCAGGATCTTCTGCCTCTACTTACTAAATCTAGGGCTATACGCATGTGCCACCTTGCCAGGTTTTTATGTGGTGCTGGGGACGGAACCTGGGGCCTTGTGCATGGTAGGCTAGCATTCTCCCAGCTGATTCCTAGCCCCAGGCTGAACATAGACTGCATCAATGTTGGACAGTGCATCTCTGCTGGAGGCATACGGGGATTGCTTCTGGAACTCAAGTTGGGGCAGCAAGACTTTAGAGAGTAAGGAAGTAAAGAGACTGACTTACTGATTCTTTTTTGTTGTTGTTCGTTTCGTTTGTTTGTTTTGTTGATGTTGTTGTTTTTTCAGGACAGGGTTTCTCTGTGTGGTTTTGGAGCCTGTCCTGGATCTCGCTCTGTAGCCCAGGCTGACCTCAAACTCACAGAGATCCCCCTGGCTCTGCCTCCCGAGTGCTGGGATTAAAGGCATGCGCCACTTACTAATTCTTACACGGATGTTTAATTAAATGCCACTACTTTTAATTGAATGAAGATGTGTAAATTGAGTGGGATTTTCTCTTTTTCTGTTAGGTTCTTCACGTGCTGGGTCACCTTGTGTTACTGTTGGCACGGACTAGATTTGTAGAGAACGCTCGTTTATTCAGTAAGCATTGTTGAATACTGGGGATGTGTGGGCAGCCATGGAAATACAACTGCGAACAGAATATAGACATGCCTAACCCCATACAGCTAAGTCTAAGAGGACAAGCAGACGATAAATAAGACACATAGTAATTATATGGTGATAAATTCTACAGAGGAAAGCGGATTAATGAAGGGAGGTGGAGAGAGTGTTGGATGTACACAGTTCTCAGGCATAAACAGGGTATTCAGCGCTGCCCAGGGCTATGCGGCTGCAGGCTGGAGCCTGAAGCAGGGAGATGGCCTGAGCCCAAGAATTCCAGACTGGCTGGTGGCAACATAAGGGGGCCCTGTCTTGAAAAAATTTAATGAATTAAGCAAATATTCACAAAATCATTCAAAGCTACATGGGCAAAACCCTGAAGGACGTGCAAGACATAGCCACATGGATTCCAGATGCAAGCTTGCTGTGGTTGGTGGCTGAAGCGTTGGCTCTGTGGTCAAGAGCTCTTGCTGCTCTTGAAGATGACCCAGGTTGTTCCCGGCACTGACACAGTGGCTCACAACCACCTGTGATGCCAGTTTCAGGGGGTCCCACACCCTCTTTCGACCTCAGCAGACAACGCATGCATGTGGTGCCTAGACACACATACAGGCGAAATAGGAATACACGTTAAAAAATAAAAATTAAAAAGCAAAGGGCTTTCTCGGTGATGAGAATAGCCACTGAAAAATCCCTGAGGTGGGTGGTATGTGCTGTTCGCAGGCTAGGAAAGCAGCCAGGCCAGCTGCAGCTGAATCGTCCAGAGCAGAAGAGAGGACACACAGACTGTGTGAGGCTGTGTTGTGAGCCTGTTCATGTTCAGAGAAAATGATACTCGGAGCTGTGAGGTCTGCTGTGGGATGTTCTGTATGTCAAATGTGTTGCTGATTAGTCAATAATTAAAACACTGATTGGCCATTGGCTAGGCAGGAAGTGTAGGCGGGACAAGGAGGAAAATAAAGCTGGGAAGTGGAAGGCTGAGTCAGAGAGACACTGCCAGCCGCCACGATGAGAAACAGCATGTGAAGATGCCGGTAAGCCACGAGCCATGTGGCAAGGTATAGATTTATAAAAATGGATTAATTTAAGCTGAAAGAACAGTTAGCAAGAAGCCTGCCATGGCCATACAGTTTGAAACCAATACAAGTCTCTGTGTTTACTTGGTCGGGTCTGACGGCTGTGGGACTGGCAGGTGAGAGAGATTTGCCCTGACTGTGGGCCAGGCAGGAAAACTCTACCTACAGAGGTCAGCTCAGCAGCTGGGCTGAGCAGGTCGTGTGGGAAAAGCAGCAGACTTTACAGTGGTCTGGGGAGAGATGGAAGGTGTCAGCAGGGCGTTTGGAGGCCCGAGTAGGCAGACGCAGGATGCTGTGACAGTTGACAGAAAGGCAAGTCGCCTGGGGGAGACCGCATTTCCCCTTCAGTGTTACTGTGAGCTATTAATAGATCACCCAGATGCCACCTGGCTGCAACTCTAAAAAGGCTGGTTTTCTAATCAATGATTTTTATCTTTTGAAATTAAAATATAATTACATCATTTCTTTCCTCCTTCCCTCCAAATCCTCCCATGTACCCTCCCTTGCTTTCTCTCAAATTCATGACCTCTTCCTTTCATTGTTGCCACACACACACACACACACATACACACACACACATACACACACACACACACATACACACATACACACACACACACACACACGCACGCGCACACGCACACACACATGCACACACGTGCGTGCGCGCACACACGCACACACTCACGCACACACACAATCCTAATTTATAAATACAATATGCTCAGTGCATATAATGTTACTTGCGTGTATGTTTTCAGGGCTGACCACTTGATATTGGATAGGACATTGGATAGGAAATAGGAAGCCTATTTCTCCTGCCTCTAGCATGCCTTAGCTGCCCGCAGTTCTTAGTCTAGAGAACACAACTCCTGCACCTAAGGCTCAGAGAACCTCGAACCGCAGAAGATGTGCCCACAAGATTGTAAGATCCGGAGGGACAGGGAGTAGGCTGTGAGATTGTGTCAGGGAAGCCACCTCCATGAAGTCTCTACAACATGCCTGCCTAAATAAGGCCTGAGCAAGGGGACGTCAATAGGCGGCTGAATTTTAATTGCTTTCTTTTCTAATCTATTCAGACCAATTGTTTACAGTGGGGTGGGGAGACTGAGGGGGTATGAAAACCAGAGCAATCCAACAGACCTGGACATCTGCCTTGGGAGTTTATTGTTTGTGAGGTAAGAATCCTAAGTGGCCCAGACTGGCCTTGAACTCCTGATCCTCCTGCTTTTGTCTTCCAAATGTTAGGATGACAGGCTTGTGCCACCATTTAAATTATTTTGAGGTTTTTAAAGAGTTTTGGAGGGGGCACTGAGATAGAATCTCACGATGTAGCCCAGACAGGCCTTGAATTCTCAGTCCTCTTTCCTCAACCTCCCAAGTGTTAGGATTATAGGCATGCTCATGAGGCCTAGCTTAAAATTTTAGTTTAAGGACAAATAAGTGTTATCTTTTTAAAAAATGGGGTTTGAAATCTGAACCCGGTAATTCTTGATTTTGTATTAATCAGCTTTTCATTTGTGTAACTAAAAGCCTGAGAGGATCAACTTAAAAAAGGGTTCTGTTGGCTCACAGTTCTGTAAGTTTCAGCCGAGGCTGTGAACATGTTAGCAATCCTCCTGCCTCTGTTCCTCCCCAGTGCTGGGATTACAGGCCTGCTTCAGTGGCTGGCTTAGCTCGGCTTCATATTTTAAACTCATTTTTCCCCCTCATGAAACGGGAAGAAGTACATGAACTATGTATAGAAGGATATATTGTGTCATTATAAGTCATTTTCCTTGTCCACGTGTCCTTGAACTTCAAATAAGCAATGGATGACGTTATTTTGTCATTGATACCTGATTTTGGTAAGACTTCTGTATTTTCAGCTCTTAGAGAGTAAGCCATTTAGGTACAGAGACATTCGCTAAAATAAACTTTAATAGCTCTTAAGCTCGGAAAAAAAATGAGTGATTTACTCAGACTCATTTTTGTATACATTTTGTTCAATCATGAATTATATCTGAATCCTTGACAATCCTATATTAATATTCATAACTGTCACTAAGCTCATGAATCTAAAATGAGAACATTTTAAGAGCGCCGAGGTGGAAGATAGTACCAAGTCCACCTAGCCTCATGCACGTGTCCCTTCTCAGCACATCTTCGAAGATCTGGGCAACGGCCATGATAGTGCCAATTTCAGTAATGAACAGGAAGCTTGTTCCGACTTGGAAGACCTAAAGTTGTTGGGAATTGATTTCTTACTGCAGCGCCAAAGTGAATCTCTAGTTGTTTCATCTTTTGACCACAGCCTTTAAGAGCTTTATAGACTAAGCTGGAAGAACGTTTTACAGAGTAGTTCACTCGTGCTCTGCCCACCAAGTCCAGCTTCTCAGCTTGTGTACGTGCTCACTAGGAACTGAACCCAGGAACACAAGCATAAAAAGCAAAGCTCTGGACTGGAGAGATGGCTCAGTGGTTAAAACACCGGCTGCTCTTACAGAGGACCTGGGTTTGATTCCCAGCACGGACATGGAGGCTCACAGCCATCCGTAACTCCAGTTCCAGGGGATCTGACGCCCTTTACTGGCCTCCACGGGTACTGGGTTCACATGCAGTGCATATACATTAAATACAGGCAAGACACTCATACACGCAAATAAAAATAAATCTTAAAAAAAACCCCACAAGTTTTATTATTGAGCTACACCTTTACCCTCAATACAGAATTCATTTTCTTTAAAATAAAAAAAATTACTTCTTTGAGAATTTTATAGAACGTATTTTGGTCATAATCATTCTCCCCCAGCTCCTCCCAAGGCCACCCCTTCCTTCTTACCCAACTTTGTGTCCCTTCTCTTTTGTTCCTCCCCCCTCCTTCTTCCTCCTCCTCTTCCTCTCCTTCTTTGTCTTCTTCCTCTTCTTCTCTCTCATTCATTCATTCATTCATTCATTCATTCATTCATTCAAGAAAACCATTAGTCCAATTTGTGCTGCCCGTATTGGATGCATGGTCATTAGAGACAGCGGAATGCTCGGCCCTAAATGGGACATATATGTCACACCCCCGGGTCCTCTCAAGGCTCAGGATCATTGTGGGAGAGGGGACAAACTAATCTAAGAGCCGGAGGTGGTGGATGACTAAGAAGGAAACGGTGACAGCAGGCACAAGCCCTAGGCATGCTCGAGCCAGGCCAATCCACCCAGGGTCTGTTACGGGAGTTCTGTGCCCTTCAGTGAGGTTGACTTGCTCTGAACCTAACTGAAGCTTATCAGTGCGTCATTTAGCTGAGTTGTTATTTCATGGTGCTATAATAGACTTATCTTGGGGGTGCTTGTTAAAAGTAGATATCCCTGACCCCTACATCTAGATGTTCTGGCATAACAGATTTCTAGAAGGCTCTCAGGAAACAGTATTTTTAACTCATACCACTGGTGGTGCCAATGCAAAGGTCACTCACTGGACCTCCCTTGGAGAACTATTGTTTCAAAATACCAGGATACCAGGCCTCTGAATGTCTTTTAAGGTGTTAACTGAGCAGGAAGGGCAAATGTGTAACATGGCCTTTACAAGGCAGAGCAGTGCGAAATGAGTATCCAGGGATCAGCAACTGGGGAGGAAATGACCATCAGCCCAGGGGATGGAGGCAGGCTTGAGAGTGTCTGCCTGAGAATGAGTGTGAGGGGTGTGTGGGCAACACAGTGCCACCAAGAGCCACGAGAATAGATGGAGCTCCTTAGGTCAAAGGGTGAGTGAAAATGAAAATCAAAGACAACTGGAGACACGCCAAAGCAGAGCCTTTAGCATATAGAAAGTGGTGTTTAAAACCGAAACGAGGGCCAGTTAGCTGGCTCTGCAGGTAAAGGTGCTTGCCACCACGCCTGAGCACCTGGGTCTGATGCCAGGACCCACCTGGTGGAAGAGGGCACTCACTCCTAAAAGTCGCCCTCTGCCCGACAAGCTTGCTGTGGCATGTCTGTACTCCTTCACCACACAATAAATAAGGGTAATAAAAAATAAATAAGCCGTGCGGCGGCGATGGCACACGCCTTCAATCCCAGCACTCAGGAGACAGAGCCAGGCAGATCTCTGTGAGTTCGAGGCCAGCCGGGTCTACAGAGTGAGTTCTAGGACAGGCACCAAAACTACACAGAGAAATCCTGTCTCGAAAAGTCAAAATAAATAGATAGATAGATGGATAGATGGATGGATGGATGGATGGATGGATGGATGGATGGATGGATGGATGGACGGACGGACAGATAGATGGATGGATGGATGGATGGATAGATAGATAGATGGATAGATAGATAGATGGATAGATAGATAGATAGATAAAATAAAAGAGTGAAACAAAAGCTGAGCAACTGGAGAAATGCACTTAGAAACTTGAAAGATTGAAAATCAATAAAGCAGAACAAAACAAACAGAGAAACCAAACAACAGACAAAAACAAAAGCCCACCGACATCCCTGAGAAAGGGGGGCAAGGCCTTAGAACCTGAGGACTTGGGGGAATGGGAGGAAGGTCCTGAGTTTGAGGCCAGCCTTGGTTACAAACCAGACCTAGTCTCAAAAAAACAAACAAACAAACAAACAAACAAACAAAAACCCACCAACAACAAAACAAACAAAGCTCCCACTTCCCAAACCCAGGAAGTGTGTGTGTGTCTGTGTCTGTGTGTGCATGTGCGTCTGTGTGTGCATGTGCATCTGTGTGTGCATGTGCGTCTGTGTGTGCATGTGTGTCTGTGTGTGCATGTGTGTCTGTGTGTGCATGTGTGTCTGTGTGTGCATGTGTGTATGCGTGTGCTTTACTACCGTACAGCAATGAACTTAAAATCAGGAATTTACAGAGAAGTACAGACCAGCTGAAAAAGTGGCAGGGAATGGAATGATCCAATAATTATCGAAGCAGCTGAAAAGATAGTACAAAATACTATTAAAATAAAAAATTACAACAATATGAATATAGATAACGATAGGGTGCTGTGCATCTAAAATTGATGGCGGGTCTGGGCGTGAAGCTCACAGGCAGTGAGTGCCTAACACCACAGGCTACAGGGTTCAATGTCAGTGTCTCCTGCTTCAGACACATAGTAATCTGTGGGGGGCTTTCTTAAGCCACACTGATTTTTCGAAAGGTTTTATTCCCCCCCCCCTCTCTCTCTGTGTGTGTGTGTGTGTGTGTGTGTGTGTGTGTGTGTGTGTGTGTAGATGGCGTGTGAGAGCAGGTGCTCACAGAGTTCAGAAGATGGTGTTGAGTCCCCTGGAGCTGGAGTTACAGATAACTGTGAGCCCCGAACCATGGTGCTTTGCAAGAACCAGGTCCTTTGTAAGAACAGTAAGTAACTGCTAAACTATCTCTCCAACCCCTATTTAAAAACTTTTTTTTTTTTTTTTGGTTTTTTGAGACAGGGTTTCTCTGTGCAGCTTTGCGCCTTTCCTGGAACTCGCTTTGGAGACCAGGCTGGCCTCGAACTCACAGAGATCTGCCTGGCTCTGCCTCCCGAGTGCTGGGATTAAAGGCGTGCGCCACCACCGCCCGGCTTATTTAAAAACTTTTTAAAGGCAGTATTTCATATAGCCCAGGCTGGCCTCAAACATATCCTATGTAGCTATGGATGACGTAGACTCTCTGAACCTCCTGCCTTTACCCCCCAAGTACTGGGATTGTAGGAGTATGCCATGATACATAGCGAAACTCTCACTGCTACTGTTACTGCTAACAATAACAATTAAAATTATTTATGAAAGTAAGGGAAGGAAGGGGTCCAAGGTCTCAGTAATTTTATGGAGTCATTATAGAAAACCTCTAAGAAGAAGATGAATTTCTCTGGTGTAGCACCATTAATAGAGTACTTGTATAAAACAGGTGTGGTGTCACCTGCAATCCTAGCACTTCGGAGGCAGAGGCAGGAGAGTTAGAAGTTCAAGGTTATATTTGGCTATATGATGTGTTAGAGACTAGCCTGGGCTACATGAGACTCAAAAAGGAAAACAAAAAAGATAAGTTCATTTGTTATGAATAGATGTCTATAGCATAGAAAGTAATTAAAGACTCGTATTTATTTACAGTTAAACTAACATTGAAAAGAAGGCAGACGCCAGTGTAGGAGGCCAGCTCCCACCTTTTAAAGGGTTCCTATGAGGAGGAGAGAGGGATAAGAAACTTTTAGATAGACAGATAGTGGAAAGGAGACAGACAGATACACAGGATAACTTTGGGAGGACCTGAATCAAAATCCACCGGCCCCTTCTGGCTCCTCAAAAGGGCTTTTTATAATAATGCCAAGGGGTGAGGCAAAAGACCTCCCCCTTACTAGATCAAAGCACACAGCACAACCAAGTGCAGACCCTTCCAAACACCTGGTAACCACACCCGTGGTCCAATCATTCCCCTATGCAGCCCTGTTGGGTAAAGCAAGCTCAGATCTCACTAGGAAACCTCTGTGGTGGTGGTGGTGGTGGTGGTGGCACACGCCTTTAATCCCAGCACTCGGGAGGCAGAGACAGATGGATCTCTATGAGTTCAAGGCCAGCCTGGTCTACAAAATGAGTTACAGGACAGGCAGGGCTGTTACACAGAGAAACCCTGTCTCGAAAAACCAAAACCAAACCAAACCAAACCAAACCAAGAAGGCAAACAAGTACAGCACAAAGAGGAAAAACAAGTCCACCTCAGTTATGAAGGTAAATGTTCTGCACTGAATAAAAGAAAAGTAGGCCAAAGCTTGTCTTTGGAACCACTGCCAGCTCCCTAACCCACCACTGCTATCGAGGAAGGTGCAGATGCTGGTACACACATGTTCGTTGAACTAACTTTAATTAGTTAAGCAGGGATAATCCCAGGAATGTAAGTGTGGTTGAAATTAGATGTAAGTGTGGTTGAAATTAGGGATTATGTTCACCATTCTGAGAAAAAGAGACACACATGCACAGAGAGAGAAAGAGAGAGAAAGAGAGAGAGGAGAGAGAGAGAGAGAGAGAGAGAGAGAGAGAGAGAGAGAGAGAGAGAGAGAGAGAGAACAGATTGGAAGGCAACCTAAAAAAGATGAAATTTAGCTTCTATCTCAATAAAAGCTATTGTAGCAGAATAAGGAGGATGTTTCCTCAATTTACTGAAGCCCATGTATTAAAAACTTTTCTTAAAAGCTGGCTGTGGTGTCGCACGCCTTTAATCCCAGCACTCAGGAGGCAGAAGCAGGAGGATCTCTGTGAGTTTGAGATCAACCTGGTCTACACAGGAACTTCCAGGACAGCCAGGGCTGCATAGTGGGATCCTTCAGTCTCAAAACGAAAACAACAGAACAAACAACAACAACAAAACAAACCAGACAAAAATACAGAAACAACAACGAAACCCTCCTTTAAATTTTGTTTTAACTGTGTGTGTGTGTGTGTGTGTGTGTGTGTGTGTGTGTGTGTGTGTGTGTGTGTGTGTACAGGTACCCCTAGAGGCCGGAAGAGGGCATTGGATCTGCAGGAGCTGGAGTTACAGGCAGTTGTGACCTACTTGAGGTGGGTGCTGGGAAGCAAATTCAGGTCCTCTGGAAGAATAACATGCACTCTTAACTTCTGAGTCAGCTCCCCAGCCCTATTTATTAAAAACGTAAACACCATATTTGATTTTAAAACATTAGAAGGCCCGGCCAAGCCAAGAGTGCCTGCTGTAACTCCTGCTGGCCAGCGGCACTGTGGAGGCCGGGAGAAGGCAGCAGCAGAGGCCATTTCCGTCAAAGGAAGAGAAGAGAGATATTACAACTGCCTGTCTGGATGGCGAGGACCGTCTCATTTTTTATAATTAGCAGATTTTTCTGCATTTTAATATTTTATGTCTTCTTAATTAAAAAAACAACCCAGGATGATGAGGCCTGAATCTGAATGGTGAGGTAGCCTCTGCTAAAATAGAGATTCATGGGGGCTGGAGAGATGGCTCACTAGTCAAGAGCTCTGGCTGCTCTTCTAGAGGACCTGGTTCAGTTCCTAGTGCCCACACAACAGCAAACAACCACGTATAATTCCAGTTCCAGGGGACCTGACAGCCTCCTCAGACCTCTCTGGGCACCAAGCAACCTGGTACGCATACACACTTGCAGACCAAACACTCATACACACCCTCCAAATAAATCAAAAGAAAAAGATGCCAACCTACAGGAGGCCCATGGAAACACGTGATGATGAGCACTCTTGGGATGAGGTGTCATATTGTCCTTATTTCGGTGGGGTCTCCATACTGCCCACCCCATATCCTGTATTCCCTCTCTGTCCCTCAGACTCATTCAGGCTGACCTCTCTCTCCTTATGCTCAGTTTATGTTTAAGTACTGGGAGGCTGTCAAGAGTGTAATTTATACAGAAAGCCGTTCAAATTAATTATGCAAAGAATTTTAGTGTTACAAAGTGCACTGACATTTTTTAAAAAGCCACTAATAATTATAAAATAAAAATTGCAATAGCCAAAGTGTGTTATTTTGGGTAAATCAAGGCCCACTAACATATTTATATTTTTGGCTTAATCTACTCGGACAACAACCCAAAAAGCAACTAAAAACTCGGGAACTTCCATTTTAGCGTTGGAAAAGAGATTTCTGGATTCTTCTGACAGAGCCCTATCTGCCAACAGCCAGAGAGGGATGAGCTGCTTCAAATGGGTTTGCAGAAATGACTTCCTTTTTTAAAGTAGCTCTGTCAGCTGGGAGCGACAGCGGAAAAAGGACAAGCTTGCTGAGTGAGGATGTGCTGGAGTTGGCCAGAGCGGCCGTCACAGCTCTGTAACTGGCGATCCTGCTGCAGCCAGAAAAGCCTAAGCGAGCGGAAAATCTATAGTACTGTCAGCTACCTCTGGCACAAAGTGCTTATGGGAGCGATTTTAAGTTCTGACTGCTGATAGGGTACTCACTGGTTTGGACCTTAGTAGAAGGCAATGGGCTCCTGGGTTCTGCCTTTGTTATTTCCGAGTTCCGTGTGAGCATTGTTGTAGAGACCTAATCTATGAACTGGTTACAGTTCTTCTTCATTATATCCACAGACTTGTCGGGGCCGAACTAGTCTATATGGAGGCCTCTTGAGAAACTCAGAGTGGTGAAGAAGGGACCGGAGGGAGGGCTCAGCAGTTAAAAATGTTAGCTGCTCTTGCAGAGGGCCCAGTCCGGTTCCAGCACCCACATGGCAGCTCACAGTCATGCAACTCCGGTTCCAGGGAATCAAACACGCTCTTCTGGGCTCCATGAGTACCAAGAACATATGTGATGTGCATACATACATGGAGGCAAAATGTTCATACTCATAAGGTTTTTTTAAAAAAATCTTGAAGAACCAAAACATTAAATAAAAGTGACAAACAAGCCGGGCGGTGGTGGCGCACGCCTTTAATCCCAGCACTCGGGAGGCAGAGCCAGGCGGATCTCTGTGAGTTCGAGGCCGGCCTGGGCTACCAAGTGAGTTCCAGGAAAGGCGCAAAGCTACACAGAGAAACCCTGTCTCGAAAAACAAAAACAAAAACAAACAAACAAAAAAAAGTGACAAACAAAAGAGAACTATTACAGGTATCTAGTACTGTGTTTTTAGATTTAAACTAGCCTGAGCTTGAATTTTGGCTTTTTTGCTTATTGTTATATATTTCACGCAATATTTTCTTCTTCTCCTTCCCTCCTCTCCTCCCCTCCCTCCATTCTCCACTCCCTCCCTCCTTCCCTCCCTCCCTCCTTCCCTCCCTCCATTCTTCCCTTCCTTTCTTCCTTTGATAGAGTCTCATTATTTTTCCTGAACCAGCCTCAAATTCACAATCATCATATCTGCCTCCTCAAGTGCTGGCATTACAGGTGTGCACTAGCATATCCAACTTTATACATGTTTCTTGAAGGCATCCGACCCTCTGTTTTTCCCAGTCTACTACTGACAGTAATGTTGATCTTATGAGGGTCACTGAAGGTGCAGTGAGCTGTGGATGATACCTACTGTTATAATTACAAAGGCAATTAGACTCACGCTAACTTTATTACATTAGCAATTAGACTCACGCTAACTAAAATACGTTAAATAAAATATAACGTATTTTAACGGCAGAGGTAGCAGAGACAAAAGCTATTCAGTATCTTACTCAAATTATTCACTATCAACAGTATCTTTGAGGCATGGAGACACTTTGGTAATCCTGGATGTCACTGAAGAACAGGCTTAAGATTCTGGGCTGGACTCCGTGATTAAGAGCACTAGCTGCTCTTGCAGAGGTCCTGGGTTCAATTTTGGGTACCCATATAGCAACTCAAAACCATCTGAAACTCCCGTTCCAGAGTATCTGATGCTCTCTTCTGGACTCCTTGGGCATCAGGCACATAGCATGTGGTGTACATACATACATGCAGGCAAAACATCCCCACATAAAGTAAAAAATTAAAAAGAGTGTTCTTCCATGCATAATAGTGAATTAGATCATTTAAATGTCTAATAATAGAGACTGGTTAAGAATAAGAGTTGGGGATGGTGGAGGTGGAATGCTGGTGGCCATGTCAGAGGAGCGGCAGGTGGCAATTGACTTCAGGGTGTCAGCCCACCAGGAGGAAACTCCCTGATGGATGAGTCTCGGATAGGCAGGGTCCCGAGACCACAGACCCCAGAATGTCTTTTGCTCCTGCTGTGCCTTCACATGTTTGCCGCTGCCATCTTTCTCTGGTCTCTGGCGTGGTGTGAATGGGTGTGGGAGATCCCTGCTGCCTGTGATGTAGTGTGTTTATCTCATGGAAATATCACATTCTACTGGGCATTTTTAGCTGTGGATTATTATGAAGATGATTTCTTCCTAAGCTGTACTGTCGCAATGATAATAATGTTAGTTTAAATAGAGTTTTGGTGATTAAAAATATAAACAAGTAAGTGTCACACAGCTAGAACACATGAGTTTCTATTGAGGAGCTGTGTAGACTGTGGCTTAGGTTAATGATGAAGAAAAACAATTTAGTCCTAGTTAGCTCAGCTAGCTTAAATTCTTTTAACCTGAATGTTGGGAGATGTGTTCAAAGTTTTTGGAGTGCATCATAGCTGAAACAAAGCTTTGAAAATAACTTAAAGTTAGACTAAGATGTTTTTGTCAAGTAGCTTTGAGGTGAAAAACCCAAGAAGACAATAAAAAGTTTTAGAAAGGCACAGAGTTGAGTGAGGAACTCGTTAAGGAACAAGAACAGAGCAGCCCAGTTATCATTGGCTGCTGTGCCTTTCTTCCTAGGATTGGTTGATGACCAAAGGCGATGATTAATTCCTTATACCCACTTCTGCCCTCAATCTCCTGATATAAGAAACTACTGATGAGTGGGTATGCACCCCAAAGATTTAAAGTAGAGCTGACTGATTCTTTTTCATATATAAAAGTGTAGGTTTGTGATTCCTTTAAGATTCCTTATAAGATTACCTTTCAAGATAAGTAATAAAGTAATTGGCCCTTTCTTTGTAACTGCAAAATGCAGCCTGCCAGTAAAAGACCTGACTGAAAAGACTGTCTTGTTTGCCTACACGGTTAATCTATAACAAGTTGCTTGGGTATGAATGTATGTGGGTTCTCGGGATAATTTGTTTTTCACCTGTAATATGTAAAATGTTTAGTCACATAAGGGATAGGGAAAACATGCTGTTTTTTTTTCTGTTCATTTTGTATTCATGGTAATCATTCACTTGAAAAACAGAATGTAATCATATTGTAATTTTTATAATGTCTGAAAGATTTTGCTGGGGTATGTAAGCTGTAAGGGAAAGGATAAAGATAGAGTTAGAGTTAAAATGGGCTAGCAGGAAAACAACAGGAATGAGAGAATTAGAAGAATAAAGATAGAGGAGAAGGAAATCATCAAAAATGAGAGAAGAAGGGGCTGGAGAGATGGCTCAGCGGTTAAGACACTGGCTGCTCTTCCAGAGGACCCGGGTTCAATTCCCAGCACACATGACAGCTCATAACTGTCTGTAACTCCAGTTCCAGGGGATCTGACACCTTCATAACCATTCACATAAAATAAATTAAAAAAATAAAAAAGAATGAGAGAAAGAAATCACCAGGAAAATAAAGAATAGAGATGCAAAAGAAGAATAAAGAAAAGATCTGAAGGAAACACACACTCAAGAGTGTGTGTGTGTGTGTGTGTGTGTGTGTGTGTGTGTGTGTGTGTTTCCCTAACCCCCTCAGATAAAAAGTCTAGTATGTACCAACTCTGTGGATTCCCTTCCAGGCCTGTGCTACTGGGCGCTGGTCCCCCAGGCAGTGATAGTGGAGAGCTGACGCAGCAATGAAATGCAGATATAATCGTTCAAAGGACCAGCATTTGGTTCCTGGCACCCACATTGGGTGGCTCACACATGCCAGTAACTCCAGTCCCAGAGGATCCAATGCCCTCTTCCGGCCTCTACCGGCTTTCATGCACACATACTCGCATGTAGACATACAGACATACATACAATTAAAAATAAAAAATAAATCTTAGAGAAAGAAGAAGGACTAGGGATGTACATTAGTAGTTGAGTGGTAGAGCGCTTGCCCAGTATGGTTAAGTCTCTGGGTTTGATTCCCAACAACCCATGAATACATGAGGGGAGGGGAGCAGAGAGGGGGAGAGAAAGAGAGGAAGTGGGGAGGGGACGGTCATGACAAAGGAATACACAATTACTAAAAATCCTGTTGGAGCATAGAGACCTCAAATGCCTTCAGATGACTGTCAAGTGCACTAAATGTGTGACAGCACTAGGGAGTGGGGAGGACTGGTCAACTGTCAAGTTTACACTCCGCTGGAGGGCTTTAAAATTGAAATCCTAAAAATGAATGTGCTGCCAAGAAAAGCTACAGTTAGAATTTTGCTTACAAGTATACTGTTGAAGATTAGAGTGTAGAAGGATACTTATGGTATTTTTTTTTTTTTTTTTGAGACAGGGTTTCTCTGTGTAGTTTTGGTGCCTGTCCTGGAACTCACTCTGTAGCCCAGGCTGGCCTCGAACTCACAGAGATCCGCCTGGCTCTGCCTCCCGAGAGCTGGGATTAAAGGCGTGCACCACCGCCACCTGGCCACTTGTGGTATATTTTTAATTGACAAAAGCAAGTAAGAAAAACATAACTAGGACCTATGACTCTTAGTCGGGGTGGAGCACTTGCCTAGGGTGCATGGGACCCTGGTCCATAGTCAGTGTCACATAAAGAAAAGAAAGTGTAGGCATAGAATTATTCCAGTATTTTTATTTTTTATTATTTGATGTGTGTGAGTGTTTTACCTGCATATATGTCTGTGCACTGTGTGTGTGCCTGGTGCCTGTGGAGGCCAGAAGAGGGTCTTAGATGCCCTGGAACTAAGTTACAGGCAGTCATGAGCCAGCATGTGGGTGTCGGGAATCAAAGCCGGGTCCTCTGGAAGAGCAAGAAGAGCAGCCGGTGCTCTTAACTGTTAAGCCATTTCTGTAACCCCCAAAAGAAAATAGACACAGAAATGGAAATGTATATGTGTATATATATATCTTATATATGTAGATAGCCAGCTAGCTAGATGATATAATAGGCATCTCTCTAGTACTGTTTGCAGTAAGTTTTTAAACTATGTTTATAGGTATAACCATTTTCTGCCTATTGATCAGTCCGTGTTAACTATTTGGAAGGCTATTTGTCAAAATAATAATAGAAAATATATAGTCCTTACCATAGTCAAGGGTTGCTTTAAGCCTGTATACTAACTAAATCTATATAGAACTAATGAGTATCATACTACCCTTGTTTCTCCAGTGGTGAGCTGAGACAGAGAGATTATTCCCTAAGGCCAAACAACTAAAAGGTGATGAGGTGGGACTCAGACGTAGACAGCAGGGACCCGCTCCGGACTGCTATGCTATGTTGAAATAAAGATGTTATGATTTACGACTTAGCTGGGTTTTTTTTTTTTTTTTTTTTTTTTTTTTTTTTGGTTTTTTCGAGACAGGGTTTCTCTGTGTAGCTTTGCGCCTTTCCTGGAACTCACTTGGTATCCCAGGCTGGCCTCGAACTCACAGAGATCCGCCTGGCTCTGCCTCCCGAGTGCTGGGTGTGTGTGCTTTTTATTTTTCTTGTGGATTCTGGTGCTTTACTTTTCTGTGCTAAGCATGCATCTTATAATCAGGAAAAGCACAATATTTTGTTTAAAAGAATCCACGATTATTGTCCACGCGTGTGCTGCTTTGGGGTCCTCTAATTGCTGTTCTCTGTTAATGAGAATTAGTTTGTGTGATTTGCTGGCTGAACGCTTAGGCCCCGAAGGAATGAAAAATAGGACAGGTGAGTTTTACAGAGGGAGAGGAAGACAGACAGGAGTAACCAGGCCTGCGGGCCCACGGAATTCAGTTGAGCTGGAATCAGAGAGCGTAAGTTAATGAGCGCAGTGTGGGGGCTGTCACTGAGAAAAGTCTGGTGCAGGCCTGCCCCATTCACTTAAAATACGGTGGCACATTGCTCTTTCCAGTCACTGGAAACTGTCTTTAATTTATTTCATAGCTATCCGTCGGATTTTCCCGGCCCAATGGAGCACACAACTATTAATAAGAGAGACAATAAATATATATAATAATCACTGATAGGGCTGGCGAGATGGCTTAGTGGTTAAGAGCACTGACTGCTCTTCCAAAGGACCCTGGTTCAATTCCCAGCACCCACATGGCAGCTCACAACTGTCTATAACTCCCATTCCTGAGACCCAACACCCATGGCAAAACACCAATGTACGTGAAATAAAAAATAAATAAATAAAAAAAAATCACCGATAAAAAGCTTTGAAAGGTTGAAGTAGGGAGAGCTCTGTTCATCTAATTGACGGAGGGGTGGGGTGGGAGGCGTGATGCATCAGAGTCTCACTATGTAGCCCTGGCTGCCCTGAAACTCTCAATGTGTACCAACGTGGCATCTAACTTGTGAAGGTGCGGCTGACGGCTGGGAGTCCAGGCATGGCCCCCACCCCCGCTTACCCTTTATTCTTAGATACTGAGAAGACCAAATGGTAAAGCAGACACAGCTCTACCTTCACACGGTTTATATTCTAAAAATCGAGACAGAGAAATCATTATGACTCAGTCCAGAAAAGGAAATTAACTGTCCAGCTCAGTTTATAACTGGATGAAGCCAGGATACACAAACTACACAAAATCGCACCCCAAAAGAATAAGACAGGCCAGTCTTTCTTGTGAATGCAAGCACAAAGTCTTAAATATTCCTAGCATGTAAAACCAGCAGTGCAGTTGAAGAACTGACCCATTGTGACCAACCAGGCTTCACTCTATGTAGAAATGTTTTAATATTAATCTGAGAGAGTCTACCAATAAAATTCACTAAATCCTTTATATAGCAGAGGCGGTAAGATACACGATCATCTTAATAGATCCATTAAAAAAGGTTTGAATCTGGCTGCGATGGACCGTACCTGTAATCCCAGAATGGAGGAGGGGAATGTGGGGGTCCCTGCATCATCACGGCAAACCACACGAGGCAAGAAGGAAACTCGGTTCAGCATGACTTCTTGAACTGGCTGGCGCTGGTTCAAGCTTCTGGAGTCTGACACCAGGTGGTTTATTTTAGATATACGGAAGTACAGTAGCAATGATCCCAACCCCATGTGCACAGTAAGCTTAAGGTATAACTATATCGAAACTCTTGCAAAGTGCATGTGACTTCTACCATGCAGACTGGTTCTATAGTTTAAGGGCCCAGGACCTGGTGTGGTCTCTGACAGAGAGAGTGTAGTGGTCAGCAGTCCATAAAGCACGTGTGACACCTCCCTAAGGATGGGCTCTATTGGCCGAGAAACAAAGATAAAGATAAAGGTCTCGGGAGGGAGAGCCTGGGGTAAACGTTCCGGGGGATTTGGGGGAGGTCTGGCCCTACAGATAGCAAAGGTCACCAGGTCATTAACACCACCCACTCCCAGCCTTCTGGGTGGCAAACAGGTGTACATCTCCTCCACTGAGGAGACAACCCGTGTGATTAACATCCTGGTTTCTCCAGTGCTTCTCTGTGTACACGCTTGTGGGCTGCAGGAGAAAGCGGGAGGTTCAGGATCAGGAGCTCAGGGTCAGTACCTACTACGTAACAATTGGAAGGCTTGAGCAACCCAAGACCCTGCCTCAAAAAACAAGCACAATGCTGGGTGTGGTGTCACCTGCCGTCGATCCCAACACTCGGGAGGCAATCTGACAACGTAAGTGTGCACACTGGAAACAAAAAATGTCTATTTGAAAATGACATAATGAGGAGCTGGAGAGATGGCTCCATGGTTAAGAGCACTGACTGCTCTTCCAGAGGACCCGAGTTCAATTCCCAGCACCCACACGGCAGCTCACACTGTAACTCCAAGATCTGACACCCTCACACAGACATACAGGCAAAACATCAATCCACATAAAATTATAAATAATAATAATAAAGAAAACAACATAATGATCTACATGAAAAGAAAACTGATGAGCAAAAATTAATCGAAGCCAATCAGAGTAGGCTGACATATCAAAAATTTGGAAATATTTTTCTTTAATATTCATACATGTACATAATATGTTTGGATCAAATCTGCTCCCCATTCCTGCCCCTTCAATTCTTCCCCATCTGCTACCACTTTTCCCGGCTACCTTCACTTTTTTCCTCTCTCCCTCTCTCCTCCTCTCTCAGTGTTACCTGTGTGTGCCTGAATGTGGGACCAAAATTGTTTATTATTACACTGTACTAATTGATTGATTGATTGATTGATTGATTGATTGATTGATTGTGTGTGTGTGTGTAGTCAAAGGGCAGCTTGCAGGAGTCAGTTCTCTTTTTCACCATATGGGTAGCGAGGATTGAACAAGGTCACCAGGTTTGACAGGATGTATGCTTACCCCTGAGCCATCTCACCTGCCCCAAAATGGTTTGCTATACAGCAAACACCGAGAGCATGAAACCACTCTTTGCTTTAGGTGACCCTCATGTCAACCAAACTGAAGAAGATTCAGAAACTTTGGGGCCATATAAGCTATGGCCAGGGCAGCATTGGCAACACTGGATGTATCCAGAAGGCTGGGTAATGCTGGTTGCATGCTCACCCACAGGATCAACTTCAACAAATATTACTAGGTAACGTTGGGAAAGTTGACCTGAAGCATTACCACTTAACTGCCAGCCTGGATAAACTGAGGACCACTGGTCAGTGAGCAGACACTGGTCAGTGCCCCCAAAGAGGAAGCTGATGCACCAACAGTGACTGTGGGGTCTGATGCTGAAAGATGAATGTGGAGAATGTGAGCATTAAGGCAGAAGCAGATATAGGAGACAGTTGCTGGTTATGGATCTTGGGATTTTAAGATTTCAGAGATGACGATGAGCAGAAAGAAAACCTAGGCTTTAGAGACCCCGGTGTGATTTCCCTGCAACATGGCCTGGGGTGAGTTACCTACATCTCTGATTGTTGTTTTCTTTGTACAAAGGGTGGGAGGCCAGGAGAAGCTACTGTGTGGCTTTATTCGTGTGAGGAACTGAAGCAGTAAAGACCACAAAGACAGAAAGAGAATGTACGAAGGCAGGAGAAGACGGCAGAGGCTCCTGGGGACTCCCAAATCCCTGGTGGTAGTCTTTCCTGAGATCTGTGTTTTGCCTTCTTTAATTCAGCTAAGACCACGCTCTGGGGGGTTATACAACTTGTGAAGGGTTAGGTTGAAAAGAAGAGCTGTGGAGGACACCAAGGGAAAGGGATCAACCAACCTTCCTTTCCTATGGCCTGAGGACACTCTGTTACAACACAGCTGGTAGCTGCTGGTATTTATTCCTGTTTAAATACTTACTTATATTCTTACATGTATGGATGGATGAGTGTCTGCATGTCTCTCTGTAAGCGCACCAACCGTGAGCCTGCAGTGCCCACAGAGGCCAGAAGAGGGCGCGGACCTCCTAGAACTGGAGTTACAGACCATTCTAAGAGGGAGCTGGGAACTCATTCCAGTCCTCCGGAAGAGCAACAAGTGCTCTTCACCACGGAGCCCCGCCTCCAGTCTCTATTCCTATGTGATTGTTTCTGTGAGGCTTTTGCTCTCAAACCTCTATATTCACGTTTATAATTCTTGTCACGTATCTTAAGCTCAGCTAAGAAACAATCAAGAATGATTTCTGTAGTCTTTGAGAACACGGAGGGCTGAGTCCAGAGTAACAGTGTTCACCCCTGCTTAGCATTCTTCGTCAAGCCATCTGCTCCCAGTCTTTATCACCTCATCCTAAGCCCTTTATCCTCTTTACTCTTCTTCCTATTTACGATAATGTCACCTCATAAGCCTGTGCACCCTTTATTCCCCAGAATGCAGAGGCCGTAAACAGGGTCACACTCCTGCCAGGAAAAACGGTTGCTGTGGTGTTTTGTTTTTTTTTGGGTTTTTTTGTTTGCTTGTTTTTTTCTGGCCTCAGAAAAAAATTTAAAATGGCTCTATTGGAGGAGACCTGGAGTTTGTAATATGTAATAAAGTCCAGATTCTCAGAAAAGTGAAGCAGGGACCTAGAATGCTCATTTCATTACCCGGTGCGGTAAGTCCTTGCAATCCAGCGAGAAATAACTGTCCAGCCAGCCTTAGCGTCCGTCACCACAGCTGGCATATCACATAGAAGGAGGAAATAGAAGAGTGCTCTGGTGAAGTAGTTAAATTCTGCCATCACTCACTAACATGTGTAAAAGGAAACAGGAAGTGTGGATGTCACTACACTTAAATCTTTTTAGTTGACAGTAATCGTATATATGTGTGGGGACGAGGTGGTATTTGTGCTCACTGTAGAAAGATCAAATCAAACTGATAACATGCATGTCACCTCACTTATTTACCACAGTTTTGTGGCAAGAATGTCCAACAGCCGTCCTTTCAGCAGTGAGGTACAGGAACAGCAAGCATGGCCACCGTTCTGTGCGCCTCTCGGAAACTCATCTGTCCTGTGTAATAGAAACTTTTGCCTTTTCACCCAGAGTTGCCACTCTTGTCTCGGTCTCTAGGGATTCAGCCTTTCCAGACCGCAGAGTGAGGTCGTACATTGTTATCTTTCTGTATCCCACTTATTTCACTTAGCCCAGTGTGAGGCAGCTTCATCCATGTTGTTACAAGTGACAGAATTCCCTTCTTTGAAAAGGCTGTATAGAAGTTTTATATAAAGGTAGGATCTGTATTATTAAAAATAATTATTAAAGAATTTTAAAGGCTGTATAGAACTCAACACAGCAGCACATACTGGGAATCCTAGCACTCAGGAATCTGTATAGAACTCAACACAGCAGCATATGCCGGGAATCCTAGCACTCAGGAATCCAAGGTAGGTCTGTGAGTTAGAGTTCACAATTAGCTATATCCTGAATTCTACCTCAAAACAAACAAACAAAAACAAGCATCAGTCTGGAGAGCTGCCTCAGTGATTAAGAGCACCTGCTGCCCGTGCAGAGGATCTGAGTTTGGTTCCCATATACCAACATGGTGGTAATCATCTGTAACTCCAGGTTCAGAGGATCTGATGCCCCCTTCTGGGCTCCAGGGGCACTGCCTGCACATTGTGTACAGACATACATACATATAGGCAAAACCACCCAAATGCATAAAAGAAAAATATATAAATCTTTGAAACAAATAACCTCCAAATTAAAACAAAACAAAAAGCAAACAAACAAAAATACCTAACCGCCCCCCAAAAGAAAAGGGTGCACAAGGCTGGAGTCAGTGGTGGAGCCTACCATCACAGGCTCTGGGTCAAACCCCAAGAACCAAAAATAGAGAAAGGTTATATAGTTTGTCATTATGTGTATAACTCATTTTTTTAATCTGTTCATACGTTGGAGGACATTTAAGTTGTTTCTATATCATGGCTTTGGGTACAGTGCTAAAATATTCATCTATTTGATATACTGATTTATTCTTTGGATATATGCACAATAGGATTGCTGATTATATGGTGATTCTAATTTTAGGTTTTTGAGAAAGCTCCATATTGTTTTCCAAAGTGGCCATACTAATTTACATCCTGCGGGCGGCATCCTCATCCCCATCGGTGCTGGCTGTCTTTCAGCCTTTTGATAACAGGACCAACCATTTGGCTTGGTCTAGGGACTAAATCTCCACACTTTCACCTTTGAGCGTTTGAAATGAGGACTTCTCGATTCTGCTTTCAGAAAACTTACCAGGTCAAAGGAATTTCTCTGTTTGTCTAGTACCCTGTCCTCCACTGCCAGTCATCATCCAATTGTGATAAACTTCTTGCCACAATGTTGGCAAACAACAGTGTCATCGTGGATGCTAATTCTGTTTGGTGCTGCTGGGCAGAGACGCTTTGGACTCAGGAATTCAAGGGCAGCCTGGGTAACACAATGAGACCCCCATCTCAAAAAGAGTAGGGAGAGTTCCCTTGAACTCTTCATTAATACTGTACTTTGAGACTTTTCTCTTTTCTCTCTCTTGGGTTCTTAAAAAAATATATATACTATTAGACATGAAGTAAGATGGAAGCGATGGATTTCTTTCTTTCTTTCTTTCCTTTTTTTTTTTTTTTTGCTGTTGTTGTTGTTTTTGTTTTGTTTTGTTTTTCGAGACAGGGTTTCTCCATGTAATTTTGGAGCCTGTCCTGGATCTTGCTCTGTAGCCCAGGCTGGCCTCGAACTCACAGAGATCCGCCTGGCTCTGCCTCCCGAGTGCTGGGATTAAAGGCGTGCCCACCACCGCCCCGCTACGGGTTTCTTTAGTTTAACGAAATAAGGATGAATAGAGAATGACTCCACGCTGCTTCGCCCAGAGGGTAACCCTGCTGCGTAGCCAGCAGTTTGCAGAACATTGTTTAGAGAGGGGCAGTGAGATGTCTTCATAGGCCTCTGCTGTCTTTTCCAGTGGGTTTCCAGGTGCCGGGTGGCTGGGCTACACACTCTGGAATCCATGAATTGTGTGATTTGAGTGTGTGGTCACTCTTGCATGTTCCCTCAACTAGATCGGAAGCTTCGGCCCCTGAGGCAAGAGACGGACAGTATTTGTCACAGGTGAAGACTGAGCAACTAACAACTCATTACTTCCATTATGAGTTCCAGATTTAGGCAGAGAGAGAGACAGACAGACAGAGACAGAGAGACAGACAAAGAGAGAAAGAGAGACAGAGACAGAGACAGAGACAGAGAGACAGACAGAGAGACAAACAGAAAGAGAGACAGAGACAGAGAGACAGAGAGGGACTCGAGACAGACAGAGAAACAGAGGGAACAGACAGAAACACAGAGATGCAGAGAGAGACACACACAGAGATAGAACAAATGAACAGACAGCCTAGATTTTTCTATTGAATGAAAGACTATTTGTGTTTCTAAATGACTGGGTTTGATATAGTATTTGGTGGCAAGAGAAAGTAACCTAACCTAGCCACTGTGTCTGTAACTACATGAATTTTAAATGTCTATCTTCCTCTCTCAAGGAAAGCTGCTGAAGCGGCCAGTCATCCGCACATGTAAATCTTTAATGGTGTCCATGAAAACTGCCGATCAGTGAGTTAAACACATCGTATCACAGAGCACAGGAGTTCTCCCAGCTCTGCGGCTGCGTCCTCAATGCCCGTCCTCAATGCCGTCTTTTCTCCCCGGATCTCAGCCGGGGCTACCATCCGTTTGCTCACTCATTACAGGAGCCCCGAGAGCCTGCCCGCTGCACACAGCAACACGGGTCTCTTTCACTGCACACCTGCTTTACACACGCACGGGACCGAAATTACTGAATTCCTCATCGGTGACATCGTTTCCTATTTGGGGCTCTGGATTTGACCCTACAACTTGATGAGATGACGGGGAACTTGCTTTTCTAGATTAATACTTAACCCCTGCCGTTCTTCCTCAGACAGAGCTTTACACTCACTGGCTTCATTCACCTGTCCAACTCAACTCTTCCCTGCTTTGAGGACCAAGTCCATGCCTTGCCTTCCTCTTTACCCCAGTAGGAAAAAGTCAGACATCTAAAGCCTTAACAATGTGGGATTTGACACAGCAAACAGATCATGTTCCTACAGAGAAGATATGACCCCCACAAGGTAAGAGCTGAGTCATTAAAAAACTTGGTTTTTATTTTTTTATTTTGAGACATAGGGAAAAATTTTGCTATAAAGTTAGCCCCCAACGACAGAAAAATCTTTTAAAACTATATCCCTTAAACACATTGTTTTTGGAGACTGGAGAGATGGTTCTGTCGGGAAGTATTTGCTATATAAACATGAAGACTGAATTCTGATCCCCAGCACTCTTGTAAAAACTGGGCGCTGTACACTCTAGTCAGTGCTGGGATGGT
The DNA here is from genome assembly GCF_007827085.1 of Peromyscus californicus insignis. Lineage (NCBI taxonomy): Eukaryota > Metazoa > Chordata > Mammalia > Rodentia > Cricetidae > Peromyscus > Peromyscus californicus. The sequence goes on from NW_026294617.1 coordinate 74,071,975, forward strand.
GGACACTGGGCGCTGTACACTCTAGTCCGTGTGCGGATGGTGGACACTGGGCGCTGTACACTCTAGTCTGTGCTCAGATGGTGGACACTGGGCGCTGTACACTCTAGTCTGTGCTCAGATGGTGGACACTGGGCGCTGTACACCGCTAGTCCGTGCTCGGATGGTGGACACTGGGCGCTGTACACTCTAGTCAGTGCTCGGATGGTGAACACTGGATGGTGCTTGGGGCTTGCTGCCCAGGGAGTCCAGCCATACCTGTGATCTCCCCACTCAGTGAGAGACGCTGTTTCAAAAAATAAGGTAAACAGGCCAGTGAGATGGCTCAGCAGGCCAAGATGCTTGCTGATAAGACTGATGACATGGCTTGATCCTGGAAACCCACATAGTGGAAGGAGATTGTCTCTGGTTTCCATGTATTGTGGCACGCGCATACACACACAACAAATAAATATAAAAGCAATGATGTGGAGCCAGGCACTGGTGGCACATGCTTTAATTTCAGCACTTGGGAGGCAGAGCCAGGTGGATCTCTGTGAGTTTGAGGCCAGCCTGGTCTATAGTGAGATCCAGGACAGGCTCCAAAACTATACAGAGAAACCTTGTCTCAAAAAAACAAAAAACAAAAAACAAAAAAAGTAAAAGAAAAAGAAAAGAAAAAAGAAATAATGTGGAGAGAAAGATACAACATAGACCTCTGGTGTCCACACATATGCACTCACGTGTGAACATGTAGACGACACACATACAAATACATACACACATACACACCCTTATATATATATGCACACATATATGCATTTTTTTCTTTAGTCTGGCTAATGTAAATTGTGGAGAGGGAGAGAGAGGCCAAGCAAAGCAGAGACAGGAAAGGTTGCCTCAGCACGGATCACAATGTACTAGAGAGCCCACTGGGGGAGGTGGGAGGGGTGGGGGGTGTGGCGGAGCAGCATAGGCTCCAAACCCTTGTTTGGGAACCATGAAGTCAGCAAGTGCCCACAGTTCTTTAGTGACACCAAACTTTTGGGGAAACATGATTTTATATATAGTTATGATAGGGGTCTACTTTAGGAAAAATTCAAGATAAATCAATAACTTTAAATAAATATTTAAGTTTTGGCAAGTTTTTAATAAATTGTAGGGTAACATTTTACTGTTAAATATGTAGTTATCTAACCCTACACACTTTTTTGTTTTAAATAAGTCTACTCCCAACTTTTGTGAGTCTCGGGACAAGAGGCCCATATATTACATATCTAAATATTTGAAAGTTATACACAAAGTTAACAAGTTTTGTTAGATAATGCATGTTCTGTCCTCTTGCTGTGACAAATATTTCTTCGTAACAATTTGTAAAATTGGATTCAAATGTAGAATTGTTGGACCTCCAGAATGTGGCAGTGTAGGCATGCCATCTTATCAGTGATGTGCTCATCCTTGGCAGCATGGGCCTAGGGACCAGGCTTGAAAGGGCTCTCCAAGCTGGCTTTGGTCTTTGGGTTGGGGTCTCCAGACTCCTGGGCACTTACAGGGTGGTCTTGGGCTTCCTCATCAGTGGGAAACTGTGTAGCCAGGAAAGGCTCAGAATGAGGCTTTTTCAAGTTTGGGGCTCAGGCCAGGGAGGACCTTCACATAGGGCCTTGGGGGAGGACTGGTTTGTCTCCTGGGCCTCACTCACCCTTCATTATCCTAAGTCTGCTACTAATCTGCCCTTAGCTTTGCCTGTCTTCTGTTTTCCCTCAGACCTTGGGAAGGCCACCCATTGTCCTGCTCAGATACTAGTTTTAATAAATAGGACACCGTGATCGTGTCTTCCATTATTTCTCTCTTTGGATCCAATTATTTCTACTAATTATGTGGAATCTTATTAGCAAGGTTTACTCACGGGAGGCCTGTCAGTGAGGCGTGTAGGAGGCAGTGAGTCTGGGAAGGGACAGGTGTTTTTCGTCAGTGAGAAAAAGGCTGTTCAAAGGGTTCACCCCAAATTCCACTCTGTGAACAGAGAGATGAAGACTTCGAGGAGCATTTATACTGGGAAGGAAGAAACATCACTTTGGATCACAGCTGGTGAGAAGCAGAAACCCCAAGACAGACCAGGCCTCTGGCAAGACATTGAAATGGGAAGTGAACGGCGACCCTGCCTCTAGGTGTTTGTTTCCTAGGCAATGGCGGGAAATGGACACCGCACCAGGGTCCCATCGTATTCCCAGGACAAGTGAGCAAAACAAAGAAATCCTCACTCCTCACCCAGGTGGAACCCATTCCTGTGAAGATACTCAATGCTTTGAGGTTCAAATGAAGTTGCCTTGAACCTGCTACCTTGCCTGAGACAGGACCGTCCGCATCTCTCCAGGGAGCCTGGCCTTGGGGATGAGCTGTGCACTTCCTCTGTCCCTGATCAACTTCCTGAGTGGATGACTTTTCCGTCGGTAATGTGCTGCGGTCCTCATCCGCACTCCGTTGAACTGAGATTCAACAGGGCTTTACGGATGTTTGTGCGCATGCGTCAGCTTTGCTCGGGTGGGTTTGGAGGTGACGGTGACGCCTCCTCACACTGCCACGGGTGGGTTTGGAGGTGATGGTGACACCTCCTCACACTGCCACTTTGCTTGGCCCGTTCTCTCTCCTTAAAGGCTCCTCATATTTCCATGTGGCTCCCGTTTTTTTTGTTTTTTTGTTTTTTTTAAATGTGCTTTGCTAAGAGAGTCAGGGATTATTTATTGTCTTGCTAGGTAATGAGAAGAACTGGTAGCGGCTTGCCGGTGGCCACCATTTTCTTCCAGTTCTGTTAGCTAAAGAGGTGGTGTGGAGAACCATTTTATTGTCTCTGTGGATCATGTCCTCTTCCTCGTGGGCCAGTATTGACGCTGCTTTTCTTTCTTTGTTCTACCACACTGTAGCCTGTGCTTGTCTCCCGTTCGAATCCCCTGTCTCAGCCTCCTGGAGATTTAGATGACAAGCCTGAGGCGCCGAGCCTGGCGGCTTTGGTTTTAAGTAACAATATCTTCTTTCCCAGTTACACAGTGATTCCAAGACAGTCTCCCAGTCCTCTGAATTCTTTTTATCCCCGAGATGGATAACGTCAATCATAAATAATTATAACAGAGATAAGGATATTATTGTTATTATTGGCAGGAGATAAATGTCCCTTCGAGGACAATTGAAGGCGTTTGAACAGAGGAATGATAGGGCCAGATCAGAGCTTCCATCTGGGCAGATGAGAAAAGACTATGGCAGAGCAAGAGACTCACTGTGGAAGAGGAAGGTCAGAGGAAGTGAGCCAAGACTGTGACAATGAGAATTCCGAGAAAGGACTTGAGGCAAGGGCTCAGGGCAGAGGCCCTGGAAACAGATTTACACGTTGAAAACAGAATGCTAACCCAAAGCAGGGAGGAACACAGCCGTGTGCAGGGCTACCTAATTGTAGATGCGCACATGTCCAGTGCTGGGGACCCTGCAGGAGTGGTAGGCCGAAGCAGAATCAACCTGCTGGGCTGTGCATCACTCAAGATTAACCACTGAATTCTCTTGCTAAGTATGGCCCGAGGGCATACAACAGGTACCAGTTATCCAAATAAAGAAAGGAAAAAGAGGCGCAGGATCAAATGGAGCGTCTCTCGGGGAGCAGGCAGGCAAGTCCAAGGGGTTGGGTGGGCAGCAAAGGCAGGACAGACGTCCGAAGTCAAAGGGTGCATTGTCCCGTACAATCCACGCTACGTGGCGGTCCATTCCCCCGTCCCCGACGGGATGGAGGACATATGTCAAGCAGAAAAGAATTTGGACTTCCAACTCCTGTTTGGTCACAGAAGCCCCGGGAGAGAGTGACTGAACCTTTGCCTGCTGTACACGTGGTGGACATGGGAAATGGCAGCGACATCCAAACATGCTGTATCAATTGCCTTTTGTTGAGTACTTATTGTTCACGTAGAGGGTCCAGACAAAGTGGTAAATAAGCCGATGCTTGATTCAGCATCATTTATTGGTAGTAAAAGGGGAGCTGCCATTCTCGTATGACCCGTGAGCCAGGAAGAGGAGGGGGACACTCCTTGGGGGCAGCGAGTCCACAGATGTAAGGCTGGCACTCCTAACTGGCACTCGGGACCTCCTTCTAGCAGTCCTCCTGCTCCTGATGGTAACTACTTTCTCATCAACTGTCCTGAGCTCTTACACGTCCCTGTGTCCTCCTATCTGTGGGGCCTTCTCTAGCTGTTGGTTTTATTCCATTAGTTTCTCCTGACCTCAGGACTTCATTTCTTAAACTGGGAATGGTACCTAAGTAATATTTTTTTTTTAAATTTTTCGAGACAGGGTTTCTCTGTGTAGCTTTGCGCCTTTCCTGGAACTCACTCAGTAGCCCAGGCTGGCCTCAAACTCACAGAGATCCACCTGCCTCTGCCTCCCAAGGGCTGGGACTAAAGGCATGTGCCACCACTGCCCGGCTTAAGTAATAATGTTTTTCATGTTCAGACCCTTATCTTTTTCTTTTTCTTCCAGCTAACAAGCAACTTCCATTTCTTACTTCTCTCTGAGTTTTGGTAATGATCTGCAGGCTTCTCCATAGACTATCAGCAGCTTGGGAATAGCCATGCCGCTTCAGTCCATCAATCTGGAAAGCCACCGCCAATAACACGTCCCGGAGGGAGTGTGGTGGATGCCAACTGGATAGAGCTCCCATGCAGAACATAAGCACGTATTTATAACTTGGGAAGGTGTTCTTAGTGTGCAGGAGTTTAGCATCGGCCATTGGTGACATTTAAAAGCAAAAAGGACCATTCATAGGGGCTCAAGCAGTAATCAGAGCTGGCTGTAGTCACCTGTCTGTACCCCTGAATGTGCCTGAGTTTGGCTTGCGGCCCAGTGCTGACCTAGTCAGGGGGCAGCCAGTCAGCCATCCCACTCGTGGGCCTGTCCTCATTGTCTTGGCTAATGTGTTAGCAGACTTAATTGTTTGTTTCCTCCAAGTCTGGGGGTGTGTCACCTGCCAGGTGGAGCTGGAGATGACCCACCGGGTTGGCATTCCAGTCGGGTAAGTTAGCAGTTACTCTCCTCACAGCCTAAGGAACTGGCTTCCCTCTCTACCAACCTGTTGGCCTCTTCTGGCCTTAAGAAGCCATTCTAATATCCTCAGGGGATTTGTCAGGCCCAGAGTAAGAATACACCCACCTTTGCCAAGGGCTCTTCAGTTAATGTCCTACCCCAGCTCACCCAGCACTGTGCTTGCAGTAATTGGCAGTAAGCCTTATTCGAAATAAAGTACCTCCAGTTCATCTTGGGCCCTCCAAGGGCAGAGATGCTCTTCTTAGGGATTCCCCTAATGCCTAATCCTAGGAAGTCTTTACAAGTACATAAAGGTAACCTAGTGCCACTCACGGGTTCACTGGCAAACTCTTCTTTTGGTACACTATTTATTCCGTTTTTAAAAGTCAATAAAGTAGTCAGCAATGAACAAACACTCAGGGAAATGAACAATTCAAGGCAACTGTCAAATTCCAATTGGTTGGTGAAGACATTTACAGTTTGGAGCTTTGCATGCAGCTCTTTAAAGGGAGTGATAAGAGTTTACGCCTTGAGCTCTACATAGAGAGAAGACACCCGGGTAGAGGAGGAAGTTGCTAGTTACAGTGTTGTGCTGAGCTCACATCAAGCTTCTCTTTCCCCAACTCCTTATTCAGTTAAATCACATTAGAGCAGGAAATCATCGGTGTGTAAGTACACCGTGGAAACTGGCCAGCACTGTCAACCACAGCTTTTTCCCCTCCCAAGAGCTAGTTGTTAATACTCACCAGCACACCGTGGGCAGCGAAGACAGAACACAGAGCTAGAGGTGGAAACTCATAAGTTGCTGTAGTCTGGAGCTAGAACCAGACTGAAGGTCAGGCTGTATAGGAGCTTGTAAAGGAGACTAAGGAATTTTGCATTTCTTTATAATACCAGGGAACTAATGCCATTTGATTAGTTGAGATGCTTTGGTTATAAGTCAAAGAACATTTAATTCAAATGCCTTAAACAATAAGTAAGATGTATTAGCTTACGCAACAAGAACTTGCAGTAGCCACACCAGTGTTGGTTAAATCAGTCATTTACCAAAGGTCCAGAGTCGTTTTATTGTTTTTCCTCTGCTGTCTTCTGGATATCAGCTAGTCTTCGAACCAGCACAACAGTTCAAAATCAACATTCAAAAAGCAGGAAAAAATACTTTATTCTTTCTTCCTGTCTCTTTGTAAGAACAAAGACATCCCCCCTACCCCAAAAAAGCCTCCAAGGGGTAATGGAATGTCATCATCATCAGTGTTTCACCAGTATCCCCCCCCCCCCCCCCACCTCCCTGAAGTGCAGAGCGGAACAGAGAAGGCTTGCTGTTGAATGTAACCAAGGCTCTATAAGCACAGAGGAAGGAGGTGGACATTGGTTAGGAGTCCTAGTTGGCTTTCTGTTGCCATGATAAATACCATGACCACACACAACTTGGAAAGAAAGACTTCATGTTAGCTTACAGGCTACAGCCTATCCTCAAGAGAAGTCGGGGCAGGGACTCCAGCAGGAACCTGGGGCAGGAACTGCAACACAGACTGGAGGACTGCTGCTTACTGACTTGCTCCCTGTTTCTGCTCAGCTACCTTCCTTATACACTCCAAGCCCGCCTGCACAGGGATGGCCTACCTAGCGTGGGTGAGGCCCTCCAAACAAACACACACAAAACATCCACTCCAAAGACAGGATCCGATGGAGACAAATCCTCATCTGAGGCTCCCTCTCCCCCAGGTGTATCAAGTTGACAACCAAGAAGAGCTATCTAGCCTAGACTGCTTTGGTAGAGAGAGGTCTTTGGAGTACCTTAGGAGGTATAATCTAGCAATGATATGTAAGCAGACAGAAGGTCCGGGAGTAAAGACGAACAATAATACTTGATGATGATGATGATGATCGACGACAACAGGGTCTTGCTTTGTAGTTCAGGCTGGCTTTGAACTTGAAATCCTTCTACCCTGGCCTCCTGAGTACTGGGAATTAGTCATGAACCACAATACCCGGCTCCTGTTAGACTTTAATGACGAGTTACTAAAGCCGTGGCTCTCAATGGCCAATCTGCTACCAAATTCAACTAATAGTGAATGAATGACTATCATAGGCCGAATATTGTTGTAGTAATTATACATAAAAATGGTGAGCTTACCTCATGGAGATTTAGAATCAAATGGTAAAGCGAATATCAGGCGACTCACAAATAAATATAGCGTTATAACCTGTTTGAGCACGATGAAGGAATCCTGGATTTTCTCTCCTTTCTTTTTTTCTTTTTAACAGTAACAAAATTCACCTACAGCAAATCTATACAACGTGACATACATGGGGCTGGAGCGACGGCTCAGCATTGAAGAGCACTGGCTGCTCTTCCAGAGGACCCGGGTTCGATTTCCAGCATCTATGGAGCTCACAACCATTTGTAACTCCACTTCTAGGGGATATAATGCCCTCTTCTAGCCCCCATGGGAAAACAGGCACACGGTGCACAGATCTATATGCAGGGAATATACCCATATATGTGAAATAATAACAATATTAAGAAAAAACACTCCAATGTGACATCCATGTGTAACAGCTACTATTAGTACGAACAGAATATCCCATCCTTTAGAAAATCCTTTTGTGTCTCTGTGTATTTAATTTTCTTCTCCTTTAATAGGGGGCCTTGGCTGATACTTACTATTGTGTATTTCTGCCTGTCCTGGAATTTTAGTTTCATCTAAATGACTTTTTTTATTCAACAAATTGTGTGTGTGTATGTGTGTGTGTGTGTGTGTGTGTGCACACACGCGCTCGCACGCGCGTGGGGGGGGGCGGCCTTCATATGCCCTCTCACAGTGCTGGGTATCAAACCCAGGGCCTTTGGATCCTAGACAAGGGTTCTACAATTGAGCAAACATCAACAGTCAAACATTTTGCAAGGGTTGGAGAGATGGACCAGTGGTTAACAATACTTGCAGGGGATCCAGGCTCAGTTCCCAGCTCACAGCCATCTGTAACTCCAGTTCCAGGGGGTCTGACATCCTCTTTCTGGCCTCCATGGGCACTGCACAAACTTGCTGTACATACATGCAGGCAAAATACTCAAATGCATACAATAAGATAAATCTAAAAAAAGATGATTTTGAGTTTAACCGATATTATTGTGCTTAAAGGTAGTTTATTTATATATTTTAAAAAATCTGTGGTAGACAGTATAGATGTCCATTTTTTTTATTATGGTCATTTGAAAGGTTTCCATTGGGTGCTATTAAGAATGAAGTTGAGCCGGGCAATGGTGGTGCACACCTTTAATCCCAGCACTTGGGAGGCAGAGGCAGGCGGATCTCTGTGAGTTCGAGGCCAGCCTGGGCTACAGAGTGAGTTCCAGGACAGCCAGGACTGTTACACAGAGAAACCTTGTCTCAAAAAACAAAAACAAACAAACAAAAAGTTGTTATGAACATTCATACATAAGCTTTTTGTAGACAAATATTTTCGTTTCTAGTAGGTAAATACCCAGGAGTAGAATTTCTGGGTCAGAGGGCAGAAATGGATTTAACTTAGAAAAAGCCCTGGATATATATATTTTTTTAAATATAGATTTGTTGTCTTCAGCCCCAAGAATTCTGAGTTAGCCTGACATTCCTAAGCACGTACAGTACATAGTTTTAAAAGCGCCCTAGAACCACTGGTCTAAATTATAGTCATGGTGGTAGAGAGGAAGTTATTTCAGTTTGGTTTTCTTTTCTACCACAAAAACATATAAATGCAAATAATTTCTCCTTTTTCTTCCTGGTTAGCTGCAAACAGCTTTCTCTGAATATTTCCCCTGCACCATACCTCAGCCAGATGCTGGGTCTCCTTTAAGGAGCTCTGGTGAAGTACAAGGTAAAGCACAGGGAGCTTCTAGAAGATTAGAATCACTAAGACGAGGAAACCAAACAGAAACAGTCGTTAGGGTGGAAAAGAACGCTGAACTGAGTAGCAGAGGAGGGCGTGGCCTTGTGGACACTGGTGGGGTTTTCCATCCTTTCCTTACTATTCTACCTAGGAGAAAAAAAAAAAAAAAGACTCAGCTGTCCTCAGGCTGCTGTGACTGTTCACTATCAGATGGCGGCGGCTTCTGAGCATCGGACACAGTGACAGCCAGAATGGCCGCACCCCACCCCACAGAGCAGAGGCTCCTAGCTTATGGGCAAAGAAGCTGACAGCCTGGGAACGGACAGGGAGTCACTTAATGGATCAGGGGCTGGCTGAGCTGGGACCAGAACCCAGGTGGCCTGGCTTCCAGCCCAGCTGACCACACTGCTACCCACACAGACAGAGCTGGCCAGAGACAAGTCGCCCATTGAGCAATTGCACAAACAACAATGGCTGATGGATGGTCAGAGTAAGAAACAGGCACGAAGCAACTGCGACCCCATCACTTCCCGATCCCTAAATTTTCAGGCAGGCCTACGATGTGCGGTCACTTACATGGCGTTGACCAGCCACTTGGCACAGCTTTTGAATCTGGACCCCTTTTTGTGGTCACTGCCAAAAGAAAAAAGTCTGCCTTGAACTCAAGGTGGAGAGAGCCTCTGAGCTCCATACCTGGTCCCGAAGAGTCGGTGGGCGTGTGAAGCAGAACAGACCTAGTTAAGAGATGAGGGCCAGTTGGTCCTGGAGGCCTTGGTGAAAACAGCTTTCAGCTTTGCATAGATCCGCCTTCCCACTGCAGACCTAGCTATCAAGGTCTAGAATGACCTATGGAATTCAATTAGAATCAACAGAAGTGACCAAATCTCATCCTATTCTTCTCTTCAAATTTGTCACTGAACAGTGCCCACAATCTGCAGTCCCTGAATCTTTTAAGCTCTGGCCAAAGGTCTCTGCTTGTTAAGTTGCCTTGTAAATTCTGGTATGTTCCATACAAGGCACCTTGCTCTGCTTGGCTGAGGTACGTACACATGGCCCCAGGTCCTGCCCTAAACCTTCACCTCTAAACTACTGAACTTAAGGGTATCCTTCAAGAGATACAGCTGTCCAGCAGGCCTCCTGTTTCAGGTGTCAGTTTCTTAGTCTGGATGATTCTATGCTCCATCCCTCCCCTCAGAAACCAAAAGCCCCCAGAGAGTGGTGAGGAAAATGAAAAGCTGACTGTATTGTTTGTTTTTACGTAAGAACATAATTTTGACAACAAACGCTGCTTTGAAGATGGGTACCACAACGTCAGGTGTATGAACTAAAATTTAGGATTCTTTTGGTTCGAGTAGAGCAGAGGCTGGCTCCATTTCGTGTTTGCACTGAAGTGGTTCTGGAAGCAGTCCATATTCTTTTACAGATATGGAAGGTTGAGGTGGCTTGTTTATGCTCTCCTAGGCACAGCTCATTGTAACCTACATGGCACATACGTTTGTTTTGCCTTACATAAAGTATTTTAATGCATTTTACTAACACTAAGTTGTAAGATCGTTGATGCTTGGGATTTATGTCTTTCGACTTTTCTATTTCCAGTATTAAGGAAGCGCTGTGCCATTACATAGTAGGGCTTCAATAAATTCTGGCGTGGAATTATGCTGTAACGTTGTAAAGAACACATTAACAATCAAAAGTACTATATAACTTCTACTGACTGTGCTAAGTCTGTGGCTAGGGAGTCATTAGGGAGTCATTGTTATGCAAGTAAAGACTGTACAGAAAAGGGTATGTTCACGTCAAGAGTGAAGGAACAAGGGGAATGCATAACTGGGCGGGGCTGGTTTGTAAGAAGCGATGTTCATTTTCCCCTGGTCGGTCCAGAAGGACTGAGTGGAGTAACTAGAATTTCAGCCCTCTTCTCAAATATTTTCATCCTTCTCACCTTTCGAGAACTACTCCGCCCGCTTCTGTTTCTTCCCCAAGGGCTGGTGCCAACTGATGCGACCCCAGAGCCTTAAGAGTCCACGCCGAGCTCCCAGCTCCGGCTCAACACGGCTCCAGCCCGGGGGCGCGGGGACGCGAGCCAAGAACGCGCGGGGTCACGCGCCGGGCAAGCGCCAAACTGGCCGCAGCCCCAGAGCGGCCCTGAGGGCGGGGCTGCTGCGGGGCGGGGCGGGGCGGGGCGGGACGGGGCGGGGCCGGCCGCGCGGGGCGGGAGGAGGCCCGGGGGCGGCTAGGGTGTCACCGCCAACCCGCTCCGGCCGGAAACGGGCGCTTGTTTCCGGCCGGACGGCCGAAAGCCACCGATCCTGAACCAGCCGCTGGAGTCTGAGTGGCGACCCGGTGTGGAGCCGGCGGAAAGCCACTGGGGAGAGGCCAGCTTCGGTCAGTCCCGGCTTGGCTCCGGCTCCAGTTCCTGTGGGGAGCAACAGTCGCGGTCGCCGTGTCCGCCTCCGCCTCCATCGTCGTCGGGGGAGGGGCCGCTCGGACCCCGGGGTCACTGCCGAGGAATGAGGAGAGGCGGCCGGGCCCCGCGCTCCGCCCCGGCCTAGAGCCTTGCCCTGAGAGTCGCGAGGGTAACGGAGCCCCCAGCCCTGACACCCTCCCCGTCTTCCCCGGCCCCTCCCGCCTCTCCAGCGCCCCAGACTCGGCGCCTCCGCGCTCCACCGCTCCCTCTTTCTGACCAGACTTCACCTGAAGCCATCTCCCTTGAGCGCCCGCTCCTCGCCTCGCCGTTCCCTGCTTTGGTCCCCACCTTCCCCTTCACGCCAGCCTTTCACCTGCGTCCTGCGCTCCCAGCCCTGCCCGGCCGTCCTCTCCTGTCCTCTCCCGGGCTGTGCTGGGCAGTTGGGATGGTCCCCTCATGTCAGCCAGACTTCGGGGGAGGGATGGCGGAGCTTTAGGGTGGTCAGGATGCAGCCGCCCGCCCCCTCACCCCAGGAGGATAAAGTTCTTTTAAAGTTACTATAAAAGTAAAATGGAAAGACAAGTTTGTTCTCCTTATCGATAGCCAAACCGAGGTGCGTCCAGTAATGGAGGAGGGGGGGGAGAGAGAGAGAGAGAGAGAGAGAGAGAGAGAGAGAGAGAGAGAGAGAGAGAGAGAGAGAGAGAGAGAGAGAGGCAGAGGCTGTGTGTGAGTGTAGGTGTAGAAATTCTAGGGCAGGCTTATGGACTTTAGAAAAAAAAGAAAAGTTGCTCTGAGCCGATGGAAACTTTAGAAGCTGATGATGAGTAAGCCGGGGGCTGCGTGATCTCACTCTTCTCATAATTACTAGGTTAACGGTGTGGCTCCTGTCGAGATGGAATGGGATTTGTTTACTGGGCCGTCGTATTTTTAGCCTGTCGGCTCACAAGGACCAGCCCTCAGAGTCTGTCTTTCCTCTCTGGTGATAGAGTGTCTGTCTAACTTAGGTGTCTTTTCTGGGCACAAGGCGCATGTAAAAATGGGGAAGTTGAAAGAATCGGACTGGTGAAATTTGAACGAAGAGATTACCTCCCCCCCGAAAAAAAAAATCAAAAACTTCTTAGAGAATTCTTAGGGAATTTTCATGACTGCAAAGCCAAGAGCTAACGACTTTGGCTTTTGCTTTCCTTATCTTTTTGCGAGTACTACAGACGATGTTTTATTTAGGAAACTAAAAGCTGGTAATTTGTCGGTCTTTGGCTTTTCCCACTATATATTTAGGAAGTCTTTCAGGAGGCTGGATCCCTTTGTCTCTCAAAACCTGTTTCAGAGGTGGAAAAGCTGAGTAAGAAGTAGTAGTAGTGCTAAAATGAATCTAAAAGAATAGCTGATTTCTATTTTATTTTTTTCTCTATTGTATAACTAAAAAGACACTTAGAAAATGTGTTTCTTAGTCAATGAGATTCTGTTCCTGAAGGGATGGAGAAGTCTGCCAGGGAGAATCAGACTTGTAGTTAAACGTTGGCCGTACATAACTTACAAATGAACACGTTCTAGGTAAACAATGAGGAATTAATTATGGTCTTTGCCCTCATTGTTTTCAAGCAGGTCTTTTAAGTTTACTAACCTGCTGTGCTAGTCTATTGATATTTTGAAGGCTGAACAGAACTGTACGATAAAAGAATTTGGCTGTTCTCATGTACAGAGCTGAATAGCAGTCTGTTCTACCCTCACTAGTGAACTGGCATCTTCAGAGCGCCTTCCTAACACAGGCCAGTTGCTGTGTACTTAGAGATTGAACATGGACACAAATATTAGCTCATGGTACGAATAATTGAGAAGGTAAATATGCTGAAAACATATGTTCCAAAACCAAAATAGATTTTTTCGATTTTCCCTCTCATTTAGGATTATCAGCACCTTTCTGCCAATCATTATCCATTAACGTGAATAATTTAGGATTGAATAGATGTCTGCTTTGGACATTACACATTCAAGCAGGAAGTAAAGATAGAAAGTTGTTTCCAAACTACTACTGTTTTATTTATTTATTTTTGGTGGTCTGATTTGTCTTATTCCTTTCATTTAGTACCAGGGACAACTTCTGTGGGGGAAAAACAGTAAAACTGTTTTTATACAACTGGTGTGTTGTATAAGGCAGGATGACCAGCTGGATGCTCATGTTAGATGCACTGTGGTGGAGTTATGTCACTGTCTTGGAAATGTTCTTGAAGTAATAATTGCTCTATCTCTCTTTTCCTCTCCCCTCTCCTACCCATTAGTGGAAAAATATTTCAGTTGGAGTCTAAAATTGGATTTAAAAAAATCACATATCTCCTCTTGGAGTCTTGACTGTTAATAGTTGTTTTAATCCGTGTGGGTTGGCTGGTGCCAATAGTAGCTATGACATATGGCTGATTTCTATTTCTATCTAACTTCCTTTTGTTGAACTTTATATGTTACTCTACAGGGCAGGGATGGAAGAGTTTGTATAAACCTCGAAATGAGTGTAGAGCAAGCAGCCCAAGAGCCCCACCACCATTCTCAGTTCTTAGAAAGCTGTTGTTTTTTTTTTAAAATAGAAATTTGAGGTACATTGTAAGCAGCCAAGTGAACTATGATGGAACAATTTAGTATCACAAATAAATGTTCACATTGTTATGAGAGCATTGTGTTGCTTGTTAAAGTTTCTGAGCTCCCAAATGCCTCAAGTATTCTGATAGTTCTGGCTGAGACTATGGGGCTCGGGGAGAGGGAGAGAGAGTTTGTTTGTGTGTTTGTGTATGTGTCTAGGGAAGTATCACTCTTACCACAAACACTTATCTCACTAAAAGGGAAAAATCAGTCCTTGGAAATGTGGTCTCAATGATATGTTTCCTATGTGGAATGGCGACTGGAATCTTAGTAGCGCCTGATTCAGACAATTAAAATTCTGTGCAGGGCAGTTTCATCATGAACTCCTGAATTCAATTGGCTTTTTAAGATAATAGAAGAGAGGACTTATAAATTCCTTGCTGAATAATGATTGAACCGTCCTATGGCTGAAGCAGCCTCCAAGCTCCAGTGGCAGCCTTTGGGGAGCTAGAAAGATGTAAAACAGGTGTCTCCCCTTTGAGTGGGGGGTGAGGGGTAGGGAGGTAGCACATGGGACAGGGAGGAGGATGACATAAATGGGAACAGGCTTTAGTGTTTAAACACTTTAAAATGTAGGAAACTGTCTAAACAACCAAGTTTCATGTACTGTACTGGCATGTGTATGGGCTGGAGAAAACTTGAATAAGGAATTAATGAGATTAAACAAAGGGAGCTTTCTGAATCAGTATGTTTTGAAACGGACTTGGGAGGTTATGGATTAGTCATATAAAACTATGGACTGTGAAATTAGATGGACTTTGGTTCTTTTCTTTATGACGTGACCTTGCCCATGTCATTACATTGAAGTCAATGAAAAATGTTTTCTGTGTTAGGAATAAAAGAAAAAGATTTATTGAGGGGCTGGAGATGCTTGCTTAGCATGCAGAGATCCCTAGATTCTGTTCCCAGCACTGCACAGATTGGGTGTGCTGATGCATATAGGTAATCCTTGTACCTGGGGGGCAGAGGCAAGAGGATCACAGGTTTATGGGCACCCTTCCTTGGCCATGTAGTGAATTCATACCCAGCCTGGGGTACATGAAACCTAGTCTCAAACACCCAACGAAAGCATTTTCCGAATAAAGTATAGAATGTGCAGTGTGCAATGATGGTGTGTATGAATGACTAAATTATGTGTGAGAGTGACTGGGGAGAATGTGGGTTGGTCAAGTCATGGGGAGGAAGAGGGTGGAAGGGACTCAGAGGCCAGACTGTTGGATGTGGATAGAAGGGTCAATAGAGTCATTGTAGGTCCATGAACAAAGGATGGATTTAATGTGAAATATTGAGCCCTTTGGTCCAGGAACTCAGGGACAGGGAGTCAGGCAGGAGCCGGTACATTGTGACTCTTCTGCTTCTTTTCTGTACCATCCTGGCCCAAAGAGACTTAGCCAGTAGATGAAAGATTCGGTATAGAAGTTTTTGTGTTTGCATACCTTGCTGTCTGAGCTCTGCTTGTCCCTGTCTCATAGTGCACCAGCCTGTGGAGAAATCGCAAGACTATGGCGGGGTTCTGCTCAAAAGCTTGTGGTAAGGATGACATTATGTTTCAAGGGCATTTAGTTCTGCTAATGTAGAGAGTACTGGCATAAGAATTCAACACTTTATGAACAAATTTATTATTTTAAAAATGCATTATTTTGCTTGGTGGTGGTGGCACATGCCTTTAATCCCAGCACTTGGGAGGCAGAGGCAGGTGGATCTCTGTGAGTTTGAGGCCAGCATGATCTACAGAGCGAGTTCTGGGACAGCCAGGGCTACACAGTGAAACCCTGTCTCAACGCTCCCCCCCAAAAAAACCCAAAAAACAAAAAGCATTATTTTTAAAGCCAAACTTCCTATTTTGGGGGTTATACTGATGTTGAATTTATATCTCTAAGCCTATATTACCTGGTAGCGAGGAAAAGACTGTAGGAATGATGAAGTACAATTAATTTTGGCTTAAATATTTGGCTTTAGAAATCCATAAAATTAATAGTCCATTTATGGGTAATTAAAACCAGACTATACTAAGTATCTTAATGTAGGCTAATTTCAAAATCTGTGAAGGTTGAATGTGGCCTCGCAGGCTATCTCCTTCCTGCATAAGAACATTGGTAGATGATGTCTATATCCCAGCTAGAATGAATCTTCATTTACAGTATCTGGGGTCTCACCGCATTGTTAAAGGGCACTGAAAAATCTTCTCCAGATATCTTGAAGGAAAATTCTTTGATAATATGAGTAATTGGAAAAAGGGATGTGTGTGTGAAAGGTCTCCTCGTACACAAAAGCACACAGCTGTTCTTTAGTGGACTTACCGCCCTGCTTCCTGCCAGCTGCCACCTTCTTGTATCATTACAAAACTATGTGTTTGTGATATCAGGAGCACAGGTTATTCCTTACCTTGAGTCAGGTGATTCTATTTCTGAGCTGGAAACCCGAGGCAGCAAAGACAGGGATTTTATCATATACAGCTAGATTGGGATTAATTTCAGCTGTATTGTTTAGTTATGTCTTATACCTTTATTTCTTCTAAGAATTAGTTTGGGGTAAGAGGAATTAATTAAACTTGCTTTTATTCAGTTCTATGCTAAGTGCTTGAAGGACTGGGGGAAAAGGACAGCTTTGTGTCCTTGAAGAGTTTTGAGTTCAGTTGCAAGTAAGAAGAATAGAATGGATGTCTGTTGAGCCTGTATTTACATGCCAGGCACAATTTTTAAATTGAAAGTATATTATTAATTGCATAACTCAGGCCTTATACCATAGACACTTTAGGAGAATAGTACTCTGGTAATTATGGAAGGTACCACAGAGGAATTATAGCATTTCAGATGCTTTTAAAAAGTGCATTAGGAAAGGCAGATATAGTGACACACACCTGTAATCCCAAATCCTAGCACATGAGAGGCTGAAGATCAAAGGTTGTGGGCTTCAGATCAGCTAGAGCAGCATAGCAAACCATATATATAAAACCAGGAGGAGGTGGTGCACGCCTTTAATCCTAGCCCCTGGGAGGCAGAAACAGGTGGATCTCTGTGACTTCTAGGACAGCCAGTGCTACACAGAGAAACTCTGTCTCAAAAAAAAAAAAAAAAACCAAAACAAAAAACAAAAAACAAAACAACCACCACAAAAACCAAGAAATCAAAGGGACCAAACAAAGTCTTGGAAACATTTAAGATGTTCTAGGGATGTTGATTAGATTGACCTGAGTAGCAGTGAAATGAGGGTTGTTTGGGGTTATGTTAATGAAAAAGAGAGTCTTAAAAAGCTAGGCTAACTAGGGAAAAGGGAACCTATGAAGATTTCTTAATTAGAATAGTAATATGACAGTAAGATATAAGTTGGCTGCTTGTTTTAAAGAGAAGAGAGTTTGTTGTCTGGAGTCTGAAGTGAGGAGGCCTGAGAATAGCTTTTGAAGGTAGAGTACAGAAAAGAGTAGAAATAAGATAGTGAAGAGAAAGTTGAAGCTAGTGAGGACCGGTTATGGGAGACACAGGAGGGCCATGAGTCAGATAGGACTTGTCAAGCCTGGGCTGTGTGAGACACTGACTAAGATAAAGACATTACAGAGATTTTCGTAGTTATACTTTCTAAAACATTTTGTATGTGTGTGGGAGGTCCTTCATGTATGTATTTGTACCATGTGCATGCCTCTCTTGGCCAGGTTAGGGTGCCAGATTCCCTAAAACTGTAGTTACAGGTGGTTATGAGCCACCTGATGTGAGTGCTGGGTCCTGAACCCTGGTCCTCTGAAAGAGCAGCAAGTGCTCTTAAATGCTTAGCCATCTCCGCAGCCTCATTTTTTTTTTTAAGGAAATGATATTTGATTTCAAGTGGCGTATGTCCAGATGAAAGTTGTGTTGGTTGCCAGAGGTAAAGCCGGGTGGAGGCAGTGGCTCACAGGTTTACCTGCAGAGATGCAGTGGCTGTCGTTGTGTGAGGATGGCTTTAGAGAGAGCAGCACGGGAGAGACAAACAGTAAGCCTGAGTGTTAGCATTCTTCCTTCCGGCCCAGCCCAGTTGGTTCTTCTTTCTCCTTCCCTGTTTTTTTGGTTCTGTTTTCTATTCGTCTGCCCCATCCAGTGTCTTCCATCTTACAGACTCTGTCCTGTATACTGAAGGGATGGGAATGGGTCAGGAAAAGTCTCTGCCCACAAGGATCTAATTTAATGGTTCTCAGCATGGTGGGTCCCATATCAGATGTTTACATTACTATTCATAATAGTAGCAAAGTTATAAAAGGTATGCAAAAGCAAAAAGTTACAAAGTAGCAACACAATAATTTTATGGTTGGGGGTCACCACAACATGAACTGTATTAAAGGGTCACAGCATCAGGAAGGTTGAGAACAACTGGTCTAATGGAAAGGTAGTAAATACATAGATGAAGTTTGATAAAAGCTGTAGTAAACGTTATGGGGTAGAGAGTGGAAGCCCATGGGTCAGTTCTGCTGTGGGCATGCAAGGATAGGACAAATGATAGACTCCAGAGGAGAGAACATTGCCCAGGAAATGATGAGCTAAGCATGTAGCCTGCAGGAGACTCTAGCTTGAGGGAAAGTGCTTAAAGGAATGAAGCAGATCCATGGAGTGTCTAGAAATTACGGCTGGCAGACAAGATTGGGCGAGGCTGGATCATGTGGAGCTTTATCTCCTGTCAATATGTCCATCCATCCATGCATCCGTTGTTTATTGAAATGCAGTTTCATGCTGTAACCTCTGCAGGCCTGGAATTTAACTATGTAGCTCAGGCTGGTCTTGAACTTACAGCTGTTCTTCTGCCAGTCTCATAAGTGCTCCTGAGTACAGATGTGAACCTCATGCCTGGCTTGTGCTTATTTTGTGGTGCTGAGAGTTGAACTCAGTGTCTCATGCATGCTAGGGTATGTGCTCTACCACTGGAATGCTTTATCTGGTAGCTCAGTAAAGGATGAGGTAATAAGGATTATAAGCATATGGCGATATATTTCAAATCCAAGACAGGTTATTTCAGTGGTGTATAAAGTGTATTCGAGATGAACAAGACAGAAGGCCTTTTAGTAATTTCCTGTTTAACTAGAGCACATTTGTTGATGGAATTTATGGAGTCAGAGAATTGGAGGGATTATGATGTTTTCTTATTGATTTTCAGATTGAATACCTGAGGATTTAATCAGAGTCAGAGTATTTTGATGGCTCAGTCTAGAATTCAGTCTTCAGGGGCTGGCCTTTGGCAGGTGATTAATAAATGTGAGGTCACCACACTGTTCTCTCTGTCCTGTTTCAGTGTTTGTTTCGCCCACCTTGTGTTGTGCTAAAAGACAAAGGCTTATCACCCCATCCACTGTCCTTTTTAACCAAGTGAGCAGTGGTGTTTCCCAAGGCCTGACTGAGAAAATCTTGCTTTGAAAGTACCACTGAAGAGGGACAAAAGTCGAATTAGGTGCCCAGGAGGGAGGTGAACAGTGTGTTGGGATTATAGCTGTAGTGGTTGGATGGAGAAGGAGGTCAAGGTTTTACTGAGGATGCAGATCTATTTTTCTTCCCCACTAAATTCCCTTCACATTGCTTTCCATTAAACTTAGTTTTAAGTTGGGCCAGCAAAACTTTTGTTATTAAGAAGAAGCTGTGGCTGGGCGGTGGTGGCGCACGCCTTTAATCCCAGCACTCGGGAGGCAGAGCCAGGCGGATCTCTGTGAGTTCGAGGCCAGCCTGGTCTCCAAAGCGAGTTCCAGGAAAGGCGCAAAAGCTACACAGAGAAACCCTGTCTCGAAAAACCAAAAAAAAAAAAAAAAAAAAAAAAAAAAAGAAGAAGCTGTGGCTTAGTATGGTGGCCTACTGCTGTAATCCCAGCACTTAGGGGGCTGATGCAGGAGGATGGTGAGTTTGAGGCTAGCTTGTACTACAGTAGTGAGACCCTGCCATCACCCCCCTGTATCCCCAGCCAGCATGGTGGCTCATCCCAGCACTTAGTAGGCTAAGGTAGAAGGACTTTGGGAAATTTGAGCCCAGCCTGGGTTACATAGTGAGTATCAGGACTGTTTGGATCACAGAATGAGACTTCGTCTCCAAAAACAACGACAGACAAACAAAACCCTCAAACCAAACCAACAGACCTAGGAAATCAGACACTGCTCGGATTCGAACTTTGCTGTGCTCTTAACTGTGGAAGGAGATTGGTTTTTATGAGAGTGTGTGTGTCATGCTTTGCTGGGGAGGAACAGGATGAGATAGAGAACATCTTCCGTTTCCTGATTCCCTTGGGGAAGTTAAGACTCTGGGGAGTGTGGAAGGATGGGTGTCTTCTGATGGCCTTCCTCAGATCCTGACTGACTTGCGATTTTCTTCTGTTTTCCGAGCTGTGTCAACATCTTCCCCAGAGAAGGGCTTTGGTTTGGAAGCTGTCCACTTCAGCAGAGCTGCCAATTCTTGATTCTTTCTCAAGTGGGCAAGGGTACATTTTGTTTTGTTTGTGAGTGTTGGGGGAAGGAGAAAGGAGGTACAGAAGAGCTACTCACAGCCAGTCCTTGTCCGGCTCCCTCTGTAGCTGCAAGTTTCCCTGGCTTTGTTTTGGGGGAGATGACTTTGCTGCACCGGCATCTAAGTTATTTGGGAAGGTGGTTCTCACTTCCCTCAGCTATCTGATTTGGGATGGCAATATAAAAACTTCATTCCTAACCAGTATTGTCAACCTCTACTCCACCCTGTTCTAGACACTTCTTGTGTATACTGTGTGAAGTATTTATGACTCTTCAGTCTAGAATGAAACCAGCCATGCATTCCCTTAAAACAGCGGTTCTCAACTTGTGGGTTGAAACCATTTTGGGGGTTGCTGAAGGATCCTTTCACAGGGGTCGCATATCAGATATCCTGTATACCAGATGTTTTCGTATTAGGAGCAAAATCACAGTTATGAAGTAGCAACAAAAAAATTTTGTGGTTCAGGGTCACCTTTTCTATCTTGCTTCTGACTGTTGTTATTGCATTAATGGCCCTTATTTCTGGTTTTCCTCTGTTGTGCTGGGCATCAGCCTCAGGACCCCCTTTGCGTGCTAGGTAAGTGCTGTGCATTGAGCTGCATTCCCCAACTACCTAGCCTTCCTTTTCAGTTTTTGTTGTTTATTTTGTTTTTGTTTTTTGAGACAGGGTTTCTCTTTGTAGCCCTGGTTCTCCTGGGACTCACTGTGTAGGCTGCCCTGGAACTTAGTGATCCATCTGCCTCTGCCTCCTGAGTGCTGGGATTAAAGGCATGTGCCATCACTGCCTGGCTCCTTTTCAGATTTGTGTGAGGAACTGTTTTAAACATTTAGAACATTGTAGGGAAAAAACCCTAACAGATAATTTTGAGCCCACGACTCAAAAATTTAAAGAATATTAGTATTTTATCATACTTGGGTTAGATGTCATGCACTCTAAAAAATGCTTTACAAATACTACCGAAGTCCTGCCCTTCCTCTTTTCAAGAAGAGGCTGTGGGCCTGATCATTTCATTTTAGATTTTACACTTTCCCCTCCATACTGCATATTCATAAACATGTTCATGTATGCTGTATAGATCTTATGTAAGTACAGTCTCACTAGAAACAGATAGTACGATGTCTACAGTGTCGTCAGATTGCTTTTCAGAGGTCTAGCTGTGGGTCTAGTTTACGCATATTCATAAACATGTTTATGTATACTGTCTAAGTCTTATGTAAGTACAGTCTCACTAGAAACAGTACGATGTCTACAGTGTCGTCAGATTGCTTTTCAGATGTCTAGCTGCGGGTCTAGTTTACGCTCTCTCTCCATCTTTAAGTTACTTCCTCTTTGCCCTGCTCAAGAGCCCTCCCACTCGTTAAGCTTCAGTGTCTGGTCTTCACGGCATCCTTTGTCTTCCATAGGAGG
This sequence comes from Peromyscus californicus insignis, assembly GCF_007827085.1. NCBI lineage: Eukaryota > Metazoa > Chordata > Mammalia > Rodentia > Cricetidae > Peromyscus > Peromyscus californicus. The sequence goes on from NW_026294617.1 coordinate 74,093,767, forward strand.
TGGTCGGCTGCCCCACTGCTGATCTGCACCATTTTGTTGTACTTGTCATGTAGTATTTGTATAGTCTCGTTCTTTGGCTTGTTTGTGCTGTTAGGATGCTTCGTCTAAGCATTAGGTGCCGTAAAGACAGATAAGTAGTCTCTTTTATGTTTGGTTTCCTTGTGGGTTTTACCACCGTAAGCATTTAGTAACACTATTAGTCATGATTAGTAAGTAAGTGGTCAAATTAATACAAAAGTAAAGGTATCCATTGTGTTAGTGAGCTCTTGTTTTAATTTAAAATTTTGAGATAGTCCTATAAACAGAAAGCTTACAAAGAAGCACTCTGCAATAAAAGTGTACTGAGATGTACATAAAGTCCACTCAGGACTAGTTTCCTGCAGGGCGTGAGAGCACACATTGGAGGTTGGAGTAGAAATCGATAGGTGATATCATCACAGAGGGAGACTCCTGGGAATTGATCCTGGTGGCTTTTGATCCCTGTGTGCTCCTGTGGCTCACCACACCAGCTATCAAATTCTGCTTTTGTCATCACAGTCTGGACATCCTCATCAGAGATGAGTCTACACACACACACACACACACACACACACACACACACACACACACACACACACAGAGCCACCTCTCTGTTTAATTACTAAATACTGCTGAGGACCAGGAAATCTTGGCCTCTAAAGAAAACATGATACACACATTCTTATATACTGTGTGCATATATTTTTAACCATGTCTCCCACCTTCCCCACACATTGTCACATACATGTGTACATGTACTTTTAGCCGTGTCTCCTTCCACCTCTGGCTTCTCAACTTTTTTTTTTTTTTGAGATAGGGTCTCACTGTGTAGCTCACACTGGCCTGTCCAAGAACTTACCGTCCTGTCTCAGCCTGCCCACTGTGGGTTTACCAGAATTATTAGTTGTTGTTTTTCGAGACAGGGTTTCTCTGTGTAACCCTGGCTGTTACCCTGTAGAGAGTGAGTTCCAGGACAGCCAGGGCTGTTGCACAGAGAAACTCTGTCTCGAAAAACAAACAAAACTGAGGAGGTCAGGATGTTTCAAAAGCTACAGATGATTGTTTTCAAAGCTTCAAAAGCGTATTAGTTCTGCAGCATAGAGTCCTAATAAAATGTTGTTTGGGCCTCAGTGATTTGCCCTACCCCCAAGTAAGAGTTAAATATTAAGGCAACTGTATGAAATTGCTAAAAAACAGTCAAATATTAGTAATTTTATATACTTAAATTTATATGTTTAACATGAAGTTTAATTTCCTCTTGGAGTTCTGAAGAGCAATATCATGAAGTTTTTGAAATAGATAATCCCAAATCTAATTATATCTCTGAAATGTACTTCTTATTTTATTTCAACTGCTTTTCGTTACAGTCATTATTAGGTCAAATTTTGATGGAGTGTCTATTTCGGATTACATGTATGGGGTATTGAGAAGGTTGTAAGGGAATGTGTGGGGCCAGAGTGACTTCAATTAACATCTTCCGAATTGAGATATTAATTATTAGGGCTGCAGAGATAGTTCAGTCGCTAACTTAGCTTTGGCCAAGAAGCCTGGGATGTGCCTGGTGGTGGTGGTGGTGGTGGTGGTGGTAGTGGTCAGTGGTGCACACCTTTAATCCCAACACTCAGGAGGCAGAGGCAGGCGGATCTCTGTGAGTTTGAGACCAGCCTGGTCTACAGAGCGAGATCCAGGATAGTCAGGGCTACAGAGAGAAACCCTGTCTTAAAAAACCAGACTAAAACAAAACAAAAGTCTGAGATGAAAACCTTTGCGGTGACTGTGTGTGTGTAATTGATTGTTTTAAGTGTAGTGAGTTTACACATCCTATAAATGACACCCCCCACACACACACACCTTTTCGCTGTCTCCATGCTGCCTCTCTAGCCTCCACAAGGGACATCTGGTGTTGGAGAAGATTGCCTGTAGTCATGTAGAGAGAATTGGGGAAAGAAGAGGGAAGGAGCTCTAGCCCCGAACTGTCTACTACCCTGTGTAGGTCTGGGAGGAAGATGCTGAGGTCAGGAGAGAGCAGAGCAGCAGAGGTTAGCAGGTATTCCAGAATAGCACCGAGGACCGGAGCATAGCGTCCTTCCTGCTCTTCCAGACCTGGTCCAGGCTCTGTGAAAGCCTTGTAATTTAGCTCTCCAGGCTATACTAACAGTTAATTGGATAACATATGTAAAATGTAGCTGAAAAGATCAACTTTGTGTTCTGCAGCAGGGTTGTTGTGTTTGTTTTGTTGTTGTTGTTGTTTTGTCAAGGCTATTTTAAATGGGTTAATACTTTTGTGCCTCTAAAAATATTTATTTATTTAATGTGCATTGGTGTTTTGCTTGCATGCATGTCTGTGAGAGGGTGTCACATCCCCTGGAACTGGAGTTACAGACAGTTGTGAGCTGCCATGTGGTCACTGGAAATTAAACCTGGGCCCCCTGAAGAGCGGCCAGCACTCCTAACCACTGAATCATCTCTTCAACCCCTCTTTGTGCCTTTTGAATCATTAGCAGCTAAGAGCAAAGGAAAAGGAGCTTTCTTCTCTGAGCCTGTAATGTTAGTGGAGCTTGTTGTTATGTGGAGCTGGTCTACTTGGAGGCTGAGGAACAGCCGTGGGGAAAGTGTCATGTGGACAACCCCACGCACGGTTCAGGCAGCAGGTCCATCCCTGTCTGCTGGTAAAGCCCCTGTGAGCTTTGCTGCTGTTTCCTTTGAACTTGGAGGAGCTCACCTGTCTGTAAGCTCATTCCTCTTGATTTCCCGTCACTTACTAGGGACAAGTCTCTGATGTCCCTAACTCTTGGTTACTGTTGTTTACTGACCAGAGGTAGAGACTTCCCATTACTCTTGTCAGAATTCTGAAGATAGGTTTGAAAATGAGACGTAAGTGTTGCCATATCCTAGCTTCTTTCATGTCATCTCTGTAATTTTTATAATATTCTTGTTCATGATGAAAATTAAGATTGTGTAAGTTTCCTTCGGTGTTTGATGACTGGTGAAGATGATGCTCTCTGTGTCCTGAGCACTGTGTATGTGTGTGCACTAGGCTCTGGGCAGATGATGCTCTCTGTGTCCTGAGCACTGTGTGTGTGTGCACTAGGCTCTGGGCAGATGATGCTCTCTGTCTCCTGAGCACTGTGTGCACTAGGCTCTGGGAAGATGATGCTCTCTGTCTCCTGAGCACTGTGTGCACTAGGCTCTGGGAAGATGATGCTCTCTGTCTCCTGAGCACTGTGTGTGTGTGCACTAGGCTCTGGGAAGATGATGCTCTCTGTCTCCTGAGCACTGTGTGTGTGCACTAGGCTCTGGGCAGATGATGTACCGAAGTGATGCTAAGAAGGTGTTGTCCAATAAATAAGCAAGAGTAAGAAGATAGGCCTTGTGGGAATCCACATTCTGGGTTAAATAGGGCTTGGTTACACACACACACACACACACACACACACACACACACACACACACAGAAACAAATGTAGACTTTGTAGTATCTATAACATCATACAGCATTTTAGAACTAAAGAACTTTACATGTTACTATCATTTTCTAGCTGAGGAGAACAAAACCAGAAAATTTGAATTACTTGTCCAAGATGGTAGTTAACAACAAACACTGTGTATTTGCTTTCTGAAAAGTTGGGCCTCCAATATAGAGTAATATGCATCAAGAAATTAATAATTAGGGCTCAGGAGATAGCTCAGTTCTTAAAGTGCTTGTCATCACAAGCATGAGGACCTGAGTTTGGTCCCTATCACCCATACAGAAAGGCTGGCCTGGTGATGGTGATGCTTGTGACCCTGAACTGGGGAAGGAAGGGAGACAGGCAGCTCCTGGGTCTCAGTGGCCAGCCAGACTGACGTAGAAGGTGAGTTCCTGGCCAGTGAGAGATCCTGCCTCAAATAAATAACAGTAAGTGAAGAGATGATAAATAAGTCCAAGTGAAATGACACCTAATACAATTCTGTGGCCTCCACATACACAAGCACATGTGTACCCACATTTGTGTCTGTACTTGCACACACAGTGTGCACTTGCAGACACATGAACAGAGAAGTTAATAATTTTGTGAGTACTAAATATTTGGAAATGAGATAAATATTAATGCGAAGTCATGAACACTAAATACCAAGTGAGGAATCAATTCATATAGCATTCTGTGTAAGTATGGAAGGTATAGGTAAAAATTTCCTCTAATGGTGAGCAATTTGAGTGATTTGAAGAGAAATGCAATTTAGTAATTTTTATTGTGGAAAAGGAATAGATAATACTGTGCATATTCTCAAATGGGTTAGAACAGTAGGAAAGCTTAGCTGGGTTGGTTTGGGATACTTTTCTTGGGAAGGTTTCCCTGGTGGGAATCTTTGGAAACAGGGATTCTCACCAGAGGCTTTCAGCTAACACTGAATTGAGAGTCGAAGTCACTAGTTTGTTCGCCTCCAGTAAGCAAGAGAGCTCGGCCTGGAGCTCTCTTGACTGTCCTTCGGTGTTCTCTTTTACCGTATCGTATTGCTTAGGAGGAGGTAGGCCGTGCTTAAAAGTGCAGATCAGATGCCCAGGAAATGGAATGGGAAGTTAAAGACCACATTATGATGAGGTCTAACCACAAACTGTTTCAGTTCTGGATAGGTTTTCTGTGCACTTAAACACTACTGTGTGCTCAGAGCTGTCATGCTCAGAGCGCACTCCAACAAGTAATTAGTGCTGTCTTCTCTTGAGACTCAGCTCTTTGTATTCAAAGGGATAGATTCCTTTGGATCTTGGATTTAAATGTATGTTCTCTCTGATTCTCGATTTTAAAGATGAAATAATTTTTCCTTTGCAAGTGAAACAGCTGCTTAGGTTAGCAAGCTGTAGGTAATGTCTTTTTGGAATAAAGGGAGGAAGGAGATCTAAATTCAACTCTTTCTGGTTTATATTGCCAGCAGTTAAGAACAACTAACATAGGTGCTTTTACCTAAAAAGGGAAGTGAGTACTGTGAGGCTGTTGAGTGTTTTTACTAGCAGATAGAGGCTTGTACGTGGTTTTAAAATACGCAACCAGACACGTGAATGTAGTGCTCTTTCTCACCCCTCTTCTCTTCTTTTTGGCCACGATTTTATCTTTGGGTTGACAGATGCCTAAGGATTCAGAATGACATTTTCTGAATCACCATTTGTTATTTTCAACTGTAAGGGTCTGGCACTTCTCTTAATTTTACCTGCCAAGACTGTTTTCTGGGTTTTGTGACCAGGTTTCTAGTAGTAAACACCTTCCAACACTTGACTTACAGGACCCATACCCTATTTTGTTCTCTGCCAGGGTCTCTGTCATACCTGGCTGGAGAATAAAAGGAAGACAGTATTACTGTTTGAGAGCAGACCCTATCCTGACTTAAACCTGACACTTTATATCTCAATTAGTACAACAATCCCCCAAGGTAGATATTCTTACACACAGTTACAGATGAATTATTCAAAATAGTCATTGCTGTTGTTGAGGCACTGTGCTGAGTACTAAGACTTAGTACTAAGTACTAAGGCACTGAGCACTAAAGTGCTGAGAATATTATAGTGAATGTCACATGAGGTCCCTGCCAGAGTTACAAAGAAGCTGAATGACTTTCCAAGGTTACAAGAAGAAGGGTAGAGCTAGGATTTAGATAGAGCTTGGATGGATTCCAGAGGTACCGTCTGCAACCATTATTACATTAGGCTGTCATTTAGATACATTGCACAATCTTTAAATACAGAAGTAAGACAAGTCATAAAAACAGGTGGAACCTCCTGAATTCTTTTGTTTAAAGGCTCTTGACGAATACAAGACAGAAACGTGTCTGTGCTGACAGGTCTACCTGCCCAACACTGCCTTTTCTCTTTCCCTCCCTGCTCATACCTGGGCATATACTGTGGCCTGCTTTAGACCCTGTGTTTTGAAGACTGGAAGGTTTTGTTTGCTTCCTTGGTTCCCTGAAAGTTCCTTGCCTACTCTCGCGTTCTTTCTTGTTGCTCCGTGGTCAGTAATGCGTTGTTGACAGTGTCGTGTCGTCATTCCAGTGGAATATTTTTTCTTTTCCCCAGTTCTTCCTGATGGGTATATGAACAGGAACACTTTGGTTAGATTTACCTTCTGCAGTTGACTCAGTTAGAAAATGTTTTCTGTATCCTAATTCTAGGAAAGAGTTTTGAGAGTGGGAAGAACATGTATGTGTCCTCTACCTAACCATGATCAGTTTTATTTGTATTCTAAGTTGATTCTTTGGCTCATGTTATTAAAGAGAGTACTCATTTTTAAAATTATTATTATTATTATTATTATTATTTGATTTTTCAGGACAGGGGTTCTCTATAGTGGAAATTGACGAGGCAATTCTGTGTAGTTTATTTGGGTCAAAGGAGGTTTATTTTGGGTAAACTTACAGCAAGCAAAAGGGTTGGTTACAGGATCCAGAAAAGGTGAGGCACACTTCAGCGTGGTTCTCTGGAGAACTCTGACTTGGTCTGTAGTCCAGCATCCAGGATCACGAGGTAGCCAAGAGAGAGCAAGCACATGCACATATCAGGTCTTAAGGGGTCCCCGTCACGGCCACGCCCCAGGCAGGGCCAGGTACCTAGCAGTTACCTGCTGCCTACTAGGGCGGTGCTTCAGGGGTAAAGCTCTCATGTAACAGCCCTGGCTGTCCTGGACTGGCTTTGTAGACCAGACTGGTCTCAAACTCATAGAGATCAGTCTGCCTCTATCTCCTGAGTGCTGGGATTAAAGGTGTGTACTACTACATCCACCTCGAGAGTATTCATTTTAAATTATGGCCATTGTTATCATGTGCCGATGCCTGGGATAAGTGAAATTCAACAGTTTCAAAGTAGACTCAAGGATTTCTTTTAGAAATTACTAGAAAGCATTGCAAACGCTTAAGACTCAGAATCTGAGTTCCGTTTGTGCTCTAGAGTTTCGGTAGGATCACAGTTGTAGGTATTAGAACTATTTGGTATCGAGGATGCAGTCAGTTTTATACTGGGTGTTGTGTATATAGCTTCTGCTGCTTTCCAGGACTGAGGCCAAAATCCAGTTGGAACTGTTGGCTCAGGTTGCTTTTGCCATAGCCACCAGCTGTAGCCTTCTGAATAACTGGTGACTGGTAATAGGAAGGATGGTGTGGAGCACACAGCTGTTTAGCCTGTCCTACAAGGATCTTAGCCTGCTCCAGAGCCTCTTGAACCTCTCTGTCCCAGTTCCATATAATGCTCTTCATCAAGTTATACAGAGGACAGACAGCTTAGGCAAGATGGGACATGACCATCTGCCAATATCCCAGGAGTCCCCAGAATGCCTACAGCTTCTTTATATTTACAAGCACAGACTATTTTGTCAGTAACATGGCCAGGTATCATATGCCTCTTACCAGCCCATAATACCATTTTTACAGCTGGTCCTGGACCTTGCACTTGGTGCAGACTGAGCTGTCCTCCTCGTTCCTTTAGATGCACATGTGACTCTAATGCTTTCCGAATCTTCAGAACACTCAGAGGGTAGCATTATGTCATCTATGTAATAGAATCTTTCCAGAGGATGGGCAGGGCAGGGCAGCATCCTGAACCACCATCCTATGATAAATTGTGGGGTTACAAAGATAGCCTTGGAGAAGCACTCTGAAAGTCTGTTGTCATGGATTGTGAGCAAGTGTAGGTGATCCCACAGGTTCACAACTAAAGATGCTCAAGGCACATATAAGCAAGGTCTAATGTAGCATGGAAAGGCTCCATCTGTTTGTATCAGTTACTTCTTCCAAAGACCAAGGCTGGGTACAAAGCATGGATGGGGGTGCTAACTTACTTAGCTCCCGTGACCCTCAGTCATTCTTCCTGTACCATTACATTTCCATACCATGGAGTCTTCCACAGAGCCTCCTACATTTCTCCACACCTGACGAACTCAGTGGGCCTGACTGGATCTGCTCAGAACCTCTACCCAGGGCGAAGGAGAACACGGTCTTGCTCTCCCCTCCTGCACCTGCAGGCTCCCTGGCTCAGATAGGCCCGTGCTGACACTGTCGTGTTGTCTCCCCATTCGCCATACCTGGCTGTTGAGGGAGTTCCTGCCTGGTCAGACCATCCCCACCCTAGCATAGCCTTTTGGTGGAGGGAAACATGCTCTCCTCCATCTAGGGGATAATTAGCCGCCCCCGGGACAGGCTTGATGGTTTTACCTGTGGTGTTCTGTAACAGTTATCTTCATGAACTGCTGCTTGGACTTTAAAGCCTTCCAGAAAGCTCCATAGCACACAACTTGGCTTTCTATTGATTCTTTCCATATGAACTCCAGCTCGACACGAATCTTGCCACATTTGTCTTTGAGTAATCCAGACCTCTTCTTTCACTTTTTCTTTTTAAAAAAGATGTAATTATTTTTATTTTTATGTACATTGGTGTTTTGCTTGCATGTATGTCTGTGTGAGGGTGTCTGATTCCCTGGAATTAGAGTTACCGACAGTTGTGAGCTGTCATGTGGGTGGGGAATTGAACCTGGGTTCTCTGGAAGAGTATCCTGTGCTCTTAACTGCTGAAGTAGAGTGGGCAGAGAGGCACATGCCTGGAACACCAGCCCTGTGAAGCTGGGGAAGGACATCACCTCTCTGCTTTACTGTTTGGTTGGTTGGTTTTGGTTTTTGAGACAGGGTTTCTCTGTGTAGCCCTGACTGTCCTGGAACTCACTCTGTAGACCAGGCTGGCCTCCAACTCAGAGAGATCTGCCTCTGCCTCCCTAGTGCTGGGATTAAAGGCGTGCGCCACCATCGCCTGGCTCTGCTTTTTTTATTATCTAATTTAGGTTGTTCCCTCACGTTAGGGTCTCTGTTTACATGCTGGGATGGAGCGTTTCAATGTCCGAGGAAACTATTACACAATACTGGGACCAAGAGAATCTGAATATGTCACGTGAGATGAGTGGATAGTTGATGTGGGTGTGTCTAACCTGTAAGGAATGCATGATACTTGGTAGGTGCATAGTCAGTGAGATAGTCTCCCTGCTCTTGTAGCCCTGGCTCACCTTGGACTCTGACTTTCTTCTCCAGCCTTCACAGTGCTGGTGTTGTAGGCGTGCGCCCTCTGCCCACTCTACGTTACATCTTTAAAAAGTGCTCAGGTGCCATGTGTGGCCAGTTTGCCTTCTGCGGACATTTTCTCTTTGTTGAGTATTTCTTCATTAGAAAATGAAGTCCTGGTGCTGGTGAGATGGGCCAGTGAGCAAAGGCATTTGCCGCCATTTGTGCTGATCTGAGTTTGGGACTGAGATTCACGTGGTGGGAGGAGAGAACTGACTCTTAATGTGTCCATTGTGGAACATGGCCCCCTCCCAATAAATGTAATAATAAAACAGTAAGGCTTCCTAAGCATTTAACTGTAGGCAAAGCTTTTAGTCCTGCAAGTTTTTGATAGAAGTAACTTATTAACCCTTTGATAGAATTGAGAATATTTACTTGCTTTTTAGTTCTCATTAAAACTGGGTTTGATTTTTGAGATAGTTTTCTATAGGTTCCTTTTATGTCTTTTCTGTTTTTAAAACCAGTAATTATTACTACCGACACTACTACCACTGAAAATAATAATGGGTTACAACTCATTCTTAGGTTTGATTTCTTAGGTTAGTTTTAGGGAAGGATTCAGAGGCCAGTGAGGTATTTACCTTGTGTACTAACTGATGCTTTTGTAGTTTTTGTGGGAGAGGGAAGTCAAAGACCTTCTTTCTGTACACTTGATCTGACGCCATGCTCTTGTGAAGGGTTGCCTAGGCTCCTTCTATCCAGTCTATATGCACAGAGAGTTCAACAGTTTTCTTATTTGCATCATATTTGTGCACCTGACCGAGAGCTTCTAAAGCAAATTTGACAGGACATGTCATTTTGGGGGGTGCAGGGTTTCACCTAGCCCAGCCTGGGTAGCTGAAGATGTCCTTAAATTTCCTAATCCTTCTGCCTCCACCTCTCAAATGGGCTGGGATTATAGGTGTGCACCACCTCACTGTGTCTACCTAAATACTTAGACATTTTTAGTGTGTTCTTCTGGAAGCATCTACATAGGAAACAGCTCATCATGAGTTGGGGATAAGGTCAACCACATTCTTCCAATATTGATCCTGTATAATAGATAGCAAACATATTGATCCAGATCAGTGTCTGTTTGATTCCCAAAGTAGTGAGATTGAGTAAACAATGTCATTGACTGAAGTATTTGATGAGGTATTTCATGAAAGGACTTCATAGGTAACTTTTTTTTTTTTTAATGGTTTTTTGAGACAGGGTTTCTCTGTGTAGTTTTAGTGCCTATCCTGGATCTCGCTCTGTAGAGCAGGCTGGCCTCGAACTCACAGAGATCCGCCTGCCTCTGCCTTCTGAGTGCTGGGATTAAAGGCGTGTGCCACCACCGTCTGGCCAGTAACTTTCAACGATTGGCATTCTTGAAGAGAAACATATGACTGTAATAATGAAAAAATCAACTTGTTCAGAGCTGGAGAGATGGCTCAGAGGTTAAGAGCACTGGCTGTTCTTTCTGAGGTCCTGAGTTCAATTCCCAGCAACCACATGGTGGCTCACAACTATCTGTAATGAGATCTGGTGCCGCCTTCTGGTGTTCAGGCATACATGTAGGCAGAACACTGTATACTAAATAAACAAAATCTTAAAAAACAAACAAACAAAAAAAAAACTCGTCCGGTAGATTTTTGAAGAGGATCTCTCTCTCCCTTTTATGGTTTCTTTTGCCTTTTTTTTTTTTTTGTCTCTGATTTCTGATACTTGTTATATATATGTTCAGTAAAGGAAGTTAGCTGATACCTGCTTGTAGGCAGAGTTTTCCTGTGCCAGGAGCCGCTCCCAAATAATTAAGAATAATTAATTGTAAGTGTTTGGCCAATAGCTCAGACTTGTTACTAGCTATTCTTACATTTAAATTAACCCATTATTTCTTTTTCTTTTTCTTTTTTTTTTGATTCAGGGTTTCTCTGTGTAGCTTTGCACCTTTCCTGGAACTCACTTTGTAGACCAGGCTGGCCTCGAACTCACAGAGATCCGCCTGCCTCTGCCTCCTGAGTGCTGGGATTAAAGGCGTGCGCCACCACTGCCGGGCCTAACCCATTATTTCTTATCTGTGCTTTGCCACGTGACTTGGTGCCTTCTCCACGCATGGCATGCCCATCTTGCTTCTCCCTTCTCCACGCATGGCATGCCCATCTTGCTTTTTCCTTCATCTGCTGGCCGCTCCTCTGACTCTGCCCTACTTCATCCCAGCATCCTTAGTTTGGTTGTCCCACCTATATGTACTTCCTGCCTGGCTACTGGCCATCACTTTTGATTAAACCAATTCGAGTGACCAATCTTTACAGTGTACAAAAGGGTTATTCCACAGCACCTGCCCTTTTGTTTTTTATTTTTTGTTTTTTGTTCCTGGAATCAGCCCATTATGAACTAGAAGGGAGCAGTGGCTTGTATGTTCCCTTCACCTCACAGCCTGACTGGCATTGAATTAGGAGGTTACATTTCCTCCAGTAGAGACTTTGCACCTGGGTACCACTGTGCCTCAGGATGGTGGCCCTTCCTGAGGAGGAGGACAGAGGTTTTTTGTTTTTTACGAAGTAAACTATCTTGAATAAATGTAGGGAGACTTTCTGCTTTGATGCTTTAGGCTTTCCGCTTCCGAGCAGACAGAAGAAATGTATTAAAAGTTGGTGTTTTGTTTTTTTGGTTTTATGTTGCTGTGTTCTGTTCAAAACTCAGCAATGATTTTTAGTTAGTACAAGAGAAGTATATTCAATAAAAATAAGTTTCTTCTGAAAAAGTGCATTCTAGCTTCAAACCATCAATATAAAAGTAAAAAGAAAAACTATCTCTATGATGCATAATTTTATCCTACCCTCTTGCTTTAAACCTTAGAACTAGGATGCTGCAGAATACTTCCAAGCAGAGTTTCTTCTTAGTGGTGATTGGCACACCAAAGTGATTTGTTTTGCTATGCCTCTCTGATTGTCTTTACAGGTGATGTCTTTTCCTGAATATGGGTTACCTAAGGGATTGACTTTTTAAGTGCACATCTTTTTCTTTGGTTCACATCTGTAGAAATCAGAGACTAAGCTGGGTACCGGGGAAATTGAAAGCTAGTGATATGTGGCATCAGGTGACAGTACTGGAATCACTAGATTTACGTTTTTGGAACTGATTTTTATCATTAGTTAGCTCTGTGGCTTTGGACAGGCCATTGAACCTCACTCACTCGGCTCTGAGTTCTTATCGTCTGTAACTTGATTGTGGGGAATAAAATGGTCTCTGATAAAGCCAGGCATGGTGGTGGAGCACACCTTTAATCCCAGCCCTCAGGAGGCAGAGGCAAGCGATTTCTGTGAGTTTGAGGCCAGCCTGGGCTACAAAGTGAGTTCCAGGACAGCCAGGGCTGTTACACAGAAAAACCCTGTCTCAAAAAACTAAAAAAAAGTTTCTGATATTTCTAAAAGCTCCTGATTCTAAAGTGTGACACAGAAAAACACTGGCTTTCTGAGCTGCCCTACCTCTGTCTACATAGGTTGTTAATTCTGTAAATGGTAAAAGCATGTGGTGCCCTGCCCTAAGCAGCCTGGAACCATCCGGTTGGGTTGTGTACTCATACCTAATGTACTTATGTACACAAGTAGAAGAGACTTGTTTATTTTTAAGGTTTATCAATGCATGTATGTATGTAGACCATGCACATGCCTGGTGCCCTGTGGAGGTCAGAAGAGGACATCAGATCCCCTGGATTGAAGTAACAGATGGTTGTGAGCCAACATGTGAATGCTGAGAACCGAATTGAGCTCCTATGCAAGAGCAGTAAGGACTAACTGTTGAGCCATCTCTCTAGCGCCCCATTTTTAACAATTACTGTCCTACTTTATGTGTGGAGTTGCTTTGTCTACATGTATGATTGTGTAGTGTGTACCTGCCTGGGACCAGCAGAGGTCAGAAAAGGGTGTTGGATTCCCTAGAACTGGAGTTATAGGTATCAATGTGGTGCTGGGAATCAACCCAGGTCCTCTGGAAAGGCAACCAGTGCTCTTAACTGCTGAGCCATCCCTCCAGTCCCAACTTGTTTCTAAAAGAAAAACGAAATCCTGCAAGAGGAGCACCTCACACAAGTGAAAGAGGTCCAGAATCTGGAGATCACCCCGAAACAGAGTGTACACTTTGAACTCCAGCTTGGATATGTATGCATTTGTCAGAGTGGGGTAGTTCTTAGGAGGGATAGTAACAGCTGAGACAGTCAATAAACATGGATAGTACTGAAAAGATTATTAAGAGTTGTTCTTGTGATTAAACAGATGTGATTTTACCATAAATCTTTGGAAAACTGTATGAACGTGAATCAGAATCAGAGCTCTGCCTTGCCATTTGGGTCATTTAGATATGACAAATGCCTCTGTGTATATGTGTCAGCTATTAGAAAGCACAGAATTAAAAACCTTCAAGAGTAGTTAAAAATATTTGAGAGATAGAGTCATGATTGTAGCCCAGGTTGGTCTAGAACTCACTAAGTAACTGAGGCTGGTCTTGAACTTGGGAGTTTTCTTGCATCGGTCTTTTGAATATTGAGATTACAGGTATGTATTACTATAATTTGAAACTTTTTTAATGATCAGTCAATGTGTTTCACAAACAAAACTACAAAAGCTATTTAGTGGACTCAAAGCTATACACATTCATTCAGAACTCATCATATCAATGGAGTAGATCAGAAAACTGTAAATATTTGAAACCAACAAATAATTCATAAGCCTATTTTAAGTATGAATACATAGAATAGCATGAATATTTTAGAATCACAACTGTTTGTTAGGGGTCGCTCTCTCTGTCTCTCTCTCTCTCTCTCTGTCTCTCTCTCTCTGTCTCTCTCTCTGTCTCTCTCTAGTTAATAAATATGTTAAGTCTGTTCCTAAGCGTTTAAAGTATAAAATAATGGCAACATGAAGGATCTCACTGAAATGTAATCTTGTCCTCCAGCCTCCTGCTGTCGGTGAGATTCTGCTTCCTCACTCATCTAGGTAAAGTCGCTGCTCTGCGTAGATTCCTGCACTAGTGACGCTCCTCACCGTTTCCACTCCTCTCACCCACTAAAATGCCTTGAAGGTGGGGCTGTGGCACCTCGTCATTGTTTGTGTCCCTTAAATCAGTGTCTAGAAGATGGTAGTCCAGGCCAGCAGAGCCTGAATAAATGACTGATAGTCACTTTGAGGTTAGGATGGAAGTGTCTAAAGATCTACTAATAACAATGGCAGGCGCTTTACATAGAGCCTATAGAGAGAAGGAGGTGTAGAGATGGCCAGAAAAGATAGATGCAGCACTAAAAAGGAAGTGATGCAAATCTTTGAGCTGAAGTATCTAATTTGTTGATTTGTTGTTTGAAGTAGTTCAATGTGTAGCCTTGGCTAACCTGGTACTCTCTGTATAGCTTAGGGTGGCCTTGAACTCAAAACAGTCCTCCTGCCTCAGCCTTCTGAGTTCTGAGATTACAAGTACACACCAGTGTGCCTGACTTTTAAGTATCTAATTTATAAAAGGAAAACTTCTTTGTCTAATGAAGGCTAAAAATTATTTACTGTTTGTGGAAGGAAATTAATTTACCAAAAGAGATTTATGAAATAAATTAATTTCATATAGGTAACTAACAGTACAGTAGTTTGATTTATTCCCCTTCTATCTGATTTCCTCATTGACTAGGTATTTTATAATTGACAAAGAAATCACCAGTAATTAGGAATCAAGTAGGGGAGAGGGTTGCTTGTTACTCAAGGTTAGAGAATTGGCCTTTGAGAGAGACTATGTTTTGCATTTAGTGTGGGCTGTTGATTTATTTTCCTATTAGTAGTGGATGTGTATTAGAAATTCAGGAATCAGTCTTTCAAGGGCTCAAATGGAACTTTTGTCTTTGTAGCCTATTTTAAAAGCTGACTTTATTGAAAACCCAATTTTGGCTGAATATGTTGGCACACGCCTTTAATCCCAGCACTCAGGAGGCAGAGGCAGGCAGATCTCTTGAGTTCGAGGCCAGCCTTGTCTACATAGTGAGTTCCAAGACAGCCAGGGATACGTAGAGAGGCCTGACTCAAAAGACAAAACAGAACACAACAACAAAAACCCAAGGAAAGAAAACCAACCTTGGGCTATCCTTAGCCCTATCTGAAAGGAAAAAGAAAAAAATGTGTAAAGTACATATCTTGTCTAAATCTAAAACAAACAATAACAACAACCACAACAAAAAAACGAATGCTTCAGGCACAGAAGTACAGGCTTATAATTCCAGCTATTTGGGAAACTGAGACAGGAGGATTGCAAATTCAGTGCAATTTGGGTTACAGAGTGAATTCAAGTTTAGCTTGGGCTCTACAGTGAGAGCAGTCTTAAAAAACGAAACAACAACAAATCCCCAAACAAAAATGAGCTGAGCTGGAAATGTGTCTCATTTGGTAGAGTGCTTGCCTAACATGCATGAAGACCTGTGTTGGATTCCCAACACCACATAAACCAGGTATGGTGGCGGTCTGTATTCCTAGTACTTGTCAGAAAGAAGCAGGAAGATCAGTAGTTGAAGGTCATTGGCCACACAGAGAGTTCAAGTCCAGCCTGGGCTACATGCAACCCATTCTCAAAACACAAAACAACACCCCACCCCCCATCAGCAAACAAAAAACCTTGAAAAAAACAAGAAAAGATTTGTAGGACTCTCAGAAGGGTTGGTTTGGGAGGCGAAAACTTTGGAAGAAATAATATAGGTAGATGTGTTGGGTACCGGTGGAGTTAGAGTATTGTGACAAGGATTTGAGCACAAAGGCAGCAGACATTTCTCAAGGATATACTATGTATCAGGTATTACTCTAAAGATTATAAATATTTGTAATCTAAATGAGATCTGAACTGTGTACGTTTCCATTTTATGTTTGGTATAAAATAGTTGTATTCTTATGATTACACAGTCCTAAAGTGTTAGGTCAGGGATTTGTAAAAAGATGTGTCTGAACACAGAATTGATTCTTTGAGTGGAGTTGAGAGGATTAAGCAATGCGGGTGGACTTTGTGAATGGATTGCCCGTGTTCTTCCATCCTCCCAGACCAAGTGTTATGGAGGAAGCACAGGTCTCGAGTGGTGTGGGCTGACAGGTAAACAGTTTGGTCCTGCCACTTCGTTCTTGAGTCACGCTGAGGAATCACCTCACCTCTTTGAGCTTATTCGTCATTTTCATGTGTAGCATGAGGTTGGTGATACCAATCTCATTTCTTAGAGTTGTTTGGAAATGTAAGGAAGATAAGTCTAAAGCTTTACTACATGATTTTCCTTCCCTTGTTTGCATTTAATGTCACGTAGGTCCCTTGAGTAAGGAATATCTTCTTTCTAAGAAGGTTATATTTTTGTATGTTGGAAGGACCTGTATTAACCAAAATACAGCCTGCCAAAACAATCATTCATCTCTCCCTCCCACCTTACCAAGAATTGTGTTCCCCTGCCCTCCTCTCTCTCCCTGTCTGGATTCCTTGGAATTGACATCATAAGCATGGAGGAGTCTCTGACCTTTGAAAATTCTTGAGTCTTAAATGTTGTGGTTTTCAGTGAGTTTTGAGAAGAGTTGGAGAGGACACAGAGGCAGCTCTACTGCATGGTGGAGTGGGGAGAGTGGGTATAGGGTGAGAATGTGGGAGCCTTGGAGAATGATGTCAAGAGAGAATGTAGGGTCAGTAGTTTCTTAGGCATTTTAACAGAAGTCTGTTGTCTTCCACCAGTACCACTAGTATTTAATTTTAGGTTCTTTTCTCTGTTACTAAGTAGTTGGGGACTCAGTTCATACAGATGGGCTTTAATACAGTATTAGTCTGAGTTAAGCCATCTTTAGGGAAGAGAAGCTATTCCAAATAAAATCATTTAACAGTCTTTAGCAAATGTCTTTGAGGTAAGCCACTGTAAATTTGCCTATGTGCAATACTGGTGTGTGGGTGTGTGTGGGGTCTGTCTGTCTGTCTGTCTGTAGGTCTGTAGTTGGGTATTATACAAATAAGTTTCAATTTATTGGAATAAAAATTGAGTACCTAGTAGTGAATGGGACACAGGAGAAATAAGGCAGGTATTTGCCTCACATTGTTCCTGTTTGGTGGGGATATAAACATGTGAATAAAACAAAATATATGCTCTGTGACTATGTAGTGCTTTGAAAGAAAATGGCCCCCAAAGGGAGTGGCACTGTCAGGAGGTGTGGCCTTGTTGGAGTAGGTGTGGTCTTGTTGGAGGAAGTGTGTCACTGTGTGGACCGGCTTTGAGATCTCTCTTCTCCAGCTTCACTCAGTGTGACAGTCAGTCGACTTCCTGTTGCTTGCAAGGTGTAGCACTCTCAGCTCCAGCACCACGTCCGCCTGCACACCGCCATGCTCCCCTTCATGATCGTAATGGAGTGAACCTCTGAAACTGTAAGCGAGCCACCACAGTTAAATGCTTTCTTTATGAGAGTTGCCGTGGTCCTGGTGTGTCTTCACAGCAATAGGAACCTAAACTAAGACAGACCAAATAATGACAGATGTGGAGGGCAAGGTTCTGTTGGCACACCAAGGGGAAAGTGGGCTCCAGAGGACACTTTGCACATGAGGCAAGAGCTCACTGCTAGACCAGCAGTCCTCTCAGGCCGGGCAACAGTCTGCAGAATGATTGACTTGAAACAGACACACAGGAGGAGGTAGAGCCAGGTCCTGAAGGGCCTTTTCTTGATGTGATATACAGAGTTTAGATGTTAAACTTGGCTCCTGGAGAGCTGTTGAGGAATTTTGAGCACTGGGATATGATATATTTATATTACAAATTCTTTGCAATGGGGGCTTATAAAGGTTGATCAGTATTTGTGGAAAGAAAGAGGAAGTTCTTTTCTGGGTCCCGGTTGTCAAAACTTGAGATAGAATAAAAGCTTGTTAAGGGCATTGTGGATGGATTTAAGAAGGAGAAAGAAAGAAAGAAAAGAGAAAAAGAAGCCGTCTAAAAGGTTATTCCTGAGCATAAGGCAGGGAAGGAAAGCATGCTGTGCCTTCTGGCTTGTTGCTTCATTTGATAGATTAGAAAACACCGTGCGAGCTGGAAAGGGTGGAGGACAGAGATGAGAGACATGTCTTTATGTGTCTCGGTTGAAGTGTCTGGGGCTTCTCGGGTGGGGCCGAAAGAATTTGAGACTTTGGATACCTTTGAAGTCGTCAGCATTTGGGTGGGCAGGGACATGAATGAAGTTTTTCAAAGAGGCGCTACAGAGTAAGAAATAGAGGGCTTATGGCCAGAACTGTGTGCTGAACCTTAGTGCAGGAACAGGCAGAGTCCACAAGGTACCCTAGGAAGCTACAAGGGGAGCGTGATAAGGAGGGTTGTGATGTGCCTGTGAGTGGTACCTGTGAAGGTGCCAGTGTCCTCTTGTAGAAGCCGATTTGAGTAGGATGAGAACTAAGCATAAGTTAAGAAAGTAGCATCAAGGGGCTGCAGAGATACCTCAGAGGTTAAGAGCACTGTCTGTTCTTCCAGAGGTCCTGAGTTCAGTTCCCAGCACCCACATGGTGGTTCCCAACCATCTATAATGAGACCTGGTGCCCTCTTCTGGCGTGCAGAACACTGTCTGTATAATAAGTAAATAAATCTTAAATCTTGAAAAGAAAGTACCAGGGGTTAGTGTATTTAAGGAGTTTTTCAAGAAGAGGATAGTAATGTCTTATTCACTGCCCTGTTGCTCTGCATTGGAGGCTGGCGTACAGTTTCAGGGTTAATCCATTATAATGGCGGGGAGTATGGCCGCATGCAGGCAGGTGCTAGAGCAGTGCTAGAGCAGTGCTAGAGCAGTAGCTGAAGAGCTCCATGCTGCTCCATAGGCAGAGAGACAGAGACTCGTGGGCTTTTGAAAAACACCTCAGAGCCCATCTCCAGTGACACATGTTAACAAGGCCACACCTCCTGTCCTTTTAATAGTACCACTCCTTGTTGACTAGACATTCAAATATACGAGCCTGTTGGGGTCGGGGAGGGAATTCTTATTTAAACCATCACAAATGTGCAAGAAGGGCAGGGGAGAAAATCTAAAGGAAGGCCTTTAGCCTTGCTCTGTAGGGTTCGTTTTGTTTTGTTTTTCCTGTGCAGTGGGACCAAGATCATTTGCTAAGAGTAAGTGAGATAGCTTCTTGGCTAGGAGGCTAGGGGGATATGGTGAAGGTGTGGGATAGTCCTGAGACAATCGTTTGGTGTAACAAAAGTCAAGTAAAAGACAACGGTGTTCTGTTGAAAAAGAGAAAACTAAATATACTTTGTCACCATGCTGATCTGCAGAATTATTCAAGCTTATTTTGCTCAGTCATTCCATCTAATGGCAGAGAAATTGAGTGGACTAGCCATGCCAGTTGGATAGATGAAACAGAAAGATCAAGAGACGTGGTTTTGAGCAGGAGAGATGGCTTAGAGCACTTGCTGTTCTTACAGAAGACCTGAGTTTGTTCCCAGCACCCACACATGGTGGTTCACAACCGTCTGTATTTCCAGTTCCAAGGATCCAGTGTCCTTTTTTGGCCCCTGTGAGCACCAGACGTGCATGTAGTATTACACATACATACATGTAGACAGTAAGTAAATCTTTAAAAAGTAAATTAGGTTTTTGCAGTGAGGTAAATTATGTAAATGATAGGTTGATTTCACTTTCAGTTCTGCAAGAAGGGACAAATGGAACCTCTTTAGTCTTCTACTCTCTGCTGTCTTCCTAATCTAGTTCATCCTACGTCCACTGTGCTCCTTCAGATTCTCCCCACCATAATCAGCATGATTGTAACAACAACAGAAAGTCTTTAAAACCTTTTCTGTCTGCTATTTTAATAATTCATTTCTGATTCCCTGCTCACAACCTGTCAGTGCGTATCATTGCTTTCGGGATGAAATCTCAGACTTCGTCAGGGTCTACCAGGTCCTCTCGGTATCTTCGACCACTCTCACTTCTTTCTCGTCAGTGTCTTGGGAGGTGCTTCACTGCTTTGAAGTGTCGTTCCATCCTCGTCCGTCGTCTCTGCAGTGGTTCACTGTTCAGTGCTTAGCAAACGGCACTTCCCGAGGCTTTTCCTCACTCCTCACAGGAGAGAACCTCCTCCTTTTCAGTGTAGATGTTTTATAAGCATGGGAGTTGTGTCCAGCTCACTGTTGATGTTTACTGTTGAGCATAGTACCCAATGTTCAGTTGGCAGTCATGGACTTCTTATTGTCTCATGCGTATGTAGTTAAGAGAGTAGGTGTCTTAGTGAGGACGTGGGTTCAGAATGGAGAAGAAGAGCTGGAAGCCGGTGTGATGACTGCACTCGTAATCCCAGCAACCTAGGAAGCAAACAAAGGTAGGAGGAGCCGTGTTACAGAGGGAGCTGTGGCCCACTGAGGGCTGTGGAGAGACGCTGTCTTTAAAAACAAAAACAACAACAACAAAGTGAAATAAAGATGAAATGCTTTATCTGAGTTGTTGCAGTAGAGACAAAGTTTTTAGACGTTATGAGGCAGATGGATTACAGATGAGCATTGGAATTTCTCAGGAAAATGGTAGGACTTGAAGTGAGGAAAACACAAGCCTTTAACCAATATGATTGGTGCTCCCTTTCTGACAGGAATGAAATAAAGTGACATGAATCTATGCAGTGTCTTAGTCCCTCGAGAAGCAGTGGGGTCTAGCAGGAAAATATGGGCTCAGATTTTCTAGGTTTAGACAAGCTATTCACCTGGCTTTTTGTTTTCGTTGTTGAGTAAATAAATAAGATAGTCTGTGGCAGTTGGGAGTGGGGTGTTGCTAGGGAGTGTGTGCTGGTGAGTGTTCTGTCTCCAGCCCTGAGGGTGTGTCTTTGAAAGGCCTTATGGAATATTAACTGGTTCCTTTTAGTTCTTGGTTACTGTCTTCGCTTCTGGAGAGCATGGAAGTGGGAGGAGCGGCAAGTGGCAGAACTGAATTTGAGCAAGAGGCTTCATTTATGCAGCATGTTGAGTTTTAGTTATGGTCAGCATGAGCATTTATAAATGAATACAGACACAAGCAAATACTGATCCAGGGGAAGGGTTTATAAAATAAATACCACTGACTGGCTCATGACCATGTCATGATGTTGGGCTGCAACAAGTATTTATGTAAAGTAATGATATAATATTTTCCATCATTCTTGGGAGTCAGTTTTGTTCTGTAGAACAGAATAAAAACCATTATGTGAGCAGAATCAGGGAGGAGTCTAGTGATAGGCTTGGCCTTTGTTTAGAAGAAAACAATTTATAACAGTTAGAGCTCAAAGTAATGAGCTCCCTGTCAAAGCTTGTATTCACTAGGGAACTGGATGAGCTGCTAGAGATGTAATAGAAGAGTCCTTGCACGGGATTGAGTAATTGGTGATGGCCCCTTTACTAGGAAACTGGGTGATTTTGACGTTTGAATCTGTCTATACACACAATCAACAAAGATTTGAGGGTTGCCTCCCTTTATTTGAAAAGTTGAAGGTTTGTGTTTTGTTTTCTTGTTGGGGTTTTTCCTGCCTGTGTGCTGAGACAGAGATAGACTGAGTCTTTGTCATTGGCTTCGATATCCCCATTTGGAATTTGAGAAGCTTCAGCCAGGTGTGGTGATGTAACCAGAGCCGCTGTCCTTACTGTTGGCAAAGGGCACGGTCCAGGCCGTGTACCTGGAGAGCCAAATACAAGATTGTGCTGCCAGTTTGCTTTAGTGCTTCAGGTTTTTGCTGAAGAGCCAGTCTTTCCAGATAGGAATTATTTGTTTATTTTAGATGTTTGAAATGAGTGACCTACCTTCTGTTACCGTGTAAGATCCCAGATGCCACAGCACCAATGGTTTTCATTTGCTTCTCTCTCTCAGGAGCCTGAGTCTGGCTGGAAATTGTCCATGTGCCTGTATCTCCTTTCTGCTGAGTGCTGATTGTGTTTTTCCCACGTCCTCTCAAAAAGTTGTTTTGGTGGCTTACCTGTTTTTATTTATTTTTTCTATCTATCTATCTATCTATCTATCTATCTATCTATCTATCTATCTATCTGCCTACCTACCTACCTACTTACCCATCCATCCATCCATCCATCCATCCATCCATCCATCCATCCATCCATCCATCCATCCATCCATCTATCTCATAGCTCTGGCTGTCCTGGAACTCATTCTGTAGAACAAGCTGGCCTTGAACTCACAGAGATCTGCTCTTCTCTGGTTCCTGAGTGCTGGGATTAAAGGCTGAGCCACCATATTCATCAGTCTTGTTTTATTTCTTATTTTTATTTTTTTTAAAGATTTATTTATTTATTATGTATACAGTGTTCTGTCTGCATGTATGCCTGCAGGCCAGAAGAGGAAACCAGATCTCTGGACACCAGATCTCATTACAGATGGTTGTGAGCCACCATATACTTGCTGTGAATGGAACTCAGGACCTCTGGAAGAGCAGTCAGTTCTCTTAACCTCTGAACCATCTCTCCAACGCCCCTTGTTTTATTTTTTAAGAGCAAAGATTGAAGTTCATTTTGGAGCCAGGTTCTTGATTTTGGACTATTTATATGTTGTTACTTAGGCAGTACTCATCTCCTGTGACAAAGTGGTGAGTGCATGGGCTTTGGAGAATTCTCACCTGCATTAGGAGATGAAAAACCTTTTATTCACCTATAAATTCTGAAAGCATTTTAATTTTTTTTCCTGCCTCTGCCTCTTGGGTGCTGATGTTGCAGACATGTACCACTTGCCTACCTTGAATTCTTAAGCACAAGCTTCAAGAGGACTGGGTCACCTTTTAGAAAGCTTGGTCAGAAGTTCATGTAGTTCTGGGTTAGTATGAGGTTAATAACCTCACAGGAATGTTGGGTTGGTGCTTAGGATATTGAAGCAGATGAAAATTAGACATTTGTTCATAATGAATTTATTCAGCAGATATATATTACTGCGTATTATATTATAAATGCCTTGCTAAATGTTGGACTGGGCTACAAATAAATCATAGCCTGTACACTGACCTCTTGTATTATTAGAGCACTATAAGAAACAATGGTTTATCTTTCTCAAAAAAAAAAAACCCCACAAAAACCAAAAACTAAAAAACAAAACCAAAAATCAAAAGAACTACCACCAACAAAACAATGGCGTTATCGGGTTAGAGACTTAGAATTTTTATAACCCACAAATATCTCCTATTTGCCTTACTATATCCAAGGAATGTAGAGAATTGGGATCAGATCATACCACTAAACAAGCTGTATCCTGAGACAGGAGAGGAGTGAAGAAAAAATGCCTGGGAGTCTTTCTTTGCCTTCAGGTTTTAGGAGGAATGTTTTGTCTGAGTCACCCGTTGGTTTTAAAAATTCTGGTTTTGGCTTTTCCAAAAAGATGGGATTAGTGAGTGTAACGAGGCAGTTGGGTACCTGGGCACTTTATGAATGAACCCCCTTTTCCAGAGCTGGTGAACTTGGTCAGAGGTGGTTCTCCACCCTGTTTTTGCTTTCTCAACTGGGACTGTTAACCACAGAGGAATGGAATGTTGGCGTGGTGCCAGGCTATCAGGTCGGGGACATAGTTTCTGCTAAAGTCAAGTCTGAAAGAAAGGATTTTTTTTTTTTTTTCAGATAAACTTACCTGGCACCCATCTATCCTGGGAGGAGAAAAGCATTTCTGAGTCTGCCTGTTTCCTGAGTTCCTGAAGTTACTTTTGTTATGAGCCTTTGGGCTCTCTACTCAGATGTGCAGAATGAATAGCTTGTTATTTTATTGAGTAGTTTCAGCGTTCACTTTACCCTTCTGTTTTCTCAACTAGCACGAGAATATTAGTCAACCCTGAGATCACCTGCTGTGTGGTGTTCATTTGTCTAATGGATGTCTGCTGAGGGCCAGTGTGCCACGCACTGTGTCAAGTGGTTCATTCTGGTGACACCTATGAAAATCCAAGGTTAGACAGAGAGTAGTTAAATTAACCTCAGAGGAAAGCCAGGGCACGATGGCACATGCCTGTAATATTAGCACTCAAGAGGCTGAGGCAGGAGGATTGCTACAAGTTTTAGGTTAGCTTGAGCAACATAACGAATGAGGCATTGTCTTCAAAAATAAAACTAAAAACCCTTAGTAATTAATATGTTTCAGGAAGAAAATGAACATGGTGCCATGTTGGGGGACATTACAGCTTGGGGAGCTTTGTGGGACAGCGATCTGCTGCCTCCTTTCTTTAGACTGGGAAGCAACCTTGGCACTGGGGTGGGTATAGAGTACTTGCCTAGTATGTACAGACCCTGGGCTTAATACCTAGTGCCTCCCTCCTTGAATGAATGAATGAATGAATGAATAAATAAATAATGGGGGGTGGGTGAAGCCTTGTGCTGAGTGGTTAGTGGTTATTGTAGGCATTAAGACATTATTGTTAATGAGGAAATTGTGATTCTTCATAAATAATTTTAAACTCCTTTGTTTGGAAATTCAACTATAATGAAGGAACCAGAATAGTTTACCATTGGGGTAAGGAACTGTTGAAATTGGGCTGTCATGATGCCATTCTAGTTACTTGAGCCTTGTACACCTTTTCAGGTCGAAGCCTGGATTTTGATCTATGTTGTGCTCACATCCTGCTGCCTGAGAGTACTTGATGATCCATGACCCTGGACATGGATGCTGTCCTGTCGGATTTTGTCCGTTCCACAGGTGCAGAGCCAGGGCTGGCCCGAGATCTTCTGGAAGGTAAGGAGAACATGAGAAAGGGGAAGCAAAATTTCATACTTTCTATTAGGGTGATTTGGAATATTTAAGATGATCAGAAAAATATTTTTGTATACCGTAGGCCCTCCATTTAAGTTGCTTCTAATTATCTACTTTGTGTGACCCACTATAGTTTTAAAATCCAGAATCCCCTCCTTTACCTTGTATGTATTGGAGACCTTTCTTCATCATGAGTTTATATTCAGGTAATCCAAGGAGAAAGTTAGATCAGCTCACTAAAATCATAATCATAAGGAAAAACACCTGATCTTGACCTCTAACCCCTACATGTTTGTATACACACACAGCGCGCATGCTTCAGCCTCTCTATGCACTTGTATGCCCACACCACACATATGCCACACACGTGTTCAACAACACACTCAAAATTAAGATGAAAATGAAAGCATCGTCTTACACCGTGGTCAGTGTCTGTGCCGTGTGCCCAGCATGCACGAGGTTCTTGAGAGGCAGTCTCTCAACTGCCACGTTAGAACTTGGAAAACTGAGGTTCGGGGAGCTTTTAGAATGTGGCTCTTAATGATTATGTTACAAATTACTTCTTGTATGTTGTAAACACTTAGTTATTAAAAAGGCTGAGAGTGCTGTGAAGGTGAGGATGGAGGTCTAGAGTACAAGAGTGCCTTTCAGGAAGGCACTCCAGGGCAATAGCTTACAAGCTGACCCTAGGAAGAGAGAGTGGTGTGGTGTGGAAACCAACATTGAATGAGATGGGAAGTGGGGTGTGAGAGTGACGGGGAGCTGGCTAGGTGCACAAGAAGCGGAATATGGGGGCCTTGGTTGGCCATAGTAAGGAATTTGTACCCTAAGTTCACTGGAAGTGAAGTTTTTAATAGAATAGTTTTTAGAGTTTCAGTGTTTAATCTATCCCAATAGGACTATATTGGAAGGTGGCCAGTGGTAAAAACAGGTCAGAATATTCGGGTGAGATGATGGTGACTTAGACCAGTGTGGGTGAGAGGGAGAGAAGTTGATGGATTTAGATATGAATTAGCAGCTGGAGAGAAGGCCCAGTAGTTAAGAGAATTTACAAGAACCAGTGCTCTGTGGTGGCTCCTAACTCTATGCAACTCTAGTGGGCTTCCTTGGACACCAGGCAGGCAGGTAATACACATCCATACATGCAGACAAAGCATTCATACACATAAAATAAAAAATAAGTGAATTTTTAAAAAGGTACAATTTAGCTGGGCGGTGGTGGCGCACGCCTTTAATCCCAGCACTCGGGAGGCAGAGGCAGGTGGATCTCTGTGAGTTCAAGGCCAGTCTGGTCTACAGAGCAAGTTCCAGGACAGGCACCAAACCTACACAGAGAAACCCTGTCTCGAAAACAAACAAACCAACAAAAAACAAAAAAAGGTACAATTTAGAAAGGAAACCAAAGAACTTCTGTTGTTGTCTCTTTCTCTCTCGTGTTTTTTTCTTTAAAAGTTAGCTCTTCCCCAACATGATGTCATAGAATCACAACACTCGGGAGGAGAGGCAGGTGGACCTCTGTGAATTTAAGATTAGCCTGTCTCAAAAACAAAACAACAAAAAGTTGACTTTGGTTGTGTACAAAGACTGAATTAGACAGAAGGAAGGTCAGGAGCAGAGAGACTCGTTTAGAAAGTCTTGTTAGGGTCTCCCTTGAAAACACCGGAGACTAGGTAAGCAGTGTGAGGACTTGATCAGGGCAGAGGCAGTTCAAACAGACAAGGAAGGGATCTGAGAGAGACTTAAGCAACCCTGAGGATTAGCTGGATGGGGAAGGAGAAGAGAAGTGGGCTACTGCTGATTTAGGGGTCCCGTGAGCAAGGGAGGTACGCGTTTTGGAGAGAAGATGTCTGTGCTGGACATGCTTAGTGTTAAGAGGGCCTGATGAATTTAAGGAGCTTTCCTGACAGTTGGAAATCCACATCTAGTTCTCTTAAACAGGCTGTATGTTAATAAACGAACTGATTTAGGGGAAATACTCCCCATTTATTCAGCAAATATTTACTGAGTCTCTGCTAGATGCTAGGTTTTGTTCTGGATGCTTGTACCAAGCAAAAGTCCCTACCCTGCTGTTGTGGTAGGAAAGCCAGTCAGTAAGCAAGTGTGGTAACTATATACATTATAAAGTATGTTCTAGGGATTGGGTTGTTGTGGACAATGATGAGCATTGATGGAGTGCATGTGATTTGAAACTGGGCAGTCAGGGTAGGACTTACTAAGAATGTGATATTTGAGCAGGTAGCTGAAGTTTACAAAGATTCTACATACAGAGAAGAGTCTCCTCCTATACAGTGAGACTAGTCGGTGGGGAGGCCCTGGTGGGAGGAACAGCAGGGAGGCTAGAACAGAGTGAAGAAAGGGAGTTGAAGAGTGTTAGAGTCTAGTCCGCAAGCAGGAGTAGTTAGTGAGCTTAACTGGAGGGTTAGAACAAAGACACCACAGCAGCACTAAATGCACCTGGATTCTGCATGTAAAGAGTGTTGTGTGTGCTGTCGACTCACTCGACCTTCAGAACAGCACTGTGCATCAGGTCAGGCACAGTGTGACATGACTTTTTCTATCCATCCCTGAGAAAGGGAACAGATCATAGAAAAGCCACTTCACCCAAGACCGGCCTGCTCTACCAGAGCTTACTGAGGTCACTTTAGGAGCCTGGGTGGCATGCCAAGTCAAGCACATGAATAACTGGGCAGCTATACCACCAAAAGTCTTTGTCTTCTCAGCAGCTGTTAGATGCTTGTATATTCTTGGGCAGAGGAGACCTTATGAACTTCATTAACCTCATTACCATATCCCTACCAAGGGGGGATTAAAAAAAAGATTGGTCTTATTTTATGTGTGTGTGTGAGTGCCTGACGTGTGTGTGTGTGTGTGTATGTGTATACTATGTGCGTGCCTAGTATCCAAGAAGGCCAGAAGAGCGTGTCAGATGGCAATGATCACATCCAACCTGGAAGAAATGGCCACACAGCATACTAGTATTACTACCTACACTTTCATAAATAAGTAAATTACAGCACAGAGAAAAAGCTAGGAAATAGGAGAGGACACAGAAAGCCTTGAATAGTGGGCAAAGGAGCCTTCTATAGAGTGAGGAGCCATTACATGAGGATTTTGAACACAGAACTAGAATGATCAGAAAAAGGAGCCTCCTGGGGTTCCTTGAGTAGACTTGGGGTTAGGACACAGGAGGTGAGTTCAGCTGAGGCTGCAGCAGCTAAGGTACCACAAGTGCCAACAGTTAGTCAGAGTGTGCTGGGAGTTTAGCTAGAGAGACCACCAGTTGTTCAGACAGAGAGCTGTTTTCAAGGGGAGCAGTGCAGCTGCTCGCGGCCCTGTGCTCTCTAGAAACGTCACTGACGACGCGCCCTTCGGATGCACTTTAGGTGACTTGAGACATCATCCTCTTGTCCACCTCAGCCCCTGAGCCTGGGACAGACTGACTGACTTTGAGCAGGTGGTGCTGCTCCTGTAAGCGTTGTCTCCCTGTCTGTAAGAGGAGATGGTTCTAGGTGACTCAGTCCCTGAAGGCCTTGAGCGCAGACACACAGTTTCTACCACTAGATAGCTTACATAGGAAACAGGCAATAAAGAAAATTAAAGTAGTAGGATAAAAAAGTTAAAATAGGGTTGTAGTGTGCATAGTATGTTCTTACGAGGTTTGTTTGTTTGTTTCTTTATTTTGGTTTTTCAAGACAAGGATTTTCTGTGTAGCTCTGGCTGTCCTGTCTAGACTAGGCTGGCCTCGAACTCAGAGATCCACCTGGCTCTGCCTCTTGAGTGCTGGGATTAAAGGCGTGCGCCACCACTGCCTGGTATTACTAGGTTTGTTTTTGATATGAGGTGTTTTGAAACTGAGTCTGTAGCATTCTAAGCTTGTGCTGCCATACCTGGCTTGCTTAGGTGTGCTAGGATGGTTAGAAGGGTCTTCCTATGTCTTTCCCCCGTTTCATAATACTCTGGGTCTAAAATGTTTTTTGTTTTTTTCTCCTGTTAGGAAAGAACTGGGATGTGAGTGCTGCCCTCAGTGATTTTGAACAGCTACGCCAAGTTCATGCTGGGAACCTGTCCCCACCCTTTAGTGGAGGGAGTAGTTGCTCTAAGACCCCTGAAAAAGGGTGTTCTGATAGAGAGCCCACTCGCCCTTCTCGACCGATCCTACAGAGACAGGATGACATCATTCAAGGTATTGCTTGAACTGAGGACTAAGCTTTTGCATGTGGATTAGGAAGAGTCTTTGTGTTCCCTTGGAGATGTTTTCATTCCTTACTTTCTTCCCAGCCAAACCCAGCTGGTACTTTGCCACCATCTATACAGTGAGCTGAGACAGTTCTTGCTTGCTTTACACCATCACTGGCCAATACATGATGAGGACAGCGTCCTAGCCTTAGAGCTCCTGTCCCCTTCTTGTGCTGCTCACCCGTGTACTTCATGCTGTGCAGACATATAATAGTGCACTGAAGTAACTCGCTCGTAGTGTTACATGGGTGGGGCGTTGCAGGTTCCATGTACTTAAATGAAATGATTGGGGGCACAGTTTACATTAGCGTGTTGTTCTCTGGCATATTAAAGTTTGACTCTGTAAATTTCTGGTAGCTATGAATACTAATAAAAGTTGCAGTAAATAATATAGAGGTTGTTGATGACACTGTCATTTTCTTTTCTATAATGGAGATCCTTTCTCCATCCTCTAAGACCCTAAGGATTACTGGAGTGGTTATTTGGCTAAATCCAGCCTAGTGAAAGCCCATTTCTCTTACTTGGTCTTCTTCCCACTAAAAAAATGAACCAGTTGCTAAGTGAATGGTTCACACTCACGTTGAAAATGGGAGTCAAAGATAAGGTCATAGGAAAAGGAAAGTCAGGGAAACCTCAGACAAGGTTAGAAAGATTAACACATTTTTGGTACTACTGTAGGTGTCTAGAAAAATGCCATTTTGTATCTTTCCCCATTTGTATTTGGCTTAAGAAAAAACACTATGAAGTTGAGAAGTAGCTGGTTAGGTACAGTTTTTCCTTGACTGGAAACTGTCAAGTGGTAACCACTTTCTTCTGTGGAGAGCTCTCAGAGTGGGTTGCACATATTCTAAGGTGACTCCATTTCTCATTGCAGAAAAACGCCTGTCTAGGGGCATCTCCCACGCCAGCTCCAGCATTGTTTCCCTGGCCCGGTCCCATGTCTCCTCCAATGGTGGGGGTGGGGGGAGCAGTGAGCACCCCCTGGAAATGCCCATCTGTGCCTTCCAGCTTCCAGATCTCACTGTGTACAAAGAAGACTTCCGAAGCTTCATAGAGAGGGACCTCATTGAGCAGTCCATGCTGGTCGCCTTGGAACAGGCAGGTCAGTGGGTGTTTCCTCTTCAGTGATACCTCCTCTAGCCACATAAAGGGGCCAGCCTTCATCAGTAGCCTCTTTTTTAAGTATGTGATCTGATTGCTGTCAAAGATAGGGTCAGTCAGATATGTGTACTGAGGTAAAGAACAAAAATTAGCCAGATGTGTGGGGAGGGCCAGGAATAAACATTAGACACTCTGGAAAATTCCTACTTATTAGAAGGGAAACCAGATATGCGTGTAATTGATACCCAAAAATCAATATATGAACAAATATGACTGATTATAATTGGCTATGGAGCACTTTTGCAAACACAGAGGACCAAGACTGTAGATGATGCATCTGAAAGTCACATCTATTCATATGAATCTTTTCCCCAGACTTACTCACTTTTACCATGGTGTTAATCTCAGCATTCCAGAGACAGAAACAGACAGATCTCTTAAGAGTTTGAGGCCAGTCTGGTCTACCTGGTCTACACAGCAAGCTCCAGGATAGCCACAGCTACATAGTGAAACCCTATCTCAAAAAAGAAAAAAAAAAAATCCCATGAGGGGCTAGAGAGGCGGCTCAGCACTTAAGAGCACTTGCTTTTCCAAAGGACACAGGTTTTGTTTCCAGTACGCATGTGTCAGCTCACAGCTGTCCATAACTCTAGTTCCAGGAGATCCAGTGCCCTCTTCTGACCCCTGAGGGCACCAGGCGTTCATGTGGGACATAGACATCCATGCAGATAAAACACTCATACACATAACATAAATAAATACAAAATATTTTTTTAAGTTCTAATGGAAGGAAGATTGGAAGTTGGAAGTGGGGGCATGCATGGAAAGGGAGCTTTTTTAATTTTATATCCATCTGTATTAACTATAACTCTTTTTAGAAGTTAGCAAGTTATCTTGGCTAGTGGAATTATAATCCCTTTTCCCTTTGTGTAGCCTTTTTAATTGCTCAAGAAAACAAAATTATAAGTGTCATTTGTAAATAGTCCCCTTCTGTAAAGAATGGATTGGCAGTTGTGAGATGCTGTTGACAACTGAGTCTAATTTACTGGTGTGTCATGTACTTTTTCTCCTTGCTTATAACTTTAAAGTCACAGCACACAGCTGCCGAGTGCTGTCACTGATGTAAACGACACCAGACATAAAGCTTGAGTAGTTTCTCTTTTGGTGGTGACTCAGTTAAGCTGTGCTTTGCTGCTGTTGTGTTTACTGGTCTTCCTGCCAGAGTGAAGGACACAGAGTTAAACAAAGTAGATGATGGTATCAGCCTGGGCACTGTTGGCTTTGGTGCCAGATAATTCTTTGTTGTACACGCTGCCTCGAGCTCTGGTCTCTGTGTACTAGATGCTAGAAGTATGTACCTCCCCACCAGTTGTACAGACAGACATCTAATCATACATTGTCTAATGATCAAACGAGACAAAACTGTTCTTCCTGAACACCACTGATCTAACCAGTCAGACGCAACAGATTCTAACTGTGAGTAAAGAAGATATAAAGAGTCACAGAGGCTGGGCCTTAATGCTGTATTCCTATAGTCCTAGCACTAAGGATAATAGAGTCAGATGTATCAGGAGTTCAAGGCCAGCCTCAGCCACATAGTGAGTTCAAAGGTCAATCACTGTTACATGAGACCATGTTTCAAAATAATAATAATAACAACAACGATAATAATACAGAGCATGCAGTATCTCTATTGGGAGGCTGAGACAGAAGGATCATGAGTTCAAAGCCGGCCTGGTCTGTGTAGCAAGGGGGAAAAAAGTAGTTGTATTCTGGGCTGTCTTCCTAATGTGCGTTTCTCCTTTCTCCCACTGCCATGTTGGTAGGGCGTTTGAACTGGTGGGTCAGTGTGGATTCCATCTGTCAGAGGCTGCTTCCCTTAGCAACTACTGGAGATGGGAACTGCCTCCTGCATGCAGCCTCTCTTGGTGAGTCTTGAAAATGGCGCTGCCTCCCCTGTGGAAAGAAAGCAATTGAGTCACATATCATGTATAGGATTTCATCTCTCCACACTTCATCTCAGGTGAAGTGATGATGGGTCACGGCAAGACTTCGGGAGATGGGAGAGCCTTGACTTGGCTTCCTGTCTTTAGAAATTGGAGAGCACAGGTTAGTTCAGCTCACTCTGAGCTGAGCCCTAGGAGTGGTGAGCATAGTAAGCCAAGTTTGTGTGGCTGTGTACATATGTGGTGGGAAAATTACACTTAATTGTTCTTCCAGTTGGTCTTTGTGATGCTTGCTTTGAATTGTTGAGCCTACTCACAACTCCATACACTTGTTCTTAGCTTCAGAGGGGTCGTCATTCTCTAGCCTTTCCTGAGCTCTGATGCTGATGGCCGTGGTGCCAGACCACTCTTACTAACTGGTGTATTTTGGTTTGTTAGATTTGCTGAGGAGTGAGGGCTTCCTCTCAGGAATTCGGGGAATATATTAAATCCCCCATCCTTTTTTGAGGCCCCGGGTTTGATCCCTGTCACCACAAAACAAAGGCAGGATTAATAAGTGGAGCTGAATCAAGATGAAGTGCGTGCCTGTTCCTTGCTCTCCCCATAGGGATGTGGGGTTTCCACGACAGAGACTTGGTGCTGCGGAAAGCTCTGTATGCGCTGATGGAGAAGGGTGTCGAGAAGGAAGCGTTGAGAAGGCGCTGGAGGTGGCAGCAGACACAGCAGAATAAAGAGGTGGGTGAGCTGAGGGGAAGCTTTGCCTTCTTTCCAGAGGCTCCTAGTGCTGAAGATCGCGTCTCCTGTGGACTCCTGAAAACCTCTGGACTGCAGCTAACGCCATAGGACAAGTGCCTTCCGTCAGCTAAGACTAGAAATGGAGGCCTCTGCCTGCCACAGAAACCTGTGGTTTCTAACAGCGAGCCTGGTACAGAGGCTCAGGAGTTCTTAGTGGAGTGGGGAGGTTTTGTTTTGTTGTTTTAATGAGCTAGGACAATTTCATAGGATTTTTTGTAGTTTGTTTTTATTATAAGGCTAGATCATTCATTCATTCATTCATTCGTTTTGGGGGAGGGGTGCATGCATTACTTCAGTGTGTGTCTGAGCGTCAGAGGACAGCTTGTGGGAGCTGCTTCTCTCCTTCCACTGTGTGGATTCCAGGGGCCGAAACTCAGGTCATCAAGCTTGGTGGCAAGTGCCTTTATCTGCTGAGCCATCTCACCTTCCCTAGATGAGTTTTGAGTCCCTCCCCTCCCCTGTACATCCCTTCTCACCTCCCCCTTCTTCTTCCCCCCTCTCCTTTTCCTTTTCTCCTCAGACGGCTCGGACTCTGTAACCCAGGCTAATAACCTGGAACTCACTGCATGGTCCAGGCTGGCACTGAATTTGCAGCAATCCTTCTGCCTCAGCTTCCCAGTGCTGGGATGTGGGTAAATCCCTATTTCCAGCGTGCATTTGTTTGTTCGTTCGTTCATTCATTCATTCGTTCATTCATTCATTCATGACATGTGCATGCCATCCACACATGTGGAAGTCAGAGACAACTTGTGTGAAGCACTTTGTTCCACAGTGTGGGATCTGGAGAATGAACAGGCCCGGGCTTGGTGGCAAGCAGCCTGACTACTGGCCAGCCATGTTTTTAATTCTTGTGTAAATGCTTAAATGTTTTTAATATTCTACCACTTTGCTTTTCTTATACTTAGCTTTGGTTTGATTAAAAAATGTAAAAAGATACTTGTTAAATTACATTTAAATATTACTGTTCAGGGGTTTGGCTGGTATTGTGATTACTTTTATGTAAGAAAGTAATGATGGGTTTTTATGTTCCATCTCCACACCAGGAATTGGGAAATCTACAACTGTTTTCTTAGTTTTGGTTGAAAAGTTTCACTGAAAGGCAGCCTTGCCTGTTTGGTATGTTGTGGATGTAGCTGTTCTCCTTGTTCAGTCACAGAGCACAGAGTGACATGTGGTCCACAGAGCCCGATGTGTTTCCTATGTGGTTCTCTCTAGAAGGAGTTGACTGGTTCCTCTCAGAATGACACTGTACATAAAGTGACAGGCTTCCTGTTTCCTGAGTTCTCTCTGTGTCTGCCATGTCAGTATGCCTTGATTTCACGTGTAACTGGTTGTATATGTATATAACTTTATGTATATGTGTGTTTGCACATGCACATGTGCGTAGAAATGCCTTTGCACGACAGAAGGTGTTGGTCCTCCTGGAACCGGAGTTGCAGCAGGCAGTAGTGAGCAGTAGTGAGCTGCCCAGTGTGGGTCCTGAGAACTGGACCTGACCCTCTCCAAGGACAGCAAGTGCTCTTACTGCTGGGCCGTCTGTGTAGTTCCTGGCGTTGGGTCTTTTGTTTTGCTTGGCCATGCT
This sequence comes from Peromyscus californicus insignis, assembly GCF_007827085.1. NCBI lineage: Eukaryota > Metazoa > Chordata > Mammalia > Rodentia > Cricetidae > Peromyscus > Peromyscus californicus. The sequence goes on from NW_026294617.1 coordinate 74,128,167, forward strand.
TTGACTAGTTACTTCTGATAGTAGATATGGGAATAGCTTTCAGAGGCTTTCTTGTCTTCCCCCATCCCCAGTTTTCATTGCTCCATTTTAACTAAAATCAAGTTTTATGTCATTTTGGGGCTCAGTGTTTCCTGTTACAGCTCTTGCCACATAAGCATGAGGACCAGAGTTCAGATTCCAGAACTTGTATGAAGGCTGCCCAGGTTTGGTGGTTTCCTGTGATCTCAGCACTTGGGAGACAAGAGCTAGGACCCTAGGGCGGGTGGCGGGGCAGCTAGATTTGCTGGGCTTGGCAAGCTGCAGGTTTGGTAAGAGTCTGTCTCCATAATAAAGAAATCAATCAAGGAAGACACTGGACATCAACTTAAGGCCTCCATACAGGTGTATGCACATCCACACATACAAGTGTGCTCATACATGCAAATGGGTACACACACACACACACACACACACACACACACACACACACACACACTGTATTGTGTTTCCTTAAAGCAAAGAACCCATTTGAAACCCAGGTGTTTCAAGTAGGATGATGTAGAATGGTCTGTCTGAGGGCTGGAGAAAGTCTCAGTGGTTATGAACATTTGCCGCTCTTACAGAGGATAGGATTTGGTTCCCATCACCCACATCAGGTGGCTCACAGCTACTTGTAACTCCAGCTCCAGAGGGTCTGATGCCCTCTTCTGGACTTTCCTGAGCTTAATCTAAGCTGGCCTAGAGTTTGGAATTCAAACCAGTTAGTAATCAGCTCTGCCTCCGTTGCTGAGTATCGGTCGTAGCAGAGCTTCACCTTTGACCGTTCCATGAGCAGGAAAAGACCTCAGCGGAGATGGCAGCAGCAGCCATTAAGTGGGAATGACAGCAAAAGTGACTTCAAAGACAGGTTAGATTCTGAAAGTGTCTCCCCAGGAGGACCAGAAGTACCTAAGTCCTTTCCTGTGCTTCCTGCCCGCCCTTCTGGGGCATGTGTACAGAGAACGGGCTGGGGAAGGAGCAAGCCCTTCACTCCTGTGGTTTGCACAATGAGTCTCATACTGGACACAAATCATACATGATTGTCTTGCTTGAACTTTGATGACCTCATCCCTTACCTTTGGAGCACAAGGAGACAAGGTGATGGCCTGAGATGCTTTGAGTTTTATGATACCAAACTCAAATTAAATTAGTTCTTAGTTCCTGGGCCTCCTTGTTTTGTGTTGAAATTGATGGTAAACTTGTTGGGAGTGTCTGCCACCTAGTGGCTGTATGTATTAACACAGGAAGCAGAGGGCTGGAGAGGTAACTCAGCTGTTCAGTGTGCTTGTTCTTGTGGAGGAGCTCTGATGCCTCACAGCTGTCCATCATTCCCGTTCCAGGGGACCCAGGGCCCTAGTCTGACCTCAGTGGGCACCAGCAAGCATTGGTGCACATACATACATGCAGACAAAATACTCACATTCGTAAAATAAAATTAATCTTTAAAAAAAAAAGCCAAGCAGTGGTGGCACACACCTTTAATTTTAGTACTCGGGAGGCAGAGGCAGGCAGATCTCTGAGTTCAAGGCCAGCCTGGTCTATAGAGTGAGTTCCAGGCCAGCCAGGGCTCCACAGAGAAACCCTGTCTCAGAAAGCCCAAAGCCCCAGGAATAGGTGGCAGGAGAGGAGGAATGAGAGGCAGGTCTCCTGGACGTGTGTCAGAACGACAGGAGCATTCCGTAGAGGACTTCTGCATTGTCCTTTTATTTTTACCCGAGGTCTGCGGTAGGTTTTACAAATGGCAAACTGCTTTGCCTTTTTATGGAAGTAAAGTATTCTCACGTAGCTCTGACCCTCATCACATCTGCTCTGGGGCTGCTGTGTTCCCAGTGTGATTGCTTCTGTTCTGTCAGGATGTAGTTGAGCAAGGAAACTCGGGTTTAATGCTAAACAAAAAAATACTGATAAGATAAACCTGTCTCTCAAATCAAATCATCACACATCCTAAAGCCTTCCCCGCCTGCCTCCCCCACCCCCTCTTCAATACAGGGTCTCAGTGAGCCCGGTCTGGCCTCCAGCTTACTTCGTAGCTGAGGGTGACCTTAAGCTTCTCATCTTCCTGCCTCCGCCTGAGTGCCAGGATTACCCATGACTGTTGGAGTGCACCACCACACCTGGTTTATCTGGTGCTGCAGGTCAGAAGCAGGGCTGCCTGCATGCTAGGCAAGCACTCTCCCACCTAAGCTGCGTCCCCACGTCTGCAGCCAGTGTAACCTGTAGTTGTTTGGCTGATGTGGAGGTACCTCTGTCAGGAGGGTTACCGTGAGTTTAAGGCCAGACTGAGGTACCCAGTGAGACCTTGTCTCAGAAAGCAAGAAGACAAAACAAATTATGTGTATTACTATACACAATCCTTTAATAAAAATTATAGCTTCACTTAGCATGGATTTATTGATTATTGATCATGTAATAGGCACTGGGCCATGTTGCATAAAACATGATTCTTTTCTTATAGAGCAATAGAATACAATGGACCTTTAAAGATACAGTGCAAAACAGAGCAGGTGTGGTGTCTATTTTCTTTTGATTTTCAGTCTCACTAGTAGCCCTGGTGGGCCTGGCACTCTGAGGGATCTGCCTGTCTGCCTCCTGCATGCCGAGGTGTGCACCATTACACCTGACTCAGCTATGGTGTCTGTACTGGAGTTCTGTAGAGCAGTTGAGGAAGAGATTCAAAGGAAGGAGAGCTGACCTGCTGGGAGGTGTAAGGAAGACTCCTCAGAGGAAAGCTTTGCTATGAAAGTTGAGGGATTCTTTACTGGGTGTGGAGGGAGTAGGAACAACTGATGGCAGTGCCCATCAAGAGCAGCTCTGGGAAAGGGGAGACCAGAGCAGAGAAGGGGGCAGGGCTGGAGGTAGGCTTTGTATACCATGGGTAGTGGAGATTCCTAGAACGACTGTCATCAGGAAACAAACCATTAGATTTTGATCACTGGGGGAAATACAGTGGCCTAATAGGAATGGGTCTGAAGCGTTCAGAGAGCCAGAGAGATGCATTGCAGTCCATGCTTAGTAAGTATTGACAGAGGCATTCGGGTCTGGGGCGGGGAAAGGAGAAAGAAATCGCAGCTCCCTGGATTTTAGTCTGGGTGTTTGGGTGATAGTTAGTGCTGTTTGATAGGTAGGAATAGAGGAAGAGGAGTGAGTGTGTGAAGAGACAGGAGTTTAGTTTTAAGTTCTGAAATAGAGAATTTAAAGTTACTCGGGAGAGGTTGCAGTTTTGGTAGACAGCTGGCTAGGTGAACATAGAGATGGGAAGGAACTGTGGGCTTGAGAGGGTTGATGCTAGAGGCCTGAGCACACAAGGGGAGTAGATAGGATTATGGCCTGTGAAGAGGTCACCCAGAGGAAAGCAAGGCTCAAATAGTTGCCGAACCCCCAGTTTTGTGGTGAGGAGAGTTCAGAGAATAAGAGAAGGCAGTGGTGTGGAAACGCAAGTCGACCATTCAAAGAGGGAAACAACAGAGGCATGAAAGTGAGAGCCAGAGTCTGCGACTGTCAGTGTCGTCAGCCAGGTGAAGTCCCTGTGTGATTGGGGTCGTTGTCAGCCAGGTGAAGTCCCTGTGTGATTGGGGTAGATCACTAGAGGTGGCGGCATGTGCCTGTAATCCCAGCATTTGGGAGATAGATGCAGGAGGGCCAGAATTACAAGGCCAGCCTCAACACATAGCTTATTCAATGCCAGTACATAAGATTCTATCTCAGAAAGAAACAAGATGGGGCGGGGGGGGGGGGGGGGGGCATGGTGACACATGCCTTTAGTCCCAGCACTGCAGAGGCTGAGGCAGGCCAGCTGGATCTACATAGGGAGTTCCAGGACAGCCAGGGCTATAACAGTGAGACCCTGTCTCAAAACCAACCAACCAGCCAATCAACCAACCAACCAACCAACCAACCTATTTTATGGGTCTTGACTCTGAAAAAGAGAAGAAATTTGACTTAGTGTAAGTGTAAGCCAAGTGTTAAGAGAATGGAATCCTGGAAAGGTGGGATGAGTATTGCCTTTAGAACCTGACCTCCGATTACCCCTGTATCTTTCATAGTCTGGACTGGTGTATACCGAAGATGAATGGCAGAAGGAATGGAATGAATTGATCAAGCTTGCCTCAAGTGAACCCAGAATGCACCTCGGTACCAATGGAGCCAGTGGTGGTGGGTAAGTGTGTCTATGTCGGGGAGCAGGGGTCGTCTTTGTGGTGTCCCTACTGAGTGAGCTCTCAGATCTCCAGCTCCAGATCGAGCTCTGAACGGACGTTGGGCGGAGAGAGAAGCCATGGCAAGGGCCCAGAGGTGTGAGCAGCACAGTGCATCTCCAGAAAGGAGGCAGTGCAGAGAGGGATGGGGCAGGCGGCCCTCATGTGCTTGCTGTGCAGAGAGGGGTGGGGCAGGCGGCCCTCGTGTGCTTGCCGTGGTGGGGCAAGTGTCCACTGGCCCGTGGGAAGGGTCAGCTTGTGTCCCGTGTGGACTTTGGAGAACATTAGGTGAAGTGGCTCAGCCTCTAAAGTGAATAAATTACAAGGAAATGAAAAGAACAAGAGACTCAGAGAACAAGGACACTCATAAAACAGCAGTTGGGATGTGTGGGCATTGGTGAGAAGACTGGGAAAATGAACAGTGTCTACAGGTTTTCATTTTAAACGTGACTTTGAAAAGGTATTGTGGCTGTTTGCTTTTAAAGGAGTCCTTTAAAATTTAGTTTATCTCTGTGTGTGTCTGTGTGTATGTGTCTCTGTGTGTGTGTGTGTCTGTGTGTCTGTGGACCTGCATGTGTGCTTGCACCTCTGTCTATGACATGTGTGCAGTGTCAGCAAAGGCCAGAAGAAGTCAGATTCCCTGGAACTAGAGTCACAGATGGTTGCAAACTACCATGTGGATGCTGGGAATTAAACCCTGGTCCGCTGGAAGAGCAGTCACTCTCTTGATTGCTGAGCTATCCTCCTGCCTCCAGAAGGAGTCCTTTTTGTACATAGAAACTGAAATATATAGATGAAATATATAGGTTTACTTCAAAGTAATCCAGCAGAGTCGAGTCAGAAGGGGAAGGGTAAGGAATTGGATTGAGGTGTAGGTGAAATGAAATTGCCCGTGTATTCAGAACTGTTGAAGGTGGGTGATGGCTTCCTGTCGGTTTAGTGTGATATCCTTCCTTTTTCTGCTCTTGGGGACTGAATGCAGGGTCTTGAGCGTGCTAAGCATATCCTAATCCCCATTGTATTCCGGGTTGACTACTTAACATGCAGAGTTTTGAGCTTTTCTTTCACAAGAAGTTCTAGTTGAGTTGGAATGAGGTAAGGCTTGGGAATCTGAGGTTCTAACAGCCCCCCTCCCCTGTTGACCCTTGTCGTTTGGAGATGAGGGAGGGCCATTGGAGTTTAAGTAGGAGATTGATGAGTGAAACTGCGCATATGAGTACACCGATACCCAGGCAGATGATAAAGCGAAGGAGAAGTTAGAGTAGAGAGGTTTTAGAAGCAGGCCAGGCCAGGATTGTGGGAGTAAACAGAATGGTGAGGAGATACGCAGGAGACACAAGAACCACACAGGAGATGGAGTTGATCCAGCCAGTGAGTAGTTGAAGCTAAGTAATAAAACGAACACATTTTACAAACTTTAGTTGAGCTGCTGAGTAGATGGTGAGGCTGTTCTTTAAGAGAACAGGAAGAGGAATTTGGAGGTTTCCTTTCCTAAGACACACATGTTGTGTGGGTCGTGTGGGTCAGGAAAGCACGATGAAGCTGTGAGATTGTGTATTAGGCTCTTGGATAAAGAGATGTGGGAGGTGAATATAAAGAGTTGGGGATCCCCTCCAGATTGTTGACTCTTTATTTATTATGTATGTGGGGGGATCCACGGGGAAGTGTGAGTGCTCATGTGTGTCACAACGTAGAGTCAGAAGACAGTTACAAGGAGCCAGCCCTTTCCTTCCAGCTGCCACAGGAGTCCCAGACATTGAATGGAGGTCATTGGGCGTGGTGGCAAGCACCTTTGCCATGTCACCAGCCCCTTCCTTCCAGATTTGTAACACCATTTCAACCCCATAGCTTTTTCTTGGATTTCCTGATTGCTAAAACGGGAGTCGAACCAACCACGTAGTACAAACTGATCTGCAGGGCATTCTCTTCCCTGGCCTTATTTCTTCCTTCTCCTTCTGCTGTGCCTCCTCGCCCTCGTCTCCTGTGACTGTAGAGTGGAGAGCTCAGAGGAGCCCGTGTACGAGAGCCTCGAGGAGTTCCATGTCTTTGTCCTTGCTCACGTGCTCAAGAGGCCCATAGTGGTCGTGGCAGACACCATGCTGAGGGACTCTGGAGGGGAAGGTGAGTCAGCTGGCAGTCCTGTGGGTCTGCCTCAAAACGGTCCTGTGTGCAGAGACTTGGGCTGAGCACAACAGCAAGACGGGGAAGGAGATAGCCAGACTCTTGGGGTGGGCGTGGGGGGTGGGGGGTTACATTAAAACCGTGGTAACTTCTCAAGAGATTCAAAGGAAAACTGTTGGGGTTAATTGGCGTGGGTGCTCAATTCAAAAATGGGATTGAGGGCCTGGAGAGATGGCCCTGACAGCTAAGGGCGTGAACTGCTCTTGGAGGGACCCAGGTTCAGTTCCCAGCACCCACATTGGGCAGGCAGTCACAGCTGTCTGTAAGTCCAGCTCCAGGGGACCTGGCATTCACACACCTGTGTGCATGCCCCACACAAACCCACAAATACCTATGATTTAAAATAGTAAAATAAATCTTTAAAAAAGGGAGAAGTGGGGTAGAGAAGCGGAACTGTTCAAGGTCTAGCCTTAGTAGTAACAAAGTTGTGGTTTCCTGCAGCGTTTGCCCCGATTCCTTTTGGAGGGATCTACCTCCCATTGGAGGTCCCAGCCAGCCAGTGTCACCGGTCACCTCTGGTGCTCGCCTATGATCAGGCCCACTTTTCTGCACTTGTGTCGATGGAGCAGAAGGACAGTGCCAAAGAACAAGGTGAGGATCCAGAGTCTGTGTCTGCTTTTTGCTCTGTGTTATTTTTACTCGGAAGTGGAAATGATAGCTAAGAAGGAGGAAAACAGAAGTCCAGACAGTGCCAGTTTTTGTTTCTGTTTTTTAAACCAAGCTGTACAATATCACCAAGAGTTTTTAGCCTTAAAAAGGGAGTGGTTTGGTGAAAAGGGTGTGTCTGTCCCTATTCTGGAGTAAAGGTCTGAGGTACCAGCCTTCCAAGGGCTGCGTGCTGCACAAGTCGGGAAAGTAGGCCGGTTCCCTGACAGGAGTCCAGAGATTAATAGGCTAATGTTGTGCTGGGCGGTAAGGGGAAGGCCAGTGGTTTTAATGTAATTCACTTCTAAAGTTGAGGGTGGATGGACTAGTCAGTCATAGGCCCAAGTATGAGTTCAGTGGAGTCCATGCATGTTCATTTGCCTCCTGCTCTTCTCAGGAAGACTTCCTGATGCGTGTTTTTCCCTCCCCAGCTGTGATCCCGCTCACAGATTCAGAGCATAAGCTGCTGCCCCTGCACTTTGCTGTGGACCCGGGAAAGGGCTGGGAGTGGGGCAAAGACGACAATGACAATGTCCGGTTGGCCAGGTGAGGCCGGTTTCTTTCGCCTTCCGGATGCACCGTAGCCGAGATCTTCCCATGTCAGTGGCCGTGCCCCCCCTCCTGGTTCAGCGGCAGGACAGTCACAGCCTTGGGCTGGCCTTATTGGGAAGGTGGAGAGGTGGAAGGCCGGCCAGGCGTCAGGACACTGGGCTCTTGCAGCTGCCTTTTCTTTCTTCTTTTCTAGAACAGTGTAAATGTTCTGCCCAGTACCTCCCAGAGTCCCCAAAGCACTGGTCAGAAAAGCAAGACAACCAAATCCCAAGGTTGTGTCCAAGCCAGGACCAGAAGGGTTTTGAACAAGTGGTCCAAGCAGTCTGCTCTTAAGTTTCATCTCTCTGGCATTGAGATAGCAAGGAAAATGTGTTCTCAAAGCTGCCTCCTTATAGTCTGGTAGGATCTCCTCCCACCTCCCTCCATGCCTGCAGAGATGTGGATGTAAACTTGGGTCCCTTACCTCTTGCCTTTGGGGCCTTTGCAACTTTGGGAGCTGCCTGAGAGGGTTTGATTTTAAAGTTTATTACTTTAAAAAAAAGTCCTTAGAGCTGGGCATGGTGGCCTACACCTCACATAGCACTCGGGAGGTTGAGGCAGGGGAATCACTGCAAGTTCAGGGCTGGCCCAGACTATATAGTGAGCCCCTTTCTTTAAAACATAGAGAAAACCAAAAGCTGTAGTCCTCACCTGGTTGTCAGAATCTGCTAAATGATGTCAGAGCAGTGATAATGGCCGCTGTTTGATACCTGGGCTCTGGACAATGTTGAGTCCTTTCCAAAGGACTGCTTGCCTTTGAAGTACTAGCTGTTTAATTTTTTCCCTCCTTTTCACAGTATAATTCTGTCCCTGGAGGTCAAATTACATCTGCTGCATAGCTACATGAATGTGAAGTGGATCCCACTGTCATCTGATGCACAGGTGAAGGCTGCTGCCGCCCACAGCCCTCTGGGTGTCCTCACTGCCAGCGACAGGAAGAACAATGGCGTCAGAACCTGGCCGCCTCCTCTCTGTCTCCCTGTGGCCACCTGTCTCTAGTCACACTCTACTTTCTTACTTACTCTGCGTCGTTATTTGACTCACTGGGGACTGAACCCAGGACCTCCACATGTTGGGATGTGCTTCACCACTGAGTGACACACCCAGCCCCGGACTCGGCTTTCTAATACCGAACTACATTCCTTAAGAAACCTGTCTTCTTTTTTTTCTTAATAACTTGAGATTGTCATTTCTGTGTCTCTGCCCCTCACTCTTTGGATAGATCTGTTTGGGCACCAGAAAGAGAATGCCCAAGAGCTCCTGATCATGAGTTTAGGAGCAAAGGCAAAGCTCCGAGCTCCGGATTACGGAATGTATAAAAGCAGTGCTCAGGTTTGGGTGCTTCTGGTTAGTTAAAGCTTCCTGGAGATTAATTTTGAACAGAATTTGACATAGACTTGTAATAACGAACATACTGGTATCTGCAAAAATAATTTTCCAGCCAGGCAAAGCAGCAAACACCTGTAGTCCCAGTATTTTGGGAAACTGAGGCAAAGGGATTGTGAGTTCTAGGCTACCCTGGATTGTGTAACAAGACCCTGCCTTGAGTGAAAGAAAGAAAGAAAAGAGAGAGAGAGAGAGAGAGAGAGAGAGAGAGAGAGAGAGAGAGAGAAAGAGAGAGAAAGGGAAGGAGAGAGAGAGAAAAGGCCGCTGCTCGCCCAGAGGCCTTGCATTCCAGGCTTCATTGCTGGGGAGGCACTCGGGCCCTTTGGATCTCCCAATGCAGAGAGCCAGGGAAAGGTAGACACAGATGGGGTCTTACTTGGCCGTGACCCCCTGGCTGAAGCCCTTCTCTGGAGCTGGACAGTCACTCCCCGGATGGAGTGCACGGTGCACTTGCCACTCTCCTGTTGCTCCCTATTGCTGTGCTGGAGACCATGACCAAAACAGTAACGTGGGAAGGAAAGGGTCTGTTTGGTGGCCATGCTCTGATACCACTCCATCATTGAAGGAAGCCAGGGCAGGAACCCAGAGGCAGGAACTGAAGCGCAGGCCATGGAGGAACGCTGCTCACTAGCCTGCTCTCCCCACTTTCTCACACAACCCAAGACTACCCACAGTGGTCCGGGCCCTCCCACATCAGTCACTAATCAAGAAAGGCTCCTCAGACTTGCCTGCTTGCCAGAATGATGGGGGCAGCTCTTCAACTAACATTCCTTCTTCCCAGATGACCCTACCCTATATCAAGGTGACACAGATACTCACCAGGATACTACCCTTTTTTGTGTGGCCAGTCCCTGTAAGCAGGGGCTACAGGGGGCCCTGTAAGCTGTTAGATAGGTTCCATGTCTCTGGGAGCCTCCCCACAGCAGCCCAGTGAGGTAACTCATCGCTGTTCTCTCTTACAGGCTCCTCTGGCCCAGCCCGAGTCCCCCACAGCCTCAGCTGGGGACGAGCCCAAGTCCACTCCTGAGTCTGGGGAGTCGGACAAGGAGTCGGTGGGCAGCGGCTCTACCGGCCATGACGGCAGCGGGCGGAAGGAGAAGTCGAAGCCAGACCGGGAGAAGGACAAGAAGAGAGCGGACTCTGTGGCTAACAAGCTGGGCAGCTTCGGCAAAACCCTGGGCAGCAAGCTTAAGAAGAACATGGGGGGCCTGATGCACGGCAAGGGCCCCAAGCCTGCCGGGCCGGGCGGCGGGTCTGGAGTAAGCAGTGGCACCGAGACCCTGGAAAAGAAGAAGAAGAACAGCGCCCTCAAGACCTGGAAGGCTGGCAAGGAGGAGGCCGCTGGGGATGGGCCTGTGTCTGAGAAGGCCTCGGCCGAGTCTCTTGGCAATGGAGGGAGCAAGTACAGCCAGGAGGTGATGCAAAGCCTGAGCATCATGCGGATCGTAATGCAAGGGGAGGGCAAGTTTATTTTTGTTGGAACCCTGAAGATGGGCCAGCGGCACCAGTATCAGGAGGAGATGATCCAGCGCTACCTTGCAGATGCCGAGGAGAGATTCCTGGCAGAGCAGAAGCAGAAGGAAGCTGAGCGGAAGATCATGAATGGAGGCTTAGTTAGTGGGCCGCCTCCAGCCAAAAAGCCAGAGCCAGATGGCGGGGAGGACCAGCCCAGTGACTCCCCAGCAGAGTCCAAGGCACTGGCATTCTCTACCGCTTACCCTGGGGGCTTTACTATCCCTCGACCTTCTGGGGGTGGAGTCCACTGCCAGGAGCCCCGGAGGCAGTTGGCAGGGGGGTCCATGTGTAGGCGGCCTTCCACCCTATGCCACCTTTCCCAGACAATACCCTCCTGGGCGACCCTACCCTCACCAGGACAGCATCCCATCTCTGGAGCCAGGCAAAGATGGAGTTAACAGGGGTGCCTTGTTACCACCCCAGTTCCGTGTGGCTGATTCCTATAGCAATGGCTACAGAGAGCCCCCTGAGCCAGATGGATGGGCCGGAGGTTCCCGGGGGATTCTCCCAACCCAGACCAAATGCAAACAGCCGAACTGCAGCTTCTATGGACACCCGGAGACAAACAACTTCTGCTCTTGCTGTTACCGGGAAGAACTGAGGAGGAGGGAACGGGAACCAGGTGGGGAACTGCTGGCGCACAGGTTCTGAATGGGTAGAAAGAACCTCGGCGGTGGCGGCGGCGGGAAAGGGGCTAAACAAAGAAAGTTCAGCTCAACTCTGGCTCCTCAAGACCCAGCCCCTGTGTCCATGGGGCAAGTGCAGAAATGTTTGTGAGAGCTGGAGTGCAGCAGGCTGGCAGGAGCAGGACAGGGCTGGCACTCCCTCAGGGCTGTCCTGCTCTTAGGAAGGGCTGACCTCAGACTGCAAGACAGAAGGGGAAGACTATCTCATAACCTCCTGGGCCCTGTCCCAGGGCCCAAGGGGAAGTAGGGAAATAATTGGTGTGTGTGTGGGTGGGAGGTGGGTGGACATCTTGGGGGGAGGAACCAGGAAAGAAGGTCCTCAGTCGGCTAAGGAAAAACCAGACCAAAGTTCATTGACTTTAGAAAAAAGCACATGGTGGTGGAGTTGGGAGTATAGAGCGAATCTGAGATACTGACCATGTTTGATCTTGGTTTGAATTAGGTAGGTGACAGGCTTGGGTACATTCTTCTTCCGGAAGGAAGGGTCAGGCAGTGTGTGCCTGGCCTACTTAGAAAGGGGATTTTAAATCCCAGTGAGTGAACGTCGGAAAGGGAGGAACTTGGAGGAGGATTTTTTTTCCTAGTAAGTTTTATGTTCTAGCTAGTCATCTGTCATCCATTCTAGTTTTAGGGGAGTCTGCCTGTTGCCCCATTTTTCCTCATCCTCTTTGAGGACTGAGCTCAGCTAAGTTAAGAAGTTGTGATTTAAAGAAGTTTTTATTTTAAAAGCAAGCCCTCTTCGGGAGAGAGAAGGGTGTGAGAGCGGCCTCGTGTGGGGGGCTCTCTTCAGGTGGGTGCAGTGAGCTGTTTTAACTACTTAGCAATAACTACATGTGGGCTTTGAGTGCACTGAGGAGGGCTGAGGGGGCCAGACGCTTGGCCAGACCGTTGGAAACTATACCAAAACCCTCTGTAGAGCTCTCCTGCTGCTGCGTTTCCGTAGAAAGCAGCTTATTTTACTGACTAATTTTTTTAAAGAAAAAATAAGACCCTGGCAAAAAAAAAAAAATTAAAAATTACTTACTCCCCAACCCCCATTTAAGTGATTTTTTTTCTTCTCCTACCTGTCTACTTCTGGAGAATGAACTTAACATCTTGGCTTCTTTTGTTAAGCCATAGCTGACCTTAATCTATGGTTAGTTTATTAAAATAATAAAAATACTTTGTAAGAAGAATTATTTTTGATATTAGGACTGGTGTTGAAGCATGGGATGGGCTAGGGGCCATTTATAAAGGTAGCTAGAGAAATATATTTTAGTGAACCATAGCCACAGGCCCAGATTAGTCCCGGAGAGCTGATCTGCCTTTGGAGTTCTCCCTTTCCTGAGCCAACCCTGTCCTCCAGAGGGGGAGTGGCCCCAGTGGGAAGAGTCCCTTGCAGTTTGCACAAAGCACAAGTCTGGACAGCACTTGCTCTGCCCAGAGCCATGTCGAAGAGCTTTAAACCAGAAGACTCCCTCACCACTTGTCCTTTCTCCTCGTATTTTTTTTCTGGGGGAAAAATCATCTATGCAATTGTATACACTTGTGGCTGTACATGAAGAAGGGCGTGAGTGTGCTTCCGTGTCCAGAGTGTTGACTGGCTGTTCTGTGCTTTGATTTCTTTACTGAGGTATGTCATCACCCACATTTGATGGAATGTAATCCCCACATTGGATCTAAGGCACAAATGGCTCTGCGTGCGTGTGCGTGCGTGTGTGCGTGCGTGTGTGCGTGCGTGCGTGCGTGCGTGCATGGGGGACTCGTGTGTGTGTGTGTGTGTGTGTGTGTGTGTGTGTGTGTGTGTGTGTGTGTGTGTTTGGTGGGACTCCTGTTTACATGTTTCTTCTGCCTAGTCAGGATAATGATCACACACTTCCCCTTGGTAACAAAGCTAGTCAACAATTCCTCATTGAAATTATTTAGTTTAGAAAGGCTTTTTTCCCCTCAAAAAATTTGAATGTCACTTCCATATCTGTCAATCTGTTGATTTAATAATTTCCTGTCATTATTTTCAGACAATTTTTGTTTGTTTCTTTGCTATGTAACCCTGGCTGGCCAGCCTGGTACTTGTTATATAGCCCAGGCTAGCCCCCAACTTATAGCCACCCTTCTGCCTCAGTCTTGTGAATTGTGGGACCTGGGTGTGAGCCGCCACATCCAGGTTTCTTTAGGCTGGAACCTAATAGAGATGAGCATTTCTGGCAGGTGTATAAACTTAAAGGTCTATTCAGAAATGGAGGATTTTTTATGTTTTTGTTTTTTTAGATAGGGTCCTCCTTGGGCCTTAAATGTATGGCCCTCTTGCTTCAGCTTACCAAGTGCTGGGATCACGCCATCCAGTATATAAACATAATATAAAAAGCCCAGACTGACCCAAACATCAAAATCTTGGGATGTAACAGGAATGGTATTGAGGTGGAAGCAGTGAGCCCTGAATTGAACAAATATGAGGACAAATCCTGTCCATTTACGTTTTGATGTTCATAAAGTTCGTTTGTTTTTACATGTTTTGACTTTTTACAGAATACTGCATCCAGATGGTATTTATCTTGATTCATGGGTTTTAAGCACTCCTTCATTTTTTCTCCCAAGGTGAACGAACGCCTTGTGCCTTGTTCTCATCATCTTAGACTTGTCCCAGTTTCTGGAGTTTGAGTGGCACAGATGAGCCCCCTCCCTTCCTGACACTACAGACACCCTGGTGTGCACAGCTCATCATCCCCCTACACCCTCCCTGGGTACCTGCCTAGGTGAACAGGAACAGAGACGCCCCGCTGGGGTTTGCCCAGTAAGACCAGGGAAGTTGCTCTCTTTGGATTGCTGTGTTTAGACTTGATCTGTTAGTAGATTGTATTCACCACTCCTGTTTTTAAAAACTGAGAACAAATGAAGAGAAACAGAAACCTTGTATCATGTTTGTTTTTATTTATATGGTACCCAATCTTAATTGTTTGCCTTTTCAAAGCAAAAATAAAAGGAAGTTCCAGGGACGGGAAGGGAGTTCTAAGATTATGTGGAAAATGGGTCTTAGGCCCTTTAACTTTTTGTTAAATTAGTTTTAATTGGGAGGGTGACTATTAAGGCACCAAAAGGCCTCTCTATCTAAGGGTTTTTTTTTTTTCTTTTTTTAAAATAAGGGATGGTGAACTTTATTTTTCATTCTTTTTGGGGGGTGACCGAGGGGTTGAGTAGGATGGAGTTAATGAATAATGTCTGGAAAACAAAACCGATCAGAATTGGCTTGCAGTTTGGTATAGACATGCCCATGCAATTACTGTGGTGGGGAGAAGTGAGGGAGGGTTACGTGGGGAACTTTCAAACCTCCCTTGTTTAGAGGGTCATGGGAGTGACAGGAAGGTAGACCCTGTATCCCTAGGTGAGGCATGGCCTCATCTCTCAGGCTTACATTTAAGTGCAATTACTCCTGTTAATCCAGGGCATCTGGGGTCCTACTGAAGTTAATGGAGAGAGGAGATCTTCAGGGTTCTTCTTTTCTCCTTTCCACTTAACATGGTTACACCCTCTCCCCTACATTCTCTGCCCTGTCCCCAGCTTCCCGCAAATCCACTACAGGCCGGCCTCCAAATCCTTCCTCTTTACTCAGGCTGGCTTAATTGAGAATTGCAAAAGACTTCTTCATACTGTGTTTTATAAATAATATAAATTATATCTTTTTATTTAGTTTTTAAGATGCAATTTCTAAGAGTGAGGGATGGTGTTAAGCTCCTTGCTGTGCCTTAAAATAGAAGTACCTTCCCTCACCATAGGCTTCCAGAGTCCACAGACAATAGAGCAGAAATTACCCTGACTTTATATTATATACTTGGGTGGGGGGTGATCCTGAGCCCAGAGAATGGAGCTGGTTCCCTGAGATCTGGCTCTTGCCTTTCTTCCTTCAGTCACGTGCCCAAGGTTCCAGGCACTTTGTTTTTCCTTCAGTAAAGGAGCATTTGGGAAATTATTGTCTGTGTATTACTCAGACACCTCTGGACTCTGCCCTCTTTTTCCAAGGAGGCAGTACCACCCATATAGCCATAGGTGAGAACAGAATTGGAAGCCGTTTTCTGGCTTGGAACACGTACTCCAGAGTCTTAGAATTGAATTCTTTCCCTCCATCTCCAACTGCAGATTCAGTGAGTCATAGAGGCTCTGTCTCTTTTAATAATATTTTGCAGATACCCAGTCACAAATTAGGGTGTATTGCCTCCTGTGCTTAAGCTGATTAACTATCATGCTTCCGTGTCGAATTCCTGTGCCCCTCCATTGGTTGCGTGGGTGGGGGCAGCACAAGTGATGGAAGCTGTCTGAGGAGTGGGGTGGGAAGGACCTTGGCCTCTTTCTGTGTTTATAACTGGATCTGTGATTCATCCTGTGAGTCACTCAGCTCCACCTCCCTCCTCCAGCTGCCCCTCCCAGCAGCCCTTGCTCCTGGCAAACCTGTAACCAAAACAGGGGTCTGAAAATGGAAAAATCTGAGACAGCTCTTTGCCTCTCTATGCCCTTTCCATCCAGTAGTGGACCGCTGGGTTTGTGCTGCAGGTGGTGAGAGTCTTCCGTTACCTAATGCTCAGCTGCTACCCTTGCATTTCTGGTTAGGTGATGATCCGAATCACCCAATTTATTTCTCTGACCATTCTTCCTCTGTATTCTGCTGTTCCCATACCTCGAGGTATTAAAGACTAGAATGAGGCTCTCGGAAGAGTGGTGGGGAGAAGAAAAGTGGATCATGGGAATTTAAACCATGGGCGGGGGGGGCAACACCTCTTCCTACGCTGCTTCCTTATTACAGTTCCTACTTTATTCCACAAGACATTAAGAGGTGTGTGGTGGGGTAGAGGTGTTCAGCAACCTTTTGGACTTCACAATAAGGCTTCTGGGCCCCCTTCTTAGCAAGTACATGCCTGTTCCAGACTGACTCGGCTCGCTAGCTTCGCTGTTTCCACAGTTGCAGCCAACACAAGGAACTTTGGAAGCTGAGGCTGGAAGGATGTGTGCTGTGGGGAAGGGAGTATTGAATGTCACGACCCCCCCCTAAGGATTGCTGCCTCTGTACAGACTCAAAAACAATAAAACAGCAGCTCATTAACCCTGTTTTGTGTTCACGTCCTGTCTTTCGCGGTGAAACATGCTACCCTCAAGTTGCCCTCCCCCCGTCTCCGTTCCTTGTCTCCTGGCACCCCCCCCCCCCCCATCTTTGCTTCTTGAGTTCAGCAGGGAAGGAGGGGGAGATGTGATCCTGGAGCTGAAAGAAGGTTTCCAACCCCTAGCTTTCAAAGTCCAGAACATGAATCATTCATTAGGAGATCTGGTGACTGGGTTGGAGGGGGAGGGAGTCGTGTACCTGGGCAGGGCTTTCCTGGGGAATAAGTGGGGGCGGGAGCGGGGAGGTGCGCTTGCAGTGAGTAAAGGCTGGCTTAGATACTACGACCCTTTCCTGGGCTTTCTACACCTCCCCCTACTCCGCTGCTGAGGTTTGCACGCCAAAATACCTGTACTGCATCTGCATCCCAGACGCACCAACTTCCGCCCACTTCACTCGCCCCTCGGCCTGTCACGCTCTCCGGAAAAGGACACAAGGTCCCGTTCCCATTTACATCCTCTTCTCAACCCCTGTTGTTACGTTGTCAGAGGAGGTTGAAAATCAAAGGCCGAAACAACAACATAATCATAAAACCCATAAATAAACCAAACAAAAATAACGAGTTTCCTAGTATTTCATTTCTCACTAAACAGTACAGAGAGCTGGCCCAAAATGTTCCCATTTAATAATTACATTACTGTGCCCCCCCCCCCCCGCAACTTGTAATATTCACGAACATAGAGAGACTAAAATGTGGGATTGGGTAGAGGGGATCTGGGTACTCCCCAGTTACCCCCATTTCTCCCATCTTTCTTAAGGCCTCCATTTCCTTTTTTACTTTCCAAAAAACTGTGAGTGTTCTCCTTTAAGGGGCTGGGCATCTTGCCTGGCCTCTTTAGAGTTACCGAAGTTTCCAAAGAGCCTTCCCTGTCTGGGCAGGACACACCTTTCAAATAAGACCCCCCGGAACTGTGCTCTTCACATCCCAAACGGTGTTTCCCCTGGGCCCTCCCTCGCCTCTTTCTCCGGGGACCGCTTGGTTTTAGCCTCTCCCCAGAGAGAGTGAGCATCTTCGAGGACTCCCGCCCTTAGCTGCTCCACTCCCGGATGGAGCCAGGGAAATGTGGTGGGGGGGCCGGGGCCAGAGTTTCAACATTGCCCCCCAGAAAGAGGAGCCAGAAATGGGGGTAAGGAGAAGGAATGGGGGTGGGGAGGGGGGCGGGGAGTGGCAAGATGGTGTGAATGGGGATGCTCTGGAAATTAAGAGGGGAGAAAGGATCCAGAGGAGGGTGTATCTGTTTTATCAACTGTCATGGAGCTTGCTCTGCCCTTTCAGTCTCGAGTTGTCTCATTATTCATTAACTAGCCCCTCCCTGTCCTGTCTGCCAGCCCCAGGCCTGAGCTCCTGGCAGTCACTGGTCTCAGTTTCCCTGAGTAGGAGAGGCCCAGTGTGGGTCCCCAAAGGCAGCTGCTGAAGGAATCCCAGATCCTGAGCTTGGGAAGTCCCAGATTAACTCTCCCCTTCTCAGTTCTCTGGACCGAAGTCTGACGCAGGCCACAGGATGCCGGAGCACAGCAGTCATCAGCTTGGTGATTGCCTGGCCTCTGGTTGCCCTCCCAGGTAATAATCTGACTTTCCAAGACTCCTTCAGAATTCCTCCTACCCCAACCTTAAGTTCTCACCAGAGATGGCACTGTATTCCTTTCCTTAAAGTGTTTCTGCCTGAGGCTTGCTCTCCTGTCTCCTCAAGAGCTGGTGGGGAGCTCCAACCTTGGTGTTCCCTCTGCTTTCTTGCCTTGGTTAGCCCTTTTCTTATTAACTAGTCCATGACCACTGAATGTCTGCTCTGTGCCATGTTCTGTCACTGAGCTGTTAGAGGTTACAAAATGCAAATCATTTCCCTGCTATCTGACATTCTAGAAAGAGGAGTAGGTATGTGGACATGTGGGCAGCAGTAGGAACAGCTGGAACTTTGCTGCCCTGTTCCTCTTTTAGGAGAGAAGATCCTAGCATGGGCACCAGGGCTGCGGAAAGGGCGAGAGCTGGAGCTGCCTGGAACTCTGATCTGCACTAACTTTAGGGTCACCTTCCAACCTGGTGGATGGCAGCGAAATCAGGTGAGATGGTCAGTATAATAGAAAAGACAGAAGCTGGGCATGGTGGCACTGACCTGTGATCCCAGCATTCTGGAGGGTGAGATGGGAAGGCCATGAGCATTCCAGGCTAGCCTAGGCTATGCAGCAATACTCTGTTTTAAAAACACAAAACAAAATAGAAGGACAGCTAGAGTGAACTGGGAAGGGAGTCTGGATTTGGACAAACACGGATTAGGGGTTGTCTTTTGACTGTTATTATTGACAGTAGGAATTATTTCTAGGGAAGTTGCCTTCTACTGGGGAGGGCAGAGGAGGAGGGAGGAGGCCCCAGGGTGGGACAATGATGGCTGTCCGAGGTCTGTAGTACCACTCTTGTGCTTCCTTTAGGATACTCCCCTGAGCAGTGACTATGATTTTTCCCTGGTCAACATTGGGCGATTAGAGGCTGGTAAGTGTGAGGGGTTGATAAAAGGGGCCTCAGAACACCCCCTTTCTGTCCCCAGAAGGGTGGGGCAGGGTGGATTAGAAGGAATCCTCCCAGAGCGACCCCATGGTTATTCCACTCTCTGACTCTTGACTTCAGTGAGTGGCTTGTCCAGGGTGCAGCTCCTCCGTCCGGGGGCCCAGCTGAAGTTCATCCCAGAGGAGATTATCATTCACGGTCGAGACTTCCGTCTGCTTAGAGTTGGTTTTGAAGCTGGAGGGCTAGGGCCTCAGGCCTCTCAGGTAAGAACCCTTCCATTTGAAGAACCCTTCTCACCTTAGAAACCCAGGATCCTCTCCATGCTCCAGGGTCTCTCATCATTTGTTTTTGTTGTTTTTTCTCTTTTTGGGGACCTGCCACCCAGCTCCCAAATAAATCACACACGGAGGTTTATTCTTAATTATGAATGCCCAGCCTTAGCTTGGCTTATTTTTTTGCCAGTTTTTCTTAAATTATCCCATTTACCTTTTGCCTCTGGGCTTCTCCTTTTCTTACTTCTGTTTATCTTTCACTCTTACTCTGTGACTGGCTGGGGTGGCGGTGGCTGGCCCCTAGCATCCTCCCCTCCCTGTTCTCTTGCCCCCCCCCCCCCCACCAGATTTCTCCTTCTACTTATTCTCTGCCTGCCAGCCCCGCCTATCCTTTCTCCTGCCTCACTATTGGCTGTTCAGCCCTTTATTCGACCTTTAGGTGTTTTAGACAGGCAAAGTAACACAGCTTCACAGAGTTAAACAAATGCAGCATAAGAGAATGCAACAGGGCTGGAGAGATGGCTCAGTGGTTAAGAGCACTGACTGCTCTTCCAGAGGTCTTGAGTTCAATTCCCAGCACCCACATGGTGGCTCACAACCATCTGTAATAAGGTCTGGCGCCCTCTTCTGGCCTGCAGGCAAACATGCAGACTACACACTGTGTATATAAGTAGTAAATAAATCTTCTTTTTAAAGATTTATTTTTATTTTATATGTATGAATGGTATTTTATCTATCTATCTATCTATCTATCTATCTATCTATCTATCTATCTATTTTTAGTTTTTTGAGACAGGGTTTCTCTGTGTAGCTTTGTGCCTTTCCTGGATCTCGCTCTGTAGCCCAGGCTGGCCTCGAACTCACAGAGATCCTCCTGCCTCTGCCTCCCAAGTGCTGGGATTAAAGGCGTGTGCCACCACCGCCCGGCAGTAAATAAATCTTAAAAACAAAACAAACAAAAAGAATACAACACATCTTTGCATCATTAAACAAATGTTCCACAGCAGAAACAAACGTAACATATCTTAAAATAATATTCTACAACAATCATTTCTCTCACTCCAATCAAAGGCTGGAGCAAGTGATAGTCTCCTGAAGGGGAGGAGCCTGACCTGTCTGGCTCTGTCAGTTATGAACAGTAACTATGGGTAAATTTTCACCTCTAAAAAATGTGGAAAGTTGGATAACATTCCTAAGATTCCTCCCCAAATTAATATTCTATGATCCTATGGTTGTAGATTTGTTCCTCTGCCCACAGCACCGACCAATTGTGGAGGTCTCCTCCTCTGGGGCCTGTGTTAGCTGCTCTGCTCTATTGATGGTAAAGACAGAGAAACACATGCTGTTTCATTCTTTTTACTGCTAGTCTGAGGCTAAAGGATGGGATATGTATGCTCTCCTCCCCAGGTAACCATGGCCATCGTTCAAGCCAGAGCTCAGAAGTAGTCAAATCCAGCAGTATAGAGGAATAACCATGAGCAAAATTGGTAAGTGAGGATGCTTTAGGTCAAGGAAATGGGAAGAGTCTGAAATGGAGGGGGCTAGTTGGATAAAATATTTCTTCTTCCTCTCTGTCTCACTCCTGCTCCAGGCAAGGTTTCTGGCTCCAGAAAACCACCTATTCCTCTCTTGGAGACTTTAGAAGACTGGGAAGCTGAGCGGAAGAAGCAGGGGGCCAGAGGCTGGAGGGTCAGCACAGTCAATGAGAGATTCGACATAGCTACTAGGTGATGTCCCCGTCCACCCAGCTCCTGCTGCCCCCAAGTCTTCCCAGAGTTCCCTGGTCCTCTAAGCCAGCAGTTCCCGTAAACTCCAGCCTGTTCCCTCTTTTTAAAACCTGAGATCCCTTGGAATGGTCTTTCCAAAGTAGCTTCCTTATCATAATAGCTTCCTGTTAGCAGAGGTCCCTGACAAGCTGTGACGTCACTCTCCATTTTGCAGCCTCTCGGGTTACTTCTGGGTCCCTAATCGAATTCTGGACAGTGAGGTCAGAAGAGCATTTGCCCACTTCCATCAGGGCCGTGGACCGGTCAGTCTGAGATTAGAGGGTCAGGGGACAAGGGATGGGAGGGCTTCCGGTGAGGTCATTGTCAGGGCAAGGGCGGCTTAAGTGCAGTTCCTTCCACAATGACCCTCTCCTCACCCTTTTGAAGCGCCTGTCCTGGCACCACCCTGGCGGCAGTGACCTTCTCCGATGTGGAGGCTTCTATGTAGCCAGTGACCCTAACAAAGAAGATATCAGGTGAGGTGTCGTGGTGAGACTCGGGGCAGCTATTCTGGGAAGACTCGCTGCCTTCATTCCTGACCCCTTCTTTCCCTCCAGAGCAGTGGAGTCAATGCTCCAGGCTGGGCACTCTGATGTTGTCTTGGTAGATACTATGGATGAGATGCCTAGTCTTGCTGATATCCAACTTGCCCACTTGAAGCTGAGGGCCCTTTGCCTGCCTGGTGAGAATAATCTTTGAGCCCTCAACCCTAACCCTAACCTATTTGTATATTATACATGAATAATCCTTTAGCCCAATAATCTTTCACTTTTCCATCCTATCTTCATGGCCACAGATTTACCAATAGCCTGTTTTTCCCAAATGTTTTTTGTTTTATTTTTTATCCTCTGAGACAGGGTCTCATTATGTAGCCCTGGTTGGCCTCAAGATCACTATGTAGACCAGGCTGGCCTCAAGCTCACTGATCCATCTGCTTGACTCCGTCTCATGAGTGCTGGGAGGCATGCATAAAGGCATGCACTACCACATCCTGCTCCCCAACTTTAAAAATATAACTTTCCTGGCTGAATGGGTGTGGTGGTACAAACCTGTAATCACGCCATTTGGGAAATAAAATTAAGAGGATCACTATAATGAATCCAGGGCCAGTCTGGGCTACGAGGCACTGTCTCAAAACAAAAATGAAAAATAAAAAAACTTTATGAAATTCACTCTATCCATCTTAAGTGTACGATGAATTGTATTTACAATATTGTATACTCATAAAAACTTTTTTTAAATGCTGAGGATCAAACCCAAGGCCTTCATTTATCATGTATATGTGTATGTGTGTGTCTGTATGCCATGTATTTGCGGGTGCCTGTGGAGGCCAATGGTGTTGGCTAAGAGTCACCTGACGTGGGTTCTGAGAGTCCAACTTAGGTCATCTAGAAGAGCAATATGCCCTCTTAACACCACACCATCTCTCCAGCCCCCACTACCAAACCATTTTTTTTGGTTTGTTTTACTTTTTTGAGACAGGGTCTTACAGTCTAGCTCTGGCTGTCCTGGAACTCACTATGTGGACCAGGCTGGCCTCCAACTCATAGAGATCTATCTGCCTCTGCCTCCATGCTGAGATTAGAGTGCATGCCACACTCGGCCCTCTCAGATTTCTTAACCGATTAGGGTATAGACCTGGATCCTGACCTCTTTGCCCTTCTTGACCCCCCTGTTAGATTCATCTACAGCTGAAGAGAAGTGGTTCTCAGCCTTGGAAGGAACACGATGGTTGGATTATGTCAGGTACGCCCAACTTTCTAATCTTGATGAAGGAGTCCAACTTCTAGCCAAATGTAGTGGTGCACATCTTTAATCCCAGCACACAAGGCACGGGCAGAGGCAGGTGGGTATCTGTGGGCTCTAATCTAGCCTGGTCTACATAGGGAGTTCCAGGATAGCCAGGGCTATTAGTGAGACTCTGTCTCCAAAGAAACAAAAAAACAACAAAAATCCAACTTCTTCAGGCTTCTCTTGACGTGGGCTTCCCAGCCTCCCATAAATTCATCCCTCAGACTGTACTGCTCTTTCTTAGAAGAAGGAGCAGGTGTTTGGGAATCTGCCTCGCTTCTAACTCACCCCTCCCTCCCTCACATGCCCCTCCAGGTCTTGTCTTCGAAAGGCCAGCGACATCTCAGTACTAGTGACATCCCGGGTCCGTTCTGTAGTTCTTCAAGGTGAGGCCCTTGGGTCAGCTCTTTGTGTCCCTTACCTTTTCCTTCACGGGACTGGACAGTGTGGAAGGTTCAGTAGGAAGCACTTGGGCCAAGGCATCCTTCAGAGCGACAGTCTCCCTACTGTAACAGTTGTCCCCAACTCTACAGTGCTCTTAGTCCCTCCCACCGCTTTATCAGTGGATGGGGACAGGGTCAGGGTGGGAAGGGCACCTGGGATGGTGGTTCCTCTGCGGCACTGGGTGTTTGGAGAAGGTGAAGTCTGTGACCACTGAGCTTTGTTTTCTCCGTACTTCTCCCTGCCCTTTCAATCCCGCTTCCCCTCCTTCCCCTGCCCTCCGTCCTCTCCCCGCGGCTCCTCTTCCCATTCCCTCCTGCCCTAGCTTCCTGGACCCCCTCTTTGGTTCCTTCCTCATCGCCCAGAGCGTGGTGACCGTGACCTCAATGGTCTCCTCTCTTCACTCGTCCAGCTGCTTTCGGCCCCCGAAGCCCGGACACTGTTTGGTTTCCAGTCATTAGTGCAACGAGAGTGGGTGGCGGCGGGACACCCCTTCCTGACGAGGCTTGGGGACACGGGGGCCAGTGAGGAGGTGAGGACACTAGGTTTTGTTTGGGGGGCATTACTAAAGAAATGACAGTGAGAGAATGGTATAGCCTAACCCACTGAAGTGAACCGGTCTCAATGGGCTGAGTGAGCCCGAGTGAACACTCAGATGCTCACGGCCTACTACTCAATTCCTATTTTACCCCTGACCCCTTGGTGTCCTGCCACCCCCGTGCTTTAGATCCCTGTAGACTCTCGATCCCTTTTTTCTCTCCTCAGGCCGCAGTGTTTCCTCTTTTCCTGGACTGTGTCTGGCAGCTCCTCCAGCAGTTTCCAGCTGAATTTGAATTCTCTGAGTTTTTCCTTCTTGCTCTGCACGACAGCATCCGGGTTCCCGACACCCTCACCTTCCTGAGAAATACTCCCTGGGAGCGTAGGAAGAAGAGTGGACAGGTTAGTGACTTCTATTTTTTATTTATTTTTTCCTGTATTCGGACTTTGAATTTGGTCTTGATTTATGAAAACTGAGGTTTGTGGGAGGGGTTGGGGGAGCTCACTCTTGAGTTTAGACTTTTGGTCTCCATGTGATGCCTGAAATAGGAGGGAAGAGGGTCATGATTTGTCTATAGATGTAGGACAGATACACACACACACACACACACACTGGCTTAACAATCCCTGTTTAAAAGTTTTGTGTGTGCACAGTCATGTGTGTTAATGTGGATGGATGCATGCAATAGCAGTCCCGTGGAGGTCAGAGGACAAGCTCAGGAGTCGGTCCTCATCGTTCACCTACTGTCTGCTGTATACTCCAGGCTAGCTGGCCCATGAGCTTCCAGGGATTCTCCTGTGTCTGCCTCCCATCTTCCTGTGGAAGCCCTGAGATGGCTGATCCTGAGTTATGTGTCTGGCTTTGTGTGGGTTCTGGGAATTCAAACTCAACTTCTCACCCTCACATGGCAAGTGCTCTTCTAATCCACCAAGTCACTTCCTAAGCTCTAACCATCCATCCCTTTTCTCGCTTCCGCTGTCCAGTTCAACTCCTATACACAAGTTTACACCCCTGAGTACTCCCAGCCCCTTGATGGGAGCTCTGCGGATCTAAATCTGTCTGTCTGGGACTGGGATTTACGCTACAGCAAGGAACAGATATCACGGTTCCTTAATCCTGGCTACGATCCGAAGCATTGCCCAGGTTCCTGGCTCCCTAGGCAACAGGTAAAATGTCTACACTTCAATTCCCCTGACTTGCCCAAGTTCACACTACTAGATGAGATGTAGAAAGACAGGATATCTGAGTTCCTCAGAGAAAGCAACCGATGTCCTAGAATAGCAAACAGCATCCTTTTTGTCTTCATTTCTGTTTGTTAGGCTCCTTGTTTCATATCCATACATTACAAGTTCCTCTAAACTCAAGCTAATAGGCCCAGAGCCCTAAAGCCTAGTGAGCCATGAGCTCAGGGAGGCTTGGGGCTTCTTCAGTCTCGGGTACAATGTGACTGGAAGTCCCTCCCCACTTTAGAAAGCAGTGGTTTTCTCAGTTCCCTGTTGACTTTGCTTTCTCTTTTAGCCAAGCTTCATGGTTCCTGGACCCCCCAGTTCTGTGTGGCTGTTCACTAGAGGGGCCCTGACAGCCCTGAATCAGCTCTGTCCTTGGCAAGACAGCCCCTCCTTGCTGGCAGCCTCTTCTCATTGGCTCCCTCGACCTGCTAGATCCTCTGAAAGCCTAGCTGATCAGGAATGGGGGCTCCCCTCACATTGGGGAGCTTGCCCTCTACCTCCTGGGCTACTGCTGCCTGGATATCTGGGACCTCAGATCAAGTTCTGGAAACGCTGTTACCTGAGGGGAAGGCCTGAGGTCCAGGTGAGAAGGGAAAACAGACTGGAGGGGGGCAAAGGGCTGGAGGAAGTGGGGGCACTCCATTTATCCAACAGGGTCCACTCGGGATAACGGTGGTGGGGAAACTGCCTGTGGCTTGGACCATGTGCAATCTAGGGCACAGTCAGAAGAGGAGAGAGCGTTTAAGACTCTCGAAGTAGCAAGGATCTTAAAAATAGATACTACCACCGGGCAGCAGTGGCGCACGCCTTTAATCCCAGCACTTGGGAGGCAGAGCCAGGCAGATCGTTGTGAGTTCGAGCCCAGCCTGGTCTACAGATCGAGACCCAGGACAGGCACCAAAGGTACACAGAGAAACCCTGTCTCGAAACAAACAAACAAACAAACATGATACTACCTCCTTTCCTGGGCAGTGGTGGCCCATGCCTGTGTAGAGCATCCTGGTCTACAAAGTGAGTTCCAGAACAACCAAGGCTCCACAGAGAAATCATGTCTTGGGGAAAAAAAAAAAAAAAAAAAAGACAAAAACAAAAAACCTCCCCCCAAAAAAAAACAAAAAAGAAAACTAGCTGGGCAGTGCCTTTAATCCCAGCACTCAGGAGGCAGAGGCAGGCAGATCTCTGTGAGTTCCAGGCCAGCCTGGTCTACAGAGTGAGTTCCAGGATAGCCAAGGATATACAGAGAAATCCTGTCTTGAAAGATTTAAAAAAAAAAAGAACAGAAAAAGAAAAAGAAAGAGAGAAAGCTAGACTTGCAACAATATACCTTTGTACCCTGCTTCCCCCTCCCCAGACTGGCTCCTCAGCTCTTACAGTCTCTGGCCTCCAGGATGAGCTCTCTTGTCTTCAGGAACTATTAAGAAAATTGACACCTAGAGTATCTCCTGAGGATCACTGCAAGAGAAGAGATCCAAACACCATCCTCTCTCAGATCCGCTGAAACTGCTGGCATTCTCCAGGGCAGGGCAGAGGGGGTGTGGAGGGGGCTCTGCTAATCTCTATCTGACCTTGGCGTTCAGCTTTCCCATCCCAGCCCACAGAGGAGCTCACTCAGAGCGTGAGTTTCTGTCATCCGTGTGGCTCCCACCTCCAGCTCTCCAGTCTGGTTTGGTTCCTGGAGCTATTTTTGTTTCTCTTGATTTAAAGAGTAAGAAACAAAACCAATTTAGAGTATGGCTGCCTTTTTCCCCAGGCAATTCCGTACCTTTTAGATGACAAACTGTCAAAACTCTGAGGTCAGAGACACTTTTCATCAGTACCAACAAGATGTCCTAGAGACCTCATTCTCAACCCCTCACCGCTGCTTTGAAATCCAGTCCCTTAGTCTTCTGTGGGAATGAGGTGAATAAGGGAGACACCCTCTCCTCCCACTGTGTATTTTTGTAGTGGTATTTCTATTTAAGGAGTTCATTAAAGCACAGTATTTCTACACATTGCTGGTATTGTTTCTTGTGTTGAATGAAGATCTCAGCAAAGTGGATGGGGAAGGGTATGAACTGAGAGAAAAGTACCTGTATTATTAATAAGGAAATAAAGGACCCAAGTCAGGTGGGTCTCGGCAGAATTCACATGAAATTTGGGGAAAGAAGGGCTCCCCCTTTTTGTCGAGACAGGTTTCTCCGTGTAGTCCTGGCTGTTCTGGAACTTGCTCTGTAGATCAGGCTGGCCTGGAATTCCCCCACCCCCACCCCCGACTGGGTATGTGTGCACCTCTGGCTGTCCCAGGACGAGCTCTGTAGACCACGCTGGCCTGGATCTCAGAGATCCACCAGTCTGCCTGTCGCCCGAGTGCTGGGATTAACAGGTGCCATCACGCCCATAAGAAAGGCTCTCGCCGGGCGGTGGTGGCACACGCCTTTAATTCCAGCACTCGGGAGTCAGAGGCAGGCGGATCTCTGTGAGTTCGAGGCCAGCCTGGTCTACAAACTTAATTCCAGGAAAGGCGCAAAACTGCACAGAGAAACCCTGTCTTGAAAAACCAAAAAAGAAAAAAACAAAAAAAAGAAAGGCTCTCTCTTTGTGTCTCTTAACTATAAAAGATGGGACAAGAATGCACGATGCTGCTGAGACCAGAGTGTACTCTGGAGGTTGAGACAAGCATTGTTTGTTTGTTTGTTTGTTTTGGAGACAGGGTTTCTCTGTGTAGCTTTGCGCCTTTCCTGGATCTCGCTCTGTAGACCAGGCTGGCCTCGAGCTCACAGAGATCCGCCTGCCTCTGCCTCCCGAGTGCTGGGATTAAAGGCGTGCGCCACCACCGCCCGGCGAGACAGGCCTCTCCAAACTTCAGCACCGGCCTGGGAACACACCGGGCCTCGTGTTTCAGACTTCCCTAAGATTAGTGGGGCTCAGACACTTCAGTCTCTTCCCTTAGGGGAAAACAAACTACCCCGCGCTCCAGCCAGGGCCGAGGGCGACTTTGCACGAGGCTGTGGACTGAGGTAAAGGCTGCTTCCGAAGGCAGCCCAGCCCTGGGGTTGGCGGGACCCCCATGTCCTCCCCCCACCCCCATCCCCACCCCGCCGCACACGTCCCTGCGCCACAGAACGTACAAAGCTTGGTTTAGCACTTGAATTTGCACTTGGGGAGCAATGTGATCCCCTGACGGTCGAGCGCTGCACCAAGACGGGCTGAGGGCGTCCGCTCCGCCCCGGGTGCCGGGACAGCTCCAGACCGTCTGCCCAGACACGAGTCAGGGCCCTAAGATGGCCGCGATCCCTTCCGGCCCCGCCCCTGCTGCCGGCCCCGCCCCTGCTGCCAGCCTTGGCCCGGAAGTGGAAGTAGTGACTGAGGTCAGAGGGCGGTGCCGCTGCTTAGAGACGGCGGGAGCCCTTTCGCCATGGCTGCCGGGCCGATCTCCGAACGAAATCAGGGTAATTGGGAGAGAAGAGCCCAGGATGGGCCCAGGGCGGGTGGAGGGCAGATCAGCGCCAGAGGCGCTTCCGCCGGGGTGGGAGACTAGACTCGGCCGGTGGGAGACCGACCTCTGCGGGCCGGGCCCGCGGGCCGGGTGCAGGCCGAGGCCTGTAAGGGGGGATGCTTCTAGATCCAGCTCCCTTATGTCCCCTGCCCCCACTGCCAAACAGACCAACAGAGCGCCACCGGGAAGGACAGCATCAGCAAGAACGCCCGATTAGACGTCAGCCTACTCTAGACTGGGCAGGCAGAGCGGGGTTCCGGGCTTTAGGTAGCGCTTCTTTTGTTTTCCTTTTAACTCCGACCCTGTTCGCACCTTCTGCCCCCTCGCTTTAGATGCCACGGTGTACGTGGGAGGTCTGGACGAGAAAGTCAGTGAACCGCTGCTGTGGGAGCTCTTTCTCCAGGCAGGGCCAGTGGTCAACACCCACATGCCAAAGGATAGAGTCACTGGCCAGCACCAAGGTGAGTATTTGGCAAGAAGTAACCCTGCATAGGGGTCACGGCCCCGGAAGGGTCTCAACGAGAGTCATAACTCTTGGAATGAGCCACCTAAAGGTTTCTTTCCCTTAAGCGTCAGTTCACAGCTTGTTTCTGGAGTGTTCTCTGAGCTCTAGGTTGAGGTTACTGGGACCGTTCTCACTTGAGGTGAGATTCTCCCATGTTGTTCTTTGTTTGGCGGCTAGTGAGTTAATGTTTCGTTTTGAATCTCTTCACCTGAGTAGTCCTCTTTTCTTCCGTTTCCCAGGCTATGGCTTTGTTGAGTTCTTGAGCGAGGAAGATGCTGACTATGCCATTAAGATTATGAACATGATCAAACTCTATGGGAAGCCGATACGGGTGAACAAGGCTTCAGCTCACAACAAAAACCTGGATGTAGGAGCCAACATTTTCATTGGGAACCTGGACCCAGAAATCGACGAGAAGCTGCTTTATGATACTTTCAGCGCCTTTGGGGTCATCTTACAAACCCCCAAGATTATGCGGGACCCCGACACTGGCAACTCCAAGGGTTATGCCTTCATTAATTTTGCTTCGTTTGATGCTTCGGATGCTGCGATTGAGGCCATGAATGGGCAGTACCTCTGCAACCGCCCTATCACTGTGTCTTACGCCTTCAAGAAGGACTCTAAGGGCGAGCGCCATGGCTCAGCAGCTGAACGACTTCTGGCAGCCCAGAACCCACTGTCCCAGGCTGACCGCCCTCATCAGCTGTTTGCAGATGCACCCCCTCCACCCTCTGCCCCCAACCCTGTGGTTTCATCCCTGGGTTCTGGGCTTCCTCCACCAGGTAAAGCTTTTAGTTTAAACTACACCAGGGAGGCCCTTGGGAGGGAGGGTCAGGAGGCAGAAAAACCACTGGAGTCAGTCGTTCAGTCAGTGACCAGTGAGAAAGGCGTGAGGCGTGGGGGTGGCAGTGAAGACGTTGGGTTTCCATGGGAGGCTGGGGTTCGTGCTGCAGGAGGCTGGCGCTCTGTAAGGTGGTCTTCCTCACCATGAACTCTCATTTTCTCTATAGGCATGCCTCCTCCTGGCTCCTTCCCACCTCCAGTGCCGCCTCCTGGAGCCCTCCCTCCTGGGATACCCCCAGCCATGCCCCCACCACCTATGCCACCTGGGGCTGGAGGACACGGGCCCCCGGCAGCAGGAACTCCAGGAGCTGGGCATCCCGGTCACGGGCATTCACATCCACACCCATTCCCACCGGGTGGGATGCCCCATCCAGGTAAGTGCTCTCTGCTGGGAAAAGGGGCTGAGCTTGCGGGGGTGGTTCTGTCCCTGTTTGTCCCGCTGCTCTTTGTCTTGGGTGGAAGTAGTCCAGAGTCCCCTCTCCTTCAGAAAGCGAACAGTACTTTGTATACTTCCGTGCTCCCCATTTTATCTCCATTTTTTACGTTTTCTGCAGAATAGCCTGTACTTAATGTTTTTTTCCTCTCAGCCTCTCCTCTGATTCCCAGGTAGTAGCCCAGTTGCCAAATCTCGCCGACATTTCTGCTGCTTTTTTTGTTTGTGTGTTTTGTTTTGTTTTCGGGACTTCTTGGTCCCGGACCCTAGCTGTTCTAGAACTTGATCTGTAGCCCAGGCTGGCCTTAAACTCAGATCCACCTGCCTCTGCCTCCCAAGTGCTGGGATTAAAGACATTGCCACCACTAACCAGCCATTTCTGCTTCGTAACTGCTGCTGTACATGTAACTAGCCACGTCTTCCCGTTTGAAATTCTTGTATTTTTCTGTTTTTTTTTTTTGATTCTCTGTGTTACTTAGCAACCTAGGCCAGCCCCTTTTTTCTGTCTGTAGATTTTATGTTGGTTCTCCTGTGTTTATCTTTGTGTTAAATGTACAGGTACTGATTCCTTCTGGGTCTCTAGTCCATGGTTCTTGACAGGCTAGACAAGGCTGCTGCTCAACCCACAGTTCAGTTTTCTCTCTCCTGCTACAACTTCTGTTGTAGCAGTTCACAGCTCGGGGAGTTTGTTGGTTTTGTCTTCCACCTGTGGATCTAACCCATGTTTCTGCCCTTTGCCACAACCAGCACCCTGCTCTACTGTACATACGCTTACTGTGGTAATCTCCTATCTCTTTGACTCTGATTTTCTGTCTTTGAGCTACTTTTACTGAGTAACTTTTCTAGGATCTTCATAGACTTTTCCTTAAAATTCTTCTGTTCTCTGTTACTGCAATTGCCATAGCAGTTGGTACTCAGGTTTCTCCTGATGGCCTAGTTATTGGTATTACAAACTTTGTGCCTGGAGCAGTTGATATCCACTCTCTTGTCCTTTTTTTGAGACAGGGTTTCTCTGTGTAGTTTTGGTGCCTCGAACTCACAGAGGTCCGCCTGGCTCTGCCTCCCGAGTGCTGGGGTTAAAGGTGTGCACCACCACCCGGCTCTCTCTTGTCCTCTTAAGGAATCCTTTTTTGGTGGTGATGGTGGTTTTGCGTTTACAATATATTCTTGGCTGGCCTGAAACACTCTGTAGAAAAGGCTAGTTTAAACTCACACAGATCTACCTGTTCCTGCCTCCCTAGTGCTGGGATTAAAAGTGTGCACTACCATGGCAGGCTAAAATTTTATTTTATTTTTTGTAATTTACTTTATATTGTTTTTTGAGCCAGAGTCTCATATGGCCCAGAACTTTGGTCTCAACTTTGCTAGGTAGCTAAGGTTGTTCAATTACGACTTCTGCCTCAGCCTTTGGCATACTGGGGAATGCAGGTGTGAGCTTCCTGAGACAGGGTTTCTCTGTAATAGCCCAGGCTAGCCTTGAACTTACAGAGATCCACCTGCCTCTGCCTCTTGAGTGCTGGGATCAAAGGTGTGCACCACCACTGCCCTGCTAGGAATTCTTACTGGTCTTTTAGAACTAAGCCTTTGCCCTTGGAGTATGACTGCCACCTTCCCAAGTCCTGTCACAGAGCAAAGATCTGCTTGTTGTGTGCTTTGCTGTTCGCATCTTATGCTCCAGTCACAGAAGAAGGAGGAGTGCACATTTCATTGTCTTTTCTTCACATGGAGAGAAAAGATATTTCTGATGTGCTAAACAAACTTGGAGGTAAATTAGCAGCATGCCTCCTGTAGCCGCCGCTGTCGGTCACCTTCAGACAAGTCCTGATTGAAAGGAATCAGGAAGGTGAAGAGCCTGCAGTGTTGGTGGGTTTTGCCGTTGAAAGGGTCAAGGACAGGGTCAGCCATGGTGTGATCTTCTTCATGTCCCTTGTCATTTTGTTGTTTTCTTTGCCCTGTGTCCCTTCTGTCTCTTTCTCTTTGTTTTCTTTTCATAGGGATGTCCCAGATGCAGCTGGCCCACCATGGCCCCCATGGCCTAGGACACCCCCATGCTGGGCCGCCAGGCTCTGGAGGGCAGCCACCACCCCGGCCACCTCCTGGAATGCCTCATCCTGGACCTCCTCCGATGGGCATGCCCCCTCGAGGGCCTCCTTTTGGATCTCCCATGGGTGAGTGGGTGCTAGCCCCTTTCTTATCCTTACCTATATTTACATGTGTGTGTGGGAGAGATGGAGACTCTGTAACCCAGGGTAACCTTGCCTCCTGCTCCTCCTGCCTCAGTGCCAGGAGGAGCCAGGGCATATGCCACCAAGCTGTGAGTTCTGGGTCTATTCTAGCAGCATTTTGTCATCGCCCTGTCCCAGGCCCTTTCTCTGATGTCTCCTGTTTCTTCTGCTCTTTATCTTATCCCTTACCGATCTCTCAGCTTCAACTGCTTCTTATTTTCACTTTTATTAACTCTTCTTTTGCTTCCTGCAGGTCATCCAGGTCCCATGCCTCCACACGGGATGCGAGGGCCTCCTCCACTGATGCCTCCTCATGGATACACCGGTCCTCCCAGACCTCCTCCCTATGGTTACCAGCGGGGGCCCCTCCCTCCACCCAGACCCACCCCACGGCCCCCAGTCCCACCTCGTGGTCCACTCCGGGGCCCACTTCCTCAGTAAACTACCGTCCTTTGTCTCCCTCCTAGTCCCCCCAGAATCTTCATTTCTTGGACCAAGCAGAGTCGCTGTAGCTAATGTCCTGACCCTCTCAGCAACTCTGTCCCCATTTCTATGTCATTTTTGTCCACAGGGGTTTTCTCTTCATCTTTGTTTTAAAATATTGGTCCTAATTGTTTTACACATGTATAGAGAAAATAAAATTCTACTTCTTGTTTATTCTTTGGTGAAGTAACTTCTAGAGAATTCAGGGTATTGTGGGAGGAGTGGTAGAAAAGAGGGAGTCTGTTTACATTGTAAAGGTTTTTCTGCGTGTGCTGCTGTTGCTGGACCACCAGACATCTTCACTAGAGCAGTTGTTTCCTGGAATATAGACCTTATCTCCTGGTTTATAACATGGAGACATTAGCAACAAGAACAAAATGTCTGGTGATATGTTAGCAAAAAGTAACATGCACAAGAGTATCTGTTGTAACACTATTTGGAGGTCAGTTGGGAAGTGTCAGGAAGGGGCGGGTGTCTGAACTGGTGAATCCACACACTAGAGCACTGTGCAGCTTTGAAACAACCAAGGGGGAGCTGGGAGATTAGCTTAGTGGTGGAGTGCATCCTTGGCATTTGTGAGGTCCTAGGCTCTGTCCTTGATGCCAGAGGGAAAAAGATATATTCTTGGGAAAGATGTGTAGTGTAGCATGAATCTTAAAAGTTCTTATTAATAAAATCAAACCCGAGGCCAGTTATTGGGGTCAATGCTGGTAGATCAGAGAGACAGAATAAGCCACAGCTACCTCACCTCGCCGGATCCTCAGCTGGTCTTGTCTCCTCTGCTGAATTGCTGCTCAAAAGCCTGAATGCTTAACCAGCCAAATGCTTCTAGTTTCTGGTCCTCATGCTTTATATATCTTTCTGCTTTCTACCACCACTCCCTGGGATTAAAGGCTTGCTTTCTGGGATTAAAGCCGTGATGAGTCACCATGCCTGGCTGTATCTTTGAACACATGGATTTCTGCCTCTGGAATGCTAGGATTAAAGGTGTGTGCTACCACTGCCTATCCTTTATGTTTAATATTGTGGCTGCTCTGTCTCTGACCCTAGATAAGTTTATTAGCATGCACAATATTTGGGGGACTACAATACCACAGTGTAGGTTGTAGTAAATGAAATTATATGTAACGTGCATTTATGTATTTATACAATGTGCCCATATATATGGTGTGCTGCTACCTTATCTAAGGGGTAGCACGTATGTGTGTTTGCCTATATTTAAAAATAGATGAACCAACCAATGGAAATCATCACTGGGAAGGTAGGGAACATGGAGGGAAGCTTTGTTTCTCTTTGGGAGGGCAGGGGGAGGTCTTTGTAACCCTTGCTGTCCTGGAACTCATGTAGACCAGGGTGGCCACCAACTCAGAGATACCTCCTGCCTTTGTGGGATTAAATACATGCACTACCATGCTCAGTTGAAGCTTCTTTACTGAGTGTACTATTAACATGCTTTTCATTTGGAGCCATATAAACGTCTTAAATAATAGCCGGGCAAAATGAGGAAGGACAATAAATGTTCATTTTCAGCATATGAGATTTCTATCTTATTCCTAATTTTATTCACATTGTTTCCACTCGTGTAACATTTTCCTGGTTCCTACAGAGGCTCTGTCTGCTAGTGGCGAGGATGCAAGCTCCACAAATGTTGCTGTCAGAACTGACACAAGACACAGTGACTGAAACGTGTTTTGGGAGCAGGAGAAAAGATATGTAACTTGGTTTGAAAGTTCAGGAAGACTTTCTTAGAAAAATAGTGATGGCTGAAGCTGGGCGGCAGTGGCGCATGCCTTTAATCCCAGCACTTGGGAGGCAGAGCCAGGTGGATCTCTGTGAGTTCTAAGGCTAGCCTGGTCTACAGAGTGAGTTCCAGGACAGGCACCAAAACTACACAGAGAAACCCTGTCTTGAAAAACCAAAAAGAAAAATAGCGATGTCTGAATGTAGTCTTTGGTTAAAGATGGTCTTAACTATCCAGCCATGGTGGTGCATGCCTTTAATCTATGCGTTTAGGAGGGTGGATCTCTGTGAGTTCAAAGCCAGCCTGGTCTGCATAGTGAGTTCTAGGACAACCAGGGCTACATGGAGAAACCCTGTCTCAAACTAAAAAGATGGTCGCCCTAACCCTAACCCAGGCGGCCTCAAAATGCTTTGTCTTCCTGGTCTGCCAGGAGAATGCTGGCATTAGGTGTTCCCCAGCTCCTGGCTGAGTTTTATCTTGAAAGGTGCGATTTTTGTCATGCAGAGAAGCGGGCACTGCACTAAGCTGTGTGTGTTGGAGGCTGGCTGAGGTCAGAGTCAGGTGGGGGGCTCCTGGAGGCGTCAGTGCTCCTCAGCTCTTCAAGTGGTGCAACGGAACCCTTCAAAACAACATTGAGGTAAAAGGGAGGATGCTACTTGAGCTGTGGGCTCTTGGCTCAGGAATTCTGCTGTCCTAGTTAGCATGGTTATCAGACATCAAGGTGGTAATGCGGACTAGGCATTAGTCAACTAGCTGGAGACAGATCTGGATTGGAGATGTAAATGTGGGAATTACCTAGACACAGTAGCAAAGCTGTGGGACTGCCTGATGAGAACAAGTAGAAACTCGGTACGATATGGAGGGTTCGGTACTGGTATCTTCAGCCTGGTACCAAGCCTGAAGAAACTGGAGTGTTAATGAATCCAGTTTAGGGAAGTGGGAAAGTGTAGGTGGTTAGTACATGATTTAAGTCTTCCCTCAATTTAAAAAGAAACTGTTTCCCTTTTTCCGTTTACATTTCAGGGGGGTGGAATCACCCCCTGAGTTATATCCCTGGCTATCTTTGCCTTTTATTTTGATACAGGGTCTCACTAAAGTGACCTTTAACTTATTCTGTAGCCCAGGCAGGCCTGGGACTTGTGATCCTCCTGCCTCAGCTTCCTGACTCTTGGGGACTATAGGCTTGCTCTATCACCCTTGACTAACAAGTACAGTATTTCTTCTGGGAAGCTAATAGGTCGGTGCGGAGTATGCAGAATCACTTTAAAGAGAAACAGCTTCCTGTCAGCAAGGCTTGGCTATAACCAAAGATGGGAAATAATGTATTTAAATTAAAAGATGTATTGACCTTAAGAAGTTTCATCAATGAAAGCCTAGTAAAGGGCAAGTTCCCGAGGCCCGTGTGCAGAGCTGTTCCGTGTAGCATCCTGGAAAGAGTCCTTCAGCCAGCAGATTTAGAGTAAGTACTTCTAGAGCTTTGGCAAGGCTTCCTGAGAGCTGGGGCAGAGAACTGTCGCCAGGTGAGTTTTGGGATTCATTGGCATCCTGCTGGGGATGGCCAGATGCCATTAAAGATACAAATCCTCTTGTTCAGTAGGTTCACTGTCAACTATACAACAGTGAGGATTTGCCTTTGGGGGAGAATGTACTGGACACAGCATTTCCAGTCTAGGTAAGAGGTAAGTGTTTTAGGGTAAACCAGTATCTTTTATGACTTTCAATAAATGTGAAATTTATTGACCCAAACATTTCCGAAGTCCAGCATTGGGTGCCACAAAACTTAGGTCCCCATTCCTATCACAGTAAATTTAACATGTCAAATGTCATCTGGGAAATCTCTCAGCACACAGACTTCTAGCCTTCGATATTTAAAATATCTCAACATTTAACCCACATTTAGCCAAGCAGACTCATATAGTATTACATCTACAAAAGACTTGATGTAGCACCTAGCCCCGAACACTCCATTTTCTAGACAAGAAACTTGAGGTTCAGAGAGGCAGGGGACTTGGCTAAAAGCCAACAGTGTATCAGAAGTAAAATCTGACACAGACCTTGGTCAGTGCTCTGTCCAAACAATCCTACCGTCTTACCTGGAGTGGACTGGTTCAGGGCGTATATCCTCAAGCCTCAAAGATGGTCACCAAGCGATAGCTCTTGGATCTGTCAGAGTCCAGGTTATCTGACAAGGACACGGGAAAGATACAAGAAAAAAAAGAGAACCCAAGCCAGTTCACTCCCTCTGGAGGGGGAGGGGTGCTGATCGATGGGATTTTTTTTTTTTTTTTTTGAATCACTGGAGTGGATGGGAAGAGAAATGTCCAGCTGGTCACACTTGCAAACAAACAAATCCCTTCTCGAGCACCGGCTTCTGCTAGCCGCAACTGAATGGAGAAGGAGGGGAGGAGGTCGGCCTTGTAGCTAAACAGTCTGGACTGGTTTTGGAGGAGACAGATGGCAGGGACCCAGGAGTCTCTGACTCTGGCTGTTGGGTACTGAGACCACACCTTGTTATCCCTGCTTTCACATAGCCCGGTGAACCTGGGCTCTGAGCGGTGGGCTTGAGAGGGTGGTTCTGGATTCCAGGGAGCAGGGTAGAAGGGGAGGGGGCTGTATTTAAGGCAGCAAGAGCGGCTGGTGCTGGGACTCCTGAGTTGTCACCTGGTTGGGGTGCTAAGGAGGGGGCTGCTTCGTTCATCACCCCCTTTTCCGTCTCCCCATTTGCTCCCCTAACCACTATTAGTGCCTTCCCTTGGTTTCTGTCATCTTTTGCTAGGAGGGAAGGGCTGGGAAAGGCTCATTTCCAGCTGTCGCCCTGACAATCCCCTCCAGTCCCTTCATCATCTTTTTTCCTGTGTCCTAAGTCCCCTCCCCATCCCTGTTTCTTTCGCCTACCCCCCCAGCAATGGTCTCTCCCGATGCTCACTGGCGCGGGGGAGGGGGGGTCGGAGGCGGGGCCGGAGCGCGTGCGGGGGGGCAGGTCTGCAGTGCCGCTTCCCCTGGTACGAGGAGCAGTCGCCGCCGCTGCCGCCTCAGCCCTGCGGCTGGAACCCCTCCCTCACCCGGGGACTCCCTGACCCCGGGAACCCAGCTCAGGTGAGACCCCTCTCCTCTCACCTCCACCCCGCCCAAGGCAGAAGCATCCTTGCCTAGCCTTGCAGCCATTTTATCTCGGATGCTTTGCTTCTGGGGAGGGCGACTGTCCCTGCTGTCGGGGTGAGGGTGGTGGTGGTGGTGGTATCAGTTTGGGGAATGGGCCGTTTATTTCAGTTTCTTTGAGAATCGACTTGAATAATAAATATATATATGTGCATATACACATATATGTATGTATAGACACAATACATTCATAGATACATGCATATATATATATACACACACACACACACACACACACACACACACACATATATGAGGATTTTTTTTCCTATCTTAGTCTAAGTCCCCATTACACTCTTTGGAGATAATAAAATGGTGATGGGGTTGTTAGGTAAGCTGGGGTTCCCTCAGACTCCAGTCCCCTCCTCACCTTGACGTTATGTTCTCCCTCACTCCACCCCTGCCCCCCCCCCAATGAAAAATGACCTTGGCTCGGGCCAGAGAATGGGTACTGCCTCTTGCCTGGCCTGGGGTGGGTTGGGGCAGAGGAGTAGGGTTGGTGCAGGATGGAAGGAATGATAGTGGAGAGACAGAGATGGGAAGCAGCCAGGTGGCGGGGCTTGGGGCTGGAGGCAATTACTGAGGGGGGCAGGGGAGGGGTGCAGAGTGATGCTGGGCACCTGTCCAGCGCAGGACCAGGGGCGGGAGCAACGGTACAATCAGTCCTAGGGCCTCCTGCCTGGTACCAGAGCTGAGGCGAGGTGAGGGTGGGGGGTCTCTAAGCCTGTGCATGGGGGGGGGGCATTCTTTCTGCATCTCTGGCCTCTCCGTGAGCATTCTCCTTCCTCCGTGTGCATTCTCAGCTGACACTGCCCCCCCCCCCCCCCCCCAACCCTCCCTCCACGGACAAAACTGGATGCTCCCATCTTCCAAACCCAGGGGTAGATGGTAGGGGTGAGGCTCAGCCTTGCTGGTCCTGTGGAGGGGTAGGAGGGTCAGTTCTCAAGCTGTGATGTAGGAGGGGCTCTCTGGAATCCCCCACAGCCTACCTTCTCTGACCCCTGTCCTTTTCCATGAGAACCTCTTGATAAATGGCTGCTTCTTAATGACCTTGTCACTTCTTAATGACCTGGGATAGGATGGGCTGAAAACCTGGGTGTCCCCCAAATCAAGGGCTTTGCTTAGGGGCCTGGTCTGACCTGAGCCGCTGTCCTGACAGGAACAGGTTTGCTTATGAGGTCTCTTCCATATGCCCTTTCTACCTTCTGCAGAAAATCTGGACACGT
The DNA here is from genome assembly GCF_007827085.1 of Peromyscus californicus insignis. NCBI lineage: Eukaryota > Metazoa > Chordata > Mammalia > Rodentia > Cricetidae > Peromyscus > Peromyscus californicus. Next base: position 74,167,131 of record NW_026294617.1, read on the forward strand.
CTCTTCCGGTCAGGTGAAGTCAGTCAGCCTTACAGGACTTGGTAAAGCCCGGTCTGGTCTCCTTCCCCTCCACCTCCTGGTGCCGTCTCTCTTCCTCAGGCTCAGCCACTCTGTGCTGCTTTGCAGGCTAAATATAGCAGCACTTCCTCACCAGCTCAAAGAATTTGTCTTCTTTCTCTCTCCTGGGCTTCTTGGCCCTGGGGGAGCGGGCTGTTGAGCTCCCGTCTAGTGTTGGGGCTGTGGGAGCCTCTCCTACCTCCATAGTCACGTATGAGCGATACACAGGGTTGGGGAACAGCTCCTGGTCGGTCCAAAGGCTTCCTTCAGGGTCTGAGGGGCGGTCATGGTTGGGAAAGAAAGGCAAGGGATCAAAATTGCCTTGCACTGAGGATGCTTGGTCCCCGGACCGTGAAGAAAAGGTGACGTGGGGGGTCACTGCTCTGGTCACTGCTGGACAACAACTGCTTAGAGCTGTCCTTCCCAGTGCTCCATTTCTGAATGACATGGCATTATTTACCCCTTTCCACTAGCACACGTGTGTTCGTGTGTGTGTGTGTGTGTGTGTGTGTGTGTGTGTGTGTGTGTGTGTGACATTACTCAACGCTCTGGCTGGGTGGGAGGAGTGGGTAATTTTGGGGAATGATCTTGCTCAGAATCTAGGCCTGTGTCCTCTGTTGCCATGAAGGAGGTTATCTTATTCCTCCGTTTATGGGATGTCTTTTCTTTCTTCCTTTCTTTTTTTTTTTTTTTTTAAGGGGGAAGTCCTAGGCCCCCTTCATTCTCCACCAGCTGCCTACGCAATGTGGTATTTGTGGACTCTTTTTTCATTGACTCATGAAGAAACAGAGGGATTCAGGGGGATGAGGAAGGGAGACCCTGGAGGACCGAGGCACAGCTATAGGTCTGAGACACTCAACAGAAATGTGACCTCAACCAGTCATTTCTACCCCCAACCCACCGGTGAAAGGGGGGGTCTCTGTGTGACATTCTGAGGGAAGGGGGTAGCAGCTAGTTGTCTCTTCTTAGCTCATGATCTTCCTTTGTCCCTTTACCTGGGTTCCAAGTCTCCCTTTGGGGTCCTTATCCTGTTGGTCTACAAAGGATATAACTCATTCCAGCTGTTGGAATTAGTTTAAATAGAGAGTTCTTGGGAGGATCCTGGGCATCGACAACCAAGTCTGGACCTCTCTTGACTGCCCCTGCTTCGTTTACTCCTTTTCAATATAATAGGGAAGGAAGCAAACTAGTAGTCATAGAATATTACTGTGAGGTTAAGTTTCACAACTCCAAGGAACGGATTTCCCCAAGTTAATTATCATCAGGTTAAACAGAAGGACACGGAGGCTCGGGTAAATTGGGGCAACGTGCCCATCTGCAGTTAGCAAGTAGGGGGCGGGGACTTCAAATGTCATGTGCTTCGCATCCAACCAGCATTCTCCTTGATAGTGTCCCTTTTTGCCTTCACTCTAAAGAGCATGCAGAGGTTGCTCGGCCGAGGGCTCTTTGGGAGGGATCGTAGGGCATCTATCTCACGGTGTGCTTTCACCGCGGTGACACGAGAGCTGATGTTTCTCGTCACTTTTTCTGTGCCAGCTCCTGTGGTAAGCGTACATGCATTGAATCCCTAAACCCTCGCTTCCCTCTTTTAAGTGAGAGGGATCCAAGGCTTGGATATTCAGAAACATGTCATACTCTTGTAGTATGCCCAACCCAAGCCTATCTTCCTCGGCTGGCTGAGCTTTACCTATTAGGCTAAGCTGGGAGAAATCTCTCCTCAGGAGACCTCCAGGGACTGTGGAGACCCCACCTTTAGCTCCATCAGTGGAGTGAGGAACCTGGTCAGAGGGCTTGACCTCCCTGACATCGCCCTCAAGCTCTGTCCCAACCAGAACCCTTCAGCTGACTAGAGCAGGAGTTCTTGTTTCTCCTGGGTTTTCTTTGCAGCGGGTCTGAACTGGATGTGGCAGTGGTTAGTTAGGGAGGGGCAGACAGATGACTGACTCTGGAGCGAATCCTGTAGCTCTCCCCTCCAAGGTCTTAACGGGATTTGTGGGTTCAGTGGCCCTGTTGGCCCACACCACCACCCCTCTTCAATGGCTGGTGGCCTGAGGTGGAGGCACCACCTGTACCACATGGTCTAGGCCTGTCTCTGGGTTGAGAGGGGTTCCATCTTGGCCCTCCTTCAGTAGCCTAATGAACTTGCCTTTCTCTCTGTTTTCCAGGTCTCCAGAGGCTCCTAGAAGAGAAGTAGGCAGCCCTCCCTGAAATAGCTTGGCTCCTCGGTTTAACCTCTCCAACCTGGCGCCCCCTTCCCACCCCCTCCCCCTGTCCCCCCTCTCCCTCCCCCACTCCCCCTACTGAACTGGGTGCAGAACAAAGCTCTCCCCTTCCTGTACCCTTGGGGACCTCACTGGCCAGGCCCTAGTTCCTCTTACTCTGAGCCCAAAGATACCGGACCACATTTCATCTGGGGAGGGGGTCTTCTTGACCCCACAAGTCGTTGAGTAAAAGTCTGAAAAAGAGGCAGCGAGGGAGGGTAGATCAAGCGAGGTGCGCCCAAGCCCCATCATGGAAGAAGGCTTCCGAGACCGGGCAGCGTTCATCCGTGGGGCCAAAGACATCGCCAAGGAAGTCAAGAAGCACGCGGCCAAGAAAGTGGTGAAGGGCCTGGACAGGGTCCAGGATGAGTATTCGCGAAGGTCTTACTCCCGATTCGAGGAGGAAGATGATGACGATGACTTCCCGGCCCCTGCTGATGGCTATTACCGCGGAGAAGGGGCCCAGGATGAGGAGGAAGGCGGCGCTTCCAGCGATGCCACGGAGGGCCACGACGAGGATGACGAGATCTACGAGGGAGAATATCAGGGCATTCCCCGGGCAGAGTCTGGGGGCAAAGGCGAACGGATGGCAGATGGGGCACCCCTGGCTGGAGTGAGAGGGGGCTTGAGTGATGGGGAGGGTCCTCCTGGGGGCCGGGGGGAGGCGCAGCGGCGGAAAGATCGGGAAGAATTGGCTCAGCAGTATGAGACCATCCTCCGGGAGTGTGGTCATGGCCGCTTCCAGTGGACACTCTACTTCGTACTGGGTCTGGCGCTGATGGCCGATGGTGTGGAGGTCTTTGTCGTGGGCTTTGTACTGCCCAGTGCTGAGAAAGATATGTGCCTGTCTGACTCCAACAAAGGCATGCTAGGTAAGAGCCCTGTGAACACCCTGCTGCCGGGAACTGCCCAGGCCTTCCCAATAGCTGTGCAACATGTACCTAGAGGGCCCACGGATCCTCTGCAACCCCCCCCCCCCCCAAGACACCCTCTTCTGGAGGTTGAGTTCATGAAATTGTGTGTGAAAGAGGGAGTGAGTGTAAGCTGGGTTGGGGCTTTCACTAGTGTCTGAGTGGGTGGTAGTTTGCCTAACTGCGGGATCTGGCCCTGGTGGGTTGGGCTACTGTTGAGTGCATCTTCAAAGCCTTCCATCCTGTCCCTCAGTTAACTGCCCTCCCCTGCTGCAGAACAAAACAACAACAACTTTGAAATGCTTTGGTATACATGGGAAGGGTCTGTTTGGAGTGGTGTGGGTAGGGACAATTCAGACATGGGAGTGTCCAGGGACCGGGAATGTCTTTGATGGCCTTTCCGGACAGGGATCTAGAAGGAGGAGTCCCATAGGCTCACTGAGAAGTTATAGAGGGCTGGCTTTGCCATAAACAGGTCTCTCTCTTGGGGCTTGGTTTGGACATTGATAAAATGCAGAATTTGGAGATGATCTAAAAAAAATCAGTCCCAATTATGCTTTTTTGGAAAGAAACAGTACACTGGGGAATTTTAGGACCCTCAGTATTGGGACTAGAAGGATAAAGGAGAAACGTTGTATTGGAGCCCCTTTCCCAAAGAACAAGAGATCTCCTTCTTTGGGGGCGGGGGGACGCCAGGTGTGAAGTGAATGAACACCATTAGTCCCAGCACTCAGGAGGCAGAGGCTGGTGGATCTGTGAGTTTGAGGCCAGTCTAATCTACACAGTGAGTTCTGTTCTACCAGGTCAGCCTGGTCTACACAGTGAGTTCTGGGCCAGCCAGGGCTACACAGTGAGACACCATCTAAAGAACACAATTAAAAAACCACCAGACAGGCCGGGCGATGGTGGCGCAAGCCTTTAATCCCAGCACTCGGGAGGCAGAGCCAGGCGGATCTCTGTGAGTTCAAGGCTAGCCTGGGCTGGGCTACAGAGTGAGTTCCAGGAAAGGCGCAAAGCTACACAGAGAAACCCTGTCTCGAAAAAAACAATAAACAAACAAAAAACACCAGACAAATCAAACTGGGTAGAGTGGATGGGGGGGGGGGCATCTAGGAATCTAGGCAGATCCATTTCACTTCTAGGTGAGTTGGGGATGAATATTATGTGTGATCGAGGGAGGAAGAAGAGAAGAGGAGAGGGAGGAAGAGGGGCGTTAGGGAGAGGGAAGGAACGGGGTCGGGGGAGGAAAGTGAGGGAGGGTTTTTCTCACATATTTGCCTTCTTGCCTTTGAACCCCTGGTCTGCAGTGACGACTGTCCTTCCATCTTTGTTCACACACCACCCTCTCTCCCTCTCTGATCTCTGGGTAGACGTAGCTTCTAGAAGCTCCACAGAGCCACTGTGCTGCAGGAGGCTCAGCCCCCTACAGTGCTCAGCGGATGGGAGAGCCGAGGCGGATCTGCTCACGGGCCTCCGTTTCCTCCTCTCCGCAGGCCTCATTGTGTACCTGGGCATGATGGTGGGAGCCTTCCTCTGGGGAGGCCTGGCTGACCGGCTGGGTCGGAGACAGTGTCTGCTCATCTCGCTCTCAGTCAACAGCGTCTTCGCCTTCTTCTCGTCTTTCGTCCAGGGTTATGGCACTTTCCTCTTCTGTCGCCTCCTCTCTGGGGTTGGGTGAGTGTGTCCACCCTCAAAGACCCTGCTGCAGTGTGTGAATTGAGTGAATGGTCCCCTTCCCCACCCCCACCCCCATCTTCCGGCCAGCTGTGCCTGGCCAGGGCCTGCCTGATAACATGCAGAATACTCTGCCTGGTCCACCCCTGAGTCCTGCAGCTTAGCTCTAACTCTGCTTCTGAGGCTGTCTGCACAGAGGTCCAGGGCGCCTCGCCGCCTTGCCCTCTCCCAGCTCAGCCTTTTCCTGCCCTGAGACCTGCTTGCCTGTTTCCTGCCATCCCAAGAATGGTGACTGGTGGCAAGAAGAGCTTGTAGGACATGATGTATGAGATGGAGGTGGGGGCGGGGGCTGAGGACCCGGAGCACTGGGGTGGGGATTGGGATGATGGCTGTTTCCTAATGTTAATTTTTGAAATGTGCAGGATTGGCGGTTCCATCCCCATTGTCTTCTCGTATTTCTCGGAGTTCCTGGCCCAGGAGAAACGGGGGGAACATTTGAGCTGGCTCTGTATGTTCTGGATGATCGGTGGGGTGTACGCAGCTGCAATGGCCTGGGCCATCATTCCCCACTATGGTAAGCAGGGGTCCCCCAGACTCTCCATCCTCCCAGCTCTGCTGTGCTCCCTGTGACGGGAGCACTCAGCTTCCTGCTTCTCTGCTGACTCTGCGCCTGTCTGCCAGGGTGGAGTTTCCAGATGGGCTCAGCTTACCAGTTCCACAGCTGGAGGGTCTTTGTCCTCGTGTGTGCCTTTCCCTCGGTGTTTGCCATCGGGGCTCTGACCACGCAGCCAGAGAGTCCCCGCTTCTTCCTGGAGGTGAATGGATTGCTTCAGTGGGCTGGGGAGGGGATAAACATGCTGGCTGTGGGGTTGGTACACTGCTGTGACCGCTTTCTCCTTCATGTGCCCATAACTCGGGGCGGGGGGGCGGGGGGAGCTTTATCTGGTTTCCTTTGTCTTCAAATGTGTCTCCAGAGGGGTTTGGGGAGACCGGGAAACCTGCTCATCTATGGGTGGCTTAGGCTTCTGCAGGCCCAAGTTGGGATCCCCCCTTTACATCTCCCTTCCAGCCATACCTGACTGTGGCAGATTAGGATGTGTCTCCTCCTCTGACCACGGACCTGACCAACATGTCCCTCATCTTAGGCTTTTCCTTTCTGTTTTACTGGAGAAATCCCTAGGATCTATGCTGGCGTCCGTTCCCCTGCAGCCCCCCCAACTCTTGCTGTACCCCAGCTCGGGCTGATGTGTATCCCCAGAGACCAGGGTTGCAGGGAGCTGGGACTCCTTTTGTATTTGGGGATCTTAGCAGCCAGATGGAAGGGGCGGTTTCTGGAACACTGGGTCCGGAAGCCCTGAGTCGCATGTTGGGAATTACGTTTGTGGTTCCAGAATGGGAAGCATGACGAGGCCTGGATGGTGCTGAAGCAGGTTCATGACACCAACATGCGAGCCAAGGGCCATCCCGAGCGAGTCTTCTCAGTAAGCTACAGTTCTTCCTGCTCACCCCTACGGTCCCCTCTTGGGCCCTTTCTGGATGCGCATTTTTACCCTCAGACCACACTGCAGTTCAATGGTACTCCCAGGCACATGTCACCCCCTGCCTCCTGTCATGCTTCTGAGAGAAAGAGGCGCTTGGAGTGGGCTGGGGAAATAGTGTGTGACTGTGTGACAGCTCAGCCCTTCTCTTGCGCCCAGGTAACACACATTAAAACGATTCATCAGGAGGATGAATTGATTGAGATCCAGTCTGATACAGGGACCTGGTACCAGCGCTGGGGAGTCCGGGCTTTGAGCCTGGGGGGTCAGGTAATGGGGGACTGCGTGGTGGAGAGAGAGAAGGGAGCGGGAGAGGTGGAGCAGGGAGGGCTGGAGCCCGTGTGGTGGTGAAGGTGAACCGGGGGGGGGGGGGGGGGGGGGGGGGGGGGGGGGAGGTGGGAAGCAAAAAGACCTGGAGATCTGTGAGTGGAAGTCAGTGTGGCCACCTGTGGCCCTCACTGTGTCCCTTGTAGGTTTGGGGGAATTTCCTCTCCTGCTTCAGTCCGGAGTATCGGCGCATCACTCTAATGATGATGGGTGTATGGTTCACCATGTCGTTCAGGTGAGAGGGCGAATGTGTGGGCTGACGAGCGATGGGACTGGAGGTGAGGGGGCAAATGAGGAGGGGAGACGCTGTCTGTTCCCATCCTCTCGATCGATGCTTCCCCCAGGTTCTCTACTTAATGAATTCATCCAACTTGTAATTCAAGCCGACGGGCATCCCATTTTTATCCTGTGCAGACAATGTACTGGGATGAGTAGACATGTCCCAGTCCTTAGGGTTCATATTCTGTCAGGAAGAGATAAAACTAGCTGTTAAATCCATGTTCTGTCAGGAATAGATAAGACTAGCTGTGATGCCACAGTGAGGTGAGGGCATTGTGTTAGGGGGACACATGGGGCTTGGTGGGTGGGGATCTAAATCCTCAGAGAGAATGGGAATAAGACGGGGAAGGAAGAGGAGATACCTGGGAAGCAGAGTATCATGGGCAGCATAGAAAACCGTCAAGTCCCCAGAACATAGAAGGGGTGTTGTGAGATGAGGCAGGGGTGGGCACGCCCCTACACAGGCGGACTGTTCACCCAGCCCTCTGATGGGCTTCTGGTGTCTTATCTGCCCCATCTGACTCCACGCCTTTGATTCTCCAGCTACTACGGTCTGACTGTCTGGTTCCCCGACATGATCCGCCATCTCCAGGCTGTGGACTATGCAGCACGGACCAAAGTGTTCCCCGGGGAGCGCGTAGAGCACGTGACATTTAACTTCACGCTGGAAAACCAGATCCACCGAGGCGGGCAATACTTCAATGACAAGTATGTGGGGGCTTTTCAACGCCACTCTCCCCTGCCCCTTCTGCTTCCTGTCACTGATGAGTCTGAGTCCAAGACAAGGTGGTTTGGGGCAAAGCCCGTGTGTGCTCGGTGCTGATGATCTCTCTACTTCTAGGGGAGTAAGTCAGTGAAGGGGTGAGGCTGAGGGGGCGCGTCTCATCATCCTGGTCCTGCAGGTTCATCGGGCTGCGTCTGAAGTCAGTGTCCTTCGAGGACTCCCTGTTTGAGGAGTGTTACTTCGAAGACGTCACGTCCAGCAACACGTTCTTCCGTAACTGCACGTTCATCAACACCGTGTTCTATAACACTGGTAAGGTGGCCAGTGGGTGTCAGCTCAAGGACTGGAACCTGGATGAAGGGAGAAGGAGGCTTCCTCGTCCCCTAGCTCACAGTTCTCAAGCTGAGAGTCTCCTGGAGCCTTGGGGTTACTTACTGGCTACCCTCAGTGGTTGGGAAATATAATGAACATTGGGCATTTTGATCGACTATGAGGAAAATGTCCCATTTCTTTACCTTTAGCTGTAATTATGAAAGTTCAGTGAGGTAATGTCAATGTAATTTTGAAGAGGGTAACTGGGTTATTGGGGAAAAGGAAGACAATAAAAAGGGATATTTAATAAGGCCAGCAGCAGGGCTCCTGTTTGTAGCCAGCTCGGGAGGACAAAAGGACAAATAAGAGACAGAGACTAGTAAAGCCTCAGACACGCCGTGCTTCTTGAGTACGGTCTGCTGAAAAGATTGCTAGTTCCCATGGTGATCTTATCTGATGCTTTGCAACGAGTGCCAGGGACTGAGTGAGCTGCGAGCCCCCAACTGTTAACGTCCACAAACGCAGCCAATCCCTAAGCCATAACCCGCTTCGGTCTCACTGCCCGCTCTGTGTCTTGCCCTCCTAGACCTGTTTAAGTACAAGTTTGTGAACAGCCGTCTGGTGAACAGTACGTTCCTGCACAATAAGGAAGGGTGCCCACTAGACGTGACAGGGACGGGCGAGGGGGCCTACATGGTGTACTTCGTCAGCTTCTTGGGGACACTGGCTGTGCTTCCTGGAAACATCGTGTCTGCCCTGCTCATGGACAAGATTGGCAGGCTCAGGATGCTTGGTAAGGGGGTGAGGGCGGGGTGCCAGCTGATCAGCATCGAGGCCACTGCAGCTGGGGCAGGCTGTCCGAGAGCGTCTCACCTCCAGCCGTGGAAGAGATGGGCCAGAGAGCTTTTCCCCCTGTCATGTTTTGTTCAGGGGTGCTGCAAAATGGGGGTGGGCCTGGCATAGAAGTTACTCTAGGGGGTTAAAGAGAATGACAGGCAAGTCGATACAGACTTTGAGGTTATGGGTTCGAAATTCAGCTCCGCCACTTACCTTGGGGCAGGCTCTGCCCTTTGAGCTCTCCCCTGCAACATAGGAAATGAAAACAGCACCTCTCTCCGAGGGCTGATGCCTCAGAAAGGTCCATCTGAGTCGTCAAGTTACTTGTCTCTTAGTTGGTTGAAATGAACGGCTGCCGCTGTTACTGATATTAACAAACGCAGGCAGGGGTCGAGGTACCTTGGGAAACAGCTACCCAGGGTTGTCGCAAAGTGAGCTGGTCCAAGCTGGGCCATGGCTGGGTTTCATTGCTCTCTCTTCTGGCCCCAGCTGGTTCCAGTGTGATGTCCTGTGTCTCCTGCTTCTTCCTGTCCTTCGGGAACAGCGAGTCAGCCATGATCGCTCTGCTCTGCCTTTTTGGGGGGGTCAGCATTGCATCCTGGAACGCGCTGGACGTGCTGACTGTCGAACTCTACCCCTCGGACAAGAGGTAGTTTGGAGTGGGGTGGGGCAGGGGAGGAGGTTTAGGAGCTACAGGAGGGGAGAAGTGGGGTGAAGTGGGGGGCTGAATGGGAGGACTATCCTTAGGGGCAGGACACCCCCCCTCCCGCTGAGTTTCCCCAGCAGGTGGGAGCTTTTGCGCTTACTCCTTGTACTTCTGGCTACTGACCTCATGCTCCTGTCTCCTTTCTCTCTCTTCTCCTGGTTTGTCTGTATTCCCACCTGTCCCCGCACCTCTCCACCCTTCCTCCCCTCTCCTGAACGCTGCCTGCCATCTTTCCTCACTTCACTTTTTCACCTGCCTGTCTTCCTTCTCCTGGGCCCTGACTGCCACGTGGCTTGGCTCTGGGGCCTCCTGAGCAGGACCACGGCCTTTGGCTTCCTGAATGCTCTGTGCAAGCTGGCTGCAGTGCTGGGGATCAGCATCTTCACCTCCTTTGTGGGAATCACCAAGGCTGCTCCTATTCTCTTTGCCTCGGCTGCTCTTGCCCTTGGAAGCTCTCTGGCCCTGAAACTGCCTGAGACCCGGGGGCAGGTGCTGCAGTGAGGAGGGTCTCGGGGCTCTAGGGGTGGCAGGCACACTGTGAGACCAATAATTCCTTTTCTCCCTCCCCTGCCCTGCCGTCCTGACCCTCACTCCCCTGTGTTTGGTGTCTTAGCTGTGTGTGCCTGTGTGCATGTGTGTGACCCCGACGGGCAGGGTCTACAGGGAAGGTCCCCTCATCCCACGTTTGGGATGAGGCACTCCCCACCTGCTGCCACCCCTCAACTTTGCACAGGAGAAGGTTGAGCTGCACCCTTCTCTCCCCCAGTGTTCGTGGGGGGCCCTTGTTTCCCTGATCCGGGGGTTCCAGAACTTCTGCCTCCCCTTCATTCCCTCTGCCTAGGCCCTGGTGAACCACAGGTATGGAGTTATGTTGGGGGCTGAGGCTTGGACCAAAAGAACTTCTTGAATGGGAAGGGCCTTGGGTGCCCTCTAACCTCCCAAGGATGCTGGGGAGTAGCAATAAACCTCAGCCCTCTGGCCTCCATTTTCACCTCACTGCAGGCTACAGATATGAAGCCTGGATTTTATGGAATTAGTTTTCTGATTCTTATTTATATATAAGTTCTGAGGCAGCTTAGCAGGACTGTGTGTGTATGTGTGTGTGTGTATGTGTGTGTGTGTGCCATGGGGCAGGGGTACCACTATACTGCTCAAATCTAAGCCCAGGGTAGTAGTTTCAGTGAATACACACACAACATTGTTTTTATTACCTCCCAGAATCTTCCATGTTGGAGCTGGGAGGGAGAAGCCAGGCTGGGATGATAGTCCTGCAATCTAGGGAGACCTGGGGGCACCTGACAAGGCCTCACTCTCCTTCCTCCTCCAGAGAGGTTCCACCCACTAGCCACAGCCCTCCCACCTGACCTGATCTCACAGGCAGGAACCGGAGGAAAAAGGGAAAGAACCAGGCATAAGGTCAAACCAGCAGATCCAAAAGCACAAGGAGTTGGGGCAGGGGCAGGAAGCAGGGGTCCTCCTCAGCCCTTCTCAAAGAGGCTGGGCAGTGAGGGACCCCCAATGCAGGGACCAGAAGCCTCAGTTTCCCCATCTCGCTGTCCACAGAACAGCCTCTGTAGGTAGAGCTGCCCCCGTCCTACCCTACTGTGTGGCTGCTTTCTTTGGTACTCTCCCCCGACTCCCTCCGTAGCTGTGATGTGTTGTAGTTTTTAGCTGTTTGTAAAATGTTAAAAAGTTAAAAGGAAGTTAAAAATAACCACACAAAAAAAGAAAATTCCAAATTCACCCTTCTCGCGCTTCGTCCGGTGCCCTCGACCCTAAGGCCATTCCCTGATTTTGTAACACTGAACCAGGTGGTGACTGTGTAACTCTGGTGTCTGTGCTCAAAGGACTGCCTTCTCCTCCAGTGCCCAGTGTGCGAGTGTGTACCCCTCCTCACCATTCCGTGGCTGGACGTAGCCCTCTCCCTTACATCCCCGGGGGAGACACATCCACTTCCTTGTCTCCTTGGGAACCCTAAACCTGATTCATTGATGTGAAAAATGAAATGAAAAATACTGCTGAAAAATAAAGGGTACCAATCCTTAGAATTCAAAGTGGCTCTGTCCGCTTCTTGCACCTCCACTCACATTTAACTGCCCCCCCCCCCGACAGTCTGGAAGATAGTGTTGGGGAAACAATTCCATCTCCAAAGCCAAAATAAACAACCCCCTCTATTACTATTCTTGACGTGTGGAATAGGGTGCCTCAAATCCACGTTTTGTTTAAGAACCATTTATTTATGGGGGCTGGAAAGGCAGCTCTATGAGTTAAGAGCCCTTGTTACTCTTGCGAGAAGCAACAAAAACATGTATTCTATGTGCATGAGCCTTTTGCTTGCACATGGGTCTGTGTACCCATCAAGGCCAGAAGAGGGCATTAGATCCCCTGCAACTGGAGTTACAGTTGGTTGTGAGTCACCATGTGGGTGCTGGGAACCGAACCTGGATCCTTGGAAGAGCCGAAAGTGCTGCGCCATCTCTAGCCCCGTTTTAAGCCATGTCTTTTGGGAATTCCTACTGCCTGCAGCTTGCCCTGGATTCCTTCACTCTAGTCCATTGCTGCTTTAACCAAGATACATTACACTTTTTCTTTTTGTGAGACAAGTCCCTAGTTAGCCCTGAATGGCCTTGAATTCAGAGAGATCTGCCTGCTGCTCCTCGTGCTGGGATTAAAGGCATGCGCCACCACACAGGGCTCTGAAGCCTTCAGTAACCTTCTACTGCCCAAACAGGTCCCATCTAGACACTGTTTACAGTCAGAAACGGTCAAGATCATATACTCAGACGTACGCACTTGCATTGCTGGGGTTAGACCCAAGGCTTCAGACAAGCTAGTCAAGTGCTCTGCCACTGAGGCACATCCGAGGCCCAAGCTATGGTCAGCAACACCTTTCTCTGGTAACCTCCAGGTAAGAGGCATTGGGAAGCTGCTTCTGAGCATCACCTGAGCTCCCCTTGAAAAACCAGGCAGTGTTTGTCTCCGTTCTTTTCCTGCTTCAGATGCAGGAATTTCTTTCTTTCCGGTGTAATTTTGGGATTCTTGTAAAATACCCTAATACTTCACTTCCTCTCGAATCCCTTCTTCTCACAAAACAAAACAAAACAAAAAAACACCTGTAGGGGCCTAACAGCTGCATAAACCTGATGGCCTCAGTTCTTGGACTCCCCAGAGTTGTCCTCTGACCTCTACATGAGCGCCATGGTGTGTCATGTACCTCCCATTACATACACAATAACACGTAGCTCCAACTTAACGGGTATTAAGAACACGGCTTTGACCTCTCAAGGCTGCCTCTCTTTATTTTCATGGCCCTGACTCATCAGGACCAGGCAGCCCTTCCTGACTAGCCCAAGCAGGGGCAGCTGTGAGTACCTGCCCTCTCCCTGGCTACCTTAGCTTTCACCGGCCGGGAGCTTCTTTGCCTCTGCATGGCGTAAGCTAGCAGAAAGGGTAGGGGCCCTGGTCCACACAAATCAAGGGATGACGTAGTAGTGACTTAGTAGTTTATTTTCATTTGGCCCATTCCGATCGTTGTTCTCCCAATCTGGGTATTAGGAGGTCCCTCGAGTTTTCTTGCTCCCACCTAGGCAGGGGGGGCTAGTGTCCAACTGTGGGTTCTCCCTCCACTGGGCGGGGGTCTTCGCCTGGATGGCCAGCGCGTGTACCGGTCCGGCCAGCTCCTCCGACAGCGCCGCGTGAACCAACCGGTGCCGTTGCAGGGGGCTCATCCCCTCGAACCGAGAGCTCACCACGGCCACACGGAAATGCGTCTCGCTGCCTGCTGGGACGGCGTGGCCGCCGCTCTCGTTGCGCAGCTCCAGGACCTCGGGGCTCAGGGCTTGCTCTAACTTGGCGCGGATAGCGGCCTCCACGGGCCCGCCGGCCGCCGATCCCGCGCTGGCCCGCGACACACACGCGCGCGTGGCCATGGAGACCACGCACCGGGCCAACTGCGCCCTCAGCATCCGCTGCGGGAGAGACGAAGGGCGCAGGGCTGAGAGCGGGGTCCACCCACCCTCCCCACGCACCCTCCCCACGCACCCCGGGACCGCCTCTGCACGGCGTGGCGGGCGAACGCGGCTCCTACGCCGGCAGCGGAGGGACAAGGGGCGATTGTTGGGACGGCCGGAGGAGCTCTGGGCACTAAGGGCACTGGGAGGGCATGGCTGGGAGCTGTGAAAATGGAGGATGTGCAACTTCGTCCTTTTGGCTGAGTCAGAGCCCTAACGTCCCCTCCAAACCCTAGGGAGGTACCTTTGCGCAGCCAGCGTTACCTTGCTTTTCGAGGCGTCGGGAAGCTCGCAAGGAAACGCAGTCCTGGTTGCGTCTGGTAGGCGTTACGTAGTACCCGGAGGTTTCATGGGAATTGTAGTCCCGGCTCCTCCCAACCGGTGAAGTCCTGAGAAATCCGGAATTAGAGCAGCGCAAAAACACAAGGGTAAAAGGATTTCCTGCAAATTTGGGATTGTTGCACCGGATCTGTTGTTTCTTGATCTTGTAACTCAAATAGCTTTATTCCTTTATAGTTAATTAATTAAAAACAAGATGTCATGTAGCCTCCAGCTCTCTAGAATGCCTGTTATTTCCTGATCCTCCTGCCTCTACCTACTGGGATTACTGTCCCATGTCACTGATAGAGTGCCTCCAAAGTAAAAACAGGATTCCTGTGCTCAATAGGTCAGCCACAACTCAGAGGGGGAATGTCTGCTGGGGCAGCCTATTTCCCAAGATAATCTGTCTTGCTTGAAGCCGATCATTCCAGGAAGAAGAAACTGAAGAACCTCATGTAGTCCCCTACAGCTGCATCAACTTCCTTATTCCCAAACCTCTCACTCACCCCTATATAGGGTCCCAAGCAGCTTTTTCCTCTTTCAGACCCCTTCGTTCCTGAGATAGATGTCCCTCTCTGTGTGCACTAATAAACAGGCTCACCTGTTGAGGTCAGACTCTGGTCTCGTTCTGCCTTCTGTCTCTTTACTCTGTACTCCTAAATCTAATAGTCACACCTGAGGATCCCAATTACTCTATTATACATACAAGAAGCCCATTCTATATACTAAACACATAATCATTGTGTGCCAGACCAGTGCTGGAGGCTGGAGAATAAAGCCAGGCCCTGCTCTTGGAGTTTACAGAACGTCAGAGGAACAGTGAGAGAGACATCGTGATACTGTGTGCCAAGTGTATGGGACTAAACACAGTTTACTGCAAGCATATTACCCAGATTTGGGAACTAAAGAAACTTGCTGTGAAGAGACACAGCAACTCTTATAAAGGAAACCATTTAATTGGAGTGGCTTACAGTTCAAAAAGGTTTATTAGTCCATTATCATCATTGAGGGGACCTGGTGACGTGTAGGCAGACATGATGTGGGAGAAGAAACTGAGAGTTCTAGATCTTCATCCGCAGGCAACAGGAAGTGAACTCACACTGAGCACATCCTGAACATAGGAAACCTCAAAGCCCACCCCCATAGTGACACACTTCCTCCGACAAGGCCACACCCACAACAACAAAGCCATACCTCCTAATAGTGCTACTCCTTAAGAGATTATGGTGACCGATTACATTCAAACTACTACATTCCATTCCCTGACCTCCTATAAGCTTGTAAAAATATCATAATGCAAAGTGCATTTAGTCTAACTTCAAAAGTTCCCATAGTCTACATAGTCTCAACAATGTTTAAAAGTCCAAAGTTCAAAGTCTCTTCTGAGATTTATGCAATCTCTTAACTGTAATCCCCTGTAAAATCAAAATAAAAAAATAGATCACATATTTCCAATACATAATGGCACAGGATATACATTATTGTTCCAAAATGTAGGGAAGGGTGTGTAGTGAGGAAACACTGGACTAAAGCAAGATCAAAAACCAGGGCAAACTCCAGACTCTGCATCTTCATGTCTAATGTTGAAATGCTCTTTAGATCTCCAACTCTATTCAGCTTTGTTGACTGCAGCAGACTTCTCTCCCTTGGTTGGTTCCACTCCCTGTTAGCAGCTTTCCTCGGCAGGTATCCCACGGCTCTGGCATCTCCAACATCTTGGGGTCTCCAAGGTAATCAGGGTTCCCCTTCACAGCTTCACACAATGGCCTGTTTACTAGGTCTCCATTCAGGGACACCTCTGACACATGCCTGGTCTCAGTGGCTTTATTCCACAACTCCTTTCTTCTATCCTTAACTCTAAACTATGTGGCCAAAGCTGCCAAGTTCTGCTGCTTGCTGGGGCTGGAACCTTGTACAATTACATTTTCATCAGCTTTCTGTTTTCCAAGGTTTCCTTCACTGCCTAAGCTTGGCTCTCCTGAGACTGGAACTGTAGACCAGGCTGGCCTCAACTCAGAGGTCCACCTGCTTCTGCCTCTGGAATTCTGGGATTAAAGGCATGCACCACCAGCTCCAAGCTTTTTTTAAATTCCTTTTCACAAGCTGGAAACTTAAATGGGTGGGACCTTACCCTGAGGTCACCACTCCCTTTTTTCCATTTCTTTTTTTGTTTGTTTGTTTTTTGTTTTTGTTTTTGGTTTTGGTTTTGGTTTTGGTTTTGGTTTTTGGTTTTTCAAGCCTGGGTTTCTCTGTGTGGCTTTGCGCATTTCCTGGAACTCGCTTTGTAGACCAGGCTGGCCTTGAACTCACAGAGATCTGCCTGCCTCTGCCTCCAAGTGCTGGGATTAAAGGCATGCACCACCACCACCTGGCTATTCCATTTCTTTATCTGTTTATCTCCTTGAACACAGGACTTAGTTCCATTCCACTTCCTGATGCTTTTTTTCTCCTCAAATTGTACATTTTGTATTTTTCCTTTATTGGCTTGCTCTTTTTCATTATAAATTCTTATAAGCATGAACACTAGTAACCACACGACAGAGTCTGTACTAGGCTGTTTTGAGCTTTCCTCTGCCAATGGAATTAATCCCAATCTCCCACTTTGGCTTCAGGCAGACTCTTTGGACAAGGGCAAAAAGCAGCCACATTCTTCATCAAAATGCCACAAGAACAATTTCTAGGCAACATACTAAAATTCTTCTCCTCTGAAACCTCTTGAGTCAGCCCCCACAGTTCAAATGACCCTCAACACCACTGTGTTCTATGCTCCTACTAGTATGCAGTGCTTAAAGCATTCAACTACTTTTCGAATCCACAATCCCAAAGTCCAAGTGCAGGCAGACGTGGTGCTGGAGAAGGAACTGAGAGTTCTACATCTTGATCTGAAGGCAACAGGAAGTGAACTGAGACACTAGGTGTAGCTTGAGCACAGGAGACCTCAAAGCCCACCCGCACAATGACACACTTCCTCCAACAAGGCCACACCTCCTAATTGTCCCACTCCATGTGAGCTTATGGGGACTAATTACATTCAAACTACCACACTTTTCAAGAGATTTCTAGAGAGCAGTCTAGAAGAAACAACAAGACTACTTTCTTACTTCATTTGGTCAGGATGTGGTAGCTAAATGAAATGAGACATGAATGTTCCAAGGTATGGCTGAGGAGAAGGTTTTTATTGTAGATATGAGGGAGAGAACAGCCAGAGGCAATTGGAAGAATCTAGAGCAGGAAGAAAAAATAGCAGACTGAACCAGGCCATGAGAAGAGAAGAAGAAGAAGGTGGAGAGAGAGAGAGAGAGAGAGAGAGAGAGAGAGAGAGAGAGAGAGAGAGAGAGGGAGAGAGAACCAAGAGAGCTCACGGCTGAAATGGCAGGGTCAGATATATAAGGAGTAGATGCTGGGGGAGTGAAGTGAAGCCCCTGGGCTGGGTGAGAAAAGCTGAGGGGAGCCACAGGTACCGAGCGAGCCTAGCCACTGTGCACTTTGGTGTGCTAACGGGCACCACCGTTAGCTATCGGCTTCTTTGGGACCTGCCAGTAGCCTTGCCATTGGCAGTGGGGTGGTCAGCTCTAGGCTGCTGCAACCTGTATCAGCCTGAGGAGTTTTTGTCCGGGACATCTACTCAGGGGAGGCCAAGTTCTTGACTTTGTTGCCGAAAAGAATTTCAGGACAGTCAGCATAACACAGACCTGGAGTTTATTTTACTTATTTTGTTTTATTATTATTTGCTTTTTGGAGACAGTTTTATTCTCTACATAGCCCTGGCTGTCCTGGAACTCCTTATATGTATCAGGCTGGCCTCAGACTTACAGAGATCTGTCCACCTGTGCCTCCCAAGTGCTGGGATTAAAGGCATGCACCACCACACTCTGCAGAAGTGGCATTTATTAAGGAGAGACGTTAACACCGCTTTAAGCAGAGAAGTTAACTGAAGGGCTGAGAAAGAGGCAAGTACACACAGGTGTGGGTTGTGAGCGTCTCAAGGGAATTGGCTGCATCTCTACATTAGCCTTTATATAATTTGGTGGCTTCTGAAGCTACATCTCTAAGAGTTGCTAAGGACTTTAAACGTGATCATAGGTGGTTTCTGAGATCCAACAGACAGCATTACAGCTGATAAAGTAAAACTCAGACATGAGGTTTGTACAAGTGAGTTAAGATACGCTTTTATTGCAAATACGGTTTATTGTCTTGTTTGTGAGATTTCCAGAAATCTGTAGTTTTAAGTCATAGAAATGCATGTAAGAAATATGCATGCTTAGGCTGTAAGCATGGCTCAGGGCTATTTTATTATCACTTGAAACATCTCTGTGTAAAAAGAACACTGTCCCCATGTAAGCAACCTTCTTAGCAAGTGTTAACCATATTGGAGCTCTTCACTAAAGATGTTGAGAAGCTTCAACTAGATTTTGGGGTGAGGCGTGCCTTTCCCTTCCCCGGTCCCCTTTACCTTTTCAGCCTTTCTTTCCTTCCTCAACCTCGAGTGCCAGAGCCAGGAAGAGGAAAGGTTTGGAGTGTCATTACTTCTGGAAGCATGAGGATGTAGGTATGGTTGGAGCTCTGGGGTCAGAGAAGACAGCATCCAGGGCGCAGGAAAAAGTCCTTTTTCTCCACTGACTAAAGAATTAAAAGGCAGGAAAAGTTCAAAGGTCAAGCAAAGCCAAAGTTTACTTAAAGAAGACAGTTTTATTAGTGGTTTTGTTTTTAAAACAAAGCCAAACAAATACCAAGGCAGGCAAGCTGCAACCTCAGCAGCTGCGTCAAGGAGGGTGGAGACACGCAGGAAAGACTAACTGCCCTGCCGCCTGAGGTAAGCCCGCCCCGAGGACAGCCACATTGTGGAGACCGGAGCTTCCGAGAAAAAGTAGGGAGCCCCCAGAAAAAGAACACACAAGTTCTGGACAGCATCTGAACGAAGGAATAAAGACGAGGTTGGACCCAACTGTCAAGTTCAAAGGAAATTCTGTTTCCCCAAATCCCAAAATGGCTATCTGTGGTGCCTATTAGCATACCAAAGCCCATGCTGGCCTCCGGGCTCCCTCCGGGCTCCCTTCAGGCTCCCTCCAGGCTAGCATCCTAGCTCTTCTCACCTCTTGCCCTACCCTAGACTCCCTCCAGCCCCCCAGCTCAGGGGCTCCCCCACTTTCCCAGCTACTCATTCTCCTTATGACCCTGCTATTTATTGATATCTTTCTCTGCCCCCTTCCCCTCCCCGCTCTGCCCTGCTCCTGCTTCTCCTGGAAGCCTGGTCCAGCAGACTTCTGGCCATGTCTTCTCTCTCTGCTCTGGACTCTTTCAGTTCCCCTGGCTGTTCTCTCTCTCATATCTATAATAATAAAACCTCCCCCTAAACCATTCCATGGAGCAGTCATGTTGTCAGGTTATACAACAACAGAACTTCATGGCTGCTTGTGTGTGTGTGCGTATGCGTCCGTGTGTGCGTATGCGTCCGTGCGTGCGTGTGTTGGTGATTATAGGAAGGAAAAGAATATCATCTCATTAAAGAGATAGTTATTCCACCTATGTCTTTAAGAAGGCTTAAGGTAAACCTGGCTTGCTTGCTTTTCTTCCTTCCTTCCTTCCTTCCTTCCTTCCTTCCTTCCTTCCTTCCTTCCTTCCTTTCTCTTTTTCAATTTTTTTGAGACAGTCTTTCTCTGTAGCCCTGGCTGTCCTAGAACTTGCTCTGTAGACCAGGCTGGCCTCAAGCTCAGAGATCCACCTGCCTCTGCCTCCTGAGTGCTTGGATTAAAGGTGTGTGCCAGCACTGGCCAGCTGAGCCTGGCTTTCTAAGGATGGCCTTGCCTCACCCAGGGGTGATCCGTTGTCCAGGTGGTTGAATAGCCTTAACTGGATTATCAGTTCATGTATGAGCAGCTTGGAACAGGACAGAGATTTCATCTTCTTGACCAGAAGAAGCCAGTTTTCCCTTGATGGGTCTTTACTGCTGCTGTACCATCTGAGTGAGTGGGCAGTAGTGGGAAGAAGAGGCAGCGGCCAGATCCTGCTGGATTACAGATCTAGGTGATTACAGATGGCTTTCTTAGGAGATTTTCTCTCTCTAGCCCTTAGGTAGCAGTTGAAAGCTAATGGTTTTAGAGATAATGTAATAAGGTGACACATTTCTTTCATGTCACACACACACACACACACACACACACACACACACTCTTCCCAATTTTTCATTTTGAAAAATTTCAGTCCTTGTCCTGGAAAAGCAGCTCAGTGGTTAAAAACACTTTCTGCTCTTCTCGGGGACCTGAGTCCTGGACGCCACCCACGTCAGGCGGCTCATGACCACTGCTTCTGGCCTTTGCAGGCACCTTCATGGACACGCCCACACGCACACACAGACGCATAATACCAATAAAAAAAATAAAACAAATGAGAGCGAGGCATGCAGGCGGAGGTCACTCCTCAGTGACAGGGTCCTCAGGGGGACGGTCAGGAGGTAAGAAGATAAAGGACACAGAAAGCTGGGGTAGCAGGTCTTGCGTAAGCCATGTCTCATGCCAAGCCAGGTCATTAAGAAGTATCGTATCTTATATACTATTTGCAGAAGAAAATGGCCAAGGTCAGCAGAGAGCTAAGTCAGACAATGTTGGCAAAAGAAGGCAGGATACCTCAGACACATCTGCCTTAGGATAACCACAGCCCTTGGTGGGGTGGGGGTGGGGAGGGGGGAGTCCTTTTCCCAGGAACTGAAACTGTAATTCCTTTGAGGCCCTGGCTCCACCCTAGATCAGACCTTGCCAAGTCTGCCCCTAGGTAAGGACGCAGAACTCCTGTTCCCTTTGTCCTTTCATCCGGGTCTCTGAGAAAGCCTCCGATCAGTCTGGCTTCCAACGATGACAAACCCAAGAAGCAATCAATGCCTTCTCCTTTCTACCAGGTTTGCTGCTGCTGCTGTTGTTGTTGGTCTGTCTGTTTTGTGGATTTCTGTGCAGTCTGAGGTGGGTGTGCTGGGGCCTGGTACTAACTGTAACCCCAGGCTGGTTGGCCTCAAACTCACAGTCTCCCTTCCTCTTCCTCAGCCTGGGCTGACAGGCTGATCCACCGTGCTCAGAGCCACTGTGCCTGGCTTAGACTCACCACTTCGTACATTTGGATACTCACACATGCATTTGCATGTCTAAGTACTTTATGTACTGTTGGAGCCCATGTAGTTTTCCTAGTGGCTTTACTCAGCAGGTCTGCATAAAGAGGATGATTGGACTACGGGCCTGAGGACCAGGTGTCTGGGATGGTCTGCACTTGGCTGTGCTGGGGGAGGTCGTTAGCTCCACCCCTTGTCATTCCTTTAAAAACCCTTTAGCAGAGACAGTCAGGACCCGATGGATTAGGATCCAGGCCCTCTCGAGGCTATTCTGTATTTTCTACCTTTTTCTCTCCCCTCTATTCTTCTATGTAATATTTCCTCTTGCTTCTACTCAAGAGAGTACTCTGGGGAAATGTGGGGGTGGGGGATGGCTCCCCACAGTGTACACTTAAGACATGTTTTTATACTTCTGTTTTGCTAAGCAACTTGAAAATAACTTTTACATACCTAAAGTGGCCCAGCCTGGATGTCCTGAGGGCTTGATACAACCATAATACTGATCGTCAGATCCAAGATATTTAACACGCAATGACATTTTCCCTAGCCTCTGAGACATTTAAAACTTTCAGAAAAATGACAGTATTTGAAGGGTCCAGGAATATAGGAATATAAAATTGTAAGCCTAAAGAGATGAGAGCTGACAGCCAATAGCTCCGTAGCTATCCAAGGTTAACTTTCAACAAAGGCTTTTTCTGCCTTACGGCCAGCTCCTTTGTCAGCAGCCAGGGGTTAACTTTTAACGATAACCCCCCTGCTTCTTACCGCCAAAACCTGCCGTGGACCAAAGTTAACTTTTAACAGTTGTTTCTACGCGACTCCTAGCATACATCCCATCCCATAACCTTTATCTACTGCCCCTACGTGAATTTCTGCCTTGCATTGTTTTGTATCCTTCCCAGCTACAGGGAGTACAGTCATGTCAGAAAAGCTGCAGGCTTCTGCGAATCTCATTAAGCAAAAACCCTGTGAGCAGAAATTGTAAATCCTAAAATGTAATAGGTCTCTAAGTTTGAACTTCGAAATTGTAAAAATTCTTTTGTCCATACCTAATGCTTACTTCTTACTATAAAAAATAAAATAATAAAATAAAATAAATAAAAATATTTTTACTATTTGCTATATATACACTCACATGTCCTCTAAGAACCAGGATGCCATCCTACAAGACCGTTCTCACACCTCACATAATGGAGACTCATAGAACCCACCTATCTAATGCCCAGCTGATAACCCAGTCTACCCAGTCCTCTCTAGTGGTTGCCATGCTTTGACGGCTTCCTCCAAATTCGTGTTCTATCTTAGTCCTTGTGGTAGTAGTATTACGACGAGGTGGGGCTTTAGGAGTGATGAGGCCATGAGGGTGTTGCTCTCAGAATGGATTAGTGCCTTAGAAATGGGCTGGAGGAAGCAAGGCCACTCCTCCAGCCCTTCTCAAAGACATCTGGACAGTGTCATCTTGAGAAATGGCCTTCACCAGACACTAAGTCCGTCAGCAATTTGACCTTGGCCGTCTGTCTCTAGAACTTAAAAAAAATATCCTGTTCTTTATAAATCACTCCGCCAGTGCTATTTTGGTGCAGCAGTACAATAGACAAAGGCAGCGTCCCATCCGATGCTGAATCTTTGGAAACGCAGTCAAGGATCACGCATTGCACTTACTCGGCTTCAGACTCCCATTTTGCAAAGATCACCGTTTACAGTGTGGAAAATGATGATAAAAGAGGCAAGAAATGAAACAGGGAGCTGAGCTGGGACGTTAGTGCAGCTGCCCAGGTGAGAGAGATGGCCTTCTCAGGGAGAGAGGGCACGGCCACTGCCGCCGCCTGCAGCAGTCTGTCTTCTTCCCGGGGCCCTGCCTCAGATTCAGCTGGGATTCCCATGTCACCTCAGAAGAGAATTTCAGGCTGAGCTAGAATGAAGGTGAGCTGGAGCTGGAAAGGAGGAGCTTTGGCACAGAGTGGGAAGCAACACTCAGGTGTGTTCCTGAGCTCTAGAGAGTTCCGCTCAAGTGTCTTTCCATGTGAAGGACTTTGATGTCTTCTGAGGTTAGGTCTCACAGTTGCTGAGGAACTGGAAGGAGATCACAGAGTGGTCCCTAAGGAGCAATGACTAGATCACAGCTGATAAAGCAGGACACAGGCAAGCTAAGGTGTCTTTACTGTAAACAAGAAAGATTTTACAATTAAAACCTTAATTGTAAGATTCCCAGAAACGTTTGGATTTTCACATTTACATCTGGGAAAGGAATAAGATCACATTCAAATGCCATATATACAAATAGCATGCTTCATTGCTATTTCAATATTCTTATATGAAACATCTCTACATAAAAGGAATGTTGCCTCCAAGTAGGCAACCTCCAGGTTTTGACAGCAGGTTTTGACAACTGTCCTGGAGTGTCTCCATCTCAGCTCCTGAAAGACTTGAACTAGACTTGGAGTCAGTGACTCCTTTTCCTTCTTACGTCCCCTGGATTTCCCCTTTTTATCTATCTGCCCTATCTCAGCCTGAGCCAAGGTGGTAGTAGAAATGGAGAGACACTGTGACCATAAGACATTCCAAGAGGAAAACACACGGGTTGTGGCGATAGATTATGAGATGGGAGTGCTACAGTGATTTTCCTTTGTGCATCTGAAGTTATAAAATAATACAGACGATGCCTGTATGTGCCTTGTCCATCTCTCTCTCCTTGTGGTTCTGTTTCTCTGGGGGTTCCTAGCGTTTTACCAAAACACTTAAAAATCCAGACACTTTGGTACATAACAACCAGAATGAAAATGATTACAGTCCCACGACCCTTACCCCCGGATCCACGGCTGCTCTCCAGCTGTCTCTTCCCTCAATATTCTGGACTAGTCCCTCAGTTTAGACTTTTGCAGCTTGACTATTTTCCTTTGGAGGTAGAGCTTTGGAATGCTGTTCAGGCTCCATCTCTGAAGGAAAATAGTCCATCTATCAAGCTCCTGAGCTCCGGACAATTCTCCTGTTTCAGTCTTCTGAGTGGCTGAGACTGTCATGGGAGCTGGAGGCCCAGCCTTATATTGCCACCTGGTCTTTGGAGTTCTAACTTTTGCTTATGTTAGGATCCTTGATTTATGTTGTAGAAAAGAATTTCAGGACCAGTGAAATAAAAGTTGGAGTTTATTCAGGAAAGTTTTTTTTTGTGTGTATGTGGTTTGTTCTTTTAAGGTGTGTGTGTGTGTGTGTGTGTAAAGCTGGGTATGGTGGTATACCTTTAATGCCAGCACTGGGTAGGCAGAGGCAGGCAAATCTCTGCTAGTTCAGGGCCAGCTAGCCTGGTCTATGTTACAAGTTCCAGGCCAGCCAGGACTATACAAGTGAGAGACCTTTTTTGTTTGTTAGTTTGTTTGTTTGTAAACACAGTTTCTCTGTGTAGTCCTGGCTGTCCCGGAACTTCCTATGTAAACCAGGCCAGACTTGAACAGAGATCAGCCTGCCTCTGCCTTCTGAGTGCTGGATAAAGATGTGTGCTGTCACACCCTGGCGGTGAGAGACCTTGCCTTAAAAACAAACAAACAACAACCCAGACAAACTAAAACTGCATCCATACTGACCAGTTACAGACTTTTTTCTTCTCCAAGCAACATAGTATAACAGCAATTTCCATGACACTTACACAGTATTAGGCATTATAAGTAATTTAGAGATGACTTCAAGTAAACACATTATGTCCAAATATAAGAACTGGGTGTGGTGACACAGGCCTGGAATCCCAGCTACTCAAGAGGCTGAGGCAGGAAGATCTCAAATTCAAGGCTTACCTGGGTTACACAGTGAGTTCAAACCCAGCCTGGGCAACTAAGTGCACCCCTGTCTCAAAAATAACAAAAAGGGTTATCTATAACATGGATCAGTGTGAAAGTGTTTCTTTAGCTGCTCTGTGACAGACTTTTCCTGAAACACCATGACAAGTAACTTGGGGAGGAAAGGGTTTATTGGCTACACTTCCACATCACTGTTCATCACAGAAAGAAGTCAGGACAGGAACTCACACAGGGCAGGAACCTGGAGGCAGGAGCTGACGCAGAGGCCATGGAGGAGTGCTGTGTACTGGCTTGCTTGTTCCTCGGGGCTTGCTCAGCCTGCTTTCTCACAGAACCCAGGACCATCAACCCAAGGATAGCACCACCCATAACGGGCTGGGACCTCCCTCATCCATCACTAATTAAGAAAATGCTCTACCAGCTTTCCTACAGCCCAGTCTTACAGAGGCATTTTCTAAACTGGGACTCCCTCCTCTCTGAAGACTCTAGCTTGTGTCAAGTTGATATGTAATGTTAGACCTGAGAAAAACAAATTCCATGACTATCTGATTAAGAAAGCTGCATTTAGAGGTGCACAAGGGACTGGCCACATGGCTGCCTCCCCCTAAGTCGGGACTTTTGAGGTCCCCTTTATTGGGGAGGGTTAGGTTGATAGAAAACAGCTGTTGAGATAATTTGGCTGTTAATACCTGGACAAAAGAGTGTGTGTGTGTGTGGGGGGGGGACTTAGGGCTCCCGGTTGCCTGTGGCGTAGATAAGTGTAATAGAAAACAACTGTCGGGATAATTGGTTGTTAGAAAGGAGGCAATAAAAATAAAGCCGGTGGTGGTGGTGCATGCCTTTAATCTCAGCACTCGGGCCACAGATCTCAGAGCAAGTTCTAGAATAGCCAAGGCTACACAGAGAAACCCTTGTCTGGAAAAAAAAATGCAAGAATCCATCATGTAGAAAGGGAGCCATCAAGGTATCAGGGAAGACACATTTTCGTAAGGCAAAAGGGCAATCATATATCACAAGTTCAGGAGTTTCAGAAGGCCAAGTTTCAGAATACATCCATGGGGGTCACAAGTTCAGCGTAGGTCGAAAAACATGGTTTGCAGGATACATTATTAGGCTTAAGAGACAGAAACTTGTTCTTGTAAGGTAAGGAGACTTAATAACAACACGGCTCCTGTTTTGGTTTCATAATAACTAGTCTGTAGTTGGAAAGTTTCTCTGGTCCTGCCCCACCCTGTGGTCAGGACGAATCTCTCCTACCCGCATCCAGCAGCTGCTTGATCCCAAGTAAACACACAGAGGCTTATATTATTTGCAAACTGTATGGCCTATGGGTCAGGCTTCTCGTTAGCTAGCTCTTACATCTTAAATTAACCCATTTCTATTAATCTATGTTTTGCCACGTATTCTGTGGCTTTACCAGTCTGTGGGCATCTTGCTTCTCCTTTGGTGGCATCTGGCGTCTGTTCTGCCTCTGCCTTTCTTCTTCCTGTCTCTCTCTCTTGGATTTCCTGCCTGGTTATAACCTGACTCGCCATAGGCCAGAGCAGCTTCATTATTAACCAATCATAGCAACACATATCCACAGCATACAGAAAGACATCCCACAGCACTAGTCAGAACATCTGGGGAGACAAACACACACATCTACTCACCCCAGACAGAGAGCCCAAGACAAATCAATGTGGCCAGATCACCAATGTCCAACTTGGTGAACCAATTAGTTTTATTGGGGTTACTTATAAGAATATGGGCAAGGAGTTACTGACATGAACAGAAATGACTCAAAGGCAGCTTCATCACCAAAGCCCACCCCAGCATGAGTGACAGCTCACAATCTGGAAACCTAGAGCATGCTGCATAGCATATAGGCAGCTCAACAGGTTGGAGAATGTAGGTGGAAGTTTCTCTCCCACCTGCCTGTTCCCAAATACCCAGCAGCCACTTCCCAAATAATTGACTCAGAGGCTTAATATTGTTTATAAATGCTCAACTGGTAGCTTAGACTTATTACTTACTAGGTTTTACATTTAAATTAACCCATAATTCTAATCTATGCTTAGCCACGTGGCTTGGTACCTCTTCTCAGTTCGACATTCTCATCTTGCTTCCTCTGCATCTGGCTGGCGACTCCTGACTCTTCCTCCCAATCTGCTTGCCCTGCCTATACATCCTGCTTGGTTACCGGCCAATCAGCATTTTATTAAACCAGTTCCAGTGACAAATCTTTACAGTGTACAAAAGCATTATCCACAGCATGAGCGTGTCTTTTCCAAGTGACTTGGCTGGTCTAAACCTTTCCCAGGCAGATCAGCTGGTTTCTGCTTCTTGTAGGCAGCTGGTCTGTATCTGAGAGTTTTTGTAGCTTGGCTTCTCAGAGAGTCACTCTCAGCAGTCTTTACTGCTTACTCTCGGGAGGGAGGGACCTAGTGAATCTGGTCGGTTTCAGGGACTTCCTGAAGCTATTTTGAGTTACTTCCTGTCTGAAGTTTCCCTTCAGGATGGAATGTATTAATCATAGAAGAAACTGTTACACAACACTATGCATACAACCCTAGGTTTAACCCCTAGCACTGAAAAACAAACAAACAAAAGAAGTGACAAAATACTATATCATTTCATAAGCCACTTGAGTGCTGTAGTATTGATACCCATACTGGAACCAATCCCTTGAGGGATGACTGAGTGTGGAGGGTTTGCATTATCTGAGGTTCCAGGTATCAACTGAGCATCTTGGGATGCTTCTCTTTCAGGATAGGGAGGACCACTATATTTTGAGTGTAAGTAATTTTTTTTTGTTTTTCATTAAAGTTTTGTCCACTAATGTTAGCATTTGGGAAGTATACTGGAGGTGTCTTTTAGTCTGGTGTTACTGAAGATGAAACACAATTCCTGGGGTATGTGAGTGTGCCTGGGGGTGTATATGAAGTCACCCGAAGAGAAAGCATATGGTCAAAAAAGAATTGTGATGCCAACTTTATGTTTAAAAGTTTAAAATTACTGTGCTTAAGAGAACTATAAAGCAAAATTGTTTTTGTAATTGTCTGATCTTATATAATTTTAACAAAAGTGTTGTTTACGCAAGATATTAGATCATAAGGTTAACTGTTGTTTCTGCTTCTGTAAACAAAAGCTTGTTTTGTTCCAGATAACCAAGGGTTTGCAAAATGTAGCCTTCTTCTTGATGTAAGCAGAGTGTAACTTTATGTTCTTTGCTTATATATGTAGTTGGAATTTTCTTTAGGCTGTCAATCAGCTCCCAAATAAAGACATGGAGATGTATTATTAATTGTGAATGTCTGACCTTACCTTAGGCTTGTCCCACTAGCTCTTTTAACTTAATTTAACCTGTTTCTATCCAACTACATTTTGCCTCTGTATGTCCTGCTTTCCTGATTCCTTCATGTGTGGCTGGCTGACTCCTGGCATCTCTTTTTCTTTCTTCCCCACCTAAATTCCTCCTACTAGTTATTCTCCATGCCTGGAAGTCCCACCTGTACCTCCTCCCTTGCTATTGGCCATTCAGCTTTTTATTAGACCAATCAGGTGCCTTAGGCAGGCAAGGGAAAACAGCAACACATCTTTACATAGTTAAATATTCCGCAACATAAATAAATGCAACACATCTTTGAGTAGCTAAACAAATATTCCGCAGCATATATAAAAACCTCTGACTAAAATGGCTCATAATCTTGAGTCTTGGGTATAGACCTGGCACAAGAATCTGAATAAAAGCCTCTTCTTTGTTAGAATTTGTTAACTGTCAGACTGGCGAATCTCTGAGTGACCCCAGACCCATAACAGAATCACAAAGAAAGAAAAGGGAAAAGAATAGAAATGTTTACTTGAATGACAACCCTGGCTAGTGTGTGAGGAATGTATTTGAGGTAGCATGGGACAAGAGGAGCCTTTGTCAATATTGTGAGTGAAAGGAAGTTGAGTGAAGGCAGGCCACACTCTAGGTGGTCATGACTCAAAGGCCACAGAAAGGCTCGATCATTCAGATCAAGGCCTGGAGACTTGCTAATCCCCAGTGGTAGGGAATACTGGGGAAGCTGAACAGATGACATTTAACTATCTAAATGGGCATAGACAACTAACCCATGGAAAGAGGCCTCCAGCAGAGGACATGGCATTTACTATATTCTAAATGTGTGAGGTCAAGTTCACGGTGAGCATCCTTAGGTGTTCAGTAGGATGTATCAGATGGAATATCTTGGACTTGGTGGCACATGTCTATGACTCTGATGAGTAGAAAAGGCTGAGGTAAGACCGGGCAATACAGTAAGACCTGTATTAATAACCAGAAAATGCACTGGGTGGATAAGTACGACTGGAAGGAGCCAACATTATTACTGCATTTGCAAAGAAAGTTTTGTGGGGCTTCTAGAGTGTTTTTCTTGTTTGAAGGCTTATGATACTGGATCATTTTAGCATTTTAAAAGTTAAACTTAACTTTTAGGATGACTATAAATGTATAATGGCCAGTCATTCAATAAAAATGAATGAGTAAGAGAAGTATATTAAAACAACTTAAACAGAAACATAAAGATGTAACAAATATGTCCAAATATCCACCTCAGTTACTCACAGTCACCACATACACATTACTGGAATGAACTTGACAAGCAAAAATTGTTTTTTTATTTTTTGTTTATTCAGTCCTTTTAAAAGAAAATAATTTAAGTGTAAACCGTGTATAGTAAGCTTATTGTCTTTGTTTTCAATAAATTCATAGTTGCAATACTATCTTATTTGCTGAAGGGTCTGTCTTGAGCAGATCAAGATATTTTAGGTATTAGGTCCTGAGAAATTATGGTGGACACCTTGTGTGGCCACAACACACAACAAATACCTGTAACATGAGGGTTGGGGTGCCCAACAAGCCACTCACTGTCCCCCCATGATATGACATCACTTTATTATTTGTTCACTAACTTTTGTGTTCGTTATTTACACATACAAAATTCAGGAATCATGACCATGCAGCTTAGTTGTGCTTGAGTGGACCGTATGAAGAGACAGGAAATCTCCAGTGCTTCAGAAGGCACCCAGGGAGTCAATACTACTGGCTCACAGGGAACCGTCATCAAATCTTTCTTTTGTAAATGTTTATTTTTACTAAAATCTTTCTAATTTTTCATGTCTTTTTTTTCCTTTTGTGACCCACTGAGTTTAACTGCTATTGGTTATAGGAGCATGGGTGAGGGGTTACTTGCAGGAAAATGGAACTTATCATCGGCTCCAGAACTGAAGAAAATGTCTCTCTTTCTCTCCTCCCACAACCTTTAAATACTATAGTTTTTAGGGCAGGGTGACTCTCCTCAGCACCCCACCTCCAATATTTTTTTAGAGACAAGAGTCTCATCTATCCCAGGTTAGCTTCAAACTTGCTTTGTAGCCAAGGATGGCCCTGGACTTCTGATGCCACCTCCTAATTTGCTAGGATTACAGGAACGAACCACATGCCCCTTTTGTGGGGTGCTGGAGATCCGACCCAGTGCCTTGTGCATGCTAGGCAAGTACTCTACCAGGCGAGCAATAGTCCAGCATTTGGTGGCATTTGGAAAGTGTTGTGGAGTAAAAACAAATATTGTAGAAAAAAACAAAAAACAAAAACCATGAATTCTCTAAAAGTTTTGTTTAATTAATTTACATCAAAATAGTTAATTACCTACTATAAGCCAGGTAGAAGGAATCACTAACTATTGTCACAAATATAAAGAGGACATGGAGGCGAAATAAACATTAATAAAAGGTAGAGGGGCAAATGCTGTCGCTAGGATGTGAACGGAGCTGTGTGGACATTGTGTGTGGAAATGGGGCCCTCGCGGAGGATGTGGGGCTGGAACTGGACGGGGGACAACTTTCGGGTCAAGAGAAGGGAGCCAGGCAACTGAAGGCTCAGCGCAGGAGCTGTGGAAAGGCCTGGCTCATCTCACGAGTGGACTGCCGTGCAGCGAGGAGAGAGAGGAGGGGAGGGGAGGGCCGGGGAGGGGAGGGCAGGGGAACAAGGTAGAGCACAAAATAAATGTTTGCTTAATTAAATTGCCTGGGAAGGAACTCAGCGGCCTTTGGCAGATAATCCCCGCAGCATCAAAGGGAAACAGCCTGTTAGTGATGGTGTGCACTTAGCAAACGGCCTGTTCTGTCTGTTCTAGGAAGGCTCCGATTAAAATGCTGGGAAGGGAGTTCTAGGGAGCAACAGACAATAATGGGGCCTGATACATACTGGCCTATGTAAACTCACCTTAAAAAATTATGTACGAAATTTAAAGTCTCAAACTAACTCTCTTTTATAGAGGAGGAAAGTGATGGCGTGATGGTGGACAAGTGACTTCTGTAAGTCCCCAGAGCCACATGAATGGCCAGGCCTCTCCCCTGAGGACCTCTAACCGCTCTAACTGCTGGACCCTGCCCCCACCCTACAGAGTAAAAAGCCCAATCTCTGGACTTGCAATCCCATCAATTGCCACCCTGGAAAGCTCCACCCTGGAAAGCTCCACCCCCTCCCAAGACATCTACAGAAGCCCTCTATCCTGTTCAGTTAGTTACTGTTTCTTGCCTGAGGAGAGGCAGCCACCCTTCTGGCTTTTTCCCTCCCAATAAACATCTAGTGTGAGGTTTGCTGTACAGTGTGACTTTGTGATATTCCTTGGCTCCTGGCTGCCAGGATACCTTTCCATCCGAGCTGTACTGTTTGTAACTTCATTATGCCCAACATCTGGTTAGCGAAAGATTATGAACGAAGTCATAAAGAGTATATTCTTTGAGTCTGGAAAACTTGGGTTAGTGAGTGAGCACGTGACCTTCAACAAGGGCCTAAGTCCCCGTGAGTCCCTTTTCCTTTATCTGTCAAACAGAAAATGATATCCACTTTGTAGCCAGCCTCTAGCACAGAGGTTTGGCAGTCCCTTTTCCTCTAGCCTTCTTCCTAACATGGCCACTGAGAAGAAATCCAGAAGTTCGAGGAAAGGGGGACAGAGGCCCTTCAAGCAGGGCCTTACAAGGTGTCCGGGCTATGTGTGGGTGTTCCCTGTTATCTGGGTTTTGTTCTCGACCCCAAGTGTCTCAAAAGTTGACAGCGTTAGAAGCTGCGTAGTGGAATGGCTTCTTATGCTAACAAAATACTCTGGAAGGAAAAGTTTAGAATGAAAGTATAACTTCAGCATTAGATACATTTCCCATAACAGGCTCTCATTTTAAAAACTCCTATTTTTACTTTTTTTTTTCCCCCTGAGACAGGGTTTCTTTGTGTAGCCCTGACTGTCCTGGAAATTGCCCCGAGATCCACCTGCCTCTGCCTCCTGAGTGCTGGGATTAAAGGTGTGCACCACCACCGCCCAGGGATTCATTTTATGTGTATGAATGTTGTATCTGCCTGCATGTATTTCTTGGTGCCCACAGTCAGAAGAGGGTGTATGGATCCCTTGATACTGGAGTTACACATGGTTGTGAGCCACCATGAGGGTGCTTGGAACTGGACCCAATTCTGCAAGAGTAGCAAGTGCTCTTTCTCTATATTCTTAACGTTGGAGAAACACAACACACTCCCATCATAAATGTCACATGTGAACTCTGTGAATCATACCTTTCTGTAAACTCTTTCACTTTCTTTTCTTTTCTTTCTTTCTTTTTTTTTTTTTTTTTTTTTTTTTGAGATAGGGTTTCTCTGTGTAGTTTTGGTGCCTGTCCTGGATCTCGCTCTGTAGACCAGACTGGCCTCGAACTCACAGAGGCCTGGTTCTGCCTCCGGGTACTGGGATTAAAGGCGTCTGCCACCACTGCCCGTCACTTTCTAAAATGAAATGAAACCATCAAAAAAGGATTAGGATTATTTTCTGAATTATGCTACATTTTACTTACTGAGGAAACACCTTCATTGACTTTTTTTTTTTTTTAATTTTGTGTAGCCCAGGCTAGTCTTGAACTCCTGGCAATCTTCATACTTCAGCCTTCTAAATGCTGGGGTTAGACTTGTGACCTCATGCCCTATGACTGGATTTGGGCATTCATTCCCCAAGTGTGTAACAACATCCAGGCTAATTTCTATAGCTAACATTAATTCAATTCGCATAATTCACTAGCCTTCTGCCATTTCTAGACATTTCATCGTTTGTATTAGTGTTAATGACCCGTATTGTTCATTGGCCAGTGGCGCACATTCAATAAATGCCAGTTGACGGGCTGGAGAGATGGTTCAACAGCCATCGAGAACGCTGGTTAGTCTTTTAGAGGACCAAGGTTCGATCCCCATCATCCTAACAGCTGTCTGCAATTCTAGTTCCAGGGGATTCGAGGCCTTGCCCACCGCTGGCACCAGGTGCAGGCAAAACACCCATACACATAAAATAAATAAACTCCAAAAAGAATGAGGACGAGAAAGAATATTAGAAGAGAGCTAAAAGGGTAGAATTGACCTCTATTGTCTTCTTTATGAGCATACTGCCGTCACAGGATTACCAAGGAAAGGGCGAGAATCTTGCTGAACAGGGGGCCGGAGGAGACACTGGGAAGGAAGAAACAGAGGGTTTCCAGAAAGATTTTAAAGGAAAGGTGCTGGGGTGGAGGTGGTGATAGGGGACAATCGTTAAGCCAGAGTCTGCAGACGGAACGATTCATTGGGAGCTGTCGCTGGAATCTTTGGGAAGAATACGAACTGGAAAAGGGCGGGTTGATGTTAAGGAAGTAAATGACAGCATTACGCTGCTGTGACAAAGGCAAGATTAGATTCTATCTTGGTACCTGAAAGTTTGTGGGCGCAATCCTTGGGAGAGGGCAAAGGAATGCGGAGCTCAAGTTCAAATGCTGTAAGGTGCTTGTTGAGACAAACAGTTAAGTATCTGGTAAGCGTTGGTTGATACAGCGGTCGGAGATAGAGAAGCGGGTCTGGATTAGCTGGAAGCGTGTAAACCTTCCCAGAGTGGAGAGCTGGGGATAGATAGGACAGTTCGGCTAAGCTCGTGGATTTAGAAGTAGGGAGAGAACAGGAGCAGGGTTAAGAAAATCGGAGAAAAGATCCAAAGAGGGAGCCATGTTGAAAGCTAGGGGAACAAGAAACGTGGCGACAGACGCCTCCCAGAGGGCAAAGAGGAGAATGGCACTCGCATCCAATCCTCGGCCAAACGATTCCGAGGAGCACAGAGGTGGGGATTGGGCGAGCCACAGACGAGGCTAAGGGAGGCGACTTCTTCAGTTCCCTTACGGAGGCTGCCTATGAAAGACAGGAAAGGTTAGCCCTGAAGAGTAATGCAAAGCTTCAGGGGAAAATCCCATACTCTTGAGGGGAGTGGCTGTCGCCTTTTGTGCTCTTGGAGGAGGGAGGCTTTTTGGATTTTCCAGCTCTGAACTGGGCAAACCAAACCCTTATAAGTTACCATACTAAAATAAACAGCTCCGCGAAAGTCTTCTGCCTTTAAAAATCCTGGGGTGTGAATAGGGAGCTTTAATGTGGCGCTTATCGATTGGTAAGTTTAAAAAAAAAAATCCGTCATTTCCGGTACTGTAGGATGTAAACCATTGCGTCCAGCTCCTGCTCTCCCATTGGCTGTTCGAGGCAGCTCCGCTTTCAGCCAATCAAACTACTATTCCTTCACCCCTCCCGGCAGATCTTATAAATTACACCAAATTGCTTCACCTTTCCATATCCTTTGCTTGAAAAAGCAGCCGTTATTGCCTATTCCGCCATCATGTCTGGTCGCGGCAAGCAAGGAGGCAAGGCCCGCGCCAAGGCCAAGTCGCGGTCGTCCCGCGCCGGCCTGCAGTTCCCGGTGGGGCGCGTGCACCGGCTGCTGCGCAAGGGCAACTACGCGGAGCGCGTGGGCGCCGGCGCGCCCGTGTACATGGCGGCCGTGCTGGAGTACCTGACGGCCGAGATCCTGGAGCTGGCGGGCAACGCGGCCCGCGACAACAAGAAGACGCGCATCATCCCGCGCCACCTGCAGCTGGCCGTGAGGAACGATGAGGAGCTGAACAAGTTGCTAGGGGGTGTCACCATCGCCCAGGGCGGCGTCCTGCCCAACATCCAGGCCGTCTTATTGCCAAAGAAAACGGAGAGCCACAAACCCGGCAAGAACAAGTAACTCAATATCCCCTTCCACCCATAAAGGCTCTTTTAAGAGCCACCAAAGAGTCAACTGAAGGGCTGATAACCAACCAGCGCACTAGCTCCTTTTAGGAAGACATGGTGGCTCTAAAAAGAGCCGTTTTGGAGTGACGTCAGTTTCACTTGCTCTTCGCCTTGTGGCTCTCGGTCTTCTTGGGCAGCAGCACCGCCTGGATGTTGGGCAGGACGCCGCCCTGCGCGATCGTCACTTTGCCCAGCAGCTTGTTGAGCTCCTCGTCGTTGCGGATGGCCAGCTGCAGGTGGCGCGGGATGATGCGCGTCTTCTTGTTGTCGCGGGCCGCGTTGCCCGCCAGCTCCAGGATCTCGGCCGTCAGGTACTCCAGCACGGCCGCCATGTACACGGGCGCGCCGGCGCCCACGCGCTCCGCGTAGTTGCCCTTGCGCAGCAGCCGGTGCACGCGCCCCACCGGGAACTGCAGGCCGGCGCGGGACGACCGCGACTTGGCCTTGGCGCGGGCCTTGCCTCCTTGCTTGCCGCGACCAGACATGACTTTAATCTACAGTAAAACCAACTCTTGCAGACTTTACTACAGTACTAGGGTGTAACGGCTTACGGCCTTTATAAGCTTTCCTAGGGGTGGGGTCAGGAGCCAGCTTTTCATTGGTCGTAATTTGGCCCCAGAGAAGTCCAATGAAATCTGGAATTCAGAGTCTTTGTTAGGTAGGCTTGTACTGAAAACGGAAGTTTCGTGTATGGGCCAATGGGAATGCGAAGCATTTTGAGGCCTAATTTACATAAGGTGGTTATAAAAGGCTCAAGTCATCCGGGATCCAGCTTGCTTTCCCACTTACTAGGCAACCTTCCTGTGTTTATTTTCAATCATGCCTGAGCCGGCTAAATCTGCCCCGGCTCCCAAGAAGGGCTCCAAGAAGACTGCCAGCAAGGCGCAAAAGAAAGACGGCAAGAAGCGCAAACGCAGCCGCAAGGAGAGCTACTCCATCTACGTGTACAAGGTGCTGAAGCAGGTGCACCCGGACACGGGCATCTCGTCCAAGGCCATGGGCATCATGAATTCATTTGTTAATGACATCTTCGAGCGCATCGCAGGCGAGGCGTCGCGCCTGGCGCATTACAACAAGCGCTCGACCATCACGTCACGGGAGATCCAGACGGCCGTGCGCCTGCTGCTGCCCGGGGAGCTGGCCAAGCACGCCGTGTCCGAGGGCACCAAGGCCGTCACCAAGTACACCAGCTCCAAGTAGAAGCCCTCCTGGATGAGGCGCTCGCTGGCTCTTTTGCTTTCTAAAGTCTCTTGCAAGAGCCACCCGCTTCAATCAGGAAAGCTTTGTCCACTTGCACTAGTTTCTAGTTCCTATCCCAAAGTTACTTTAAGGGTCTTGGAGAAGGTGCACTTCAGTTGTAAGCATTTGTAGTTTTGAGGTTCCCTGAGCTGGTTTGCAGTTGGCTGTAGAGCTCCTAGCACCCCGTTTAGCTTCTTGGAGTTTTAAACTAGGTCAATGGAGGTCGGCCTCTGGGCGGGTTTCTTCCGTGTTCTACACTGTGGTGTTCGGGCGCTTTATTGATGGACCTAAAGTGAGATGATTTGATTGCTTTGGCGGTTAGAGGGCTCCAGGACACACCTAAACCTGTGTGGACGAATGCTGTGTACCAGTCATCTACAACTGAAGTCCTGGGTACGGGCGGTTTCCTGTGCTTAGGGCGGTGTCCTCGCCTTTAACAGATTTACCATCACGAACGTTCCGCGTTGCTGCGGATTTGGTAGAAGTCTGTTGGGGTTCTGCCTCAGGCTTTAGAATCCCTGTTCGTGGCTTGTGATTTTACCCCCCATTTAATACTTTGCGTTAACCTCTGCGGTGGCAGGTTCCCGCAGAGACTGCTCATTTTTTGCTCTGGACTCATGACGCGATCTTTCTAATTAACCCACTCGAGGAGTAGCATTTTCCTTCCTGCCTCCACCGTCTGAAGTTGTTTGCTTTCTTGTTTACGCTGTCTCTGGTGAAGTTGGCCTGATGTTCTCATACCTCCAGAGCCCACAAATGTCTGACACAGCCCAGACGCTCAAGTACTTATTATTGAATTAATTTTTTTTTTTTTTTTTTGGTTTTTCAAACAGGGTTTCTCTGTGTAGCTTTGCGCCTTTCCTGGAACTCGCTTTGGAGACCAGGCTGGCCTCGAACTCACAGAGATCCGCCTGGCTCTGCCTCCCGAGTGCTGGGATTAAAGGCGTGCGCCACCACCGCCCGGCTTGAATTAATTTTTATATCACTGCTTTTGTAATTGCTTCCGTGGCCGGGGGGCGCGGGGCTTGTCTGTTTGATGTACGTGAAGACACGGTGGAACAGAAACGTTTTGAGGATTCTTTCTCCAAATCCGTCCTTAGTTCAAGTTAATGCGAGGGCTGTTCTTGGTTGTCAACTTGACTACGTCTGGAAATAACTAAAAAGTGACAGATAGTACACCTGTGAGAGATTTTTTCTTAATTAAATAATTTGAAGTGAGAAGAAGCACTTTTAATCTGGATCTTTTGAGGTGGGAAGATCCACCTTTAATCTGGCCACACCTTCTGCTGGCAGCCTAGATAAAGGACATGAAAGAAGGAAGCTTGCTCTCCATGGCAAGTCTGTTCCTTCACTGGTGTTAGAGCCTACTTCTGGATTCTGGCAGACACTGAAGACCAGCTGAGGTATCCAGCGTTGTGGACTCAACAACTACTGGATTTATGGACCTTCTCTTGGTAGTCAGCCATTGTTTGTGGGACTAGCTGGACCCCAGCTTGTAAGCCATATATTTATGAAAAAATACATATATATTTCATTCTATAAGTTCTGTTCCTTGAGAACCCGGACCAATACAATTGCCTCAGTGTAACTGAGGCAGAGTTGGAGGTGTTAAGACTGTGTGTGTGTGTGTGTGTGTGTGTGTGTGTGTGTGTGTGTGTGTACCAGGAGCTGGCCATAGTAGATTTCTTAGTTTTCCCAATTTAGAGTAAGCTCTTGGATTTTCATTAAATCGAGAGCATTGGGCTTTGGGGCAAAGTCTCCTTTATCTCAGCAGCACCCCCATTCCTATCCTTTTACCTCAACAGCACCCCCATTCCTTATTGTTCTATTCCCTACTGAGATGAATTTTCAATTTACAATCGTCCCTCTCATTTACTTTTCAGAGGGTTCTGCAAGATAGGCCACAGAGTTAACAGTGGAGTTAACAGAAGCTAAGTGGTTGGTCCAGGGCCACGAAGTTAACAGAAGCTGAGTGGCTGGTCCAGGGCCATGCGTGGCACTATCCACTTTTGTCTCCCTGGCTGAAGACAACTGCCTTGGTTCTCTTTTGTGGAGTGTAGCATACTGACTTTTTCCTTCAAAGTCTTGATTTTGCTGGTGAAGGCACTTGATGGTCTGATCACTTTCCCGATGCTGTTTTAGGCTAACGATTTCTGGAGCTGATTACAGGAGCTTTGTGAATCCAAAATGAGTAATGAAAACATTTTCAAGTTATTATTAATCAAGTTACCACTTAGTTTCATATCTTTGCTGGATTGTTTCATGTGCAATTCATTTTCTCAAAAAATAAAATGAGCAGATATAACCATTTGTGGTTGGCTCTGTGGAAAAGCTGGGTGCCTCTGGTTTGAAAGGTCATTAGTCAGGGCTTAGGGGTGTAGCTTGGAAGGTTTGCAGAGAATGCACTGAGGCCCTACATTCAACCAATATATTAAAACACACACACACACACACACACAGTCATGCTCACACATGCACACACGCCTGTCTCCACCCAAACTTCTTCCTCAGAGGTGCACTGGGGTTGAAATATCCTATGACAAGGCCATTGTTGATGCCTAGTGATTGGGAAATATGACCACGAATAAAAGGTATTCCAAACAAGCTGTGTGAAATAAAATCCCTGGTGATGTTTAGCCTGCACCTGCAGAACTCTTGGGACGTACTAGGGAGTGTTGTTCTAAGCCCTTTATACATACTGGCTCGGTGCTCCTGTGACGCTCTGGCAGACACAAGTGAAGAGGAAGTGGTAATAGCATCTGGAATTTTAACCCTGGAGGAGAAACTAATCCAGTGAGATTAATCCTGCGTTAGACCTGTGATGTGGGATGGTCTGTATGTCAAATGTGTTGCTGATTGGTCAATGAATAAATCACTGATTGGCAATGGCCAGGCAGGAAGTATAGGCGGGACAAGGAGGAGAATAGAGCTGGGAAGTGGAAGGCTGAGTCAGGGAGACACTGCCAGCCGCCATCAGGATAAGGAAGATGTAAAGTACCGGTAAGCCACAAGCCACGTGGCAAGGTATAGATTAATAGAAATGGATTAATTTAAGCTGTAAGAACAGTTAACAAGAAGCCTGCCACGGCCATACAGTTTGTAACCAATATAAGTCTCTGTGTTTACTTGATCGGGTTTGAGCGGCTTGGGACTGGCGGGTGAGAGATTTGTCCAGACTGTGGGCCAGGCAGGAAAACTCCAGCTACAGACCTGTCTCCCACTGGTTGTCTTTCTGAGGTTGATAATATTGCTACAAAATAATCATTGCCTCTTCGACCAGGTCCTCTGTTCAGTGGTTTGCTAATGTCTCTTATTTATCTTCACAGCTCCAGTTAAAGCATGTTTCATTATTCTTGTCTTTATAGATAATGGGGAAAGCCTTAGTTTAAATAGCTCCTCTGGGATCGTTGAACAAGTTGTAGAGATGCAACCCAAATGCACACCTTTTTGTTATTTTGAGACAAGGTCTCACCATGTAACTCAGGCTGGCACCAATTCTGCAGGGACCCCCCTTCTCAGACACCCAACTGCTGGGCTACAGAAGGAACTGCCGTACCTGACTGTAACATAATTAGAGATCTGTTCACCGCGTGCCACACATGTTTTTTTTTTTTCTGACTACATTGTTAATCCACTTACCTGTTAGTGTGCAGTGGGTTGCCCGAGTCCTTCCCCCACCCTTGAGTTTTCTCTCCCCTTTCCTTTCCCCACCTTTTGAATGTACCCCAACTTTGGGCCATGATGATTCCACAGAGAAGCACGGTAAGGCTTTCTACCCTTAGTTGAAAAGGAACATGGAGGAGGGCTGAGACATACACAGATTTCTGTCCTGTAGAGTTGGGAGTGGGGTTTCTCTGCTCTCTGTGCTACGTCTCCCTATGTCCTGCTGCAAGCCCTCTCCAACACAAAGCTGCTCCCATCACTTTGCTCACGAGCTCCACTGTCAATTCGCTGCCTCAGCTTAGTCTTAGTGAACCGTGAAACGCCACGCCACATTGAGTTTCCCATGGGAGCTGTGGAGTCCTGTGCCTTTAAGAGGGAGGCCATCATGCTTCTCGGCCTTAGGAACTGAGAAGCATCCCAGGCCTGTGGCTGAGAACCTGCCTGTATGACACACGCTGTGAGGTGACTTTGTGTGAGATAGAATGAGAGAGAAACCTCGCCTGTTGGGTGCGACTGTGTTTCCTTTCAACAAAGTTGCCCGAGACAAAGACACAAGCACACAACAACAAAACAATAAAATAGGGGGTTGTCTTAATTCTCAGGAAAACGCCCGAGGCCTAGCTTTGTGTCTCAGGAACCGACATTTCTACTTTACTTATCTTCTGAAATTGACCTTTAAGCAAGCGATTATCTTTGTGATTAGGGAGACTAGGTTTAATCATCTATTTAATATGTATGATTGAGAACGTGTACTTTTATAAATATCAATTAACATTATTAAGAAAGGGCCTCTAGGCCTTTTCTGCCACTTAGAAGCATTATTAGGTGTAGTATCATTAATTCATTTAAGAAGTTTCGGAGTTAGGCCTGATGGTACAAGCAAGACTGTAACTGGCTTCTCTGGGGGCTGAGGCAGGAGGATCACCTGTCCGGAAAACTTAGTGAGCCCTTGTCCCAAGAAGCAAGAAGAGGCTGAGTGTGTATCTTAGTGGTCGAATGCTTGCTTCTCACGTGTGAGACCCTAGATTCAGTCCCTGGTGGCGGAAGGAAAAAAATAATTCCAAGCTAGCGTGGTGTCGCAAACCTTTAAAACTCCCAGCACTTGGAAAGCAGAGGCAGGAGGCTGTCTGTGAGTCTGAGCCCATCCTGGTCTACATAGGGAGTTCCAGGACAATCAGGACTACCTAGGCAGTGATGTCACAAGATTAAACCAGAGTGGCTTTTGGCTTCCTAGACTTTTAGCACCTAGAAAGAAAGACGGATGTGAAATCAGTGACCATAAGAAGTAACAGTAAGCATTAAGATAGGAAGTACTGCTGTCAGAGAATGGGGTGGAAGCGTTCTCACTAAGCGCTGGAGCCTTGTCTTAGCTACTTTTCTGTTGTTGTGGCGGCTTGAATAGGAATTGAAGGTCCAGGAATATGGAAATATAAAACTATAAACTTAAAAATAAAAACTGACAACCATCAGCTTGGCTAGCAAAAAAAAGGATTAACCTTTAACTGGGCCCGTCCGGGTTTTAAGATGGGCAGCTCTGTCAATATCCCAAATGTTAGTTTTTCTCTTACTAAGGATTGCCCTTTGCAGCGGGTGGCGGTGGCGCACACCTTTAATCCCAGCACTTGGGAGGCAGAGGCAGGCAGATCTCTGTGAGTTCGAGGCCAGCCTGGTCTACAGAGTGAGACCTAGGACAGGCACCAAAATTACACGGAGAAACCCTGTCTTGAAAAAAAGATTGCCCTTTGCAGCCCTGGGTTAGCTATTCTTCCACAGCCCCCTACCACTCACTGCCGAAACCAAAGTTCACTTTTAATGAGTTCTGTGTGACAACCACCTGCCTTGCGTTGTTTCGCATTCCCCACCACCCCACTCCCCCACGCCCTCCCCCCAATGGGAACCCAGCTGTGTCAGGAGAAGCTGCAGGTTTGGACAAACATCAATTAACTGAGTCAAGAAGGGCTGCAGGATATACAAATATTGTTTAGCCAAAACCCCCTAAAACCTTGTTCATGGAAAAATTATAAAAACCTAAGACAATTTGTCTCCAAAAGTTTTAACTTTAAAATTGTAAAAATTTCCTTTGTCTATGTCTCATGCTTACCCCTTACTATAAAAAGAGGCTCATAACCCCCTCCAGCTGCCACAGCCTTAGAATTCCAACATTGGCTGTGGTCTCAGCTAGCTGATAATCTTTTGTACCCTGTGGTTGTTTTTTTTATTATTTTAATTTTTTATTTTTCTGGAATAAAGTTTACTTCTGGTTTAATAGACTTTGGTGGTCTGTCTCCCATTATTGCGAGACCCCAGACCCAACAGAATGGTCCCCATAGGCTCAGAGATTTGAATGCTTGGTCATTATGGAGTGGAGCTACTTGGCAGGGATTAGGAGGTGTGGTCTTGTTGGAGTAGGTGTGGCCTTTTGGAGGAAGTGTGCCACTGGGAGTGGGCTTTGGGGTTTCAAATGCCTCAAGCCAGGTCCAGTGTGTATCTCTGCCTGCTGCCTGCAAATCTGGATGTAGAACTCTCAGCTCC
The DNA here is from genome assembly GCF_007827085.1 of Peromyscus californicus insignis. NCBI lineage: Eukaryota > Metazoa > Chordata > Mammalia > Rodentia > Cricetidae > Peromyscus > Peromyscus californicus. The sequence goes on from NW_026294617.1 coordinate 74,209,532, forward strand.
TTCTCCAGCACCATGTCTGCCTGCACGCCACCATGCTCCCCACCATAGGTGATAATGGACTCAACCTCTGAACTGTAAGCCAGCCCCAATGAAATGTTTTCCTTTGTAAGAGTTGTATGACTAAGACAGCTGGGAAGAGACTCATGACCAAAGCAACTTATAAAAGAAAAAGCATTTAGTTGGGAGCTTACAACTTCAGAGAGTGAGTCCATCATGGTAGGGAGCATGGCCACAGATAGGCAGGCGTGGTGCTGGAGTAATGGCTGAGAGCATACATCCTGTTCAACAGGCAGCAGAGAGAGAGAGAGAGAGGAGAGAGAGAGAGAGAGAGAGAGAGAGAGAGAGAGGGAGAGGGAGAGGGGAGAGGGAGAGGGGAGAGGGAAGAGAGGAGAGGAGAGGGAGAGGGAGAGGGAGAGGGAGAGAGGGAGAGGGAGAGGGAGAGGGAGAGAGAGAGAGAGAGAGAGGTAACTAGAAACTGTTGCAGAATTTTTCTGTACACTGTGTAAAAATGTGTTGCTGTGATCGTTGTGATAAAAAGCTGAGTGGTCAATAGCTATACAGGGTTTTCAGGGCACAGAGAATGCTGGGAAGAAGAAGGCTGAGTCTTCAGCTAGACACGGAGGAAGCAGGAAAGCTGCATGAGCAGTATAGAGTCAAGGTAATAAAGCCACGAGGCAGAAAGTAAATTAATAGAAATGGTTAATTTAAGTTATAAGAGCTAGTTAGAAACAAGCCTAACAAACTATCAGCTAAGCTTTCATAATTAATAATAAGTCTCTGTGTCGTGATTTGGGAGCTGGCTGATGGATAGAAAAATCTGCCTACAAGAAACTGTTGAGAAATATTATTTTAAGGTGTGTTACATTCGTTTATGCTGTGGAGCATTTGTTTTAATGATGCAAAGATGTGTTGCATTCTTTTATGTTGCATTTGTTTAACTCTGTGAAGCTGTGTTACTGTGCCTGTCTAAAACACCTGATGGTCTAAAAAAAAAGAACTGAACAGCCAATAGCAAGGCAGGAGAAAGGATATAGGTGGGGCTGGCAGGTAGAGAGAATAAATAGAAGGAGAAAAAGAGGGATTGGGAAGCAAGAGAGAGGAAGGAGCCAGAAAAGGAGGAGAGGAGGACATCAGGGGCCAGCCACCCAGCTACATAGCCAGACATGGAGTAAGAGTAAAAGAAACAGAAAGGTAAAAGCCCAGAGGCAAAAGGTAGACAGGACAATTAAGTTAAGGAAAGCTGGCTAGAAACAAGCCAAGCTAAGGGCCAGGCATTTATAATTAAGAATAAGCCTCCGTGTGTGATTTATTTGGGTGGTGGGGTGGGCTCCCCAAAAGAATAAAAAATAAAAAAAAAACCATCAAACTACAAGAAGCAGTGAGGGGCTTTGAAATCTCAAAGCCCACCCACAGTGACACACCTCCTCTGACAAGGCCACACCCCTTAATCCTTTCCAAACAGTTCCACCAACTAGGACCCAATCATTCAAATATATGAGCTTATGGTGGCCATTTGCATTAAAACCACCACAGAGGAAGGCAAGGTCTCTTCCAGAAAGGGGCTTGTAGGCTAAGAGCCAGGAAGGTTAGGAATGAATGTTCCAAGCAGTAGGCAGCATGGGCAGAGGCCCCTAGGGGAGCGGGAAAGAGGGCGCTTAGGAAGAGGTGGAGCCACAGTGTGCAGAGGACAGTGAGGAGCTCACACAGTAGACAGAGCCATGCCGGCAGGATCAGATTGGACGTAAGCTGACTTGGAAGAACTCACTTCCAGGCTAACGTGACTGGGGAACAGAAAGGCACTGGACAGCACTAGAAGCAGGGAGTTCAAATTCTCAGAGGCCTTAATGGTGTGTCTTGGTCCAGCACGCCAGGGCACATGGCACCCTGATCCTCCGATAGCTGTTCAATGCAATGGGGACTTCCTTTAAACAGAAAATGGTGCTTCTAGGTACTGATCAGGTATCCTGCAAGGGGCTTCCTTTCAGTATTTATTATTTTTTTGTATGTGGGTGTTTCTCCTGCGTGTGTGTCCTTGCACCGTATGTGTGCACTGCCCCACGGGAGGCCAGAAAGGGACATCGGGTTCCTTGGAACTGGAGTTACAGACAGTTGTGAGCTGCCCTGTGGGTGCTGGGACTAGAACCCGCGTCCTCGGGAAGAGCAGCTGGTGCTCTCAACCGCATATCCATCTCTTCAGCAAGAGGCTTTCTTATTGCAGTTTGGTTTTCTTTGACATTTGACCTCGGGGGACAAGTGAGAGACCAGCTGGACCCAGCCACGCACTTTTTAGCTAGTTGGCAGCTGTCACCTCTCATTAGGAGGTAAGAGCCCAGGGTCTGACACCAGGCTGCCTTTGTACTGAACCTCAACTCTTTTCCACTCAGTAGTTATACGGAATGGTCAGTTTTAATTGTCAATTTTACAGAATTTAGAATCACGATGGAAACAAGTCCTGGAGCATGTCTATAAGAGATTTTCTTTTTTAAAGATTACTTTAAAAATGTATGAGTATGTCTGAGGTGTATGCCAAGTGGATGTGGGTGCCCCTGGAGGCTGCAAGAGGTTGTTTGATCCCGTGGAGCTGGGAGTGGTGGTTGTGAGCTGCCCCTTGAGGGTACTGGGAAGTTTGTTTTTTTTTTTTTAACTTGTCTGTATTTTGTAGGTGTGTGGTGTGCATGGTGGGTGCGTGTGTCTGCACTTTTAACATTTGTGTCAAGGGCCTCACAACTTGAGGAATCAGCTCTCTTCTTCTACCAAGTGAGTCCCAGTGGCTGGACCTGGGTTGTCCAGCTTAGTAAACTGTCCTTTACCCCCTGAGCCATCTCGCTCGCCCCCATTCAAAGTGTTTTTCAGATACACACACAAAGAAGGAAATTGAAATTTGAACACTAACTGTGTCTTTAATAATTAAAGATGACTGTTCATTGTTTTAGATGTGAGCTCGCCCCACAACCTTTATCTTTTAAGGATACATAAAGAAACATTTCGGTTGCGACATAATACAGTGTCTGGAATTTCCTTCAAAGTTGAGTTATGTCATGGGAACATAAAACATATTATTTATTTATTTTTGAGACAGGCTGTCTCTGTGCATCCCTGGCTGGCTGGAAACTCACTCTATTAGGCCAGGCTGACCTCAAACTCTCGGGCCCTCCTCCTGCCTCTGTGTTTTCAAGTGTTGGGATTACAGGGTGTGCGTCACCATGCCCAACTGAAATGTATGTATTTTAAAGCTGCTAACTGACGTCTCTGGACAAGTACCTCACCGTTTTTAACTTGGAGGTTTTTGTTTTGTATTTATATGTGAAATGAATCTTTGCTGGGTATGGTAGTCCCCTCCCAGCACCCAGGGGGCAGGAGAATCTCAAGTTTAGGGCCAGCCTTGATACATACTGAGACTTAGTTTCAAATAAACTTTAAAACAACACAAAATCAATACAAATAAAAACTTGGGGCCTGGGGGATGGCTCATCAGTTAAGAACACTTGTTGCTCTGGCGTAAGGGGTTCAGTTCCCAGGTCCCCTTTTACAACATCTTGTAACTCCAGTTCCAGGGGGTCAAAGGCCGTCTTCTGGCCTCCCCTGGACACCAGGCATGCATGTGGTGCACAAGACATACATGCAGGTTTTAAAACCATTCATACACATAAAATAAAAATGAATTAATCTTAAAAAACAAAACAAAACTGCAAACCTTTACATTGGAATTGAGGAGACCTGTACATGCCATGAGCGATTGTAATGTTTTCTAACTCTTTGGTACTATGTATCCTGGCTATTTCTATAGCAAGTTTCTCCATTTTGGTCTTATTGATTGCTTTCCTTATTGTGTGGTGTATCACAATCACTCTCCTCTGCATTCCCAGCAAATCAGTAGAGGTTTGATTGGGTTTCAGTTCACATTTCACCTCCTGGCAAGTGGTAGGAAAGAAAATGTATGTATCTATGTATGTATGTATGTGTTGTTATTATATAAAACACTGTTTGTGGATTTTTACATTAGAAAACCAAAAATAACGGTGACTTGTAAGGATTCGGGGGAGGGGAAAGCTTTTCCTTGTTTATTCTTATCTTTTATAATTTTAGTTTACTGGGCATGTGCTCTTAAAATTATTGTTAGCAAGGAAGTGGTGGATGGTGGATGGAATTCCAGCACTGTTGGGATCATACAAATCCTTGAGCCCGCAGATCTCCAGAGAAACTAGGAATGTTAAACGTGCATGATTGTCTTTCCACTGGGAAAGATGAAAAACCTGTTCTTCCATCCAGAAGGCTGGGGACTGGAAGTGATTAACAGCCCAGTGATCTGTTGGGCCAGGCCATATCAAGCTCCTACAACCAAGATGGGAGGGTGGCTAGTAATTTAAATGACCTTATAGCCAGGGGCTCCCCAAGCTCCCACCACCAGGACCAGAGGTGACTAACAGCCCAAATGACCTCTACACTATCCGCATGACTGAGACCCAGGCCAGAGCCTTAGGCCCTGAAGCTAATACAGTCAGCCTAATCTCTAGAACCCATCTTCTTGGAAGAAATCACCGTATCCTGAGTCAATGCAATTAAGATTCCTGTGCACCGGGGATTGTATTACACCAGGAACACCCCCCCCCCCCCCAAATTATACCGGACTTAAATATGTTGGGAATAAATCGCCTGATGTCAGACACTTTAGAACTCTTGATCCGGGTTGATGAAGTCAGTCTGATCTGAGTTTTCATTCCTGTTTCTTTGAGGTTTGCCTCTCTTCTCTGCAGAGACCCCCTCACAGCGCAGGAAGGAGCCTGAGGCAGGAGACTGCTGCAAGCCTGAGGCCATTTTGGACTTGATAGTGAATTCCAAACCAGCTTGTGTCACAATGTGAGGCTCAGTCTTAAACACAAACATAACCAAACAACTCCCAATCTTATTAAATAAAACCCCCAACTAACAAGACGGAGCTCTACAAAAGAGCTTACGGGTTTGCTGGTACATACTTGTGACCATGCAGTGATGTGGGAAGCTGGGGCAGGATTTGGAGCTTGAGGTCATCCTGGGCTACGAAGTGAAACCCCGTCTCAAAAACACCACCACCACCAAAACCCAAGCAAACAAACAAAAGTCCCAAATAAAACAGAATACAGTAGACTCAAACCTCAGCAGACAAAACCCTGCTGCAGGGTGTTGTGGAAATAATGTATTTGGAAATCCCTGAGACCCTGCTAGACTCTCAAAGCATTGCAGGTAATTCTGAGAAATAGTTGAGAAAAATCTCAATAACACAAACAGCAACCAATTTAAATTAAGGGCCACAGTAACGAGAACAACAAAAAGCCCTAAAGCCCCTGGGGTTGGAGGGCTAACCTACAGATCTGGGATTGGGACTCCAGTATCCCCAGTCTCATTAAAACTATAATCACTTGGAACTGTGAACACCAAGCTGGTTCTGGTGGTAGAGGCCTGCAGTCCCAGCGCTCGGTTACCCCAGGGAAGGCTTGAGGCTTCTCCAATTACCATGCCTCCACCCCTTCACCCCCTCCTCACCCCTCCACCCCTGGTACATGCACCTCTTGCTTTTTTTGAAGGCACCATCTTGCTATGTAGGCCATATTGGCTTCAAACTCTCAATAATCCCCCTACCTTAGCGTGGTGGCTTGAATAAAAATGGTCCCATAGACCCACGTATTGGTTTTGTTGTGGCTTGGTTTTTGAGACAGGGTTTCTCTGTGTAACATTCCTGGAACTTACTTTGTAGAGCAGGCTGGCCTCGAACTCACTGAGATCCGCCTGCCTCTGCCTCCCACGGTGTGCATCACCACCGCCAGTCTTGGCTCATATATTTGAATGCTTAGGGAGTGGCATTAGGAGGCGTGGGGGAAGTGTGTCACTGGGCATGAGGTTTAGGGTCTCAAATGCTCAAGCCAGACCCAGTGTCCCTTTCTTCCTGTGGCCTACTGGTTTGGATGAAGAACTCTCAAACTATTTCTCCAACCTGAGCGCCGCCATGCTTCCCTCCATGACGACAATGGCTTAAACCTCTGAACTGTAGGCAAGCCCCAACTAAATGCTTTCTTTTATAAGCGTTGTCATGGTCATGGTGTCTCTTCAGAGCAATAGCACTGTGACTAAAACACTCAGTTTCCTAAGGTTAGCATCGGGGAATACGGGAATGTTCCACCACAACTAACTGTCATACTTTTAAAAAAATATTTATTTGTTTCTATTTCATGTGTGTTAGTGTTTGCCTGCATGTATGTCTGTGCACCACATGCGTGCCTGATGTCTGTGAGGCCAGAAGAGGGTACCAGATCCTCTGGTTTTGCAGTTAAGGCTATTTTAAGCTGCCGTGTGGGTGTTGGGAACTGAACCTGGGTCCCCTGCAAGAGCAGCCAGTGCTCTTGACCAGCGAGTCATCTCCCTGGACCTGTTATATCCTTCTTAAACACAAATAAGCTGCAGATTCTGCTTCTCCTGAAAGGGGGGTGATTAAATAAGGGGTCCTGGAGGCTAGCAGTCACCCAGACCGCTTTAGAATTCTGCTTACCGTGGAAACATAAAGGAAAATATTTCTGCTCACCTCGGTTGTTTTTCTTTGATATTACTTTTAACATAAAATAGTAAAAACTAAAACAAAAAAACCAAAAGAGGTCCAGACAGCCTGCTGTGTTCCAGTGCCTCAACGCACCATTTCAGCTCCTCAGAAGGCGTCCTGGAAGGTTCATGTTATGATTCTTATTTTACAGTGGAGTAACCTGAGCTTCAGACGGGACAGATCATTTGGACTTCATCCAGCACGTTGCATCGTTTCAGAGTGCCTCTGCCCGAAGGAAAACCATCCCCAGTTCATAAAAGCAGCTGATGAGTGCTCAGGTGAAATAACTCGGGGCTCTGTTCTGATGCCTTCGAGTTTTACTAAAATATTTGTCTAAAACCTGCACAGGGGCTGTGACCGATGGCGGAGCACTTGCCTCACGTACAGGAGGCCCTAGGTTCAATTCCTAGTACTACCTAAAAATTGTACGTCGTGCCAGCTGTGATGGCAACACTCGGGAAGTAGAGGCAGGAGAACCATACATTAGAGTCTAGCCTGGGCTATATAAAAAAGGACCTGTCTCAAAACACCAAGGCCTTGCGCTATCAAGACGGCTCAGTGGGTAACCCTTGCTACCGAGCCTGACAGCTGGAGTTAGGTCCCCAGGACTCACGTGATGGAAGGAGGGACCAGACTCCTGAAAGTGGTGCTCTGATCACCATGCATGCACTGTGGCGCATGCGCGCACACACACACACACACACACACACACACACACACACACACGCACGCACGCACGCACGCACGCACGCACGCACACGCACACACACACACGCGCGCGCGCTCGCAAAATGAATGTAAAAACAGAGGGTTTTGTAGAATATCTGTCTAATATGTGCAAGGTCCTGAATTCAATCCATCAGCACCACAACTAGACAAATAAGTAAGTATGGAAATACATACAAAATAAAAAGGGAAAGAAAGGTGCACACGATAATTCGAAGGTCTGTAAATACACGTGCCTCGTCCTGCAGGGCTTAGTCGTGGGAACCTGGCGGGGGAATAGAGAAATCACAGACACACGCACAGAAAAGCTGTGGTAGGGTGGACTGTACTCACTTTGAAGGAGGGCGCCTACCACACAGCCCGGAAACCGCAATTTTATTAGGCACAGCACAGGAGGCAGGATTAGCTAGTGCCCGTGGCAGGACTCTGTAGGGGAGAGGTCTCGGGCTGTTACCTTCTGGGAGGATCAAGCTATGGTCGACAGTTTCTGCAAACACTGGTCAATCATCCATAGACACTCACATTTGGACCATATTTTGGACCATATTTGCTGTGCCTCTGAGCCTCACCCGGGGAAGGCTGTGCCATTTCGCTGGGTCTCGGACACTGGGGTCCTTGACATGGCCATGCCCGTGTCAGTAATACACATTGGACTGTAATAATTCGCTCAGGACTCCATCCACTCCCCTGCATATATACTTTTATTTATTTGTTTTTAATTTTTATTATATTTACTATTTTGTGTGTAGGGGTATGTACATACCATGGTACAAGTATGGAGGTTGGACATATATCTTTAACAGAAAAGTAGACTATTAGTGCTGACAAGCACACACAGAGCTCATATTATCTTTCCCTTTGGTTTCAGGGCAATATTCTCTGCCTTCCTTTCCTGCCTCCATCAGATCTGTAAGTGGTGCAGGCATTCCCCAGACGACTATCCTGGGGCATAAGCCCCCCGGGGATGCCCAGAGTCCTCTGGGTTGTTGAGAGGAACCAGCTGAGCCTCTAGCTCTCTTTACAGATCCTCGGTGCCAGCTGCCTGAGGGACAGTGCCGCTTGCCACTGCCAGTTACAGCTGGGCTCCGGCACAACCTGAAACTTCTCCCAGGCGGGGTCTTCTGTCGGGAGCCAAGCTGAACCAAGACCCTCACAGAGGCCCTGATGGGAGGGAGAAGGAAACACTAGTTCTGTGTCCTTGCTCAGGGGCAGACTTGGCAAGGTCCAGCCAGGGGCTGGGCTACCAAGAGTTAAGGTTTTGGTGCCAGGCTTTCCCCAAAGAAAGGCTGTGGTTATCAGTCTGAGAGCTGCTGTGTCTGAGATATCTTGTTCTCTTCTTGTCTACATTATTTTCTTTTTCAATTTAGCTTTCTGCTGACCTTGGCCCATGTTCCCCACAAACAGTGTATAAGATGCTGCACTTCTTAATAAAATTGCTGGACAGGAGCCATCAGCTCATGCAGACCTTCTGGTCCCCAACTTTCTGTCCTTCCTCATCTCTCCATCCCTGACTCTCCCCCTTCACACCTTGTGGGTTCAGGTCATTCTCCCAAACTGCTGTCATGGTAAAGTTGGTGCCCTCTTCCCAGGAACTCCAGTAGAGAGGTCCAGAGTCACCTTTAATTCCTTCTCTGGTCTGATAGCTCCTTTCTGCTCTTTCCCCAGTCCAGATTAAGGCAAGCTTCTGTGTGCAGAAGTGTGAGCAGTTTCCAGCCCATGGCTGTGACTGATCCCCTTGTTCTCAAGTACTTCGGTCCCTAAGACCTCGCACTGGACCTCTTGCCTTGAGTGCAAGATTTTTTCTTTCTTTCTTTTTTGCACCACCTAGCCCAGGCCAGCTTTCTTCATATTTAGCTTAAATCTATCAGCCCGATTAAAGTTCACTGCAGTGTGTCCAATGATACTTTTGTTTTTCATTCGGAAATAGGATTTTCACATGTGTAACTGGGCATGGGTTTTAAAATGAAATCACCCTTGATTTAGGCCTTAAATTCAAATATTGGCATTATATAAGAGAAAGAAGATGGTGTCTGGGTCCACGGAGACACAGGGAAGAAGTTGGTGTGGAAAAAAAGGCAGAGCCTGGAGTTCTGTCACTCTAAGCCAAAGCACACGAGAAGTCACTGGGAATTAAGAGAGGCAAGGAAAGATTATCCCCAGAGCCCTTGGAGGGCTCACGGCAGCTTGATTTCAGCCCGTGTGTCTTCGCTGGGGTCACCTTTGCTGTGATGAAACTTCATGATCAAAGTAACTTAGGGGGGGAAGATCTGTTTGGCTCACACTTCCACATCACAGTCCATCATCAGGACCGGAACTCAAGCAGGGCAGGGACCTGGAGGCAGGAGCTGACGCAGAGGCCATGGAGGAGTGCTGCTTACTGGCTTGCTTCCCATGGCTTACTCAGCCTGCTTTCTTATAGAACCCAGGACCACCAGCCCAGGGATGGCACCCATACTGGGCTGGGCCCTCCCCCATCAATCACTAATTAAGAAAATGCCCTGGAGTGGGATCTTATGGCCTCATTTTCTCAATTGAGGTTCCCTCCTTTCAGATAACTCTAGCTGGTGTTAAGTTGACAGAAAACTAGTGGGTCCACTGTGACAGAATAAATTGATGTTATTTATAGCAACTTGTTTGGCAGCCCTAGAGGAAGTGATTCCCGTGTCCTCTTGGCAAGTGCTGTGAGCTCTTGTCATTGCACAAACAGGCTGCCACTCCAGGCACAAGCCCACAATAAAGTCAGTTTGTCGGCCTTGCTTTTTTTTGAGTCAGGGTTTCTCTGTGTAGCTTTGCGCTTTCCCTGGAACTCACTCTGTAGCCCAGGCTGGCCTCGAACTCACAGAGATCCGCCTGGCTCTGCCTCTCGAGTGCTGGGATTAAAGGCCTGCGCCACTGCCGCCCGGCCAGTTGTTGGCCTTTCTGCCTAGAGTGGGTCTGAGGAGCCCCAAGGAGATGCATGGCTGGGGAGTCCACACATCATCTAGAATATCTCAGGACCACCTGCAAAGATAAGTGATCCCCTGGGAAACTCTGGCTGAGCAAGTCAGGGAGGTGGGTCAAGTCCCTCAAGGAGTGAACTTGTCCCTTGTCTCTGCAGCTAGACACCACCAGCAGGGTTTGACCCCTGGACACAAACCTCCCATCTCTGCAGCCGTCTCCGCACACCTTCTTCTTGATTGCCCCCCTCCCCTCCCCCCTTGCCTCCCTTTAGTAGGAACTCTTGTGATTACACTTAGGGCCCCATCTGATGATCCAGAGTAGGCTGCCCACTTCAGGTCCTCATTTATTCTCGCTTACAAGATCTCCTTGCTAGATAAGACAATGTCTATATATTCCAGGGACTGAGATATGGGTGAACTTGGATTTGGGAAAGTGGGCTATTTTTCAGTCCCCCATAAATGAGCACCCCTTTCTAAAGCATCTCCCTTCAAACATGGATCCCATTGATTCAGTCTGGTCAGAAACTCTGCCCTCAGCTAATGCCACAGTGTGAGCTTCAGCTCTGGGTGGGTAAGGCATACCACCCCAAGGCAGCTGCTGCTTTTCCCAATCTTGGGCCAACCTGGAAGAAATTCCTTCCTGGCCTGCAAATTCCTGAGAGCCGGGAAGGGCTTGCATTTTGTCTCCTCTGGGTTACAGTTTAGAAGCCAGTGGAACTGGGTCTTTTGTTACATATTCCTCTGACCACCTACTGTGTTCCACGCATGCTCAGGATACTGATTTGCTGAGACACGAAGCAAAACACTCCTCCTGAAGGAATTTAGGATCTAGTAGGACAGTTAAATCAATACAGGAGGAAATGATAACACAGAGCAAGGGTCCAGTTGTTTTTTGGAACTTGAGAATGTGGGCTGTTGTCCTGAAGAGTCTATGTAAGTGAAGGTGGTAGTAGGGCATGTGAGCAAGCTTCCCAGGGATGCGTTCTGATGAATCCCACCAAGGAGAGAAAGATACCTGAACATAAAAAAGGATCTTGCCACATCAGGGGCGTAGTTGGGAATCACAGAGACTGGACAGGGCCAGGCCAAACTTACGTCTGTAGATGTAAGTACAAGAACTCCTGAAAAGAGGCTGTCTGCAGAGGGGACTGATGAGCATTGCAGTACCATGGAGAGGTTGGAATGTAACAGACCCAGAGACGTTACCTTGTCTCGGGATAGCTTCAGCCCCCAGGACAGCCGTTCCTTGCCCATCTGCGTCAGAACTAACGTCCTATGACTAGCAGATAAAAACCCTTGGGATCTATTGACTTAATAGACCAACCCCAAAGCGAAGACTGTCATGAACAGTATCTTGGACCTGTAGAAAAGCTTTTCTCCCATCTTCCTATAATCGCCTCTCAGAGGTGCTGACCAATGTATTTTAAACTTGCCTTGATTTATGACTGTATTTGTTCAGTAAAACTTCATGAATCTGATTTCACATTGGGATATGGAATTTGGGGTAACCTAAATCTGTACTCCTGGGCCATGGTCACTCAAGTAACTCCAGAATAAACTATCTCTTGTTCCCTTTAAGATGAGAGATATGGGGGGCTGGGGATTTAGCTCAGTGGTAGAGCGCTTGCCTAGCAAGCACAAGGCCCTGGGTTCAGTCCCTAGATCTGGGGGAAAAAAAAGATGAGAGATACAGGTTTTACATTGACAGATGAATAGCTTGTGAATTTAGTCAGAGGCCAGGGTGAGTCAGGGGTGGAGGATAGAAAGGGGGTAATTTTGCAATTCAGGGGTGGAAATGAAGCATACCTTTGTAACTTTACTTTTTGAATATTTAACAACAGTGAAATGTTTCTATTGTTTGTTTAAGATGACACTCGTTTGTCATTGTGGGAATTATTTCCTTAAATGCCTCCAAACACCATTGGCCCGTCCATGCTCTCCACTTTAGAGATGACGACCATCTTTAGAGATGAAGATTCAACGTCTGCCCCAGCCTTGCAGTGGTGGGGGGCAGAGCCAGGACTGAGCCTGTGGCTGTCTGCAGGGTTTCCGATTCAGCATATGGTGTAGATATCATTGTGAAGGTAAAGGAGTAGAGAGCCTGGAAAGATTTGAAAGCATAGGCGTGACAAACTATCCCTGGCGTGGGGCGGAGGAGTCTGTCCCTGCATGGTTACGGAGTTGAGCCGGAAGCAGAGTCAGCTGATGCAGTGAGGCACTGAGCCCTGGGCATCGAATGCCCTGGGCATCACGTGCTTCCTGTCCTTCCCCTCTGAGCTCCCAGTATGAACTGTTGAGAGTTTTCTCCCTAAATATATGAGCTTTGGGGTCCCTTTCATACTTTTGTCTTGACACTAGTCGAGGGAGTTTGGGCAAAATACTTGAGTGTCCTTGCCTGCTTTGCGAGGTTGTTGTGATGATCCCTCGGCCGTCGGCAGACCCCGAGCTTAAGAAACATGCTATTCTCATTTCCAAGTGTCACAACGTGGCCCAGTTGATCTCACCTTTGCCTCCTTCAGCCACAGTCTCTCCTCATGCCCTTCATCTCTCTCCAGCCATCCCTTCTAGTTTAGGAGTTCTCCCATCGATTTTTTTATGTGGACCAATAACTTAAACCTTGGTCTGTGTGTGTGTGTGTGTGTGTGTGTGTGTGTGTGTGTGTGTGTGTGTGTGAATGAAGGTGCATGCCTGCAAAGGCCAGAGGATGTCAGATTCCCTGAAGCTAGAGTTACAAGTGGTTGTGAGATGCCTGACATGCATGCTGGGAACTGAACTCAGGTTCTCTACAAGCGTAGTATGTGCTCTTAGCTGCTGAACCATCTCTCCAGCCCCTTCTCTTTAATGCATGGGTAGATTTCATCCAGACCTGTCTTCTGTTATCCTTCTAGCTATCTGCCTAGAGCTTCCCCACAAACATGTCTGGCGGAGCCACCTCAATGAATAGGTTAAAATTCCCAGCTGCCAGAGTGTTCTCTAGATCCAAGGAACCTCAGTTTCTGTGTCAGCAGGGACTTGGTGTAACGTCTTGGCTCTAGAATTGTCAATTGTTTTTCTCGGCCATCATTTTCCTCCTTACTGAAATCGACCACTATATTCTAGTTCTGTGGTTCTCAACCTTCCCAATGCAGCGACCCTTTAATACAGTTCTGTGGCAGGCTTTCTTGGACTGCCAGCCCCCAAATCATGACTCGGAGACTTATTAATAATTATGAATGATCGGCCTTAGCTTAGGCTTGTTTCCAGATAGTTTTTTTTTTTAACTTAAATTATCCCATTTCTGTTAATCTGTGTGCTGCCTGGGGGCTCATTTGTCTTATTTACATACATACATGTCCATCTGCTTTCCTGTTTCCTCCATGTCTGGCTGGCATGGCTGGCCTGCTTCCCTTTTCTTTCTGCCCACCAGTCCCACCTATCCCTCCTCTGTCTAGCTATTGTCTGGTCAGCTTTTTATTAGACCAATCAGGTGTTTAGGCAGGCAAGGTGAAACAGCAACACATCTTTACATAGTTAAGCAAATACAACACATCTTTACAGAGTTAAACAAATATTCTATTCCACAACACAGTTTCTCGTGTTGTGTTATTTCATTGCTATTTCATAGCTGTAATTTTGCTAGTTATAAATTGTAATATAAATGTTTTCTGATGGTCTTAGGCAATCACTGTGAAACAGTCACCCAACGTTCAGAACCGCTCCTCAGGCCAGAGGCTTCTTCCTCTTGCATTTTCCAAATGCCAGGTCACCAAATCTGTTTGACTGTACCTCTCACCCTGTCAGCCATGACTCCACCTGTGTCCACTTCTACATTTGTCCTAGCTGAGGACACACTACCTCTGTCACAGCTGCCATAGCTGTATAAAAATTCACCAGATAATACCGGTTTTGTGTCTGACTTTTCCTGGAAATATCTGGTATTATGAGAATATTCTTTCCTTTAAAAGTTTATTTACTGGTGTGTGTGTGTGTGTGTGTGTGTGTGTGTGTGTGTGTGTGTGTGTGAGCACCATGAACCAGGTCAGAAAACAACTGTCAGGAGTTGATTTTCTGCATTTACCGTGGATTCTGGGGATTGAATTCAGGTCCTCAGGCTTGTTAGCAAGGGGCTTTACCTCCTGAGCCATCTGGAAAGCTCTGTTGTGAGAATTTTCAAGAGACCGAAAGAATGGAGCACTCCTTTTGTACGTAAATCATTGTTACTTTTTTATTTATGTGTGTGTATATGTCTATGTAATAATATGCCACATGTGTGGGTGTCCGGAAGCCATTAGAGGGCACTAAATCCCCTAAAGCTGGAATTACAGGCTGTTGTGAACTTCCTGATCAGGTCTTTAGGTACTAAGAACGCAACTCGGTCCCCTGGAAGAGCATCACTGAGCTATCAGTGAGTTTTGATACCAACATTAAAAAAAAGAGTTACTGCTTTGTCCTTGTTTCTCAAACCAAAAAGAGATTGCAAATGTTTTATGAGGCCTCGGATGGCCTGTCAAAGACAGTGGTGAGAATGAGGGCAATGGCAGGAATGTCACAGGTGAGTGCTGTCCTTACACCGCCTGTGGCAGCTGAGGAAAGCCTAGAGGCTCTGGAGAATTCCTCCTGGTCTTCCCAGACCACAGTAAGAGCCAAATTCTGTTGCCCCAGCTCTGGGAAGTTGTGCGTGTGTGTGTGTGTGTGTGTGTGTGTGTGTGTGTGTGTGCGTGTGTTGTCCCTAAGGTGGCTGCTATGTTAGGCAGCAGAGTCCTGGGGAAGGCTGATTCCAGCCTGGGTGAGAGGAGTTTGGTCAAATAATGTGATTTCCTCAGAAGTAAGCACACACTCATTTGAACTGTCAGCTCTTTTTCTTCCCCTCTGAAAGAGCAGGCTTAGGGCAGCTGAGCGGAGAACGTGACTTAACACATTCGTGATCAAAGTTCACAGCTGCTGGGTAGCCGCCTTGAGGCAGGCAGGTCACTGACCCCTAAGGCTCACCTTTGATAGGACGCCAGAGAAGATTAAACGAGAGGGCTTCCACCGTCCCACGCCAGCCAAGAGAGGCCGGGTCCTGCACTGCCCAGTACACTGCCCCCCACCTCCGTTTTCTGTCCTCTCCTACATTCTGTAGTCTGAGTTCGGCAAGTGAGTCCTCATAGTCATAGGAGAGAATGAACGGCCTAAAGTGAGAAGGGCCGAGGCAGGCCACCGCTGTTTCTGCTAAGCCAGGGACCCCTGACTACCTTAGAACGTGACACGGACAGGCTGTTGTCATCCAGATTTCTGGTGTGGGTGGGGCGATCTTGGCTATCTTTGGTATCTAATTCGGTTGGCATCTTGCTGTTGAATCTGCCTTAGTTTCAATTCATGGTGTAAATCTGGCCACTAATAGCTTTGATGTAGTAGAAAAACCACTTACGTTCTGAGAACTTTGGGGCTCAACCTTCGAAGCAAAGTTCAATAAGATGACGGGTGCAAATGTGCTGTCTCCACACAGCTTTAGGCCGTTGCTGAACTTTCTGCTCATAGCTGAGTTCAGGTTGGAAGGACCCTGTCATCCATTGCGGCTCTGAACAGGGAGTGAGGCCCTAACCAGAAACTAAGTGAGCTGGGTAAGTTGGCTAGGAGTCTGTTAGCGTATTTTCTGTTGCTATAACGAAACGCCCAAGGCTAGGTTCTTGATGTATATTTGGCTTGCAGTTCTGGTGACTAGATGCTCCAAACAGCATGTACTTGGCTGCATTACAATACAGCGGAGAAACAGAGGGACCTTGCGACATGCAGAAAGCCAAGCATACAGGGTGGTCTCACTTTCATGATAACCAGCTTTTGCTAGAACTAATTCCTGAGGGCATACACTAATTAATTCTGAGAACGATGACCTCATGTTCTAATTAGGTTGCACTAGACTCTCCCGATTTAAGATTCCCCCAGCCCCTAACATAGCCACACTGGAGACCTTTGAATGAAATAATTTGAACACAGAAAACTCTGGGAAACACATATCCAAACCATAGCAGGCCACTCCAACACAATATCCCATATTGGGTGGGTTAACCAGAAGAAAATTTCTCTTCATTCTGGAGACTAGACATACAAAGCCAAAGTGGTGACAGGATTGGTTCTTCTGATCTTTTCTCCCTGGCTTGCAGTTGCCACCTTCTTACGGCATTTCTGTCACCCCGTGTGTTCTAATACTCCCTTACAAACACCATTCTGTAATAGGCAGGGACACTGTTGTCATAATTTAATCGCTGATTGAAAGGTTCTAGTTGCACACTGAAGTATGTGGGGTAGGGCTTCAACATATGAATGGGGGCCCAGGAGCATAATTCAGTTCACAACCCCCCCCCAAAAAAAAAACCAAACCAAAACAACAACAACAACAAAAATCTACTGGGAAAATTCTAGCGGGGCTAGGGCTGAAAACTGGGAGGGACACTATCAGGAATGACCACTTTCCCCCTTTGTTCACTCCTTTCAAACAGCAAAATACTTTAAAAAGTATTTCTGCTTCAGTTCCTCCAGGCCTCGGTGTCTCAGGTGTCAGTGATCAAGAGGATTAGGAATCGGGTGTAATGCAGCCTTTCCAAGACCCCGACCCTTACCCCAGTTGACAGGCTGTCTTTGTTTTCCATTTTCACTGGGTGCGGAGCACATCTCCAAAACTCCTCCCAGCTCTGGGTGCTCCCAGATGGCAGAGAGGTAAGAGGGACATGTTGTTTCCCTGGGTCGATGACCACCAGTATCTTGAATTCAAAGAGCCTTGGGTTGATAACGTCTCAATATTTAGACAAAGCTCAAGTTTGCTTCCTGGAAGTTTCAGGCAGTAGACAAGAGGGAAGGTCCCTGACAGTGACAGAATTACTTACTGTGGTCTCTGATTCACAGGTTCAATATCCACCCCTCCAGAAGACCCTCCTCAGGCCAAGGAATAGCAGCAGATCCTTCCTTGACATCCGGAGTCTACGTCTGTACGGAAAGGTCTCTGTGTATATATACACAGTTGGGTTGGCATTTCAAAGTAAATTAAATGGAAATAAGGGAAGAAACTAACAAATTGCCGCGGAATCCTAAGGTCAGATGGTAGTAATAAATGTTGAATTCCAAGATGCTAACAAGAGGTCTAATTCCTCAAGTGTTAAGAGGAAAGGTGAGCATCACTGGATATTACTACTGATAGTGGTCCACTTACCACTGACCATGATCACAGTTAGCCCAGACATTGCCTATCAGACGCACGGGAAGGGGCGACCATTATCTTCATCAGTCTAGAAATTTAGCGAGGTAATTATGAGGTAGGGGGAAGCCAGGTCTCCTGGGCGTTCAGCTAGTTTAGAAAAGCCCTTTCTGCTCCAGCCAGGGCCGCGGTATATCACCATGCACGCAACACCCTATATGCTCAGCCACTCGCACTCAGGTGATGGGTGCACTAGTTTTCCCAACCAGGTCATAGCACACATGCAGTACTGGTCAGTGATGGGCGTGGCACCCATCACTTCCGGCCAGGTTAAACAACGGATCGTTAACCTCCTGGACTGAGATAGAGTATTAAGTTTCTCCCTAGCGTCAGACTCACGGCCAGTCGTTCCAGCCCATCTCGAAATACCAACTATACCTCAGCACCATACCAGTTGGAAGACTGCAGAGTTTAAGGATGGCTAAGTAGACATGAAGCGCAGTGATTGCGTTAGGGGGACTAGAAAAAGCAAAATACTGAGCACTAGTCCGCAGCTATCAAATACAAAAACATTCCTTAAAGAAACACTAAAAGCTACAGATGTAACACCTGGAGAAACCGAAACAGCGCTCTTCGCTGCTCGGCCATCACCCCGAAACCGAACCCTTCCCGAGACCGTGGAAGACCACGCAGACAGAAGCAAACAGCTCCTTCCGGGCACATGTGGTGGCTCTGAAAAGAGCCTTTGGTGGGATGGAACCGAGATCGAGAACTCAGGCCCGCTCCCCGCGGATGCGGCGGGCCAGCTGGATGTCCTTGGGCATGATGGTGACGCGCTTGGCGTGGATGGCGCACAGGTTGGTGTCCTCGAACAGCCCCACCAGGTAGGCCTCGCTCGCCTCCTGCAGCGCCATCACGGCCGAGCTCTGGAAGCGCAGGTCGGTCTTGAAGTCCTGCGCGATCTCGCGCACCAGGCGCTGGAACGGCAGCTTGCGGATCAGCAGCTCGGTCGACTTCTGGTAGCGCCGGATCTCGCGCAGCGCCACGGTGCCGGGCCGGTAGCGGTGCGGCTTCTTCACGCCGCCCGTGGCCGGCGCGCTCTTGCGGGCAGCCTTGGTGGCCAGCTGCTTGCGCGGGGCCTTGCCGCCGGTGGACTTGCGGGCGGTCTGCTTCGTACGAGCCATGGCAGAAACAAGAGACACCGAGACCAGGAGCGCGGGGACCTGCCCGGGTCCCCGGCCGCCGGTCTTTATAGGCGCACTCTTCCCGCGGGCGGGGCGGAGACAGCCACTTGAACGTCCCGCGCTGACGGGCCATTGGCCGTGACGTCACGACCTCGATCCCGCCCATTGGCTCGGGCCTGCCCCGCCCCCTGGTGTCCCGCCCCCCGGTGCCCCGCCCGCCCCTCGTCCAGCCCTGCGGCGAGCGGACTTGACAACGTTCCCCGCGGGTGGGGCCGCCTCTCGTGGCCGCCGGTAGACGGCCGCTCCCAGCTCTGCCAGGGAGGAGCGCGCCCGCCCGTCCAAGTCACAGAGTTAGTGTTCAGTGCCGCCCAGGGCCCCACGATCCCGGGAGCTGGCCGCGGCCGTCATTGCGGCCGGGACACGTCCCCTTCTCCTAGACTTTGCCGAAGGAGCGGGCGGGAGCGGCGGCTGGTTGGGACTGACGTCTGGCCTCGACGGCCTGTGGTCGGGCTCCTGTTTTAAGGGAGGAGCGGGAAGCTGTCAGGACTGTAGGTGGGGAGCCAGCGCGCTGGTCGCTGCGGACGGGATACCTACCGGGGTGTGCATCGGGCTGACATACGGCGCTGAGTGCTTAGGACAGTAACACGCCCGCTCCCGCACAGGAGAACCAAGACCGAACGCAGAATACCCGGGGGCCCGCGGACAAGAGTGGGGAGGGCGCTGGGGACGCACAAGGCGAGTGGCAACGCCACAGCCGACACCTTGGGCACGGGCCGGGCAAGGCCACCAGACCGGTTCCCTGAGTGACACAACTCTTTAATCTGAACCAGTGGGTGGCTCTGAAAAGAGCCTTTGAGTTCGCGGGCGTCTCCCCGAGACGCGGGCCGGCGCCAGCAGCGGCCTCACTTGCCCTTCGCCTTATGGTGGCTCTCGGTCTTCTTGGGCAGCAGCACGGCCTGGATGTTGGGCAGGACGCCGCCCTGCGCGATCGTCACTTTGCCCAGCAGCTTGTTGAGCTCCTCGTCGTTGCGGATGGCCAGCTGCAGGTGGCGCGGGATGATGCGCGTCTTCTTGTTGTCGCGGGCCGCGTTGCCCGCCAGCTCCAGGATCTCGGCCGTCAGGTACTCCAGCACGGCCGCCATGTACACGGGCGCGCCGGCGCCCACGCGCTCCGCGTAGTTGCCCTTGCGCAGCAGCCGGTGCACGCGCCCCACCGGGAACTGCAGGCCGGCGCGGGACGACCGCGACTTGGCCTTGGCGCGGGCCTTGCCGCCTTGCTTGCCGCGACCAGACATGATGGAAAACACAGAAACTCTCACAAACAGGAAACTGCACGCCGGCGCCGCCGCCTCGCCCTTTTATAGGCAGAGCCCCGCTTGTCCGCCCGACGCTCTCATTGGCTCACGCGCGTCCTCACACCCCGGCCTATAGGAGCGTGCACACACAATCCGCTCATTTACATAAGCCCGGCTCCCTCGCCCGAGCGCCGCCGCCAACGCGCGAATCACGACGCGCGTGGCCGGAGCCCTCATTTGCGTGCGGCCGTTGGAAGGAGGGCCCGGGGCCTCGGCGGCGCACCGGCCTGCCGCCTCTGCCGGGGCGGAAGGAGCCGAGTGCGCCCCGCCTCCAGCAGGGCCGGCGGCGAGCGCGGGCGCAGCGGTGGCTCGGGGAGGTGTGCCGGGTGTGGGTGAGGCGGGTGTGCCCCGGCGCGGGCGTCCCGTCCCAGGCCGGGCGTCTGTGTGCGCGCCCCCGGCCAGGCGGTCCTGCGCCTGCTGCTCTGCTACCCGGGCAGCTGCCCGGCTCACCAAGTACAGCCCAGCCCGCGTCTTGAACTCTGAAGGCTCTCTGCGGAGACACCCACCTTCTCTCGGAAAGATGCTGGTTCAATCCGGAATCAAGGCTTGTCCATCTCTTCTCCTCCCCTTTATCAGTGTTTCTCTGCCTTTAGCCCTCTCTAGGTCCAGAGAATGATCCTGATACAGAATAGCCACGGGTGTCTTTAGAGTGCGTCTGCTTATCTAGCTGTCTTCAGCTTTCATTTTATCCCATCTGATTCGCTTAGCCAAGCAGTTGGTTAACTATTTTCATTATTTTATATACAGGTAATGAAAGTGGATGTAAGTCAGCCACTTACTTTCTAAGTACAATGGATGGTAGCATTCGTGTTTACTTAGAAAATCGAAAGTTGATGTATTTGAGTTTCTACAAATCTTTTGATGCCCTTTCTCAAGCTCATGCTGATCTATGTGGAGACTTTCCATTGAGGAAGATGGAAGCTTAATTTCTGATACCTATGAATTAGCTTGTAATTCTGGCATCCTCTTTTCCTTCTGCCTGAAACATTGTAAAACCTACCTGTTAACACGCTTAGTCTTTCACTGCTAGGAGCCTCCCTTTAGATTTTTTACATTAAAGGTTTATCTCCATACAATGGCAACAAAATGCTTGAAAAGAATTGGGCGTGCTTGGAAAGGAAGACCGTATAGGGTTTGGCGTGCGTTTACTGAATCGAAGTAATGTTGAAGATTATGCTGGTGTTTTTGTCAGTCATTTGCCCTATGGCTGCTCAAGCGCCGTTTATGAGCCTTCCACTGTGTAGGGCTAGAGTGACTGGTGACGTGCCATCTCTGTCTGGCCTGCCATTATTTTAACATCGCATCAGCAATACCTAGAGAGGTGTCACAGCCAGCATTTTCTATTCTGTGTAATTTGTGTTAATAAGCTTTGTGGGTTCTGTGGCAGTGAGAACCACGGGCAGATTAGACATGTTAAATTGGAGCATAGTCCTAGGAACATAGAAATACTGGGGTGGAGGTAGAATTGTAAGTCTTGTGGAGAAAGGCAGGAGTGAGGCCCCAGGTTTTTGACTTGAACAACTATCTGGGCAGACAGTGTTATTAGGATGGAATGCAGAGAAGCATTGTAAGCTGAGAAGTTGAATGTCTATCAAGCATTCTCATTAAGTTTGAGAAATTGATATTCAAGTAGATATGGGAAGTCACATTTGAGAAATTGAGAGATGAATCTAGGGTTCAGTAAAGACCATACAACACTGCATTTATGAACTGACTGAACACAGTATTAGTTCTGCTTGTCTCAGGAAGCAAACAACCCCCTCCTACCCCTCCCACCCAACCCCACCCCACCACCACCCCAGCCATGCACACACTGTACACACAGTCCTTAGCGTTGACCTGATTGTTTTAAAAATTGTCCTGGCTCCCTTCAGGCATCTGTATCAATCTTACTATTTCAAAATGGGACAGAGTAGAATGTTCTTTGGGGTAAGCTTTTTTGATATCGATAAGATGAAATTGTGAAGTCAAAAAAGATGATAGGCAGGAGAGTTGCCCGTTTCTTTTGTTGCTGTGATAGAATATTCTGATGAATGAAACGAGTTATTTGGCTCACAGTCCATCAGGGCAGGGAAGTCACAGCAGCAGGGTCCTAGAGACCTGGTCACATGACACCCACAGTAAAGAGCAGAACAGTGGATCCATGCATGCCAGTGCTCGATTTCTTCTGTTTTGTACAAAGGTCCCCTGCCTAGGGAATGGTGCTCTCCACAGTAGGTCAGTTATCAAAATCTAAATCATTCCCTAGGTGCGTGGCTAGAGGCTCATCTCTCAGCTTGTTCCAGATCTCATCAAGTTGGCAGTTGTGAGGGACAGCCAACTTTGGGGTCTTGTGTTAACTTTAAACTCATAGTTAAGCCAGCTTGTCTGACATATTCTTGCTTAGCTTGAACCTTGGAAGATGTCAATAACAATTTTCTGAAATAAAAGAAGTGTGAATCTTTGTATTTATTATTTTGTACACGTGTGAGTGTTTACTGTATGTGCGTCACATGCATGCCTGGTGCCTCCAGAGACCAGAAGCGTGCATTGGATCTCTGGGGCTGGAGTGACAGATGGTCTCCAGCCACTGTGCAGCACTGGGGCCTGAAGGACCCAGATCCCTGCAAGAGCAGCAAGTGCTGTTAACCCCATGAGCCAACTCGCCAGCCCTCAACTTTATATTCACTGGTGGTTATTCAAGTCAAATAGGTTGATAAGGAAAAATAGAGGCTTCCAAATACACATTTGGGACAAATGTTAAAACTGCAAATGTTAAAACTCAGCATTTGATCAGGACCAAAGTTTAATATTACCACCGTAGAAAAGTTTGAAATTCTTTTTTTTTGTTGTTTTTTTTTTGAGACAGGGTTTCTCTGTGTAGCTTTGGAGCCTGTCCTGGAACTAGCTCTGTAGACCAGGCTGGCCTTGAACTCACAGAGATCCACCTGGCACTGCCTCCCAAGCGCTGGGATTAAATGTGTGTGCCACCACCCCAGCAGTTTGAAATTTATTTAATCTAAAATTTTATTTATAAATTTCAATAATTAGAATTTCTAGCAGTTATAGTCCAAGTCTGCCATAGTAAGCTACCACATTGTTCTCTCTTAGTCATACAGGCTAGAGTCTGAAATGAAGGTGTGACCGGACAGTGGGTGCCCTTCTCTAAGGATGCTTCCTTACCTCTCTGCATCTGGAAGCGGGATGGTTTGGTTTGTGATAGCATAGCGCCAATCTGCCTCAGCGTTCTCCCTGACAAGCTTTAAATTGTATTCTTTGACGGTTTCATGCAGGCATGTAATGTACTTGGATCTTACTCACCAGCCACTGTCCCTTTTAACTCCTTGTTTCTGTCTTCTTAGGAAGCTAGTAATTACACTGGATGGAATTCTGTAATTAGTGACACTTGATTACATCTGCCTCAAACACTTTCCATAGACAAATTTCTAAACGGTCTTATTAAATAAAATACACAGAGCCAGATAAAGGGGTTAAAGCCTGAGAGAGATCAGAGGAATAGGAACAGCCACAAGCTAACCTCACCTCACCAACTCCACAGCTTCCAAATGCGAGCGACTTCCTGTCTACCCATGCCTATATGCCTTGCTGTTCTGCCATCTGATTTACTCTCTGTCCAGCTCCATCACTTCCTCTTCCTGCCCAGCTCTGTCATGGTTAACTAGTGCTGGGATTTAAGGCATGTGCCACCACACCTGGCTCTGTTTCCAGTGTGGCCTTGAACTCACAGATTCAGACAGATCCCCGCCTGTCAAGTGATAGAATTAAAAGCATGTGCTAACATTGCATGACTTTTGTGTTTACTTACAATGACTTGGTTTTTCCTCTGATCTCCAGGCAAGCGTTATTTAGTAAAGCACAAATAAAATATCACAACTTTCAAATAAGGCAGAATACTAAAGCACCATGGGTTAGACTTCAGTCTTTTGTGTAGATACAGTTCAAACATATCAGTAGTTGGGCTCTGTTTAAGAACCTATCAATATTTTCTTAAGTGGGGTAAAGGATTTGCCTATTAGCTTCTAAGATTCAGAGATTATCCTGGATTAATTTCTGATTAAGCCCTAAATCACCAAAGTCCTGGTCAGAGGTAGTTAAGGTGTAGGATAGTAGCACCCATGCATGCACCGCCCCAGAATCCTGAAGAAGTAGACTTTAATGCCGGTGACGGAATGACCTGGCCATCGAGGGACAAGCTTCCTTCTCCGTGTCCTTCATGTGGGCTGCCACACGAAGGTGTGGCCCTGATTTAAGGTCTTCCCACTTCAAATGATTTAATTAAGAAAACACTTCACAGGTGTATCCAGCCCCTTGGGTTTTAGCTAACTCCAGATGTAGTCAAGTTGACAACCAAGAATAGCCATCAACAACATCTGTTTCAAAACTACCTTTGCTAGCTAGCTCTCTTCCAAGAGTTTCAGCCTGGCGGGGGTGGGGGGTGGGGGGGGGGAGCAAAAATGGGAAAACCTACACAAAAATTTATGGCAGCCAAAACAACACAGAGAAACCCTGTCTTGAAACACAAAAAATTTAATTGCAGTAATATAGGAGTCATATATTAGGTCAAGTACACAAGGATGCAATGTTACATTTACTAAGCTACAGTTCACAGCACACATTTACACATTCTGAATATGCTCAACATAGCTAATTTAGTCCTGCTGACTTCACTGACGTTTGACATATGGGTGAAAGACATTTTATACGACTTAACTGTGGATGTGTGCTCTCCACACAGCAAGAGGTTAACTTTAGTTGTCTATCTCCATTCCTCTGCATCTCTTTGTTTTTTCCTTTGAGGCAGGGTCTCTCACTGACTCAGGAGCTTAGTTTCAGTTAGATTTGCTTGTATCGAGAATTCTAATTGGTCTTAATAATAAAAACCCAGAGTCAGAGATTGGGTAAATGCTGAAAGATCAGAGAAGTAAAGGAATTAGCCACAGTCGCCTCTTACCAAAGACTCCTCAGACCGAAAAGGGCTGAGCTCCCGTCTCTGCCCACCTTCTATTCCTCTCTCTGTCCAGCCATATCACTTCCTGTTTCCAGACTTCTGTGGTTAACTAGTGGCTAGCTCCACCTTCTGATCTTCAGGCAAGCCTTATTTGTTAGAGCACAAAATAGCACACTTGCTAGGCAACAGGCCCCAGCGGTCTGTGGTCCACTCCTGGCCTCACACCAGGGCTGAGATTACCTAAGAAATCCATAAACACCGTCATCCATACTCCTCAGCTTCCACTCCAGAGTTTATTTTCAACAACATCAAGTTCAAGTATGAATACAAAAGACACAAGTAGGTTGAGGTTCTGAAATCATCTTAATACCAGAGCATTTCGTGATTTTTGATCTTCCGTAGAGATAAGTGTGTGGAGGACCCTGCAAGTGTCCTGGCTGGTAGGGAAACCATGGGTGAGGCAAGAATGAAATTCTTTTCAGCCCAACTTAGCCAGGGCTGGGCCAAACTTCTGGAGTCTGCGACACCTGGTGGTTTATTTTAGCCATATTTAAACAGCACAATTTTGAAAAAGGTTTCCTGATGACAATTAGCTCAGTCCTGTGAGTACAACAAAGCTTAAGACATGTTTACGTAGAAACTGTTTATAAAGTACAGAGGCCTTCTTCCATAAAGATGGGTACTGTTGACCCAGAAACAAGGTAAGGGTCTCGGGAGAATGTCTGAGGTAAACATAATGCCCGTGGGAGTCAGGATTGGGCTGTCCCTACCACAGCATAGAAGTCACTTAGGCTCTTGTAAGGTACAAGTGACATCTCTCATAAGGGTGGGTTTTATGGACTGAAAAGCAAGGTTCAAGATTTAGTGGAGGTAGGGGGGTGAGTCTGAGATAAACAATATTCTGGGGGAGTGAGGTGAAGCCTGGCCCTACACATAGCAAAGGTCACCAGGTTATAAACCACATCCTTTCCCAGCGGTCATGGTGGGAGACGGGTAAGCATCTCCTTCCTCTGCAGAGCTAAGCGTGGGAGTTTAACTTCCTGCTTTCCCTCGCTTACCCGTGTGCACAAGAAGCCCTTACCCTGTATAATGTGAACGTCTCTATTCACCCCAGATAAGGCATCTCCACCAAAGAAACAGTTTCAGCCAGGACTAGCTTAGGGAGCCAATGAGTTTTATTAGGGTTACCTATGAGTTACCTATGGGTGAAGTGTAGAGGAGCATGGTGAATCGAAGGCAGTGTACCACTAAGAAGCCTACTCAGGTACAAGAGAGAACTCTTGAAAATGCATCCTTGAAGCTCCCAAAATTTCCCGAAGTTTACCTGTCCATCCCCGATTGATCACATCACCTCTCTCTAAAACTCTGGGGAGGGGTCTTGTGACTTTTGTTTTATCTGTTTTCTGGGCTTGTCAATTTTGTTTCCTGGGTCTTCTAAGCCTCCATGCTTTGCATGAGAAAATGTTAGAAAATGTTTCCATTTGGGGGAGATGGCTATTCAAAAGAGACTTCAAGAAAGATGTCCCATGGAGGACTGATAACGTGATTAGCCTTTTGGTTGAAAGTTGGTTTCTGTGCAGCCGCCACCAATGTCTGACACGCTTATCATGAAGCCAGCGTCCACTGCCATGTTAAACACGGACAGAGCAGAAAGGTGCACGCACATGAGGCTCTGAGCAATCACTTAAAACGTGAAACTTAGCCACAGTTATGTGGGCGTCAAGTTCCTCAGCACATTCCAGAAGATCCCTGTGGTTCCTCGGTGTGGGACTAGTTTTCATGTTCCCACTGCCAATCTTGTGTTGTGTGTTGTCTGCAAGCCCTTAGCACTTGGGTGATGTGTACAGTTTCATTGCTGCCTGTCATATACATCTTTTGCTAAATATTTCATCTACAAGGTCTTACATGACTGTTTCCTGGGAATACACTCTTGCCCTGAAGCCATTTTGTATTTGCTAAAATAAGCAAATCCAGTTTCAAAGCGAAGACTTAAGTACATCTAGGGCTGTCACAGTTCACTGTGTAAATGGCCACCTGAGCCACCACATTCTGCCACTGACTGCTTCACAATCTTTCCAAGATCTCCAACAAAAATGCATTTCCCCCATTCCAAGTTATTTTCCTCAATATAGTTATCAACTTATTTCCAATGTTTGTTCCTTCACTCAATAGGGCAACAATCAGTATTGTCAGTATAACCTTTCACTTCAGCCTTATTACACACAAAGCCAAAGGTCATAAACCTATGCCAGTGTCCTTAGAATATGCAACCAAACAAACGAGTTAGCAGATGGACTCCTTCTTACAGTAACCAAAGGTTTTATGGTAGAGGCCTAGGCTCTAGAAACCCTGGCTAGGTGCAATCACTCATCCACATTCAAGAGAAAATCAAAATAGAGACACAGTCAAGGTGGCTCCATTGTAAAGGGGACAAACGCAGGTCCAGTGACACCCCAAGTCCATCTTCAGGATACTGAGGTGAGCTTTGCCCTTAAGCAGAGGAGGTTAGCATACTTAAGCAGTCCTGGTGGATGTGCAATCTCTTTGATCATTGCTACAGTTCTGACCCTGCAAGGTGGGAAGTCCATACTGCTGTCTTGTGAGGACACCACTCTCACACAAAATGATCATTTCAGCTCCATGGATAATCACCCTCATCTGCTACCATGGAAGAGAAAGGGAGGACAATGACTTACCTTTGTGCCTTCAGCAAAAGAAAGGAAGACAGACACAAAGGCAGAGATGCCAGGCTTTCCGTTACCCTGTGGCCACAAGAGGTCTTTTTATTTTTTGAAAAGCACAAGTGCCTGCTTCTTTAGGGACTAGGTTCCTGAAGTGTCTCAGTGCTGAAGTCAAACAGCCCCCTATACACTACTTCTATGCCCTTGGGTCGTCACGCTTGTTTAGGAAGTCCCCTGGGAGTTAATTATACAAGTCTGGTTCAAGTGTATCTCTCTCTGTTGAATTTTTAGAAACATGTGCTTACTTGGAGCACAAATAACCAAGGTGGCCTGAACCCAATCTGCAGGGACTCTGTGGGAGGAAAAGTGCAGCCAACACCATCAGAGCAGCAATGCGACAGGAGCCAAGGAAACAATGTAACAGCTGGCTGGGTAGACAGAAGATTCGGCTGACTCTACTAGAGAACGGCAGAGCCTGTTACAGACACTGCAAGGAAGGTGACGGTGCGGGGAATATTTGTGTGGTTACATCTGGTTAACTTCCTTGCATGGTGGTGAGGACAGACCCTCGTGCACACTAAAGCACACTAACCCTGACCTACATCCCAGAACAGGCCAAACTACCACGAAAAGAAACAGTACACAAATCAAAACACTTGGTGAGCCGGGCAGCTGCCCGGGCAGCAGAGCAGCAGGCGCAGGACCGCCTGGCCGGGGGCGCGCACACAGACGCCCGGCCTGGGACGGGACGCCCGCGCCGGGGCACACCCGCCTCACCCACACCCGGCACACCTCCCCGAGCCACCGCTGCGCCCGCGCTCGCCGCCGGCCCTGCTGGAGGCGGGGCGCACTCGGCTCCTTCCGCCCCGGCAGAGGCGGCAGGCCGGTGCGCCGCCGAGGCCCCGGGCCCTCCTTCCAACGGCCGCACGCAAATGAGGGCTCCGGCCACGCGCGTCGTGATTCGCGCGTTGGCGGCGGCGCTCGGGCGAGGGAGCCGGGCTTATGTAAATGAGCGGATTGTGTGTGCACGCTCCTATAGGCCGGGGTGTGAGGACGCGCGTGAGCCAATGAGAGCGTCGGGCGGACAAGCGGGGCTCTGCCTATAAAAGGGCGAGGCGGCGGCGCCGGCGTGCAGTTTCCTGTTTGTGAGAGTTTCTGTGTTTTCCATCATGTCTGGTCGCGGCAAGCAAGGCGGCAAGGCCCGCGCCAAGGCCAAGTCGCGGTCGTCCCGCGCCGGCCTGCAGTTCCCGGTGGGGCGCGTGCACCGGCTGCTGCGCAAGGGCAACTACGCGGAGCGCGTGGGCGCCGGCGCGCCCGTGTATATGGCGGCCGTGCTGGAGTACCTGACGGCCGAGATCCTGGAGCTGGCGGGCAACGCGGCCCGCGACAACAAGAAGACGCGCATCATCCCGCGCCACCTGCAGCTGGCCATCCGCAACGACGAGGAGCTCAACAAGCTGCTGGGCAAAGTGACGATCGCGCAAGGCGGCGTCCTGCCCAACATCCAGGCCGTGCTGCTGCCCAAGAAGACCGAGAGCCACCATAAGGCGAAGGGCAAGTGAGGCCGCTGCTGGCGCCGGCCCGCGTCTCGGGGAGACGCCCGCGAACTCAAAGGCTCTTTTCAGAGCCACCCACTGGTTCAGATTAAAGAGTTGTGTCACTCACGGAACCGGTCTGGTGGCCTTGCCCGGCCCGTGCCCAAGGTGTCGGCTGTGGCGTTGCCACTCGCCTCGCGCGTCCCCAGCGCCCTCCCCACTCTTGTCCGCGGGCCCCCGGGTATTCTGCGTTCGGTCTTGGTTCTCCTGTGCGGGAGCGGGCGTGTTACTGTCCTAAGCACTCAGCGCCGTATGTCAGCCCGATGCACACCCCGGTAGGTGTCCCGCCCGCAGCGACCAGCGCGCTGGCTCCCCACCTACAGTCCTGACAGCTTCCCGCCCCTCCCTTAAAACAGGAACCCGAGCCCAGGCCGTCGAGGCCAGACGTCAGTCCCAACCAGCCGCCGCTCCCGCCCGCTCCTTCGGCAAAGTCTAGGAGAAGGGGACGTGTCCCGGCCGCAATGACGGCCGCGGCCAGCTCCCGGGATCGTGGGGCCCTGGGCGGCACTGAACACTAACTCTGTGACTTGGACGGGCGGGCGGGCGCGATTCTCCCTGGCAGAGCTGGGAGCGGCCGTCTACCGGCGGCCACGAGAGGCGGCCCCACCCGCGGGGAACGTTGTCAAGTCCGCTCGCCGCAGGGCTGGACGAGGGGCGGGCGGGGCACCGGGGGGCGGGGCAGGCCCGAGCCAATGGGCGGGATCGAGGTCGTGGCGTCACGGCCAATGGCCCGTCAGCGCGGGACGTTCAAGTGGCTGTCTCCGCCCCGCCCCCGGGAAGAGTGCGCCTATAAAGACCGGCGGCCGGGGACCCGGGCAGGTCCCCGCGCTCCTGGTCTCGGTGTCTCTTGTCTCTGCCATGGCTCGCACGAAGCAGACCGCCCGCAAGTCCACCGGCGGCAAGGCCCCGCGCAAGCAGCTGGCCACCAAGGCTGCCCGCAAGAGCGCGCCGGCCACGGGCGGCGTGAAGAAGCCGCACCGCTACCGGCCCGGCACCGTGGCGCTGCGCGAGATCCGGCGCTACCAGAAGTCGACCGAGCTGCTGATCCGCAAGCTGCCGTTCCAGCGCCTGGTGCGCGAGATCGCGCAGGACTTCAAGACCGACCTGCGCTTCCAGAGCTCGGCCGTGATGGCGCTGCAGGAGGCGAGCGAGGCCTACCTGGTGGGGCTGTTCGAGGACACCAACCTGTGCGCCATCCACGCCAAGCGCGTCACCATCATGCCCAAGGACATCCAGCTGGCCCGCCGCATTCGCGGGGAGCGGGCCTGAGCTCTCGATCTCGGTTCCATCCCACCAAAGGCTCTTTTCAGAGCCACCACATGTGCCCGGAAGGAGCTGTTTGCTTCTCTGTCCTTGCGTGGTCTTTCACGGTCTCGGGAAGGGTTCGGTTTTGGGGTGATGGCCGAGCAGCGAAGAGCGCTGTTTCGGTTTCTCCAGGTGCTGCACCTATGGAGTTTTCTCCCAGGAAGGTTTGCAGAGCACCTGGTATTCTATATCTTACCTGGTTACCCAATTCCTACTTAGAGCCTCTTCTCCACCTGTCACTAACATCATGCTCTTGGCCTTTCCTGTAGGTCCTTTGATTATAAACTTAACGAGTTGCCAATTACCTAGGGAATGATAGGGCCTTCTCACTGGTAAGAGTGACGAGTGAACACAGACCTATGCGGCCAAGTGTCAGACGGGCTAATCCACAGGGCTAGCCTATCTTGCCCTCTAGAAGTTGGTGTACTCTGCACCGCTAACATGCAGGGTTTCCTCAAGTCTCAAGTGAGAATATTACTAGTATACAGGTAACAATAGAGTAACATCACATTTTTGTGCACTTGGAACAATTAGGCTTTTGCAGTCCTCTTGCAAGGTTTTGTTGCTTGGGAGATCACGTGTATCATTATGAGACTGAACTCAATGTTCTGCCATTTGAATTTTTTAATCTAAGCCATTATCTCCTTTCAGGTGTGACATATTTGGTTCAGATTTAATTAGGATGATGGCATACAAGGTGTAGAGAGGCAAACTATATAGTAAAAGGCTGACCACTACAAACAGAGCTCTCCCTTGGGTCCTCTACCTTCGTCATCCTTGTCATCCAAGTCCCACATTGAGAGCTGCACACAGCAGTATTTCTAAGTCCTTCCTTCAGAGAGGGATACATTGAGTTCATTTTGTTTCTAAATCATTATATGCCATATTGCTTCCCAAACCTATCTGTTCCTTTTTAGATATCCCACTTGACTGGTAGATCCCTCTCATCTATTAGAAGCTGCTTCTTGTCCTTTGCCCCAAACTTGCAAGTCACTAAATACTTTCAAATGTTTTTTTTTTTTTTTTTTTGGTTTTTCGAGACAGGGTTTCTCTGTGTAGCTTTGCGCCTTTCCTGGGACTCACTTGGTAGCCCAGGCTGACCTCGAACTCACAGAGATCCGCCTGGCTCTGCCTCCCGAGTGCTGGGATTAAAGGCGTGCGCCACCACCGCCCGGCATCAAATGTTTTTAATTGTATCACTCTATTCATCTGTCCGGGACCCTTGCCTTAATTGACACCCTCAACAGCCCTGGTCTAAGCAGCTTAGGTACGCAGGACGGTTTCTCTCCCTGCCACTAAGTTAAAAATTCATTTAAATATTTAAAATTTAGATTTATTTAGTTTATATGTATGAGTGTTTTGCCCACAAATGTGTGTGTGTGTGTGTGTGTGTACCAGGAGTCTTCTTGGTGCCTGAGGAGGCCAAAAGAGGCTGATGGATGCCCTGGAATTGACATTATAGACACCATGTGGGTGCTGGGAACTGAATCAGGGTCCTCTGCAAGAGCAGCCAGTGCTCTTAACTGCTGAGCCATCTTTTCAGCTACAGTAACTTTTTTGTTTTTTGGTTGGTTGGTTTTTTGTTTTGTTTTGTTTTGAGACAGGGTTTCTCTGTGTAACAGCCCTGGTTGTACTGGAACTCACTCTATAGCCCAGGCTGGCCTTGAACTCACAGAGATCCGACTGCATCTGCCTCCCGAGTGCTGGGATTAAAGGCGTGCTCCACCACTGCCCAGCTCAACCAGCTTTCTATAGAACCCAGGGGTGGCACCACCCATAATGAGTGGGCCCTCCCTATCAATCACTAATTAAGAAATGCCCTACAGGCTGGCCTACAGTCCCATCTTATGGAGGCATTTTCTCCACTGAGGTTCCTTCTTCTCAGATGACTTGTGTTAAGTTAAAATAAAACGAGGCGGCCGGGCGGTGGTGGCGCACGCCTTTAATCCCAGCACTCAGGAGGCAGAGCCAGGCCGATCTCTGTGAGTTCGAGGCCAGCCTGGGCTACCAAGTGAGTTCCAGGAAAAGGCGCAAAGCTACACAGAGAAACCCTGTCTCGAAAAAACAAATAAATAAATAAATAAATAAATAAATAAATAAATAAATAAATAATAAAACGAGGCAGCACAGTGCTGTTGAGGTAAAAACTAATCCAAACTGACTGAACCTATGGCCTTCGATGGCTTCAGGGCCTGGAAGAAGAGCTGCAGATGAACTTCCAGCCATGCTGGGGCAGAGCTGCTCAAGGACATGAGCGAAAGCTCTAGGATCGGGGCCATCTGTGCCGCCTGAGTGTCCGGTGACAGGAAATAAGAGAAGATGTTTTCCCTGAAACCAAAGGGAAGATGAATGGGCAATAAGCATCATGTTTGGTTCTGTGCACTTCATGGCCTCAATCTTGGCTTTGCGTAGATCTTGTTATTCGCTCTTTAAAGTATTCCTAATGGAAAAGTAGGCAGTTTCAGCAACACTAAAGATGAGGAGGTTTAACTCGGACAAAAATGGTATTCCCACGGCTGCTGTCATCAGACTATCAAGCATCTTATTATCTTGTGAAGAAATACATTCATGAGTGTTGTAAGAAATTCAAACAATTCGGAAACATTCAAGGAAGAAAACTAACACCTATAATAAACCATTGTTATGACTATTCCTAATACTTCTCTGTATATCCATACAAATGTATACGACTAGTCGAAGTCTGTATAAACGTCAGCTCATCTTTTGACTCGGGTAGAGAAATAACATATGTATTAATGGATAAACAGAGTGGAGGGTTTAAAGGACGAGACAGAATGAGGACAGTGGCTAGCCTGGGTGTCTGTGAGGACGCTGCAGTGAGGCCGAGGAGAGAGCCCAGAGAGTGGTTTTCAGGCAAACAGGATTAGTAGGCACTCGAGTGTAACTACAGCGGAAGCAGAACCTTAGGGTAGATCTGTGATCCTCTGCACTTATCTCTGGGGGATGTTCCACATCTACTCTAGTGATGAAAATGAGAAGTTAGGGTCTGCCTCGTGGACAGCATTCAGGCTTGGAAATGGAAACTATTTTGCTAGCAAACCAAAGAAAATGTCTGATTGCATCTTACACTCTTCACTGTTATGATGAGTTGACTGGGTTTTATGGTCCTTCCTGTTACAGGTGGCTGAGATGGTAAAGGAAAAAAAAGGAATTTATTAGTGCAAAGGGATGCCTAGCTGAATATTCTATAATTTGTCCTTCACAGACTCGACATAGCTAACACGGTTCAGCCATGTTTTAGCATATTAGTGAGACTGACAGATGTGAGCAAACTCATTGTTAAGGTCATCTAAAAGAATCTCAGGTGCTGGAGAGATGGATCATCAGTTAGGATCGCTGGCTGCTCTTCCAGAGGACCCGGGTTCAATTCCCAGCATCCACATGGTAGCTAACAGTATCTGTAACTCCAAGATCTGACACCCTCACACATACATGCAGGCAAAACACCTAGGCAAACAAAATAAAAATCAATTTAAAAATAACAGTCTCTGTAAAAAGATGTATAATAGTGTTACGAGCTGGGCGTGGTGGTGGTGGCGGCGCACTGCCTTTAACCACAGCACTCGAGTCAGTGGCAGAGTTCAAGGCCAGCCTGGTCTACACATAGTTCAGGACAGCCAGTTTTGTATAGGGAGAACCTCTCTCAAAAAGCAAAGGAGATAAATAATAGTGTAAAGCTTGGATCTTGGAAATGTTTAGGAAGAAAAAAAGTCATACCCATTGATTATAAAATTCAATCCTGTACTATTAAAAGCACCAAGCAGTAATATTTAATAAAACAAGCCTGTTCCCTTTTCATTTCTACAGCCTATATGCTTGCTTGAGGAGTAAAGCAACTGTGTCTCTTTCCACCTATATTTTTTACTTAACAATGGATTGCAGATCTGCTTTCTTTTCCATAAGCCAAGATATAACATTATGGCAAGCAGCTTGCCACTACTTCCTTTAAAGGAAAACTAGGGAGGGGGTTTTAATTTAGTGATAAACAACTCCCAGGGTGTAGAATGCCCTTCATGTGATGCCCAGCACCATCACCACAACAACCAAAACATCTGTCACCTGGGTCCAGGGTTGTTAAATGTGCGTCAGAACCATCTGGAGAACTTGGCCTTAACCACCAATTGCTGGGCCAAACACCCAAGGTTTCCAGTTCAGTTGGTCTGCAGTGAGGCTCAGGTGAGCCATGCTGATGGACTGGAAATCTCTTTCAGAACCACGGACTTCAACCGAGGAATGTTTCCTGCTTCCTTTATTTGCTGAGTTAGGTCTCTCTTTAAACCTTTGTAACCCAGCGTTTCAGAGCTTTTGGGTGAGAATCAGATGTCTTCATCTGGGGGGACTCACAGCATTATTTGAACTAGAGTTGTAAATTGTGATCCAGGTTTAAAGGAAAGCCGTTTCTTCCTCGGCCCAAATGGTCACAAATGCTAATCTTGCTATCTCCCCCAGCCCTCAGATTTACTAAATACCTAATTAGGATGGAAGGCATTCCAGATTTGCCAAAGACTAGCATAAGCTCCATCCCTACTGCAGAGCTTGGCCAGTTTCCCAAAACAAAGTGATTTCCCTAGTTTTGTGATTCTGA
The DNA here is from genome assembly GCF_007827085.1 of Peromyscus californicus insignis. Taxonomy (NCBI): domain Eukaryota; kingdom Metazoa; phylum Chordata; class Mammalia; order Rodentia; family Cricetidae; genus Peromyscus; species Peromyscus californicus. The sequence goes on from NW_026294617.1 coordinate 74,244,589, forward strand.
AAATTATCTACATTCCCCATCTTATTCAGTATGTGCTACCTATATAACTACCAAAAAATGTATTTTCTTTAAATATGACAATTACAGGTGGATCAAGACAAACATGTTGCTAAGATGATCCTTACAGTGTACCTGATGTGGTTGGTGTACACTAAAATCCAGCTTCTTGAATTGGAAGTTGAATCCTTACATAGGATCATGTAACTGAATGTGGAGATCGCACAATATTTCGAAGTAAACGAATTAATGAGCAATAAAACTAAAAACCCACAACCCACATGTCCAACCCAAATCTGAGCGGTGGGGAGAGTGAACCAGAGAGAATGGCTTACTCTATTCTTGGCCAGGCGGAGAATTTGCTTTTGCCTTACCAAAATTAAACTGCACCTTCTGTACTGACGGGTGGTGGGCATAATTGGCAAGTCTCTTTCTAGACAGGCCCCAACATACCACATATCTGAATGGCTTCCACTAAGTTATATTATAGTTTACCTCAACTTCTTGTTCATGGTTTTCTTGGTGACAGGGTATGGTGGTTCAGACTTGCCTCAAATCCTTGTACAAAACCTGCAGTGGCGGCACACGCCTTTAATCCCAGCACTCAGGAGGCAGAGGCGGGCGGATGTGTGAATCCAAGGCCAGCCTGGTCTACCAGGACTGCCAAGGAATCAGAGAAACGCTGTCTTAAAAAAAAAAAAAAAGAAAAGAAAAGAAAAGAAAAAAAAGCAGGCTGAGCAAGCCTAGGAACAAGCCAGTTAGCACCGCTCCTCCACTGGCCTCTGTATCAGCTCGTGACTCTAAGTTCCTGCCATAACTGCTTTCAAAAAAAAAAAAAAAAACCAGAAATATCCTTATACAAGTGGGCCTTGGACCCCTAATGCTTTTGCTTCCTCCCCAGCTGCTGGGATTATAACCATCACAGGTGGTTTGCTTGTTACAAGACATGAAAGTGTCGTTGCAATTGTATACTTGCAAAGCCGCAATTCCAGGCCAGTATTTCCTACGTCATTGCCTAGACTGAGGAGCCAGCCTACGGCGGTCCTGGCCACAAAGCGCTAAAAATAACCAGCGCACACCGTTACTGGAAACTAATAGTTGCCTGTGAGCAGACTCTGCCCAGGATGTTAACCCAGGAAATTAACCTTAATGGAGGGCACTAAACGGACGCCCGGTAGCGCGGCTTCCAACAAACTGGGCGACTCCATTTTGAGGATGCGCCTTCACCATACCGAACCTAGATCGACTGTAATTTGGTTCAGACCCAGCAGTCAAGAGTGCCAGCTCTCCTGATGAGCCTGTGGTTGGCCCTAAAAAGGGCCGTTAGGGATGGGGGATGAAGGAGTGGCGGGGGGCCTAGCCTCCGAAGCCGTACAGGGTGCGCCCCTGGCGCTTGAGCGCGTAGACCACGTCCATGGCGGTGACGGTCTTGCGCTTGGCGTGCTCGGTGTAGGTGACGGCGTCCCGGATCACGTTCTCCAGGAACACCTTCAGCACCCCGCGGGTCTCCTCGTAGATGAGGCCGGAGATGCGCTTGACACCACCGCGCCGGGCCAGGCGGCGGATGGCGGGCTTGGTGATGCCCTGGATGTTGTCGCGCAGAACCTTGCGGTGGCGCTTGGCACCCCCCTTGCCTAAGCCCTTCCCACCCTTTCCTCTCCCAGACATGGTAGATGCAGTCGGAAATACCAGCCTGTGAAACACTGAACGTGGCTTCCCTCTGATATATGAGAGGATCGGACCAGAGTGAAAACCGAAAGCGCGCGGGCGGGAACCTTTCTAAATCCTCCCGGCTCTGGATGTTGCGTCATTTTCTTGTTTTTCTTCTCTCTTCTCTGCCCTCTACCGGTCCCTCATAGCCCCTTGCCTTTCTTATTTTTCTTTTTAATTTTCTTAAATCGTGATGCCGTAGTCCCTGGGAGAATCCAGGCCCCTAAATAAAACTCAGAGACACCGCAGTCTTTATGGCTCTGTTTCTTCCAGTCTGTGGGCTTCTGGACCGCACGTATGCTAAAAGGACAAAAGACTGGAGAAAGAGAAAGGGAATTCAGAGATGAGAAGGGGAGAGCGCTGCATCGAAGGCCCCGAGCTACAGTAAGATAAAAACCTTTGCAAAAGAGGTTCCAGTAGCGAGGGTACCATAATCGAAAGCAGCGGACCCAGGATTATGTGTGGAAGGGGAAGTTCGCGGGCGGTTCTGAGTATAGTCGCTGTTTTGTTGATATAGACAGTTTTCAGCCCAAGCAGAAACTAGATCCTAGGAAAATTCGTCTGAGGATGTTGGGGAGCTTTCTCGCCGGGTCAGTGGGTCCCCACGCACCTCTACCCAAGCAGAGCCTGGGAGAGCTGCCACACTGGTTTCGACCAGTCCTTGGAGGTCTGCCGGTGTTTTCAGCTAGGGAAATGGTTCCCAAACTGGGCCCGCATGCAACCGGCTATATTCGGTTTTGCAAGTGTATCTGCTTCGCACAGTGCCCTGGGAAATGAACTGGAGTCTGGACTGCTAGCATGTTCGTCGTTCCCAGGGCCCTCCATCGAAGAACCATGAGAAAACATTCTTTCTGCATCATAATTGTGGTGGGTTGTTTTGTTTTCTGATCAAAAAAAAAAAAAAAAAGTTTATCTTTTAAAAATTCATCCTATTATATGCCTTGTTTTATACGTACTGATGAATCCTTGATTCCCGACCCCCACCCCACCCCAATCCAGATTTTCTGGCTCAGGGCTTGTAGGTAGATGTGGGAGGTTTTTAGTCGTGTTAGGCTCAAAGCTAAGCAAAAACAAAACAAAACAAAAATTTCAAAACTCAAGTGTTTTAAACCTAAGGGTTGTGAAATGTGTGTTTCTTAGGGGGTGAGACACACACACACACACACACACACACACACTGTAAACCTAGACAGTTGTACAAGTCTCTTTCTTGACTGACAGAACTCACTGTGGGTCACTGCTTGGACATGCCTACATGCCCAAACCAGCACCCTAGGGGCTTCCTGGCCGAGAATGAGAACCCACTTGCTGATTTCCGAAGCAACCCTGGAAGGTGTGTTACTTCACATGTCTGTATCTCACCGACTCCTCCACACCGGTGACCACCGCCCTTATAGGATGTGGTTTCTGTTTATTCTTTTTTTTTTTTTTGTAAATCGAAGTGCAGCAGAAACTCAGTAATTGTTTATGAATGGACAGGACCTGCATTTGACTCTTTAAACATTAATTTTAAAACAAAGGATGAGGTAATCAAATTGCAAAATAAAAAACCACATACCAAGGCCGACAGTACCCAGGTCTTGGTACCAGGGCCCTTAGGTACCAGAGACAGTGTCTACCATCTTCTTATTTGAAGGGGCTCAAGAGTATGCGCTCACTTTGAACATGAGAATCATTTTGAATGAAGGGTTGAGATCCTGATATCCCTTCTCTGTCTCAAATTAGAACCTGCAAAAGAAAAAGAAGTCAGCATTTTATCCCGTTTGCTGAAAATTACCCCCACAAGGGGGGCCAGGGCAGGTGGCAATTCTAATGTTCTCTTTTCAGAGATGAAACCTTAGACCATTCTTAAGCAGGCATTTTCTCAGGACTGTCCTGTCCCCATCTATTCTCCTAAGGGCTATTTATCTTCCCCAAAAGTCACTTGATTTTTCCATAAGTGTCTCTTCTTCCTTTCCCTTTACCCTACATGGACCCCAAATTCTAACCACCCCTTTTGAATTACTCATCTTTCAAGAATTCCCATGTCTATGCTCAATACCCATATTTAGAAGACAACAACATATTTAGAAGAAAACATTGTTTTGACCTATCTTTTCTTGTAAGATTCCAACTAAGAAACTAAAGTTGAATGTTAAAGCAAAAAAAAATTATCCTTCAATTAAAAAAAGCCCTTAAAATATACATGTTAGCATTTATGCAGGTCTCATGAGGATAGCTACTGGAATTAAACAACATTTTATACAGCTCTGAGATATTGTAATATATTACTAGATTCTAGAACATTCCAGTGAAATATGACGTTATATTATACTAAGCTGTGGTCTATAGGCAGTAGCTGTGACTGACCAGAAGGAAGGAGACCTGTGCTGATTCCTATCCAGCAGCAGGACCCTGGAGGCACTGGTCCATCTCAAAATGGAGTAAGAACCCCAAACTCCTGTGGTTTCTTAGTTTGGTCCTGGGTTGCTGACCAGACAAAATAAAAGCAAATCGGGTATACAGCCCGAGCAGCTCACAGACCAAAAACCCAAATGGTCCCAGTCGGTGTTCTAATATAATTCTGGAGGTACCTGAACCCAGACACAAAGCTTAGTCCATACTTTTGTACTAAAAACAAACACCAGCACATATAAAATACCGCATGCCCAATAAATCATTTATTTAAATTGTGTTTGCTTATTTGCTGCGTGGAAATTTTTAAGTTTCTTGTACCCGCCCCAATTATAAAATTTCAGTTCTCCGTCTCTAAAACTTCAGGCCCTTGTAATTTGTTTTGTTTTGAGACAGGGCCTCACTATGTAGCTCTGGTTGTCCCGGAACTCACTCACTCTGTAGACCAGGCTGGCCTGGGACTCACAGAGATCTCCCTGCCTCTGCCTCCTGAGTGCTGGAATTAAAGGTGTGGGCCACCACCTCCTGTCAGATTATTGTATTTTAGGAAGTGGTCCTGATAAACCTTGAAAGTTTCCTTTTTTATGTCTAATTTCTTGCCTTAGAATTCACATTCACAGTGGCATCCCTGTTTCTGAAAAATAGAAAACTTACAAGCATAATTTTAAAAGTTAGACAAGAGGAAGACTCTTGGGATTTTCTTATTGACTATTATGTAAAATAAGCCCACAACTCTTGGGTTCTATACTTGAATACAGCAGCTTTCTCTTACTCTCAGAGAATGCAGTCCAAGATCTCCAACCAATGCCTAAGCATAGATAATGCTGTGTATTACATATACCTATACGGTGCTCTATGCTTCCCTATAGTATATGTATATATGATATTAAAGTTTAACTTATAAATTAGGCTCAAAAAAAGATCAAAAGCAACAATAGTAAGATAGAACAATGCTGATCACATTCTTTAGTAAAAAGTTTGCACTTTGGAGTCCTTATTGCACAAGATCAGGGTTACCTGAACTCAAGCACTCGAGGCCTTTACAGATGATATGGTGATGGAGGCTGCTACAAAGTGATTAATTTGTGCATAGTAGGGATGTGCTGGATGGGAGTGGATGATTTATGTCCTGGGTAAGAAGGTATGAGATTTCATCACTGTACTAGGGATATGCACGCAATGTAAAACTCCTGACTTTTTTATTCTGAAATTTTTCACTTAATATTACCTCAACACTGCTGAAGGCAGAAATCAAAACCTCAGAAAGCTGGACGGTGGTGGCACACCCCTTTAATCCCAGCACTCAGGAGGCAGAGCCAGGCCGATCTCTGTGAGTTCAAGGCCAGCCTGGTCTACAGAGCGAGATCCAGGACAGGCACCAAAACTACACAGAGAAACCCTGTCTCAAAAAACAACAACAACAACAACACAAAACACCTCAGAAAGGGGCATTAAGGTATGGAGTTTGAGAATCTCCTTCTGATTTAAATGAACCCACACATACATTACAAAGGAAATCTTACAACGAAACATGGCAGTTGGGTGGGCACCATCCAGATTCCACAGGGCAGTTTCCCCTTCTGATGGGAAAGTTCATCAAAGAAGTTTGAGATGTTCTGGATGGTTTGGATGCAAAATAGGGAAATGTTTCTGTACTTCAAAGCTATACTCACTGACCCTAGAACTACTTTTAAACAGAGCGTTGCTATCTATGCTTAAAACATTGTTGGAAAATAAACCGGGCGGTGGTGGCACACGCCTTTAATCCCAGCACTCGGGAGGCAGAGCCAGGCGGATCTCTGTGAGTTCGAGGCCAGCCTGGACTACCAAGTGAGTTCCAGGAAAGGCGCAAAGCTACACAGAGAAACCCTGTCTCGAAAAACCAAAAAAACAAAACAAAACATTGTTGGAAAATGATCAACAGGAAGGGGTAAACAGTTCACATCAGCGATACTTTTGTGCCCCATTTTGGAGGTTGCTTCTGCCCCTGAGATTCTTAAAGAAATTAATCAAACTACCACACTTCTACATGTGCTTAGTATTTTGGAATCCCCTTAAATTCAATTTCATTTCACTTGGATTTCAGCAAGAAGACAATACATACTGGCACCATTCAGGCAAGTTTTAAATATCTTGGTCCTCTTTTTGTTTTTAGGTTTGAGTGTTTAGAAGGGTTCTATGTAATGCTAAAAAAACAAAAACCAAAAAACACCAGACATGCATGCTGTTAAAAGTTTTATATTAGTTAGTGGAACTGCATATAACCATTATAACATGCACTTTCCAAAACATGTCAAATAGCTAAAAGGTTAAAAAAAAAACACTTTACTGTTCTTGGGAAGAATATGGGAAATATTAGACATTTAATAAAACAGTTACTCTTTGTGGGAGGAAATATGTTAGCACCTCAGTCGTCAATAAACGACTTGTTTGCTTTGAAAGTTTTGTTAACCTGTCACCTGAATGATTAGTGTTTGATTAGCAGCTATTCTCTATGGGAAAGGAGGTTATTAATACTTCTAATCTTATCCTTCTTTGACATATAATTTCATTTGCAGGACTTAATTGGTCTTTAGTGAAGGGAAAAGGTGGAGGGTACTAGACAGGAGGGAAGGCAGGGGAGTCAAACCTAACAAGGGTCAATGTGTGGCTGATGTAGTCCAGCTTTGGTCGGGTTCAGAAGTGGATACAATGTAAGTTTAATTTTGGTCCCTTTCACTATATATTGCTTTGTCATTCTTCAACTATGGTTATAAAAGCTTCCAAACCGCGGGGCACCGTGCCTGATGCTAACTAAATGCTGACTGTGGGATACGTTACAGTAACTGGTGACCGCCGTATAGGAAAGAGGCAAGCTTGTTTCCGAAGGAACACACTAGCGAACACAGTGTGCGAAACACTACACACTGCTTTCAGAAAAGTTAAAGCAACTGGAAAGAACCATCTTTCCAGAACGCTCCGTGGGCCGTAAATACAGGAAGATGGAAAAGGATCGGGAAGAAGGGGCAGTGTAACCATCGCGTGACTCGGCAAATAGGATCGAATTCTACCCAATCAGACTCCAAGTCCAGAAACTCCTGTTTTCCTGGCCCAATCAAGACGAAGATAAGTCTATAAATATGGCCACTAGGCGCCCGCCAGCCAAAGCCGCAAAAACATGGCTCGCACGAAGCAGACCGCCCGCAAGTCCACCGGCGGCAAGGCCCCGCGCAAGCAGCTGGCCACCAAGGCTGCCCGCAAGAGCGCGCCGGCCACGGGCGGCGTGAAGAAGCCGCACCGCTACCGGCCCGGCACCGTGGCGCTGCGCGAGATCCGGCGCTACCAGAAGTCGACCGAGCTGCTGATCCGCAAGCTGCCGTTCCAGCGCCTGGTGCGCGAGATCGCGCAGGACTTCAAGACCGACCTGCGCTTCCAGAGCTCGGCCGTGATGGCGCTGCAGGAGGCGAGCGAGGCCTACCTGGTGGGGCTGTTCGAGGACACCAACCTGTGCGCCATCCACGCCAAGCGCGTCACCATCATGCCCAAGGACATCCAGCTGGCCCGCCGCATCCGCGGGGAGCGGGCCTGAGTTGCGTTTCTAGAAAGTCGACATAAAAAAAGGCTCTTTTCAGAGCCACCTACGTTGTCATTAAGAGCAGCTGTGTCAGCTTTGAACTGAGGGTCGGGCCAAACCTGAGCTTAGTTTCCAGTATTCCAAGCATATCCCCAAATGTGTCCGACCTAACAAATGGGATTGAACCTTTTTCCATCCGTTTGGGTGTCAAGCTGAGGAGTTCTAGGAGACACGGACTCTCAGGTGGAAACACGACCGTAGGGAATCAATTTCAAGCCAACCATCAAGCAGGATGACCCATAAAACGAAAAGTTAACTTGTTTCAACCTGGTGTTTAGGAATCAGCCAATGAGTGGAAGGGAGACGGACAGGCGAAGGGAGAACCGCGGCTCTCATTTACGGGCCACCAGGAAAGGGAGGCCTGCGATTGGCTAGGGAGATTTTCCTTTCACCACCATCAAGGCGCGCAGCCAGAATCTATCTGCGTAGGCTCCGCCCACTTGACGCTAACACCAGTGTAAATTAGCCAATAAAAACGTAGTGCTGTGTGAGCCTTCATTTGCATACGAGCTCTATAAGTAGCGCATAACCAGCCGCGCTGCAACACTCCGTTCTCTCCTCGTCCATTTTGCGGTGAGTCTTTGAACGCGGAGGAAAATGCCGGATCCGGCGAAATCTGCTCCTGCTCCCAAGAAGGGCTCGAAGAAAGCCGTCACCAAAGTACAGAAGAAGGACGGCAAGAAGCGCAAGCGCAGCCGTAAGGAGAGCTATTCCGTCTACGTGTACAAGGTCCTGAAGCAAGTGCACCCGGACACCGGCATCTCGTCCAAGGCCATGGGCATCATGAACTCCTTCGTGAACGACATCTTCGAGCGCATCGCAGGCGAGGCGTCGCGCCTGGCGCATTACAACAAGCGCTCGACCATCACGTCCCGGGAGATCCAGACGGCCGTGCGCCTGCTGCTGCCCGGGGAGCTGGCCAAGCACGCCGTGTCCGAGGGCACCAAGGCCGTCACCAAGTACACCAGCTCCAAGTAAAGCGCAGCCAAGACGTGATTGATCGACTTTACCCCAAAGGCTCTTTTCAGAGCCACTTCAGCTCTCCCAAGAAAGAGCTGTAACCACTAATACCTATGATCTCTTGCTTAGGTAAGATGGGGCGGTGACTCTGTCTGTCTCCCTGCGGGGCTGGTGCAATACCGAGCATTTCAAATAATCTTGGGCGGGCAGGGCGCGGCAGAGCCTGGCGCGTCACGTACGTGATGAGAGATAAGTCTGCACTCTTCCTCCACTTAGCTGTTAGATATTGTTGCTGTAGTCTGAGCCGACCTCAAGTTAACCTTACCATTTCCTGTGACTTCAAGCTGCAATTAATCCCTCACTGCCTTGGGGCATCCGGAAATCATTAGATCTGCCTAGCGCATGATGTGGGGGCAGTCACTGGCATCAGGCTGTTGTGTACCCAATGCTGAGCAGGATGGTCTTCAGAAACTCGGTTAAAATGCTCCTCTAATTCATCACACTGGATCTTTCCAGTTGAGGTTATTATGGATTGTTTGATAAAGACTGAATATCCCATAGACTTTAAGTTATAAGCATGTATGAGATTAAAGTGTTTGTAGTCTCGCCTGCCTCCTACCCTGTGTTCTGGGCGGCGGGGGTGGGGTGAGTGGGAACGGCTTGGCGGCAAGTCCTGCCTGCTGCGCCATTTCGCTGCCCGACTGACTCCACGCGTGTTTTTAAGGTCAGCATCAGCCTGGGAGCAGTTTTCACAGCGTAACTGGCTTTTCTGTGAGCACTAACGGTGGTGTACACCGCGGGACTGAGACTCAGTCCTAACCCTCACCAAGGATTGAATGCTCCTCAGAAAGGTCTTTTTCTCTGATAATCTTCCTGTCAAAATGAAACGGAGCCCTTTCTAGGTTGGTTAGGGTTTAATGAGATAATGGACTTAAAGCTGGAGCCAGTTAAGTAGTTATCAGTGGGTCGGCTAGGAAGCCACGCAGGAGCCATTGCACCTCCGGCACTTCCTTTCCCAACAAGTTCGCTCGTGGATTTTTAGCTCTCTAAGGCCACTTCCCTAAGCATCTTGCGTTAAACTCCTTACTGAATAAAACATCATCTTTCTAGTAAGGCGTCTAGACCTCTTGCAGGATGTGATTCTGCAGAAACTTCGAAAGTATCTTTTATATGACCCAGTAGTGGGGGAAGTGGGTTTTTTAAACTTGATGGTGGCCCATGCCTTTAAACCCAGCACTTGCCGGGCGGTGGTGGCGCACGCCTTTAATCCCAGCACTCAGGAGGCAGAGCCAGGCGGATCTCTGTGAGTTCGAGGCCAGCCTGGGCTACCAAGTGAATTCCAGGAAAGGCGCAAAGCTACAAAGAGAAACCCTGTCTCGAAAAACCAAAAAAAAAAAAAAAAAAAAAAAGCACTCTAGAGGGCAGATTCATATCTAGGCCGGCCAGAGTGAGACCCTGTCTATATAATCCTAGGCAAGTTTTTGGTAATAACTTACAGTCAAATGATTGTGTAAACTGGGCGGTGGTGGCATGCGCCTTTAATCCCAGCACTCAGGCGGATCTCTGTGAGTTCAAGGCCAGCCTGATCTATAGCGCTAGTTCAGGACAGCCAGGGTTACACAAAACCCTGTCTCGGAAAAACAAAAAAGCATGGCGAATTTCACGTCAGGACCCTCAGGAGGAAAAGTACTTCTACTAAAGACTCCTTTCCCAACTTTTAGTTGATAGCTCTGAATTTTGATGCTTTAACACAAAAGGGAGCCAAGAGAAAAGAAATTACCTACAACTCATCTCTGCTATTTTCTCTCTGATACTGTATTTTTTTAATTTAAAATTTTTTTAAATTTTTCATTAGTGTTTTGCCATGGATGTGGTGTCCCCTGGAACTAGAGTTAAGTTGTGAGCTGCCATGTGGGTGCTGGGAATTGTAGAGCAGCCAGTGCTCTTAACCTCTGAGCCATCTCTCCGCCCCCCTGATACTGTATTTCATCCAGCTTGGCTATTTAGTCAAGACTCATGGAGAATAATAAACAGGGGGAAAAAAGGTGTGCTAATGAATGTATGCACATATGAACAATGGGGTTAGCCACCCAAGGGAATAACCTTGTTTTCTGAGGTGTCCACACTGAAAATCTGAAGGATTTGCTTGTCAATTCCTCTGTTGGCTTTGGTTTTTGTTCCTGAGTCATTTTAAGTATCTAAACTTGGATTGTCATATTTTCATACTGGTTTCCAGACACTAGGTGATAGAAACTGTTCTAAATGACCAATTCCCTACCCCTATACCCCTGGAAAACAAAAACAATTGTTAAAACTCCAATCTGAGGGCTAGCAAGCATGCCGCCATGTGTAAAGGTGCTTGCCCGGTGACCTGAGTTTGATCCTGGGGACAAAGGCAATTGATGGAAGGAGAGAAGTGATTCTCAGAAATCACTTTCTGACCTGAGTGCTCAAACATATGGAAATGCAATAAATAAGTAAATAAGTAAATAGTATTTTTAGGATGTTAGGAGAGTTCATCACAGTAAAACTTGAATTCCAATCATTTGCCTACAGAAAAAAAAAAGATAATTTTTTTCTGTCTACCCAAGTTTATCTTATTATCTGTGATGGTGGGAGTATGTTTATAAAGGGTCATAACTGAGAAGTCCTTGGCTCAGTTCTGAGGAGAAAGTCAAGTTGCATAGATTATAAAGACAAATCAAAACTAAGAAACTTCCTAGCATGAAGAAATATTTGGCTGAGTATGGTGGCACACACCTTTAATCCCAGCAGAGGCAGATGGATCACTTTGAGTTCAAGGCCAGCCTGGTCTACAGGCAAATGGTGACATCCTTACTTCAAAAACAAGAATTATATTTGAGATTGTAAGCATTGACCGAGTCCCTCAGATTGATCAGACCCACAATTTGCAGGTGTCAACAAAACTACATGTGCAGACCATCCCTGGAAGTATGGAACGATGGTGTAGATGTAGAAGGGAAATTCCTAAATCCCCTGAGTGTGCCAGTGTACCGTGTGCACACTGTGCAACAAGCCAGCTGCCCTGTGACTTACTCTGAGGTCTGATTGGGAATGCTTCCTCATCTTAAAATTGAGAATAATAGTAATATTTATACAATCTCCAGGAAGTGACCAAGTTGACTGAAACCTCCATTGTGAATATAAGGATTTTGGAAAACATACCTCACAAGACTAAATCATAACTCATGCCTACACTATATTGTATTCAAAGTTTACATTATTTTCAAACTCACACAGAACATTGACCAAAACTGGCCACCACTTTTGGGAAATTGAAATCGTAAAGGATACACTCACTGATAACAAAACAATAAAACAAGCATACCCCACAATCAATGCTCTACGGAAAAGTCCACAAGTTAAAAGGGATTTCAAAATCAAAGCCGCACCGTCTTTAGAATAACAATGAGCTTACCGTGTGCTGGAATCTGCAGGTAAGCAGAGGACACATCAAGCTGAGAATGGATTGCAGGAAGGTGAGTGTGATGCAGGCCTTTAACCCCAGCACTCAGGAGGCAGGGCGGGCAAAAGGAATGGACTGAAGGGAAAGTGAGAATGAGTGAAGCTTTTAAACCCGAAGGAAAGTAGAGTAAATCTGAGTAAGAACAGAATCAATAGGATAGCAAAGACTTCCCTAGTCTACGAAGACTGAATTAACCAATAAAACCAGACTGTTCCCTGACACTGCTCTCTAAGCTAGGCAGTGAAAGAGATAAGGTATGTTCTTAAATGCAGAAGATATTTTAAATGGTATATGCTTGGGGCTTGGGTTTGGTTTTGTTGTTGTTTGTATTATGTGTATGAGTCTTTTGCCTGTGTGTATGTATGTTCACTTCATGCATACCTGGTACCCAGGGAGTTTAGAGGAGGGCACCAGATGCCCCGGAAATGGAGTAACAGATGGTTATGAGCCTTCGAGTGGTTGCTGGGAACTGGTCCCCAGACCTTAGCACAACTGACTCCATGATGGAAATACCGTTCAGGCCATGAAACTCAGCTCACAGAGAGTACACATGTCAAAATGAAAACAAAGGCCTAATCCATCTAAATCCATAGTTCTGGGAAAGTCTCAAAATGTTCTAACCTTGCTTTTTAGCCTTTATAGTTCTGCTTCTGGCTAATCGTTCTTGTTAACTGAAGTATGTCAACCAGAATATGATTTTTGTGCTTAAAAGCTCACCCTGAAAAGGCTTTGTGCTAAATCGGGATCCCCAACACCCAGTATAGTTGTTGGTTGGCTAATAAAGACTTTCTCTTGGCTTAAACCCATGTCTAAGCAGTGTTCTCTGGTGGCTATAATAAGATAAACCCTCAGCTAATCTCAAAATCTTAATCTTTCTGCTTTAGCCTCCTGTGAGTGCAGGATTACAAGTCTGCACCACCATGCCTAAAGTAGTTCCATGAAAAGGAGACTGTCTAAATTAAAGGAAAGAAACTGGAGAGGTTGTTAATATTCTGACCTTGAAATCCCGCCCCTTGGGGCGGCCCTGCGTCCTGACATAGAAGCCTCTTCTGAAGGAAAAACTCTGCCCCTTCCTACCTCTCTCTCTGTCTCTCTCTCTCTCACTCCCTCTCCCCCTCCACTCCCATGAGGTGTGCATCCCTAGACCTCTCTCTCTCTTCTCTTTGCCTCTCTATTATAATAAACCATTTCCGTGCAGATGTAGTGTCTGGGTTATGAATGTCCACCGACCACCCCGCTGCCATGCCCTCATGGAGTGAGTCGGCCACCAGCCCACCACTGCATCTGCCCAGCATGCCAGCATGGTTCCCTTCAAGAGTGGGATACCCTGGCCAGGCCAGCTAGGGGTTTCCCACGCATGCATAATTCATAACAGAGATGACTCAGCAGTTAAAAGCACTGGCTGCTCTCCCAGAGGGTATAGGTTTTAGATTCCTGGCACCTGTATGGCAGCTTACAACTGTCAGTGTTTCTAGCTCCAGGGGATCCGACTCCCTCTTCTGGCCTCCTCAGGTACTGCATACACGGGGCACATACACATGTAGGCCAAACTCTCATACACATACAATTAAAGAAATAAGTCTTACAATAAAATACATATATATTGGAGAAGCTGAAAAGACAGTCAAAGATCTACTCTATTATAATTATAGCAGAATTAATTAGGGTAAGAAGCAAAGGAGCTATGAAATCTAGGGTTAAAATCTGAATTCTCTTATTGTAACCAAAACTTGGGAACGCTTAGGATATGACTCAGTTAAAGTTAGAAATCATTGTGTTTTTTAAAATAAGTGTGGTATTTGTAAGCTATGAAAATGCTATTCATTTGACTCTTTCTGTGTCTTTCCAGTGGGTCCTCAAAGTCATAGTCAAGTTGAGACCAGGCCACTGCTTCCTCAACATTATCTTGTCAGCAAACGTTACATTTGAAGATTTTGTGTTTGTTTCCCCAGAATGCCTTAGTCAGCTATTTCTGGTCTTTAGCAATTTTCCTTCCCTAATAGCTCCCATATCATGTCTGCCAGTTTTTCCCTGGAACATTATGTTCCCTCTCTACAAGTTACTTTTTTTTTTTAACCTTTGTAAGCCTGAATGGTTAAGGAGTGTATCCTCGATGTCACATGGGTAAGAAGGGAAGGCAAGATGTGGAACAAACAATTTTATTGGCTTTGAGTTTTGTACCAACTAACCAGTCTGCACTATACTCCATGAACCTTTTTTTTTTTTTTTTTTTTTTTGAGACAGGATGTCAAGCTGCCCATCCTGGCCTCAAACTCCTTAAGTATTAGGGATGATCTCGAATTTCTGACCCTCCTGCCTCTACCTGAATGCTGCAATTCCAGGCACGTGTCTCTATGCATGGTTGTATGCCATACTGAGGATTAAACATGCAGCTTCATGCATGCTGGACAAGCACTTCCAGCAGAGCTGCTTCCCAAGTACTCCCCAACCCAGAAAGACCTTATGGAGTCCCAGATTTTCTACATCCTAGTGTTTTACGGTTTAGGGAGTGGGAGTGGAGAGTAGGGAGAGAGTAGAATCCTGCTTTTCATTGCCAACCTTAATATACAATTATATTAATTAATTGTATATTAATTCCATTAATTCCATATGAGGGTTAGTTTTTATACTGTTACGGTTATGAGACATATTCATCACTTGAGATTCTACCTTCCATTTCACAGAAATGGAAGATGTAGGCATGGTTCTAATAATACTTCTAGAAGGAAAATTCTACCACCACTGTAAGATACAAACAATGACATGAGTAAGTGGAGATTATGCCTTGTCAAGTTTAGGAAAGTCAACATCGTCACACCTGTCCTTCCTTCCTTGACCCCCACAGAAACACACATCTGCAGGTTTAAAGCAATCCTTCTCCATATTAAACATTCTGATGAAAATTTGGGATGGTTCCCTCCCAATCTTTCTAAGACTTCTTCCTCCCCCTTCCCAGCAGTTCCTTATCAAACATTCTCTATTTTATTTATATTTTTGTGGGGTTTTGTTTTGTCTTCTTTTTGGTGACAGGATCCCCCTATTATATAGCTCTGGCTGTCCTGTATACCAGGCTGGCCTTGAACTCACTGAGATCACTCCCAAGTGCTGGAACTAAAGGTGTGTGCCACCATACCCAGCCCCTTATCAAATTCTTCTCTGGCATTCTACCCAGCCTCTAAAATCTACAGAGCAAAAAGCTCAGACTTTCTATGTGCATTCGTCCACTTACACTGATGATGTCACATATTCCAGAGTCCAACATTCTAGACTCCACTGTAATGTTTAGGTTTAATACGAATCTTAAATAAGGGAAGTGGGGGTGCAGCTCAGTGTGGAATGTGATTGCCCCGCCGGCAGGAAGTTCTGCGTTCAGTCACCAGCACCCATGCCATGGCAGTGCACACTTGGAATCCCAGCACTAGGTAAGTAGTCTGTATAGAGCAAGTTCCAGACCAGCCAGGGAGACGAGACGATGTCTAAAAGAATCTTAAACAGTGGAGCAGCGGTGGCTCACGCCTCTAACCCCAGCACTGGGGAGACAGAGGCAGGTGGATCTCTCTAAGTTCAAGGCCAGCCTGGTCTACAGAGTGAGATCCAGGACAGGCTCCAAAGCTACACAGAGAAACCCTGTCTCGAAAAATCAAAAGAAAAAAAAAAAAGAATCTTACGTAATGTATTCATCCAAAATTCTGGCTGCTTTCTATACCTTCCTGCCCTGTTCTACCAACTTGCTCCTTGGCTCAGCAATTGGGATGTTTAATGTTCTGAGCCAAGACGCCCACCATCACCTTTCTCTCATTTCCTGTTAGTGAATCAGAAAGTTTTGTTGACCCTTCCTCCAAAATATTATCCACATGACCATTTCTCAGTAGCTCCACTGGCACTCTCCAGCACAAGCTGCCCCTCCCCCTCTCCGGTCAGCCCCTGACTTAGTCTCGAAGTCTGTGTCAATGAAGGTCTCACCCACCCCTGAGGGCCGTCTACCAGCAGCATCTCCATTTTTTTTCTTCCAGCTTAGAATCACTGGGTAGAGCTGGGCTAATCGTAGACCCCTCCTAGGGGATAATCTGTAAATTCTGAAGGTACTGAGTAATGGAACGCCCTGGCTGGATTCGGCTATTCCTGCTTTATCCCCAAGTACGCCTAGAAACCTCTGAGCATTCTGCTATGGGCCCAGACACCCCCACCCGGGAATGAGTTTGTGGTTCTCCACAGCAAGCCTGGAAAATGACGCCACCATCCTGATCCATCCTCCTAACTAATTGCCTGCTTTGTACTCAGGCATGGAAGCCCTGGTAGTTCATTACAAGACTAAGCCAAGACCCTCTTGCCCTGGTCTAGCAATGAAGACTCCCACCACCACACCACACCTCCCCCAAAAGGCAGACCGGCCCACTCTCCTCTTCATCAGCTGCAACAGATGCCTTCGGGATGCCTCATTCCACACCACACCTCCCCCAAAAGGCAGGCCGGCCCACTCTCCTCCCCATCAGCTGCAACAGATGCCTTCGGGATGCCTCTTTCTCAGTTCAGGAAACTTCTCATTAGGGATCCGCTGGGGTGGTGCCCGCTCGCTGGCTCGGCTGATCCAGGTTTCCTTCCTTCCGACTATGCTGGAAGCAGCGGGGAGGCTGTGTGCGCTGGACACGGAGGAGGCGGAGGTCGCAGGCTTCTGCTGGCTCCCTGGCGTCTCCGGCGGGAGCCTCGCAGCGAGCTGGGCGGTAGACTGAGGCTCCTCCTCGGCGGCGGCTGCGAGCCCCAAGGGTGGCCACTAGAGGGCGCGCTAATCGGCCTAGCCCTCCGGGTAGTTCTGCGGCTGCGCACTCCTGCCAGCCTCCGTGCTGCTGAGCTCACGCAGATGTAAATCATCGCCGAACGCTGGGTCCGCCCCTGAGTGGGCGCCCTTCCCGGCACCGGGGGAACCGGGCACGCACGGCCTTCTTCCACATGCTTTCTGCTGCCGCAGACCCATTCTAGATCATTTCGCTCCTGCCACCTGGGGGAAAGCAATTATTCACCAGGTTCGGGTCACGTGGGTCCGCGAGCACTGCCAACGGCGACGCAGCCGCACGCTGGCTGCAGTGTGCGCAGATGACCACGCGGTGGCGCCAGCGAGTCATGCCGCCCAGAGGGGTTTGTTTTGTTTTGTTTTGTTTTTCTTTCTGTTACTATCTAGGAGTCTTGATTTGAGTTTTGTTTTCTGTGCCATTTAAAGAACTAAAGGCAGGAAATATGTTGCGGGACAGGTAGCAAAAGGGTAAATCTCAGACACAGCAGGCAGACTCAACCGGTGAAGGAAGGTTTTTATTGGGGTGAGGAAGAACACACAGCCGGGCACACAGAAAGATTGGGATGATCTCAGGAACCCGCCTCTTCGGGAGGGGTTGAGGCCTAAGGATCTTTGAAGGGTCTTCCCCTAATTTAGGGCTGGTCGATTTCAATAAAGCAGAAGCTGATAGGCCCACATGTACTAATCGGGCCTTAACTTCGGGCCCTGCTGGCAGGAGGAAAAGCCCACCCAGTCATTAGGTCTTTGTCTCTGGTCAGGAGTCGGAGCAAACAGCAAGCGGTTTGCCGTATTTACTATCTGTCGCCTCCCTATGTGCCTGCCTATCAAGGATCTAAATCCTGGCCCATTTCTGTTTTGTAACTTGATTGGGAGGTGTCGCGATGTCAAGCGGCTGGACACATCTGCGTGCAGTAGAGAAATGGACGGAGTAACGGGCCAGTGAGGTAACTACCAACTCGCCCTTCACGGAGGAGAAATTCCGGAAGTTGCCCTGTGAAACCCCTTGTCATTTGTTTTTACTTCTCATGATAACCAGAGAAATTCTAAGTCCTGGCCTTAAGATGCAGGTCTGTATGCAGGACTGAGTGAAAACAGATTTCAAAGCAAAATCACAGCAGGGGAGACTTCTGGCTTCTTTTTCATCCCTCTGACCAGAGACCAAGGCTGGCATCTCTTTCTCCCGCGGTAGCGCCCCCTACAGCTTACAGCTCACCCATGCCCGCCCCCCTCCACCACATGCTGGTCAGGTGCTGTGCGCTTATCAGCTTCCCTTTCTTTGTCTAAACTGAGCAACCCTAAGTAGGGAAAGGGAACCCCCATTCCCACCAAAGACCCTGAAAACCCCTGCTCCTCCAGGAGAGGAAATACCTGCCCCTCTGCTTTGCAGGAGGTCTTTGTGTGAGCCCTTGCTACCTTGCTGGTGTGTGTGTGTGTGTGTGTGTGTGTGTGTGTGTGTGTGTGTGTGTGTGTGCACGTTGTGGAATATTTTAAGGTGTGTTACTTTTGTTTATGTTGCATTTGTTTAACTCTGTGAAGCTGTGTTACTGTGCCTGTCCAAAACACCTGATGTTCTAATAAAGAACTAAACAGCCAATAGCTAGGCAGGAGAAAGGATAGGCGGGGCTGGCAGGCAGAGAGAATATATAGAAGGAGAACTCTGGGAGAAAGAGGAAGAAGTAGCCAGAGGAGGAAGAGGATTCCAGGGGCCAGCCACCCATCTACACAGCCAGCCATGGAATAAGAGTAAGATTTACAGAAGTGAGAAAACGGGAAAAGCCCAGAGACAAAAGGTAGACGGGATAAGTTTTAAAAAGCTGGCAAGAAACAAGCCAAGCTAAGGCCGGGCATTCATAATTAAGAATAAGCCTTTGTGTGTGATTTATTTGGGAGCTGGTGGTAGGCTCCCCAAAAAGAGTGAAAAAAAAATATGTGTGATGAGTGTGTGCATGTGTGAGTGTGTGTGCATGTGTGGTATCTGTGCATGTGGTGTGTGTCTGTGTGTGCTCTCCTCCATTGCTTCTGCAGCTGTACCTGAGAGTCTCCTTGCCATCGCTACCTGATGCGCTAGAGATCTCTTCTGCCTTTTAATTCTTTAATTGACAGAAAACAACTTGCACCAGACCCCTCGACAGTAACACATAGTTCACAAAAGTACAATCAGAAACAAAGATATTCCCTTGCCCAGTTAGAGGAAAAAGGATAGTTTGCTTCGTAAACTGTGTATAAAACCACTGATATGGCAAGCTATTAAATTTCATCATTCAAGAATATCAAGCTTGTGGCGGGCAGTGGTGGCACACATCTTTAATCCCAGCACTGCAGAGGCAGAGGCAGATGGATCTCTGTGAGTCGAGGCCCGCCTGGTCTACAGAGAGTCAGGACAGGCTCCAAAGCTACACAGAGAAACCCTGTCTCGAAAAACAAACAAACAAGAATATCAAGCTTGCTTTCTGGTACCAAATGTTGTCAGATGTGAATGGTTTTTGCTATTACCAATTTTTTTCTTTATTTTTGTTATCATTACAATAAATGCTTCAGTCTCTCCCTCTCTCCCCCTCCTTCCTCTCTTTCCTCTTTCTCCCTCCCTCTCTTCTCTTCTCTCTCTCCCCCCCTCCCTCCCTCCGTCTCCCCCCCACCCCTGCCTCCAATTTGCCAGTAAGATGTAAGCTCTCAGCTACTGCTCCAGTGCCACGCCTGCCTGCCTGCCACATCTACCACGCTCCCTGCTGTGATGGTCATGGCCTCACCCTCGGGAGACTGTAAGCCCCCAGTTAAGTGTTTTCTTTTGTAAGTTGCCTTGGTCATGATGACTCTTCACAGCAGTAGCAAAGTAACTAAGACAAGCAGTGTAAGTTCTTTAGCTGTTGAGCCATCTTTAATTTTTTAAAGATTTATTTATATTATTTTTACATGTATATCTCTTATTCCCTTTGAGGTAAGAGCTGTGGTGTTTTGGTTTTGGTTTTTCAAGACAGGCAAGTCAGGGTTTCTCTGTGTAGCCCTGGCCGTCCTGGAACTCTGGAGACAAGGCTGGCTTCGAACTTAGATGAGCGCTGGGATTAAAGGCGTGTGCCACTCCCGGTTTTTTTTTTTTTTTTTAGATTGATTGTTTTCTTTCGTATGTCTGTATCTGTGTCTTTTGTTCATATGTCTGTATGCCATGCATGTGTAAGTGCCTGAAAGAGACCAGAGGAGGGCATCGAGACCCATGAAATGGAGTTACAAGCAGTCACAGAAACTGAATTCAAGTCCTCTGGAAGAGCAGGGAGTGCTCTTAAACCCCTGAGCCATCTCTCCAGCTCCAAGACCGTTTTTCACACTAACAGTTTCTGCATGCATTCTGCAACAGAGTGTATCTCCTCCAGTGACCATTATTCCTGTCTCTCTTAGGTCTATTGGTCCCTGGCTATAAAAGTTCCAAAGTGCCCTAGTATCCACTAATGGTTCTTACCCAATCAGACTCATGCTATGCCACACCCCCTCTGGGGACCCGGACCTCCAGCCCAACAGAGCCTAGAGTTCCAGAGATGTGAAGGGCCTTCAGCAGGTCCTTAGGAGCGACCTTAAATGGAGATACGATCTATTCCTTGTTTCTAGAGTTCGGTTTTCTTAGTGTGGTCACAGTACATTGGTGGCATACACACGTGAGCTGTGCCTTCCAAGAGGTATTCCTTCAGCCAATGTTCAGGCCCCGTTTTAGGCTCCAGCTTCTACGCAGTCCTGGAGGAGAATGCTTTCAGCAGCCCCATGAGGGCACTGGAGGGTGATGACTGCTTGTCAGGTGCTCATGCATCTAGCCCCAAAGCCTTCGTACCACAGCTCTTAAGACTCCACGTGTAGGCTGCCTGGAAAGGCCGCTTGAGTGAGGCAATATCTGGACCTGAGGGAGGTTAGATGGATGGATCCAACCTCAGGACACTGCCGACCCCCCCCACCCCCCCCACCCCCCACTCCCATCTCTAGCTGCTGCCACGAGGTCCTGTGGGGGTGGGGCAGCAAATCTGGGAGGGGACATGAAGGGAATGGTGGGAAAGAGAACACATTTTGATCCTCTCCTGGTGACCAGCCTTCATTCAGCTTCACCCTAGGCTGTGGTGCTAGTCTATCCATGTCGGCTCCCCTAACACGCAGGCTGTCCCCAGGGAGACCTTTCCCTGGAACCATCCACCCTGTGAGGGGAGGGAGGCACAGCTCTCCCTTCTGGGCAGGAATGTCAAGCCTGCCTAGCTTGACATTCCTCAGACTGGAGTCTTCAGAGCTGATTCCTGCTGAGAGGAGCTGGGTGGGGGTTGTTGTTGTATGATATTTTGTGTTCAGACAAATAAAGCTTACCTGGAGATCAGAGAACAGAACAAGCCACTAGTTAACCATAGAGGCCAGGCAGTGGTGGCACACACCTTTAATCCTAGCATTTGGGAGGAGGAAGCAGGAAGATCAGGAATTCAAGGCCACCCTGGGCAACACAAGATTAAACCAGTCTAAAAGAAAAACAAAGCCAGGCAGTGGAGGCTCACGTCTCTAATCCCAGCACTAGGGAGGTGGAGACAGGAATATAAGGTGGGTGGAGACAGGATCTCGCTCCCATTAGGTCTGAGGATTTGTAGAGGTAAGAAGTTGCTAGTGGCTGCTGCTCTGCTTCTCTGGTCTTTCAGCTTTCACCCTCACTATCTGACTCCGAATTTTTATTGTTAAGACTAACTAGGATCCCACTTTAGGTTGTTTTTCTGTGGGATTCACTTCCTACTATCCCATTTCTCTGCTCTCTAAGGCCAAACATCATGTACACTCAACAAAATCCCTGCTATGACTCAACTCCACATTTTGCAAGCATCCTTTAGAGTAGGTCTCCTTTCAAACATCTGATTACCCAATTCATCTCAACCAAAGTCAGCTTATATATTTGCTTTATTTAAGAGTCACATGCCAAGCTGGGCGGTGGCGGTGGCAGATGCCTTTAATCCCAGCACTCGGGAGGCAGAGGCAGGCGGATCTCTGTGAGTTCGAGGCCAGCCTGGTCTACAGAGCGAGATCCAGGACAGGCACCAAAACTACACAGAGAAACCCTGTCTCAAAAAACCAAAAAAAAAAAAAAAGAAAAAAAAAGAAAGAAAGAAAGAGAAAAAGTCACATGCCATGGCCCCCCATTTTCCGTGTCAGTCAACTTGTGGAAGTTTGTGCCCCCACGCTGCCACAGAGAGGAAGGTGTCAAGGCTGCCCAGGTCTACAGCCGCTCACTGAGCTGCACGGCGGCTCTTTGGCTGTAGTCTGTCTTGCAAAGTCTCTTTCTTCTTCAGACACGTCATCGCTTCTAACTTGCTGAGAGGAAGTTTCTTTCTTCCCCTGATTCGAAAGGACTTCTAAATTGTAGTTTTTCTTTCTTTGCAATTTTTTATGTATTTTTACACAGAGAACTGTGTCCACCAAAAGTATTACTCCCGTTGACAGATAGAAAAGGATGTGAAACCAGACAGGGCCTGATGACTGGGGACCTGAAAGAGAAAAAAATCCTTTAGACATCAGAGCAATCCAGCCAAGCTGTGTCCAGAAGACTGGTGAAGGCTGGTCTGTCCCAGAGATACGGTCAGGGGACAAGAAACTTCCAGCAGTTCCAGACGGGCCCCACAAGTGGAGCAGGCTCCTTGAGAATGTCACATTGTCCTGAACCTCACAGATAATTGCTGTTTCTGAATCTTTAATGCTTGAAGCAGTTTTGAAGATTCTTCCCTGACAGAGTCTTGGTTCTAGAACTCATGAATTTAGTCAGATACAGGCAGGAGAGTATATTGTCTATGAGGGCAAACTGTAAAGCCATCATGTGACTCCATCATCAAAGCACACACCCTGGTCCTAGTTAGTTTTATGTCTAGTTGACACAGCTAGAGTTACCTGAAAGGAGGGAACCTCAACTGAGAAAACGCCTCCGTAAGATCCAGCTATGTGGCATTTTCTTAATTAGTGATTGATGGAGGAGGGCACAGCTCATTGTGGGTGGTGCCATCGCTGGACTGCTGGTCCTGGGTTCTATAAGAAAGCGGGCTGAGCAAGCCATGAGGAGCAAGCCCGTAAGCAGCACCCCTCCATGGCCTCTGCGTCAGCTCCTGCCGCCAGGTTCCTGCCCTGCTTGAGCTCCTGCCCTGACTTCCTTCTATGATAAACAGTGATGTGTAAATGTAAGCCAAACAAGCCCCTTCCTCCCCAGCTTGCTTTTGGTCACGGCTTTCACCACAGCAATAGAAACCCTAAGACGCCCTACCATCTTCTGTAGTAGGTGAGTGGGCGCGGAAGAAAAGGGAAGATGAGGAAGGGCAGCAGGAAGGACAGACCGGAAATGAAGGGAACAAACAGGAGGAAGAGTGAGAGGAGGGAAGAAGGGGATAAAGAACGGAAAAGTGACAGACAGGAAAGGAGGAACGGAAATTCAGGGGAGAGTGGAGGAAAACAGCGCAGTTCTGAACGAAGCACGGAGCTGCTCGTGAACTGCTCCCTTCCTGCTGGGCGACACCAGCCCCCACGTGAACGAAGTACCGAGCCCTGCTCCTGAACTGCTCCCTTCCCGCTGGGCGACACCAGCCCCCACGTGAACGAAGCACGGAGCTGCTCGTGAACTGCTCCCTTCCCGCTGGGCGACACCAGCCCCCACGTGAACGAAGTACCGAGCCCTGCTCGTGAACTGCTGGAGGGACGTGGCGACACCAGCCCCCACGTGAACGAAGTACCGAGCCCTGCTCGTGAACTGCTGGAGGGACGTGGCGACACCAGCCCCCACATACCTCCAGCTCACCAAGTAGTCGAAGCTCCAGCTCAGGGCTGCGCTTAAGGACACTGCCATCCGCTGTGACTACCTCACACCAGTGTAACCCAGAATCTTCTCTTCCAGCACTTGGTATGTGGTACTCTGAGGATGTATTCCTCTCCTCCAGGATCTTGCTGCCCACATAGAAAGAGAAGAAGAGCTGCAAGCCAGGGCTCTGTAGGAGCAATTTTGTCTCACAGCTCAGGGTGACCAGACTCCCCTCCAGGACGGGAGACGACAAGGTCGTTCTCAGCACGGGAGCGGCAAATAGCTCTAAAGAGAAAGTTGAAGGGACAGAGTTGTTCCGTTCAGTGTCGGTGGCCTTTTCATGAGACTCCCCTCTGTGAATCTTGCCCCAAGAGAATGAGTTTCCCCCATTTCCAAGAGAGAGGCCTATTTTCTAATAGACATGACTGGTCACTAGCTGAGGGGCTTCCCAATTACACTGTGTGCTCTCCCCTGGCGTGGCTCCATTTATTAGGAAACCATGGACGCCCATGGCAGTAACCCAGAGTCAACACTAACAGGCACTTGCCAGCTAAGTCATTCATTAGTTGTGCTGTTCAAAAGACAAGCTGGGACAGTAATTTCTTCCCCACAAAAATGAGCTATTTTTTAGCAAAGGAATACCTAGCTAGTGAGTTTGAGCACTAAGAGGTACGTCATAGAAAGGGTTAAAGGTCTTGTACAAATTGGACAGAGGAAACTGATTTACAGAAGCTTAAAGAGAAGGGAGTTCAGACAGGCTATGTATTCCTAACACAAATGGAAAGTAAATCCAATTCCTAATGTCTTTCTGGCTTCTATAGAATTTCTATGGAAATGTCATGAGGTTTGACTGGATTATTTCCTAGTAACTCTGGCTACCTTGAATGAGTGAGTCTCTGGCCTTAGCAGCTAAAATAAACAGACGAAGTGTGTAGTTCTATCCCCTGACTTTGACATGCGCTCCTGTGATCACTGATGGGCCGTTGTGGATGCTGAAAAGAGTAATGGGTGGGGACTCAGAGGCCTCGGTTCCGGTTCTGGCCCAGGCGGTGGTGGTTGGGTGGCCTTTGGGGAGGCCGTTTGTCTCCCTGGAACTCAGTTTCCTCCTTTGTAAGTTAGGTGAGGACTTTAATGCTTTGTGGTGGTTTCTCTGGTCCTTCCTTTCTGTGACTCTTATCTAGACCGGATACCTTTCACGGTGACAGACACTCCAGCAGATGTGTAGCGTTGGTTTCTTCCCATGCCTGAGCAGTGATAGATGCCATTGTGACTCGTGTTGCTTTTCAGAATGGTGACCTCAGAATCTCGAGAAAAGTGAAAGGATTTTCCATTTCGATAGAAAATCACATTGTACACCAGCTTGTTCTCCCAGCCATGACACCTCAAGGTCAGAGGTTCTCCTTCTGTGAGGACTCTGCGGGAGGCCTGGAGTAGCAGCCAACCTGAAAAGTGAGGACCCACAGTGTTCGCAGGCACAGAGGAAGTCCAAGGAGGCCAAATCTTGGCCCTGGAAACTTTGATATCTTCTACTATTTGCAACGTTCCAACCTCAGTCTCTGTTGTGGCCCACACCTGAGTCCCACTCTCAAATCTCTTCAGCTTTGCTAGAAAAAAAAAGCAACCTTTCCCAGCAGCTGTGCACACCACCCCCATCATCCTTTCCCAGCAACTGTGCACACCACCTCCATCATCCTTTCCCAGCAGCTGTGCACACCACCTCCATCATCCTTTCCCAGCAGCTGTGCACACCACCTCCATCATCCTTTCCCAGCAAGTATATACACCATCCCCTTCATCCTTTCCCAGCAGCTGTGCACACCATCCCCATCATCCTTTCCCAGCAGCTGTACACACCATCCCCATCATCCTTTCCCAACAGCTGTACACACCATCCCCATCATCCTTTCCCAGCAGCTGTGCACACCACCCCCATCATCCTTTCCCAGCAGCTGTGCACACCATCCCCATCACCCTTTCCCAGCAGCTGTGCACACCATCCCCATCATCCTTTCCCAGCAGCTGTGCACACCACCCCCATCATCCTTTCCCAGCAGCTGTGCACACCACCCCCATCATCCTTTCCCAGCAGCTGTGCACACCACCCCCATCATCCTTTCCCAGCAGCTGTGCACACCACCCCCATCATCCTTTCCCAGCAGCTGTGCACACTAGCCCCCTCTTATCATCCCTTCTCAGAGCTCAGAAATTGGTTGGGACAAAGTTTATTTTGCATGAAAAAAAGAATTTTTAGATGACCCAATGAAGCATACATACAAAGCCCTTTGAATGTGATGTACCCCTGTCTGGTTTCTATAGCCAAGAGAACATACCAGGCCAGGCACACATTTGCTATATCTGTCTCTTTCTTAGCATGCTAGATAGAGATGCTCCTGGTGGTCTTGAAGCAGAAAAGCTGCCGTGATGTGACATACAGCTTGTGAGGATTACATGACAGGGACTTTGGGGAGCTGAGTGCCCCCCAAAACCAAAGGACAGCAATTAGAAAATGGAGACACTAGTCCTATAACCACAAGGAACTGAATTCTGCCAATAACTGTGAATTCTAAGAGGAACCCAAAGGAACACACTATAGTCCACACCCTGACTACAGAGAACCTATGAATGCTGAAGCGTAATAGTCATACGTGTTTGGAGCTGTAGGTTTGGGAAAATCTGTTATGATGCAGTAGAAAAGGAATGTTGTCTAACTGCTGAAGTGTCTGTTAATGAAGATGAGGTGTCAGGGAAGGTGGGTCTTTCACTCTCCAGAACTCATCTATGGATAGCGAGTGTGCGGTCCACTGCAATGTGTGGCAGTCTGTGTTCTCAGACGCTGCCACATTTCTTATAAATGCAATTAAGACCTGAAACTCAATCTCACACTGCCCAGACACACTGATGTCTTTGCTTTATGTCTGAAACTCAGTAGAAGATTTTTTTTTTTTTTTTTTTTTTTTTTTTTTGGTTTTTCGAGACAGGGTTTCTCTGTGTAGCTTTGCGCCTTTCTTGGGACTCACTTGGTAGTCCAGGCTGGCCTCAAACTCACAGAGATCCGCCTGGCTCTGCCTCCCGAGTGCTGGGATTAGAGGTGTGTGCCACCACCACCCGGCTCAGTAGAAGATTTTGATATATCTCCATATGAAATTAATCGAAACACAAATAGGAAAAACTTACACACTGAAATTAGCCAGACTCGAGGTCTATATATCTCAGTGGACTTTTATACAGTTAGAATAGCCATTCAGAATGGAAGATGTGGGGCTTCACATAGGGTTTGTCGCTATGGAGTATATTTTTGTGCACTTATCACCAAAAATGAAAACTCCATGACAGAGATAGACCTAGAAAAACAATTAGCTGCCTGTCCTCTTTCCTGGCACGTGTCCTTTACCTGTAATCTGTCCTTGTCCTCTGATGTCCCTTTCTGGTTCTCTTTCCTTATGTTGTACTGTACCAAATGTCTATTTGTTTACATATATTTTTGGCTAGATTCTACATATGATGAAAAATGTGGGGTTTTTTTTACCCTAAGTGGGGATATTTCATATCAAAACATGAGATACAGCTTTTAGCTGTATCATATGATATAGACATAGCTTACTCATTTCCTATTCAAACATCACCCCCTCAATTCACTGCCTTGAGTAGGAAAGTGACCCTCATTCTGAGTCACATGACTAGAACTTGGATCCACCAACTAGCTATATTTTCTTGGTCCTGGGTCTCTATGTTTTTTTTTTTCTCTGCCAGTTAGTGATTTAAAAGGCAGGAAAAAATCTTGAGTGCAGCAGATGCAGCAGGAAAATTCTTGAACACAGCAGACAGCACTGGCTGGTGAAAAGGAGCTGTTATCAGAGGTGAGGAAATGCACACACACAGCAAGCTCACAGAGACCCTCTGCACACACAGCAAGTGCATAGAGACCCTCTGCACACACAGCAAGCTCACAGAGACCCTCTGCACACACAGCAAATACATAGAGACCCTCTGCACACACCTCTGCACACACAGAAGGTCACAGAGACCCTCTGCACACACCTCTGCACACACAGAAGGTCACAGAGACCCTCTGCACACACCTCTGCATGCACAGAAGGTCACAGAGACCCTCTGCACACACCTCTGCATGCACAGAAGGTCACAGAGACCCTCTGCACACACAGTAGTGGGGCTAAGGACTTAAAAATTCAGTCTCCAGGTGGCGGTGGCACACACCTTTAATGCCAGCACTCAGGAGGGAGAAGCAGGAGGATCTCCGTGAGTTCGAGGTCAGCCTGGTCTAGAGAGAGAGTTCCAGGACAGCCAGGGCTACACAGAGAAACCCTGTCTCAAAATAAAATAAAATAAAATAAAATAAAATAAAATAAAATAAAATAAAATAAAATAAAATAAAATAAATCCAGTCCCTTCTCCATGGCTAGGGTTTTTTAAGTTTTTGACGAGTCTTTCTCCCCTAATTTA
The DNA here is from genome assembly GCF_007827085.1 of Peromyscus californicus insignis. Lineage (NCBI taxonomy): Eukaryota > Metazoa > Chordata > Mammalia > Rodentia > Cricetidae > Peromyscus > Peromyscus californicus. The sequence continues at coordinate 74,272,781 of NW_026294617.1, forward strand.
GGATTGGTGGCTGACTGGCCCACAGCTGTTCTGTAAGCATATACAGAGCCTGTTCAACTCCTAAGCTAATCCATCAGCAGAGGGCCCAATTGGTGGCAGAAAATAAGGAAACAAATCCAGCCCTCCAGGCCTATTTTTTTAAGCTGCCAGGATTTTGTCTCCTACCAGGAGGGTGAGGAAGAAGCTGGCCGTCTTGGGAGTTTGCTGCCTTTACTCCCGAGGCGGCCCCTCTCTCTGCCTCCCGGGGAATGTCTAACACCCAGTGTCTTAGCAACCCCAGACTGACTGAAAGTGGCTGAACACTGACGTAACCTCGGCAAACCGTTTTATAAACAGGATGGAGAGAGCAGTAGCCAGAATTAGATGACAGTCGAGAACTTTTGTTCATTTGTGGGGCCGGGGGACCATAACGTTGAAAAGGCACGCTGCAGAGAAATCCCCAACACTTGAGAAACCCAGAATATATAAAGAATTCCTATGAGCTAATGGGGTGGGGAGAAGGAGAGACGACTCAGCAGTTAAGAGTGCTTGCTGGGAGTCTAGAGCAGTGATTCTCAACCTATGGGCCTCGATCCCTTTGGTAAACCTCTATCTCCAAAAAAAATTTACATTACGATTCATAACAGTAGCAAAATTACAGTTATGGAGTAGCAATGAAAATAACTTTATGGTTAGGGGGTCACCACAGCATGAGGAACAGTATTGAAGGGTCCAGCTTTAGGAAGGTTGAGAACCACTGCTCTAGAGGGCCTGAGTTCAGTTCCCAGAACTGCCGGTGACTCCAGTTCTAGGAGCTCCAACAGCCTGTTCTGGCTATCCAGGGTAGGTACCTACACACACGGCACACACACACACACACACACACACACACACACACACACACACACACAGAAAAATAAAAAACATTGGCCAAAAGACTCATCAGGTACCTTATAAAGGCTTTATAAAGACAAGTAATAAGCACATTAAAAGTGGTCAATACCAGCCGGGCGGTGGTGGCGCACGCCTTTAATCCCAGCACTCGGGAGGCAGAGCCAGGCGGATCTCTGTGAGTTCGACGCCAGCCTGGGCTACCAAGTGAGTTCCAGGAAAGGCGCAAAGCTACACAGAGAAAACCTGTCTCAAAAAACCAAAAAAACAAACAAACAAAAAAAAAAAGTGGTCAATACCACAGTCACCAAAGAAATATAAATTAAAACTGTGCAGCCACTATACACAGTCAGAACAACACAACAAAAAAATACACACAAAAAAAAAAGCTAGGCCGGGCGGTGGTGGCGCACGCCTTTAATCCCAGCACTCGGGAGGCAGAGGCAGGCGGATCTTTGTGAGTTCGAGGCCAGCCTGGTCTCCAAAGCGAGTTCCAGGAAAGGCGCAAAGCTACACAGAGAAACCCTGTCTGGAAAAACCAAAAAAAAAAAAAAAAAAAAAAAAAAAAAAAAAAAAAAAAAAAAAAAAAGCTGCTATTAATGAAGTTAGAGATATGTTGGCATAAATTTTGGACAAAGATAAAATATTAGAGTCTGAGATTTTTCTTGATACATTGTATCCAAAACTGGTCAGCTGGAGTGCTATGGGTGTGCTGTAAGCCTCAGGAAAACGTAATAGAATTCAGCTACTGTCACAAAAGCTACTACTTGGGAGGTAACCCAAACCCAGAAGGACAAACATGGTATGTACTCACTCATAAGTGGATTCTAGATATAAAGCAAAGAACAATCAATCAGACTACAACCCACAGAACCAGGGAGGCTATATAGCAGGGGGGACCCTAGGATGACTGTGGCTTATAATAAGTTTTGGTTTTACTCAATTACTGGGCAAGCTTTAGTGAAGCATTTCACTATTAGGATAAGAATTTGTACTGTATCAAGCTGATAATAGAATAAATAAATAAATAAATAAATAAATAAATAAATAAATAAATAAATAAAAATGGAAACAAAAGGGCTGCTACTTGGAAAAGTCAAGGACTTTCCCAAAGGTCAAGCCATGGCTTCAGAAGTCTTGGTGATATTTTAGCTTTTGTATATATATTAGCCAGTTCCCACAGTGATTTTCTTGTAATGCTATGTGTGCTTCCAAGAACTCCTAACAGTGTATTTATCTAAAATGTCTATCAAGCATCCAAGGCCCGACAATCTCCTGAACCTTATAAGGTAACACCCTTAAGGGAACAGGCGCTGTTCCCTAGGTCGGGCGGACAGCCTTATTTCTTGTGCAGCCTGAGACCCTCCTTTTCTATTACTAACATTATAGACTCCTAACTTCTCAACTAACTGCTTCTAGGAGTGTAGACTGAGCACCTAGATCCCCTTCTTGATATACTAACCAATCATTAGCTCTCTGTTGACCTCCTCCTTTACCACTCCCCTTTTGGGTTGTAAAAGAAAGCCTGGTGGTCAGTGCCTGAGGAAAACTCTTACCTGCCTTTATGACCCTGTAGGAATTCAAGCCTGGTGACCTGGCTGGAGGGGGAGGTTTATAACTGGATTCCTGAGAGACTTGGGGAGAACTGAGAGAATAAGGAGACTGAGAGGAGGCGAGAGAGAGGAAAAAAGAGAACAGAGCTAGATGGGTAAGAACTGGAGAGGAACGGACTAGATGGGAAGAACTAGATTGAAGGGCTAGAAGAGAGGACTAGAGGAACGAGGTGGAAGATGAGGAAGAGCCAGATGGGGAAGAACAAGATGAGAGAGAAGGAGATGAGAGAGAAGGAGATGAGAGAGAAGGAGATGAGAGAGAAGGAGATGAGAGAGAAGGAGATGGGAGAGGAGCTGAGATGGGAAGGAACTAGATGGGGCAGAACTAAGATGAGAGAATTAAGATAGAACTTAGAGGAGACAGTAGATAAACATAGAGAGAAATCAGGCAAGAAAGGAGCTAGGTATGAGAGCAGAATAGAAGCTGTGTAGAGAGAACTGACTCAGAAGAATTAAGTGTATGGACTGAGGAGTTTCGTGTACATAGATTTATTTCCTTTCATCAAAGATTAAATTATCAGCTGGTTGTAGATTCTTCCCGGACCCTGGAAGGGGACTATCGAGGGGCTGGACCCCCTTAGTCCCCAATATGGGTGTGTAGGGCCTTGATGTGATGTTTTAATTATACTGACTTGATTTGACCTGCTGGGTCCTTAGAGCTGATCCGTTCACTCAGATAATGTCTCACATATATTCTCAGAGAGAAAGAGAAACAGAGAGGACTCTGGCACCCACACAAAGGGAGACCTTGGGATCCCCAGCCCTCCTGCCCATGCCGTGCTTACTTCTGTGGATTTTCAACTGTACAGGGTCGCTTGGCATTAAGAGACCAGTCTGGCGCGTGTATTCACCACCGTCCTTGAAAGTGGCCTTAGTGATAATGTATCTAGGCGTGGAGATCTGAATGAGTGTGCTGTTGATAAACCACTGTGTGGACTGTCTCCAGGCAGGTGGAGCCCCTCACACCATAAAGTGACATTTTCCTTCTGGAAAATACTGACCCATGGAGGCTGCAAGGTGATCACAGCCTTTGTGGCATTGGCTGTAGGAAAAAGAACAACAACAGAGAAAACCCTAAGCAGGGATAAAGCAAGAACTGGGAGTGACTGGTAAAGGATCGCTAGCATAAGGAAAAGTGTTTAGTTTGAAAAAATTAGCAAGTGGAAAGCCAGGAAGCTAGCCAGCCTTCCAGTGCCCCGACTGCTGTGGGAGCTGTTCTGGGTTATTTGATCTCAATCCAGGCGTTAGGATTTGAGTGCTGGTGATGAAATCACTGGTGTTAATAAAGGGGGCTTTCAAACCAGAGCAAACTGCCTTGAGACAGTTTCCCTATACTCAGTGCTAGGCTGTCTTTGAGGGGTGAGAAGCACCTCCATCCACTTCTTTATTGGAAACTGAGGCTCAAGTCCTTGAACTCTTCCTATCTGAGGAGGAAAACCTCTCTCTGTTTTCTTATAAAAGGGACAGGTTTGGGGGGTACAAGAAAAACCAGCCCAGCAGGACTGCTTCTGGCTTCCCACAATTCTGTGCTTTTCTGAGCTCACTAGGCCAATGGTTCTCAACCTATGGGCCATGACCCCTTTGGAGTTTGAATGATTCTTTCACAGTGGTCACCTAAGACCATCAGAAAACACAGATGTTTACATCACAATTCATAACAGTAACAAAATTACAGTTATGAAGTTGCAGCAAAAACAATTTTATGGTTGGGGGTCATCAAACATGAGGAACTGTATTAAAGGGTCACAGCATCAAGAAGGGTGAGAAGCACTGTGCTAAGAATTTAGTTCAGCAGCCAGGGCTCACTCAGAAAACCTTGGACAGAAACCTTAAAAACCAGTTTTGTAGAAACTGTTCTCTAAATACAGAGCTGGTAACTAAGAAATCTTTCTCTTGTGTATCTTCCCCGTGTTCTTCCCTCCAGGCTAGTGGAACCCACCCTTGGAAAGCAGGAAAGCAGCAGATGAGAAGTTGACAGAGAGGTCACTCACCTACTTGTCCACCAACTGGAACTGCAAGAGACCGGAGACACAGATATCAGTTGATGGACAGAAGACGATGATGACAGAGCAGAATTGGGAAGAGAGTTTACGTCGACTTTGAGGACCCAGATGAAGTCTCCTGAGAGACTCTCCATCCCTCTTTCCCCAAATCAAGCCCCAGCAGAAAGGGTGGTTATTTGTGATGCTCTCTTTATTCTGATGGAGGCTTGCAGGCTTAATGCCACCAGAGGGCCCCCTTCCCATTCTTTGGAAATAAGCACCAATAATAAACTATTGGATCATCGATACAGCAGTCTTTAGACGAGTTCTAGGCTAACATGCCAAACGATGACAAAAAGTCTTGATTCGCCATGGCCAGAAGCCAAGTCCCCCGACAAGCCTCCCTGAGTCCAACTTACCCCAAAGGAGCAGGGTTGTTAGGTGCCACATGTCACCTCCAAGCTGGTAAAAATCTGTAACGTTAAGACATTGAAGAGGTTTTGCTAGGGGCTAGGAACTAAGATTGGAAAAGAGGAAGGAAATTGCCTTTTCTGCTCATTTGCATTATGGCTGTGTTCCTTTTTCTGGGAAACACGTCCTTAGTTCTTTGCTCCCCTCTGTAACAGGGTCTCCTGTAGGCCAGGTTGTCCTCAAATTTACTATGTAGCCAAGGATGACTCCTGATCCTCCTGCCTCTACCTCCCAAGTCTAGGATTACAGCCCTGTGCCACCATGCCTAGCTACATACCCCTCCGACCTCTCTCTCCAGGGACTTACTGACAGCCTGAAACTCATATGTAGACCAGGCTGGCCTTGAATTTCCAGAACTCCACCTGCCTTTGCCTCCCAAGTGGTAAGATAGAAATGTGGACCCTTGTTCCCAGCTTTCCATCCCTGATTTTTAAAAGCATGCTTTCTCCATTCTCAAAGCCTGTAGCCCCTCTCCCTCTCTCTCTCTCTCTCTCTCTCTCTCTCTCTCTCTCTCTCTCTCTCTCTCTCTCTCTCTCTCTAAGGATTGAAGCCAGGGCCTTGTGCTTGCTAGGCAACCCTCTACCACTGAGCTAAATCCCCAACCCCACGCATCTCTCTCTGTTTAAACTCTGTCTTTAGTTTGTCTGCTCATTTTGTTTTGTGACTGCTCAGAACCCTCTGGAAAGCTCGAGCTTCAGTGACACTCCATTCTGAGTATTTTCTCCCTCGACTGTTTACATTCCTTACAGAACGGCTCTGACACAACTCTAATTTTAGATTCGTTCACGGATTGGGTAATTTTCTCATTCGGATCCAGAAACTTCTTACATCAGACTCTCTGAGAGATATGAAAAGAGGCCCCCTAACACAAACTGGCCTCTGTTCCTCAAGGCACACAGGAAGAATCAACCATCCACAGCAGTATAAAGTGAAGTCAGTAATAAATAAGCCATCTTCCTGAAAGATACTATGGATTTATAGCACTTAGGCTAAATCTAAGGAAGTGAAATACTTACTATAAATCTCATTACAAAGAAAATTAACGGGGCTGGAGAGATGGCTCAGAGGTTAAGAGCACTGACTGCTCTTCCTGAGTTCAATTCCCAGCAACCACATGGTGGCTCACAACCATCTGTAATGAGATCTGGCTCCCTCTTCTGGCCTGAAAGGATATACGCAAGCAGAACACTGTGTACATAATAAATAAATTAATTAAAAAAGAAAATAGAGGCCGGGCAGTGGTGGCGCACGCCTTTAATCCCAGCACTCGGGAGGCAGAGGCAGGCGGATCTCTGTGAGTTCGAGGCCAGCCTGGGCTACCAAGTGAGTCCCAGGAAAGGCGCAAAGCTACACAGAGAAACCCTGTCTCAAAAAACCAAAAAAAAAAAAAAAAAAAAAAGAAAGAAAATTGACTTAGACCAGTAGACAGAAACGCAAGCAGAACACTGCGTACATAATTAATTAAAAAAGAAAAAAGAAAAGAAAATTGACTTAGACCAGTAGACAAGAATATCCCTAGGAAAGGAGGTTCAAGGTTCAAGTTAGGAGCTCTGTCGCCCCAGTCAGAGTGGTGTCCTTAGAGAACTGTAAAGACCTAATGGTTCTAGGGTTCTGTTAGGAGAAAAAGACAGTTACACAGAAAGTAGGGTGAGTTCGGTGAACGCGATGGCACTTGAATATCAATCTCAGGGAAGAGATTACTAGCACGAGCTGCTAACTGCCTTGACCCCATGCTTCTGCAGCAGCAGCAGCAGCTGCTGCGGATGCCTTCTTGACTCTCTGCTGTGATTCATCCACTTGGTTTCCATCGGCCAAAGAAATGCGGATGGGAGCATCACGTTAAATCTGAACTTAGAACTAAAGGCATAGCACCGTCTCTCGAGCTCTGCTGCTTCTGTGATTATCATGGCTAGAACATTCTCTGGCTAGCACGGAGTCATCAGCACTGGTCATTTAGTCTGACACAGAGCTGGCCCAGTTGCCTACAAGCTGGCCATGAGAAGAAATGGATGCTCACTGTTGTATCCCACTGAGATTCAAAGATTGCTACAGCATGGTAGCTGGCTGACACAGATGAAAGCAAAGCAGAAAGATCTGGAAAGAGTTCTAGGTATCCTGAGACGCAGGCCAGCCTCAGTTTCCATCAATACTGTTCTCCTAATTCTTACACTATTTTCTTCCCATGGTTTTCTGCTGCACGGATGCATCATAATTTATTTCATCACATGAAGGTTATTCCTAATTTTAACCAGTATGACCAGAACTGCAACATCTCTAAATTTTGAATTATTATTTCCTTAGGACACATTCCTAGACTCAGATAAATGCTACCAGAGCTGAAAGGGGTGGTGCGTGCTTATAATCCGACACTTGGGAGACAAGGCAGAAGGGTTATGAGTTTGAGGCTAGCCTGTGCTACACAGCAAGACTTGTCTCAAAAAAGAAAGCCTGGGTGGGGTTTGATCTACAGTACACACAACAAAAATGTCAAAGTATTTATCAGCATAATATATTGTGTGCCACTAATTATTCATCTTACGTATTTTCTCACAGTCCTCACAATAACCCAGAAGTGGATGCTATTGTTGTCTCCATTTTACAAGTTTAAAAAAAAAGTCAATTACTTGTGGAGGATGGGGGGAGAGAATGAGAAATGACATGTAAATACATATATATTAAAGAAGTAGAATTCAAACCCAGACAGTTGATCTCCTTCACATCCTTGTGAACAGAATGTAAAACTGGCCCCTTCACCCCTGGAAGTCCTAAGGTCGGTGTGCTGTGACAATCAAGATAACACGGGAGTGAGAATGCTGTAGAGGAGGGACCCGTGACCTGAAAGGGTAAAATGCTTTTTTTCCCTAATAAATATCTGTAGTTTCCAAATGAAATACCCACTGTCGTAAATCTGAATCCCTGTAAGAAAGAACTAGGAATATGGGACGCATCTCGTAATTAACCAGACAATAATGTCTAGCATTTAATGGCCACTGGAAATCAGAATGCTCACAGAGGTCACGAAAGAATCCACACACATGTGTGACATGGCTGTGTCCACATACAGATGATCGGTTACGATGGCCTCACTTTCATACACTTCACAGTTTCAAAATCACTTCAGGGTGCTTCTCAGATGTGAGTGCAAAGAGTTACTTGATGATGTCTTCTCTACTGTGGAAAGTTACCTATGGCCAATTGTTTGATACATTTCTAAATTAAGATAATTTAAGCCTCACAAAGAACTGACTAAAACTGTTTTACGCATTTAATGAAAAAGCAGCCAGTAATGCTTACTCAATTCTCTCTGTCTGTCTCTCTCTGTGTTTGTGTGTGTGTGTGTTTTACAGGGTTCATGCATCCTAGGCTGAGGATGACCTTGAACTTCTGATCTTCCTGCCTCCACCTCAAAAGTACTAGGAGGGCATACCATCTGCTCCCACGCCCAGTTTATTCAGTGCTAAAGATGGAACCCAGGGTCTCACGCATGCTAGGAAAGCACTCTACCAACTGAGTTACATCCCCAGCCCGACAATTCCTTCTTTAACGACCAGATATTTATTTTAGGAACTAAAATGCTTCCATTAAATTTGGGCTGGGGAGATAGATGGCTTTGCAGTTATAGCACTTGCCAGGCAAGCTTGAAGCCCAGAGTTTGAATCCTCAGAAACCTAAGTAAATTATGGATGGGTGTGGCTGCCTTTAATTCCAGCCTCAGAAGGCACAGACCTGCATGCCTCAAAGGAAGCTAGCTAGCAAGACTGGCTGTGCTGGCAAGCACTGCGTTTGATTGGGAGACTAACGGAATGGGTAAAGTGAAAGAGTAATAGATCAACCTCTGGCCTGAACTCACATGCACACACACACAGCACAGGCAGCCACAGACATGTACAAAAACACGCATCCATACACCTGCATACACATGAAAACTGGAAAAAGAAAAAAGAATTAGACACAATTACGAAAATTACAATTATGTTTGATAAACATTGTATATACTGTTATTTTTTTTTTAACAGTGCTGAGAATTGGACCACGTTTGGTGCTCTGGCACTGACTTATTCCCTCAGCCAGTGGTTTTGAACCAGGTGAAATTGGCAGCTTTGGCGTGTTTACTAATGTTAGAAGAACTTTAGCGGAAGAGTCACGTGAAGTAGACATGACATTCAACTATCATTCATGTTAATAAAAAGTCCCCACCAGAAACCACTGATGTCTCGATTCTCAGTCGTTCCTACCACTGTATCTGTCTTTTCCGGTTTGGGTGTCTTCAAAACGAGAGCGACTTTAGAAACAAATCTTCTCGTGTGTTTTTGTAGCAGCCTTTAGAGTACGTGCTGTTTCTTTTCTAGGTTGTTTCAATTTAGACGACCACGTCATCTCTTCTGATTTCACCTTTGGTCGTCATGAACACTTCATCAAACCGTTTGTCTAGTGTTCCTCTGCACCCCTGAAGTCTCCTAAGCTGCTTAATGATTAATTTTGTTTTACTGTTTGCTATTACACACATTACACACTGTGCCCTGTTTTCTTTGTCGGGAAACAGGAAGTTCACACAAATCTCTCCTCCAGATTTTCACTTTCTGGTGGTTCGGGGCAGGGGCGGACACAGAGGCACTACTCAAAGACCTTCATCGCGTACTGTACACAGGAGGGTTGCTGGATCATAGAGCTTGATGTTCCTGCTCTTCTCTGTCCCTCCAACAACATCTTGGAATTTCATTCAAACATCTTCAAAGTCATAGCAACAGGACAGGAGGGCGTTGTAGGCAGAAGGGTTACAGGTTCCAACAGGGAACCCAATAAGAGGTTGGCCACAGATTCTTCCCACAAAGCATTTCAAATATGTCCCAGACAGAGCGCACGGTGGCCTTGGGACTGATAACTTGTCTCTTTGAAATGACTAAGGTAACGTCGTCTTATTCTGACTCCATTTTGTGTTTGCTTAGGTAGTTCTCAGCCCTTTCCTACCTCCCACAGCAGTTCCATCTGCCTTGGGATCCCACCAAGCGAAAATGAAAACCAGCATCCAAATTAAAGCAATTAAATGGGCTTTATTTACTATGCATAGGACTGACCCTCCGAAGGGGGATTTGAGAGTAGAGTGTGAGTTAACTTTTCAGGCCTCCTTTTATAGGGAAAAAGTATAAGCTGGGTGTTTTGTAGATTCTATTTATTGTATTTTGGCTTTTCTATTTTATTCCCTTATTTGCGAGTCTGTCTACATAGTGAATTTCTATGAAATTGGGGGTCCATTAAATATCATTTGCCTTAGATCCACAATTTCTTAAACTGCAAAATGTCCACTTTGTGGTAAATTGTGTTATTAAGTATGTTGTGGTATCTACATTGCTCCAACTCTAGTTTTCCTTTTGGTGTTTTGATCATTTTGCTCACATACGGTTCCACTGCTCCTGCGAAGCTATTTCTAAACATACAATTAGCATACAAAGCAATAGGCTTCATCATGTTTTCACACATGCTCTCTTTCCCTCAGTGCCTCCCGCATCCCCTTTCCTCCTCCTGCTGGACCCTCCCTCCCTCCACCTCCCCCCCCACCCCCCCCACCCCACCCCCCGCTTCCCTTCCTAACTACATGCATTCATCCCCCTCTTCATTCCCTGACCCTAACTAAACCCCTCCTTGAGACCCCTATAATTCTCTTTCTAGTTTCATGACCTGTGTTTATTAGTTTTGCTTTCTTCTTCATTGGCTGTCCCTGCTTCTCTCTGTGGTTCTGCCCCACCCCTTTGTTATGTTTGGTTTGTGACAGGGTCTTGCTATGTAACCCAGGCTGCCTCAAACTCAGAATCATCCCAGCCCCTTGAGTGACTGGATGAACAAGTACACAACCCCATAACCCACCTGTTCTTTTTCTAGTTACTTCAGTCCCTTACTTACAGGGTTCATTTTAACCATTTCTAATATAATAATGAGTTTCCTTTTTATCCTAACTACTGTTTTAGCTTTAACTGTAAGTTACATTTATGATCTCTTTTGTTGTTGTTGTTGTTGTTTGGTGTGTGTGTGTGTGTGTGTGTGTGTGTGTGTGTGTGTGTGTGTGTTTCCAGGCAGGGTTTCTCTGTAGTCCTGGCTGTCCTGGAACTCACTATGTAGACCAGTCTAAACTCAAACTCAGAGATCCACCTGCCTCTGCCTCTGCCTCCCAGACTGCTGGGATTAAAGGCGTGCGCTGCCGCCGCCGCCGCCGCCGCCACCACCGCCACCCCCCACTACTTATGATCCCTTATCAGGTTTTTTGTTTTATAAACACTTAAAACTTCCTTACCCTTTTTGTTGTTTTTCTATTTTCATTTTCTGTTGGAACCCACAGAGGTTTCCTAGTGAGATCTGAACTTGCTGGGCTACATAAGAGGATGATTGGACCACTGGCCTGGGTACCAGGTGTTCGGAAGGGTCTACAGTTGACTCTGTCTAGCAAGGGGGAGGTCTTTCGCCTCGCCCCTTGGCATTGTTATAGAAAGCCCTTTTGAATAAAGTTCTGGGCTGGTGGGTTTTGACCCAGGCCCTCCCGAGGTTATCTTGTGTTTCTGTCTTTCCTCTCAACATCTAGGTATCTCTTTCTATCTAAATATTTCTCACTTCTCTCTCCTCAAGAGTTCCTTGGTCATAAATGTGGGAGAGGGTCTCCCAAAATTTTCTTCTTCTCAATATGTAGAATGTTATACACCATTCTATGGTGATTTTGCCAAAAGTGCACATGGATTTTTTTTTTTTGTTGTTTGTTTTTTTGAGACAGGGTTTCTCTGTGTAGCTTTGCACCTTTCCTGGAACTCGCTCTATAGACCAGGCTGGCCTCAAACTCACAGAGATCCGTCTGGCTCTGCCTCCCGAGTGCTGGGATTAAAGGCATGCGCCACCACTGCCCGAAGGATGTTTTATATAAGAATGGTGATAACCATCAGGATGACATCCTCAGAGAAGAATTCCCTCACCACTTTCAAGTTCTGGACAATGACAAAATAATTATTGCCTGAAGTCCATGGCATGGAGTCCTAATGTAGATTTTTGTAGTTTGGGGGACAGTGTTATGTAGTCCAAGCTGGCTTCAAACTCCTTTTGTAGCCAAGGCTGGCCTTGAAGGTCTGCTCCTCCTGTCTCCAACTTCTGAGTCCTGGGATTATAGGTGTGCACCACCAGGCCCTACTCAGAACGTTTGTTTGATCTTTTATTTTTATTATGTGTATGTGTGTGGGTTTGTGGATATGAATTCGGTACCCACAGAGGCCAAAAGTGGTCATCAAATCCCCCGGAGTTGTGAGTCCCCCTGATGTTGGTGCTGGGAGCTGATCTCAGAGTCTCCATGGAGCACTCACCTCAGGGGCCTGGGTTGTTTTTTGTTGTTATTGTTTGGGGGTTTGTTGTCGTTTGATTTTACTAGAGGCTTATTTTATCATCCTTTCCTTCAAACTATCTCAACTGCGGCAGACCTGTCTGTGAAGATGCTATCGAGTGTGTGTGTGTGTGTATGTGTGTGTGTGTGTGATGTATGTGTTGTGTGATGTTTTGTTTGTGCTCTGACAAATAAAGCTTGCTTGGAGATCAGAGGACAGAGCTAGCCACTAGATAAACCATAGAGGCTAGGTGGTGGTGGCTCACAACTTTAATCCCAGCATTTAGGAGGTGCATGCCTTTAATCCCAGCACAATAGAGAGGTGGAGACAGAAATATAAGACAAGTGGAGACATGATCTTGGCCCCCTTTTCTGTCTGAGGATTCATAGAGATAAGAAGTCTCTAGTGACTGCTGCTCTGCTTCTCTGATCTTTCAGGTTATTACCCCAATATTTGACTCTTGGTTTTTATTGATAAGACTAATTAGGATCACGCTTCATGTGTGTATTGCATATTCAGCTTGATTATCAACTCTTCAACATTGGATATATATGAGAAATAACCTGTTTTAAGACAACATAACCCCAAACCTCTAAGACCTTTTCTGTGGCAATGCAGTTCTGTCCTTCATAATATTCTCAGGATTTAATGAATGAATAAAATTGATGATATTCTCTGGATAGCAACCTACGGGGGAGGGGGCAAATTGGAGGAGCAGTAAGGAAACTTCACTGTGAATGAAATCAGCTGTTTGAGGAGCATTTTACACTGCAATGCTACTTCAAACACACACACACACACACACACACACACACACACACACACACACACACAAAGCTTCCATTAGTGAGTCAGGTGATACACCAGATCACAGCTCCTGCAGCACACAATCCGGGCAATAAGCAGCCTTCACCCTGTGGCCGAGCTTATGGGAATCTCCAAACTTCCAAAAGCTCTCCATTCCCAGAATTAGCGTGGCTAATGGACTCGGCAAAGGCTTGGTTGTGAAATAGTTATTTGCAGGGAAGTTTTGGTATTCAGGAAGCTCAAAAGGGATGCACACGGTGGGGCACTGCCCCTGAGTGTGTCTGCACAGTGACTTTGCTTTTTAAGGGTTTTAGCCAGTCTGTGGGTCAGGCTGAACCTTCCTTAGGATCTGACTCGTTCCTTACTAGCCCGGCTCAGTTTCTCTTCCCTCTGGACTGATACTTAGCAGGAAGTGAAAATGAATCTCAGTGGAGAGTCGGTCAGAGAAACGAAAGTAAATCCATCCAAGGGAAGCCAGGGTGCCAACATTTCCCTTTGCTACATACTGTCACTGTCAGTGCTGCATGCGACATGGATAGAAAAGTCAAGCAGCGTCCTCACAGGCCAAAGTGAATGCTGCCGGGAGACCCTAGAGACACCATCCCTGCTGACTAGCCCTGAGCCTGCTCCTTTCTACACTGGGCTTCAACGAAGTGTTCGCAGGCAACTGGCAGCTTTGCTACACAGACTGGAAGGGGCTGAAATTCAGTTAAAGCTAGGTTCTCTCTAGAGAAAATTAGTCGTTTGCGGTAGAGTTGTGGAGAGGGTCAAGAAATAAGACATTACCATCTTCCTTGTGGCTTAGTGCTTGGTAAGGACAGTAGATGTCGGATGTCTTCTGACTTTCCAGGAATCCGAGTATGGCCTTCTTGTACTCAAGCTGGGATGCTCCTCTTCACAGCTATAATTTCAGACAGTGTGGGGGAACTCACTAGAGACTGTCTTAGACTGGGCAGTTAGTGTTCCAGGCTGGATTCTCAGACTCCTCACTTGCTTCCAGGAAAATGCAACAATAACGGTATAATGTAACACACAGCTAATGTCAAAGTGAAACACTACTCTTGGTTAGCTTTTTTCTCAACTTGACACAAGCCAGAATTGCCTGAGGCAAGACACCTCATTGAGAAAATAGCTCCACTAGATTGTGTATAAGGAAGCCCAATCTTATGATTGATTGATGTGGGAGGGCCCAGCTCACTGAGGAGCAGTGCCAACCCTAGGCATGTGGCCCTGGGTGGACTAAGAAAGCAGGTGGGGCAAGCCATGAAGACCATGCTAGTGAGCAGCACTCCTCCACAGCTTCTGCTTCAGTTCCTGCCTCCAGGTTCCTGTCTTGGCTTCTCTTCATGAAGGACTGTAAGCTGAATAAGCCATTTCTTCCCAAGTTACTTTTGGTTACCATGCTAATCACAGCAACCCAAGGCAAACTAAAGCAAAGACCCTGCCTGGAAGGATCCAGGTAACTGTGTCTGTGCCCACTGCTGACCCACACGGCTTGGGTGGGCGGCAGCCTTCCTCCCTGGCAGCAGCAGGTGTGAAGAGATGAGGAGGGGCGAGCTGGCATGGTTCCCAAGTCACAATCATACTCTTTCCCACAGCACTAGTCTCCTTCAGACCCGAGTCCTTCTGCCTTGGAGGTACCGCCATCAGTCACATACCCCAGGTTTCTATCCTGTCTTCAGAGTCAACAGCCGCCGCCCCATTAGACAGATGAGATTCGAAGTCTGTGAGAATAACAGCCGCCCGGATCTTCATTCTCTCCACGTGGTTATGGCCATTGGTTCAGCTCAGCAATCTCCCATGGAGAGGCTGTTTCCTGACTGTAAGACCCTCGATGCCCCTCTCCTGCAAGCCGCTGGTTAAGAGTGACTTCTCTCTCATAGAGACACCCTATTTTCCAGACTTTTTTCTCCTTTCTGTGGCCGAACAATTATGGTTTAGTCAAGGCTTCTGAGATGAGTCCCAGCTGAGAGCCCAGACATTCGGGTCCTCTTCACTCCCACCAGATTTGGGGAAAAGCCCAACATTTAAAAAACAGAAACAAAACAAACAGAAACCAACCTCTGAGGGTCGTGAAGAAATAGTGCAGACGACATAGAGGGTGTTTGCTTCTGTTGCCCAATCCAATCGCATGTCTCCCCACTTCCGGGGCCAGCTCTTTTTCATATCTTTCTTCATGATGTGGTCGGAGAAGACATCTGACCTCCTTTTTCAGAATATTCATATTCTGAAGTGTTCGTAAAGAGCTCGGGCCCCTCGGCTCTAGCGGGCCTTGCCCTTCTCCCCCATTCCCTCTGCCTTGCTAAAAACCTTTAGACTACATTCCTAAAGCTAGCCACCACGGTCTAGTCCCTTATCCGGCCACTTCCTCCTCCTGAGGCTGACTACCAAGGTCCAGCTATCCAAGTATTAAGTCCAGCAATCAAAAGCTTCCTTTGGATCACCTAATTAACATGTCCAATTAAAATTAAACCTGAAGCTAACACGAAGTTTCCCCTTTACCTTTATAAACCGCCATTTCCTATAGGCCACATCTGTCTCCTCTCTATCCAGAGGCAGTCCTTTGTCCTCCGGACACAAATACTCCCTCTCCCTCTCCCTTGTTCCCTTCCCCTCCCCCTCATCTCCTTCACCACCCCATCCTAGCCCATTCTAACACAGACCTCCCCTTTTCCTCCTCTTAAAAAGTACACCTGCAAGGTCGTTTGCCGTTTTGTGCCTGAGTCAGAAATCAGACACTTTTCTTCCCCGATTAATTAAGGGTCTCTCTGTAAAACGAGGGGTTGGTGTCTAATATAGGTCCTGCCCCGCTATGCGGGAGACCCCTTCAGTTATAGATTGTAATTTGTTCTAAAGTTCTCTCCTTCTGCAAAAGTATACGCACTTCCTGAATACCGTTGGAACAAACCAGGAAAAGCATAAATACGGCAAGATGTTTCTTTTTAGCACCTTACGTTAAGAAAAGGCTTTTATTAACAGATGGACATCGGTGGGGTCGTTTTGTTTTGGTATCTCTACAGAAAAGGCCCGAGGGAATTGTTATCACGTGGAACTGGAAGGCAGGTTCAGTTGGTTTGTGGGGAAGGAAGCCAGCCCAGGCCGGTCCCCCCTCCCGCCCCCACACACCCAGAATGAGCGTTCTTAGGAGGGAGAATCCGGAGCCCACGGGGCGCGATCCAGCCTTGAGCTGCTTGAGCTGGGAGAGCAGTCAGGAGAGTTAGGAGAGAGCTAGCCCAAAGTGAAGGAGAGGCAGGAGAGTTAGGAGAGAGCTAGCCCAAAGTGAAGGACAGTCAGGAGAGTTAGGAGAGAGCTAGCCCAAAGTGAAGGAGAGGCAGGAGAGTTAGGAGAGAGCTAGCCCAAAGTGAAGGAGAGGCAGGAGAGTTAGGAGAGAGCTAGCCCAAAGTGAAGGACAGTCAGGAGAGTTAGGAGAGAGCTAGCCCAAAGTGAAGGAGAGGCAGGAGAGTTAGGAGAGAGCTAGCCCAAAGTGAAGGAGAGGCAGGAGAGTTAGGAGAGAGCTAGCCCAAAGTGAAGGAGAGGCAGGAGAGTTAGGAGAGAGCTAGCCCAAAGTGAAGGAGAGGCAGGAGAGTTAGGAGAGAGCTAGCCCAAAGTGAAGGAGAGGCAGGAGAGTTAGGAGAGAGCTAGCCCAAAGTGAAGGAGAGGCAGGAGAGTTAGGAGAGAGCTAGCCCAAAGTGAAGGACAGGCAGGAGAGTTAGGAGAGAGCTAGCCCAAAGTGAAGGAGAGGCAGGAGAGTTAGGAGAGAGCTAGCCCAAAGTGAAGGACAGGCAGGAGAGTTAGGAGAGAGCTAGCCCAAAGTGAAGGACAGGCAGGAGAGTTAGGAGAGAGCTAGCCCAAAGTGAAGGACAGGCAGGAGAGTTAGGAGACTGCTAGCCCAAAGTGAAGGAGAGGCAGGAGAGTTAGGAGAGAGCTAGCCCAAAGTGAAGGACAGTCAGGAGAGTTAGGAGAGAGCTAGCCCAAAGTGAAGGACAGGCAGGAGAGGCGGGTGCCATGGACAGAACAGCGCGGGAACAAGCTGTGAAGACGCAGAGGGAACCGTACTCTCACTTTATAGTCTTGGGGGAACTGGATTTGCTGCCTCAGCCGAGATCTGTGCGCTCTGAGGAGGAGGTGCTCCAGGTTCTTTTGTCTCAGGGGACAAACTGCAGGTTGGGGACCCTGGCCTGACTTCGGGGAGGGAAGGCCTCCGCATGAGGTGTCTGTGCAGTCCAGGAGCTAACTGCAATTCTGTTTATTCCGGCGGTCGAAGTGGGGGGCGTGTTGAGCATCCTTAGAAGATTTGAAGAGCATTTTCCTCGGCCAATCTCTGGATTCGAGGTCTGAAAGAACGAACTCAGAGCACAAAGAGGGAGAAAAAGAAAAGCTCACTCAAAATTGGAGACAAGATAATTAAAAAAAAAAGTTAATACTGGGGCAGAAGTTAGCAATCTTACTTTTGCACACCAATACCAGGGGAGAGCGCGGACGCAGTCCCCACTGCCACAAATTCCGCAGTCGAGTTTCCCGCACTTGGGGAAATCGCAGGGGTCAACACACCCCAGGTGCAATGGCTGAGCCTCGCCCTGGGAAAACCACCTGCTTGATCATGGTGTCTCCCCTGCCAGGTAAGTATGCTCGCCTCCCCTCCACACACCGCTCAGACACCCCGGACCTGCGCTCTCAACGCACGGTCACTTCGCCGCCAGCGATCGCGGGCCTCCCCGGACCCGCGCCCGGTTCCCGCGCTCCGCTGTCACCCGCGGACCCGCGCTCCCTCCCACGCCGCGCGTCAAATCCCTCGCGTTTCCGCAGCGGGTGCGGACCGGCAGCCCCTGCGCGCCCCTCATCTGCATAGACCACGCCCATATTCTTGACAAGGATGACGTCCCTGTCCCCAGCTAACGGGAGCCCCCCACCTCGGAGAAGGTGGTGTCACCTGCGGGGTCCTTCTCTGCACCTCCTCTGCATAGACCACGCCCCTCGCCTTCGCGCTGTTGGCTTGGTGAACTTTTTTTTTTCCCCTTGGTTTTCTCTGTGTAAGAAGAGCTCCGGATATTTGGTAGGAATTTGTTACACACTCAGCATTTTTCACTTCCGTATTGGAGTCCAAGCATTCATAGAGGAAGAGTCATTGCCCTGATTCGTTTGAGTCTTGCTTCATAAGGACACTCAGACAATATCATCGAAATGCTTGGTGATGACAAAACATCCACAGATAGAAAGTAAAATACAATAGTGTGTGAAGAAAATGTCCACCATAATTTTCTTCCCCTGTATTCATGGCCTGAAGACTGCTCCCTACAAAGACTGCTCCTACCAAGATTAGTTCAACCCATCTCCTTGGTCCAGCTGCGCACCATAAACACTGCCTCCTTGTTTATCTGGGTATAATAAGGCCGCCTTCCTTTTCAACGTGATGAGCTTCCTGGCTTCTCCCTCAGAGTCCACTCCACAGGATCCCAGCTTCTCTGGGTGTCTGTGTGTCTGTCTTTCTTCATCTCCTTGCCATTCCAGTCTGGCCAAATCCCCAGAGCAGCACAAGGATGCAGCCAAAACCCTCGCTCAAAATAGCCAACCAGAAGAGCAACAGAGTTTCACGCAGGTTTACCCTTCCTTCTTCACAGAACCGCTGTCATTTCAACTCGGGCTATTTGTCCGGCCTCCAGCACAGCGGTTCTCAGCCTTCCTAACCCTTCAGCACAGTTCTTCATGTGGTGGTGACTCCCAACCATAAGACTATTTTCGTTGCTACTTCACAACTGTAATTTTGCTACTGTTATGATTCATAATGCAAGTATGTGGTTCCAATGGGGGTCGTGACCCATGATTGAGAACCACTGCTCTAGAAACTGCCATTTATTATATTTTGATTTTTCAAAAATATTATGTAGTAGGTAGCCATTCCAGCTTTGATCTGGAAGTTCCAACCCCCATTGAGACTTTGGCAACTGTCATGCCTACAAGGTGGGGCCAAGGGAGGCGCCTGGAGACCCGAGATCTGGATGGGCCAGCGCTCTCTCTCTGTTCCGGGACCCTGGACAGTAGAGGAGGTGGGCCAAGCAGAGCTCCAGAGAACACCGCTGGACTGTGATACACCTTCCCCAGACCCCGCGACCTACCTATCCCTTAATTTGTAAGTTATGCCATTAAATAAATCTCCTTTTAACTACGTGGAGTGGCCTTAATAATTTCACCAATATCATTATCCACACTAAAATTAAAAAGAGCTAACTGCTTTTAGTTTCAAGAGTTTCTAGGTCAGAAAGGAATTTCGGCAGGCCATAATTCATTTTTCATTTTGAAGACTCCATTGCCAGAGGCCCTCCTCCGTTAACTGCTGGTTAAGTAGATCAAAAACCTCCCCTCCCACTAAGGATGTGAAGGATGGATCAAATCGTTTCAGTTGCTCCTTGTTTCCACTGTTCCAAGTCCCAAGAAAACACCTTCATGGTTTGTTTTCCAACTGATGCAATTTACCATCCAAGAACTCTTCCTAAGCTTGTAGCTCAGACTCGGCTTGCCTTAAACATTACGGGCTCTACGAGAAACAATGTGCACGTATTTTTAATATCTGGTCTCTGAAGACAGCCTGCTACTTAAAAGATGAGAATGCAAGGAGCTGGAGAGATGGCTCAGGGTTTAAGAGCACTTCTGGCTCTTGCAGAGGACCCAGGTTCAGTTCCCAGCACCCACATTGGGCAGCTCACAACCACCTGTGGCTCCAGAGGGATCTGATGTCTCTGGCCTCCATGGGCACCTGCACTCATGTACGTGCACATGCCCACACATACCTACACCTAATTAAAAGTAAAATTAATTATTTCTTTAAAATACGTATACTTGTAATCTCAGCACTCAGAAGGCTAAAACAGAATGATGGAAGGATCAAAAGTGTGGGCTATACAGAAAAAAAAAAAAAGGGCAATCAGGGGACAGTCACAAGGACCGCTGCCAGACCCAACATTAAATTATGCAGGAACCTGCAGTGGAGGGTCCATGATGGCTGGGGTGCCCAAACATGGGTATCTTGATATGACTTAGTCTAAGATAATCCTTACAGTTGGAAACAATCCCAGTATTATGACATGGTTCAGGCATAACCCCAGAGCATCTGGAGGACACAATGGTGGAGAATTACTCTATCAGTTAGTTCACTAAAGTCCTTCAGTAAGCAGTCTTCCCATGCTTTTGTACAAGCTCCAGAGTTGCTTTGACAGCAGGGCCAATTTCCTGTACTGGTCCAGCTCCTAACCCTACCCTGGGAAAGATGAGCACCTGCTGAGAAGCCTTGCTTCCACTTTATTTTCTGCAGTGCATACTCAAAGATAATAAGCACGAAGGCACTAGGAATTGATCCTTAATAAGTCAGTGATATGGAAAATTTCAGAAAAGCCATAAAATATACCACCTAAAATTGCTCAGGAAACAATAAGGGTCTGGAAGAATTTTGCCTAGAAAGAGGTTTTCTTAGTGTCAGCTAAACATTCAGGATTACAAGAGGCTCATGGACCACACATGATACCGGTCAATTAGAAAGATGCAGCATAAGAACCACAGCTCGCTTTAAAAGCAGGGGAGGGGCAACATCAGGAACTGCTTCCAGGGTGGCAACGGTGGGGGGGGCGCTGGTGGTGATGGTTGCTCATCCATCCCTCACCTGCCACAATGGGGGCGGGGGTGACAGCTGAAATGCTTGCTTGGAAGCTGGTTTAGAAATGCCTGGTCCCACGGGAGCCATAATCTCTGGAAGGGACATAACAGAGCAGCTTCCAGTGTCCACACAGGTGTGAGCAGCTTACCTGCATCTCATACTCAGAAACTTTAAACACACCCTCTCACCAGGGGCTGTGCCTTTTCCCCTGAGCCAAGTGCAGTCTGTCAGTCAGGAGTTAAGGTGCCAAAAAGATCCAACTGTTATGACCCAGACTGCCTCCATCTTTGGCTTGAAAGCCATCTTATAGTAAAGACATACTAGGCTCGTTCCTGTTTATGATCAGACTTCATTTTCTCCAGGATGGGCTATACCCCAGCTGTAACCTTAACCTGTGACCTACAAATGGCTCTGTACTGCCTGTCCAGGGGATGGCAACCACGCCTTTGTTCAAAAGTTAAAACCGTGTTGCAACCCTATCTTTGTTTCAAAGGGTAACATGACTACCTTCTTATGACCACCTTGCAATCATGTCTTTGTTTCCGGAGGTTGTTCTGAGTAACTTGTTATGCTTATGTTCTGCTTCTGTAACCCCACATATTTTGCCCACTAAATCCCCCCATTTGGAAGCCCCCTACCCTTGAGCTATAAAAACCGTGTCTTCTCACATCCAATGCTGACCTCTTGAACCCCACCTTAGGGAGAGGCTGCCTGTGTACACAAAGAAAAAAGCTTGCTTTAATTAATTGCTTGCTTTAATTATAATTAATAGCTTGCTTTAATTAATTTGGCTATGGTGATTTGGGTCAGTGGTCTTTCTCCTTGAATCTTTGGGATTAATACTCTGAAAGTCATCGGTCTGGTTATCACGCAGAAAAAGGAAAGGGTTTTGTTAACACCGTACATACAAGCTACTGGAACAAAAAACAGATTTAGAGGGTCGAATAGAAATTACTAAATGAAATTAAAAGAACAAAATCAACAACTCAGTGGCAGAGTTTACCAAAAGAGCAACCCTCTTGAGAGTCAGTGGAGTGGAGGCTAAGGAAGAAAAAGGAAATCCAAGACGCAGAGCAGAAGACAGAGCTAGACACACCCTAAGAAGTAGCAGATAGGGTGAGAAGGAGGAAAGAGAGGTGTATTTGAAGACGTGTTTCCCAGTGTTCAGCACCAGGAGAGCACACACACACACACACACACACACACACACACACACACACACATACACACACGTGTGAGTGTTATAATAACAAATTTTTTTCTTTTATAATTTAATTTAATTTTACATATCAGCCACGGATTCCCCTGTCCTCCCTCCTCCCGCCCCCCACCCTCCCCCCCAACCCATCCCCTATAATAACAAATTCAAAAATATAAGTCAACAGATCTTACAAGACTTTACATCAAACAAGATAGAGAGAAATTCATAACTCTGCCCACCACAGTAAAACGTTGGAAAATCAAAGACAAAAAAAAAATAGTGAGGAAGGTATCCAGTAAAAAAAAATTCAAGTGGATTGGAGAACCATTGACTTCTGAACGGCAAAAATGCAAGTGTGTTCAATAGACTGAAAGGAAATAATTACCTCTTAGGATTCTATGTACAGTAAAGATAGACTTCAATGATTAAAGGAAAATAATGATACTTTCATGGGGTGTGGGGAAGACCTGAAACAATTCATCACCAGCAGACAACAGATCGACATGAAAAAACTTCAATGCTGCTTCTCACAAAAAAAAGGGGGGGAAGGTCTGATATGGATCGATAGCGACACAGAATGAAGTGACAGGCAAGATGGAAGTAACCCGCGTGGATAGATCTAAAGCAGAACCATATCTTTGTCAGGGTTTCCACTGCTGTGATGAAACACCGTGACCAAAAGCAAGTTGGGGAGGAAAGGGTTTATTTGGCTTACATTTCCATATCACTGTTTGTCATCGAAGAAAGTCGGGACAGGAAGTGTAGCAGGGCAGGACCTGGAGACAGGAGGCCATGGAGGGTGCTGCTTACTGGCTTGCTCCTCATGGCTTGTTCAGTCAGCTTTCTATTAGAACCCGGGACCAGCAGCCCAGTGGTGGCCCTACCCACAATGGGCTGGGCCCTCTCCATCAATCACTAATTAAGAAAATGTCCTATAGGTCTTCCTACAGCCAGATCTTATAGAGACATTTTCTTTTTTGATGTTGTTTTTTGTTTTTAGGGGTTTTGTTTGTTTGTTTTTGTTTTTCGAGATGGGTTTTTTTCTCTGTGCAGCCCTGGCTGTCCTGAATCTCACTCTGTAAACCAGGCTGGCCTCGAACTCACAGAGATTCATCAGGCTCTACCTCCCGAGTGCTGGGATTAAAGGTGTGCACTACCACTGCCTGGCCTAGAGACATTTTCTTAATTGAGGTTCCTTACTCTCAGATGACTTTAGCTTGTGTCAAGTTGACATAAAACTATCCAGCACATATTAACTATATAAAAATACGTGAACAGTTTCCTAGCATATATGTTAGCTTTTCATCACTGTGACAAAATGCCTGAGACAAACAACGAGTAAGGAAGAGGAGTTTATTCTGGTTCAGTTTAATTATCTAAGATGTGTTGCTTTTGTTTAACTAGGTAAAGATGTGTTGCTGTTTCACCTTGCCTGCCTAAGTCACCTGATTGGTCTAATAAGAAGCTGAATGGCCAATAGCCAGGCAGAGGAGGGATAGGCAGAGGAGGGATAGGCAGAGGAGGGATAGGCAGGGCTGCTGGTTAGAGAGAAAGGAGAAAAGGAGAGCCGGCCAGCCAGCCAGGAGTGGGTGGCAGCCAGCCAGACACCCAGGAAGCAGGAAAGCAGGATGGACAGTATGTAGATGAGGTAAACGAGCCTTGAGGCAGCACATAGATTAGTAGAAATGGGATAATTTAAGTGAAAAAAAAAAGCTAGCTGGAAACAAGCCTAAGCTAAGGTCGAGCATTCATAATTAATGTCTCTATGTCATGATTTGGGGCTGGCGGTCCAAGAAAGCCTGCCACAGACCTGTAGTGGCGGCACTGTGCATTATAGTGAGTGGGCAGTGTGGAGGAAGGCTGTTTACCTCATGGTGCCAGATGAACAAAGAAGCAGAGAGTCTGGGTCCCGGTGTCTCCATCAAGGGCACAGCCCTGGTGTCTTCCTCCCACTAGATCCTACCTCCTAAAGGTTCCACCAATAATGCCACAGGCTGGTGATCAAGTCTTTAACACATGGGATTTGGGAAGATATTCAAGGTCAAAACTATGGAGAGTTAAAAATATTTAGATCTATGTTAAATAATAACAGCATATAGCACATATGCTGAGTAAGACTAACTGTGATAAAAGCAATATAAGGTTGTTACTTTGTCTGGCATAAGAATAAGAGTATTAATTATCAGTATAAGTAATTATAGGTTAACAACTCGGGGTTTTACGTGCGTGCGTGCGTGCGTGCGTGCGTGCGTGCGTGCGTGCGCGCGAGCACCACATGCATGCAATACCGTGAGTCCAGAAGGCATTGTATCTCTTAGACCTGGAGTTAGAGGCGACTGGGAGAAACCATGTGTATACCAGGATCCTCTGGGTCCTCTGCAAGAGCAAGCAGGTGCTCTCAACTGCTGAGCCATCTCTCCAGCCCCACTAAAGCAGGTTTTAAAGTAACCACTAAAAGAATGGAATCAAAAGAAGAAAAAAGTGAAAGCAAAGAATATAGAAGAGTAAAAGCCTCAGTGCTATCATAGTTAAAAGAACCAATCCAAAGCAGACAAGACGTAAACAGAAATAGAGACAGAGCAAGGACAAATAGGAAGAAAAGTAAAGATGGCAAATTTAAAATCAATTTAATTACCTTAACTGTAAAGAGTGCCAGATTCATTCAGCAAATAAACAAATAAATAAATATTACTAGGTTCATTCTATTATGTATTTGTTTTTCACTTTGTATATGTGGAGTCCAGAGGACAGCCTTGGGTGCTGTTCCCGTGTTTTTGAGGCAGGGTCTCTCATTGACCTGGGGCTCCCCTGATAAAGCTAGGCTGAAACCACCCCCCACTACAGCTGGCTTTTTAATGTGGGTTCTGGGGATCAAATTCAAGTCCTTCATGCTTATGAGGTGAGCACTTTAGTGAGCTTTCCTCAAGCCCCGGGAAAACTAGATTTAGCTCTTTGCTATACTCAGGGTCTCCTGGTCCCAGTTACATCAGAAAGTAACAAAATATTGGGAACAAAATGAGAGAAGGTGTTCACTTTAAAGTATTAACCAAAAAGGAGTTACATTAAAGATGCTGGGCGGTGGTGGTGCACACCTTTGATCCCAGAACTCAGGAAGCAGAAGCGGATCTCTGTGAGTTTGAGGCTAGCCTAGTCTACATAATGAGTTTCAGGACAGCTGGGGCTACACAGAGAAACCCTATCTTGAAGCAACAACAATAACAACAACAAAATAAATAAATAAAGGTGTCAAAGCAAAGAGGAGGACTTCAGATTATATCTCTTGTGGAAAATAATAATTCCTTTCCAGATGCCTCTCATGACAATTATCATAGATAGGAATGTATATTAATTTCTGAGTCTGTTCGAAAAGGAGCTTTAATGTTTTCATCTTCTTCTTCCACCCAGAAAGGTGTAATCAATTCATAAACAACTAGTGATTTTTATTTTAAAAAATGTTTATGTAAGTGATTATTGTCATGTTACTCAACTTACGATGATGCGTGCACCACACTCTGCCTAAGATCAGAACGTCCCTCTGCAAATCTCTAAGATGATAATAATGATAAAATAATGGCGATTAGTCGTTGAGCATTGTTTAGACAGCCTTGAATGCTCAATCATTTTCTCCTGCCTTCCTAGTGATGTGATTGCAGGTTTGTGCCATCCTCAACCCAGAGCCCAAGTTTTTAACTGCCTGGTGGAAACCATGAGAAAGATCCCACAATGGCATCGATTCTGACACAAGGATGGATGGCAGTGCATGGGTGGAACTATTTGTCATTGTGACAATACCCGAGGATGGATGGCAGTGTATGGGTGGAACTATTTGTCATTGTGACAATACCCAAGAGAAACAGTTTTGAGGAGGTCAGGTCTTGTTGAGTTCACAGTGTCAGTCCACAGCAAGAGGGCTTGTTGCTGTGGCCTTACTTGAGGCTCAGCATCATCGTGGGGACCGTGCAGTGAGAGGTCCAGCATCACTGTGTGGACCGTGTGGTGAGAGGCCCAGCATCATCATGGGGACTGTCTAGTGAGAGGCCCAGCATCATCGTGGGGACCGTGTGGTGAGAGGCCCAGCATCATCGTGGGGACTGTCTAGTGAGAGGCCCAGCATCATCGTGGGGACTGTGTGATGAGAGGACCAGAATCATCGTGGGGACCGTGCGGTGAGAGGCCCAGCATCATCGTGGGGACCGTGCGGTGAGAGGCCCAGCATCATCGTGGGGACCGTGCGGTGAGAGGCCCAGCATCATCGTGGGGACCGTGCGGTGAGAGGCCCAGCATCATCGTGGGGACCGTGCGGTGAGAGGCCCAGCATCATCGTGGGGACCGTGTGATGAGAGGCCCAGCATCATCGTGGGGACCTTGTGATGAGAGGTCCAGCATCATTGTGCAGACTGTGGTGAGGCAGAGCAGCTCACCTGTCTGCAGACAGGAAGAGGAAAGGCCAGTGCTCAGATACTCCTTCAGGATACATACCAGCAACTTCTTCCAGTTAGGTCCCATCTCCTTAATGTTCTAACACCACCCAAAATAATGTCACCATCAGGGCACCAAGGCTAAGACACATGAGCTGGGGTGGAGAAAGGTATTTTATACTCAGACAACAACATGTCCAAACAGCCTTCTGCTGCTCAGAGCTTGCCTGCTCTTCTCTCTCTCCACCCACCATATATCAGCTGCTCATATAGATGGTTTCTTGATACCAACTGCCTCCCTCATCACTGAACCAACAGTATCCAGAAATAGTGGAATCTTTAAGAGGCAGTCTCTAGCGACAGGTTTTCAGGTCACTGGAGGCATGCCTTTGAGTGGGATAGTGGGATCCCAGTGGCTTCCTCTTTTCCTGGCTGTGTGGTAAAGGATTTTGTTTTGTAGATGCAGAGACCATGATATCTGGTCTCACCACAGGTCCAAAAGCAACAGAAACAATCAAAAATGGTCTAAAATTTCTGTGATAGTTTTTTGTTTGTTTGTTTGTTCTTTTGGGTTTTTTTTTTTTTTTTTTTCTGACACAAGCTGGAGTTATCTGGGAAGAGGGAACCTCAAGCGAGAAAATGCCTCCTGTAGGCAAGTCTGTGGGGCATTTTTCTGATTAATGATTGATACCGGAGGGCCCAGTCACCCCTGGGCCTGGGTTGTGTAAGAAAGCAGGCTGAGCAAGCCAGTCAGCAGCATCCTTCCATGGTCTCTGCTTCAGGCCCTGCCTCCAGGTTCCTGCCCCGACTTCCCTTCATGAAGGACTGACTATATGCTGTAAAATAAAATAACCCTTTTCTCCCCAGGTCACTTTTAGTCATGGTGTTTATCACAGGAATAGAAACCTAAGACAACTTCTAAAAGTGTGCATTAAAAATAACATGGTTTCCTTATGTTGAATTTTCTTCACTGTTTGTTAAAGTACTTGAAGCCGAGTAACACAGCTATATCAGTAGATACAGTTTTGTTTTAACTGTAGATGTGCCCAGACTTGTATTGCAAAATCGTCACTTGGGATACAATGTTGCAAATGGACCAGACTAGGCAAAGCTGGCTATAGAGAAGCCTGTTTTTGAGCGATCTATATTTAATGGATATAAGAAGTAATGTAGGACAGAGTGCAGTTGATGGGGCACTGAGTCTGTAAAGAATCCGGTAAACCTAAACAACTAAACTAGAAACAAATTGCAGTGTTGAGAGATTGGGACTGTCTATCTAAGGAAAATGGCAAATTCTGGGTCAGACAAAAAGATGAGTGTTAATGAGAGCACATAGACCAGGCAGGGATAGAGACAGGTTCCTGTGATGGACTAAAGCTCTCACAACAGTGTACTGCTCGTAGGGGATCACGGTGCTGACGTGGAAGGTGGCATGGGATACCAACCTTGGATACACTGGTGTGTGCCGTTGCGGAATTTGACACTATAAAGTGCATCTGAGGTCTCCTCTACGTTTAGGAGTTGAGTGCAGGAAGTATAAGTTTGTAGGCTGGGAAATAAATGCAGTTCAGTCAATGCATATGGCCCTTAGGTGTTTGCCGAAGCTGTCTGTGTCTTAGGGGTGGGCAAAGGGCCCCTTGGCTAGGTCAGCCCGAAGCCGGAGTTTCTTGCCGAGCTCAGGTTTGTGATTCAGTCTGCACCCGAGTCCAGAACCTGCTGCCTTGGCTTGCCAGTGACAGAAACACAATTCTGCAGGTGACTCTTGTCTTTTCAAAGTCAGGAGGACTCCTGGACCCAGAGCCTGTGACAGCTGTTCTATTCCGTTTTCTTCCTCCTAAAGGATTGAGGCAACAGATCTCTCCAACACTTAAACTTTGTCAAAATAAAGATAAAACAGAAGGCACATACTGTTGCTACAATAATTAGGAGACTGATCAACTCAACAAACATCACATAACATAATCAACTATAAAAACTAACTCTTCAACCCAAGATTTGATTAAGCCTGTTTGCCCCTATATTTCCTTTAATTTTAATTCTTCTCATTTCTCCCTTGATTAGACTTTTACCCAGGTCACCACCGACAGACTGGTCACCTCACAAACACTGAAATAAACACTAAGGCAACCATTTGAAATTAAAAATTAAAGATTGGGGATCAGACATAAGAGGTTCATGCAACCTAAAAGCTATTTTTCAGGTTGAGTTGGATCAGGCAAATCAGATAATTATGGTTTCTTCTAGTACAATGCTTGTGTTTTTGGTTTTTTGTTTTGTTTTTAAATGGTTTGGATGGCTAGCTACCTTTTAGCCAACACCAAGACCAAATCAAAGCACAAACCCTTTTTGAAGAAATTAGGTCTTCCTACCCTTCAACTGGGGTAGGCATGAAGCATTGGTGGTTCAGTGGTAGAATTCTCGCCTCCCACGCGGGAAACCCGGGTTCGATTCCCGGCCAATGCAATGTTTTCAGCGTTCGGGTTTACATCTAATTGGTAGAGACCTCACAGAGTCTGCAATTTTACAATACAATCCAGTTGAAAATGCTGGAGCTGCGGTACTGGATGTCTGTACCTAACATGGCTGTTTTCTTCCTTTAGAATCCTCCGAAGCCAGAAGGTCCACAATTCTGGATGGACCTTAGACTGGGACGGAGAAAGGAGATCCGCTGCAGCGGGCAGGCCCTGGGCAGATGCAGGCAGGGGTGGGAGGGACGACCCGTTCTGGCTCCCAATTCTGGATGGACCTTAGACTGACCCCTGGGTGCGGTTCCCTCTGGGCAGACCACAGGACCCCGGTGCGTCCCCTGGACGTAGGAACCCTGGTTGTCACCACGCTAGCAGCTATGCTCTCCACGTGCCCCACAGTCCCTCTGGAGATCCAAGAAGGAAAGGGTCCATATCCCCGGCAACGTGTACCAACAGAATCGACCCCAAAACTGTCCTTTTAATAAGAAAAAACAAGGTACAGAATCTGAGGCTTGTTTATGTCTCTTAGCACTTAGGGAGGCTTCGGGTAAAGTGTACAACAGAAAGTAATGTGGGCATGGTGAGATGGCTCAGCAGGCAAAGGAGCTGGCCACCAACCAAGCTTGATGACCCGGGTTCAATCCCAGGAACCCCATGGTGGAAGGCCAGAACTAACCTCTGTCTTCACGTGCCCCCAAACAAATACACATAATAAATTAGATAAACCTTTTTTTATTTTAAATAATGCCACTGAATCAGAAAGATAATTGATCTTCCAAATTCTCTCTTATCCAAGAATAGCTTAAATCTAAGATTTTTTTAAAAAAGTGTTTTCAGACCAGTGATAATTCTTCTGTTTAGACACAGGCTAGCAGTGAACTGTCTCTACTCCCCAAGTGCTGGCATTCTGAGTCTGTAGCAGGACAGCCGGTCAATATCCCCCCCCCCTTTTTTGTTTATTGTTCAAGACAGGGTTTCTTTCTGTGTAGCCTTGGCTGTCCCAGAACTCACTCTGTAGACCACACTGGCCTCCAACTCACGGCTCAGTATTTCTCTTTTTAATAATGTATGTACAGCTGGGTGTGGTGGCGCCCACCTTTAATTCCTTCACTTGGAGAGGCAGAGGCGGGTGGATCTCTGTGAGTTGGAGGTCAGCCTGGTCTACAAAGCAAGTTCCAGGACAGCCAGAGCTGTTACACAGAAAAACCCTGTCTCAAAAAACCAAAATAAAATAATGTATGGACTTACTAGCATTCAGGTTTCATTCTGCTGCTGTTATGTCTTTCTGGGTTTGGTTAATAGATTGATAGTTTTTGTTCTTACCTGACCATACTGTGCTGAAAACATCAGAGGTTGTGTTGTTGTTTTGAGGTTTTGCTTGTTTTCCTATTTTGTTTTGACTTGTTTGGAAACCCCTGAATAAAAACTGTCACACACTACATAACTTCTTGTTTGGTTGGGGTTTGCTTGCTTCCAACCCTTTTCTCTACATAGGAAGCAGGTTTTAAGAATAACCCGGGAGAGCTTTGCTGGTTAGGTTTGTCAACTTTTCACCACTAAAGTCAAGGAAGAGGGAATGCCAGTTGAGATAATGTCTCCATCAGATTGGCAAGTCTGTGGGACGTTTCCTGATTAATGATTGATGTGAGAAGATCAGATTACTGTGAGCAATGTCACTCCTGGACAGGTGGCCCGGGTGGTATAAGAACGCAGGCTGAGAGAGATGGACAGAGGCACAAAGGGCATGAATCCCACAATGTGTCCTCAGGCAAAGGCACCGTGAAGCTAAAGTAGGCCTCCCCTGGAAACCAGAGGTCCCCAATCGTTGTTGCTCTGAAATCCTGTCTCAGCCGGGGGGTGGTGGTGGTGGTGGTGGTGGTGGTGGTGGTGGTGCACACCTTTAATCCCAGCACTCGGGAGGCAGAGGCAGGCGGATCTCTGTGAGTTCGAGGCCAGCCTGGGCTACAGAGTGAGTTCCAGGAAAGGCGCAAAGCTACACAGAGAAACCTTGTCTCGAAAAAACAACAAAAAAAAGCCTGAAATCCTGTCTCCCAGGCCTGACTCCAGGGGTATGGTCACAGCTGGGCAGCACCTGGACTTAAATGGTAATCATCTCTCCTGGTGCTTTGGAAGATGCCAACAGGGAAAAGGGCAAGCCCCAGTCTAGGATGGCACATTCACACACCATGCAGACAAGGGAGCTCGATCCTGGAGAGGTGGTGAGTTTCCAAACACACTGACAAAAATGGAAGCACCGCTGCTTCCAAAATGGACACTTAGGAAGGGAAATACAGCAATGACCCACTGACACATTCAAGGGTGCTTGAAGCATTAGCTGTCAGGAAAGTTGGTGTTAGAATCATGTTGGGACACCGCTAAACCCAGTGGTATAGCCATAAAATTCGAAGACACCAAGTCGTAGTAAAGATGAAACACACCAGAACGCAGAAAAAAATTTTTTTTTCGGGACAGTTTCTTCTGTATAGCTTTAGCTCCTTTGCTCCTTTCCTGGAATATTGGTTGAAATATTATGGCCACTCCACGTAGTTAAAAGGGAGGTTTATTTTGTGAGGCAATTTACAAGTGAAGGGATAGGTAACAGGGACTGGGAAAGGTGTAGTACAGTCCGGCGGTGTTCTCTGGAGAACTCTGCTCGGTCTACCTCCAGCGTCCAGGATCCAGGAACCAAGAGAGCCGCCCATCTGGATCTCAGGTTTTCAGGGTCCTCTCTCCTCTCTTGTAGGTGTGACAGTTACCGAAGCCTCAATGTGGGTTGGAACTTCCAGGTCAAAGCTGGAACGGCTACCCACTACATCTCCCCCTTTTGTCTAAATAAGAAGGTTCTAACCTAATACAAAACTATATACAATAGGAATGATTATCAAATATTGTCCAGGAGTAATGAGGGATAATGACCTAGACAAGATGGAACTACAACCACTGCGAACAATATCAAACAAGAGATACATACTAAAATCCAGAAAAGTCTGGAGCATGGGTAGATGGCACGTTACAGAGATCATTCCAAAAGGTGTCCTATCTTAAAAAACCTGGATCTAATACTTAATATGTTCTATCTACTAAGTTGTAACTATAACTGCTAGTCTTCAATCCCATCAAAGACCTGAGAAGGAATATAATGGTACCTGAGAAATGGAAGATGGATGCAAGCAACTTTCGGGAGTCTTGCAAGAGTAGACAGAGACAGCTGGCAGCCTGGACAGTCACCTAATGTTTCTCAGCATTGTTGGTGCATTCAAACTGGCTACAGGCCTAGAGTATCTGACAGACCATTTTCAGAAGCAGGAATTCTGAGAGACCATCTTACCCTGTCTTGGCAGAGTACAGTGGTCGCTTTCCTTGTGTCCCGCTTGTCCAGAAAGGACAGCATTGCATTCGTACGGTCAGCAGTCGAGGCAAGGGCAGTTCTTTGCCCAGTAGGCCATTTTGTGCCAAGAAGACAAACTTCCAAATGGAAATGTCTTAGAAGCCCAACATTCTCTCAGGATCAAGTTGGTGCTGCCAGGAGCAATTGTGTCTCACGCCAACAGAATTCTAAGTTATTTAAATGCCATATTCTCTAGGTCTTTGAAGTGTTTGAAGATTACCTGTCCATCTGACCTATGTATCTGTAAATCTGGATAACCTAACTAATATAACCATAGAGATGACAAGCATAGGCAACTATAAATCTAAAAGTCTTATCTACCGAAATAACCTAAGGACTAAGGCTTCATGTAAACAAGGTAAACAGTCTATAAACAAATGGTAAAGGATGATGACTTCAAAATTGTGACAATACACAAAATATCTTTAACAGAGGTAGTAATTATAGTGCAATATGTAATATAACAATAATCCTAAATATATATCAAATATATATATTTACAAATATATACAAAATATCCTAAACAGAGGTAGAACATACATACACTATGACAGATAAAATTTACATTTGTATCAATATACAAATATTTCAAATAAGAGTAGAAATGTATGTACATTATAACAAATATAGTTCTGTATTTGTGTAGCATGAATCTTAAAAAGTTATTATTAACAAGACAAACCCAGGGCCAGTTATTGGGGTGAAATACTGGAAGGTCAGAGAGACAGAACAAGCCACAGCTAACCCTCACCTGGCCAACTTCTCGGCTGGTCCTGTTTCCTCAGACTGGAAGCCTCTGTGTCCTCATCCCAATGGCTCTCAGCTGAACTGCTGCTTGAAAGCCTGAAGCTTAACCAGCCAAATGCTTCTAGTTTCTGGTCCTCACGCCTTACATACCTTTCTGCTTTCTACCACTACTCCCTGGGATTAAAGGCTGCTTTCTGGGATTAAAGGCGTGGGTCACCATGCTTAGCTGTATCCTCGAACACATGGATTTCTGCCTCTGGAATGCTAGGATCAAAGGCGTGTGCTACCCCTG
Organism: Peromyscus californicus insignis; assembly: GCF_007827085.1. Lineage (NCBI taxonomy): Eukaryota > Metazoa > Chordata > Mammalia > Rodentia > Cricetidae > Peromyscus > Peromyscus californicus. The sequence continues at coordinate 74,306,035 of NW_026294617.1, forward strand.
ACTAACCTCTATGTTTAATATTGTGGCTGTTCTGTCTCTGACCCCAGATAAGTTTATTTGCATGCACAGTATTTGGGGGAACACAATAGCACATATTTGTATCAATATACAAATTATCTTAAACAGGAATATAAAAATAGTTTACATTACATTTGTATCAACATATAAGAATCCATAACAGTGCAAATTATCTAAGGCTGCTATTTTACTAAATCTGTTTACTAGTGTATACAATAATCTACCATAATATCTTATACGTATCCATTCCACTTTTTCTTTTCTTTTCTTTTTTTTTTTTGAGACACTTTTTCTTTTCTTAAGGAGAATACTGTCTAATATTTTCTTCCACCCCCAACCCTATAACCATCATCCATAACCCTGAGAATTATGAAACCTTTGGAAGAAAGGGCGTTGTTTTCTTAGAATTGCTTCCTGCTGGTCAGGGGGTGATGGTATCTCTGTTAGGTACTGAAAGAAAGCTCAGATAGATAAGTCTCAGTTGAACTAACTGTAGATTCTGCAGTAAGTCTCAGAGTAATGGGTAAGACTGTCTCAAATTCTGGCTAGAAGTGTAGTAAGATGTAGTAAGTGTAGTAAGTACCATGGCATCATTCTGGACTCAGTAGAGTTGTTGTTGTTCGGGCCCCATCTTCCTTCTGGAGACTTCAGAGATTGATATTGGAAAAACTTATTTTTTTTTACCATGAAAAACTTGAACATTATTAGTATATCAACATGGAAAGTTTGGATTTAAAGATGATATGACATGTAAGAAAGGATTCCGAGAAATCAAGAGTAAGCATAGAGAGAATTAGAATCTTGAAGACAATGGTCCTTTTTATTGGTTTCCTTCTGTCCCACACCAGAGGGCTCTTCTGATATAGGACTGAAGAATCTCTCAACCTTTTCTTTTAGCAATATGCTTAGGTTTAGAGGAGTGAGCCAATTCCATCTCCAAAGCCAGCTTGGTTTATAATTGAATTGGAACCACAACTTCCCCCCCTTCCCGCCCCACCCCCCCAGAGCTGAGGACTGAATCCAGGGCCTTGTGCTTGCTAGGCAAGCGCTCTACCACTGAGCTAAATCCCCAACCCCACAACTTTTCTATATTGAAAGAGATAGATGTTAGGCAGTGAGATTTTACTCTGTGTAGATTGGTACCAAAAGATTCTTTCTGCTGTAGACATCCGGATATCCAAGGCCTTATGACTTCTGTAAGATGGGTATTTCCATTATCCTGGAAAGACAAAAACAGAACCCTACCCCAACCTTGATTGTTAAATTTTTCTTACAACTTGTAGAGATGTCACATTGGTGGATGATCTTTTACTTCTCCTCATCAAGGGGTTTCTCCTGTTAGAATCGAATTTTTATTAATTTTGTTGGTATCCATAGCTTCTCTTCTCCTGCAGAAACAAAGGCAAAACCCCTTCCCCAACGTAGAACATATCCAGGTTTCCATTCTAAGGTCAGCACATCCTTGAAATAAACCGGTTGGTTTAGCTCAGGAGTTTTGTCTGTCGTCCAATGTCTCTCCGCAGCTGTTGTTCCTTTCTCATCAGCATTGAGAAAATTCAAGGTTAATAAAGCACTATGCAATCTATTTCTAGGAGTCATTGTTACCCGTTGCTGTTTATTTAGCATATCTTTTAAAGTTCGATTGGATCTTTCTATGACTGCTTGGCCTGTGGGATTGTGTGGTATACCTGTAACATGCTTTATATTGTAATAAGCAAAGAATTGTCTCATTTTATTGGAGACATATGCTGGGGAATTGTCAGTCTTAATATGTACAGGTATTCCCATGATGGCCATAACTTCTAATAGGTGTGTAATCACAGAATCAGCCTTTTCAGAACTCATAGGAGTTGCCCACTGAAATCCTGAATAGGTGTCAATGGTATGGTGTACATACTTTAATCTTCCAAATTCTGCAAAATGAAACACATCCATTTGCCAAATTTCATTTCTTTGTATAAAACATTTGGTACCACGGGGCCTTCTTTCACCTCTGGGATTTGTCTCTCCTATCCAAGCCTCATTACTGTAGTTAAGAGACTCAACACCATTAGTATACTGAATCCATTCTTCCAAAGGAGCTGATCTGATCTTTAATGGTGTAAGTATTCTTTTGCATTCTGCGTTAGCATTGTCGAACGCCAAGGACTCAGTTAATACTTTTCTTAATTCTTTATCTGACACAGCTTTTGTTATAGCTGTGTTCAGCCTTTGTAAAAAATCAGTGAAGGGTTCGTGCGGTCCCTGAAATAGCTTTGTGTATACCTCAGTTGGTTTTCCAGGTTCTGGAATTTTGTCCCAAGCATTTAGAGCTGCTGTACGGCATAGCGATATTGTATGCTCATCATAATTGGCTTGTACATTCCTGTCAGCGAAACATCCCTCACCAAGTATTTGATCTTGGGAGATCTCAAAACCTCTGAGTTTACCTTGTTGTTCTAAAATTTTTGCCTCTTCTCTCAACCAGCTTTTCCACTGTAGCTGCTGACTATATTCTAGAACAGCTGAAATTAACTGATGCCAGTCATCTGGAATGATTCTATGTGAGGTAGACCACGAATTTAACATCTGTTTTACGTCTGTGGAGTGTATCCCATACGTAACTACTGCTTCCTTTATATTTTTAAAGTCCCTTGTTGAAATTGGTTGTAATGTATATGTATTATATGGCTCAGGGTGTATGTCATCCACTGGCTTCTCATGGATGATGACAGGATAAGGCATTGTATGAGAGTCATTTGGAGATGTTACAACCTCTATGGTCTTGCCCTTCTGCTTATTAGGTCCCTTGTCATGTTTACTGAGAGTTTCTTCTAAGGCCTGCAAACGAGCACCTAGAGTCTGTTTTAGGGAGTGAACCTCCTCTCTTACTCGGGATTCCAGATTTCTCATGGAATCATGGAAGTTTTTATGTTCTTCTGAAATACATGATTCCATAGACCTTATTTTATCAATTAATGATAATCTTTCTTCCTTATATAGTGTCTGGAGAGTTAGTGTTCTATTCATTAAATATTCACATTTATTATCAATAAAATCAATTTTGGGTACAAGCCTGTTTTGTAAATCCTGGTTAGCAGATTCCAGAGACAGAATCTTTTTATGTAAATCCTGGTTAGCAGATTCCAGAGAGAGAATCTTTCTATCTAAGCCTTCACTGCTATCTTTGAAAGCCTGTAAATCCTGGTTAGCAGATTCCAGAGACAGAATCTTATGTAAATCCTGGTTAGCAGATTCCAGAGAGAGAATCTTTTTATCTAAGCCTTCACTGCTATCTTTGAAAGCCTGTAAATCCTGGTTAGCAGATTCCAGAAAGAGAATCTTTTTATGGAAGCCTTCACTGCTATCTTTGAAAGCCTGTAAATCCTGGTTAGCAGATTCCAGAGACAGAATCTTTTTATGTAACTCCTGGTTAGCAGATTCCAGAGAGAGAATCTTTTTATCTAAGCCTTCACTGCTATCTTTGAAAGCCTGTAAATCCTGGTTAGCAGATTCCAGAGACAGAATCTTTTTATGTAAATCCTGGTTAGCAGATTCCAGAGAGAGAATCTTTTTATGGAAGCCTTCACTGCTATCTTTGAAAGCCTGTAAATCCTGGTTAGCAGATTCCAGAGAGAGAATCTTTCTATCTAAGCCTTCACTGCTATCTTTGAAAGCCTGTAAATCCTGGTTAGCAGATTCCAGAAAGAGAATCTTTCTATCTAAGCCTTCACTGCTATCTTTGAAAGCCTGTAAATCCTGGTTAGCAGATTCCAGAGACAGAATCTTTTCATGTAAATCCTGGTTAGCAGATTCCAGAGAGAGAATCTTTTTATGGAAGCCTTCACTGCTATCTTTGAAAGCCTGTAAATCCTGGTTAGCAGATTCCAGAGACAGAATCTTTTTATCTAAGCCTTCACTGCTATCTTTGAAGGTCTGTATCAATCCCAATAATGACTCATCTTTGTTCTCATTATTAAACCAGCATTTGAACACTGTGTGAATTATTACGATGAATGCTAAAATGGTACAGGCCAGATAAGCCTTAGGAAGGTCGTATATTTCCAGGAAAATGTCATTCATCATCCAGGCAAAGAAGTTTTTAAATCCTTGTGAGGTAATGTTGTCGGCCATATTACAAGAATTACTCAAAATTTGTTAGTCAGTTTTAAGGTGTAAAATTATCAAGTACTTCTACTTGAAATAAAACGCTGGTTTGCCTATCTTACCTTTCGGTGGTGGGGGGGTGTAGTGGCGCTTTTCAGCCAGCAGGAGGCGCTGGTACAGCTCCAAAGCAGGGCCTGCTGGCAACCTTGGCGGGCGGCAGCTGGAGGCGGGAGCGGGGACGGCGGGAGCTGGAGGCGGGAGCGGGGACGGCGGGAGCGGGGACGGCGGGGAGCCGGGACGGCGGCAGCTGGAGGCAGGAGCCGGGACGGCGGGGAGCCGGGACGGCGGCAGCTGGAGGCAGGAGCCGGGACGGCGGGGAGCCGGGACGGCGGGAGCCGGGGCCCGCACTGGGGGAGGAGGGGGATCGCCTCACTCACAGCGGTTTTTCGCTGGTCTGGGGGCTCAGCTAGGGAGCTGAGACCGGACTAGCTGCTCCCTCTTTCGGGAATGGAACCGTGTAGGCGTTCCCTGGTTCTGCGGAACTCTGCAGGCGGGTTTAGGTACCCGCCAGCCGGGGAGGAGGCTGAGGGCGGGAGCCACCCAGGCCTTTGGAACTTGCCCCACGTGAGCGCCAGATATTGGTGAAACTATTAAGGCCACTCCACGTAGTTAAAGGGAGGTTTATTTTGTGGGGTAACTTACAAGTGAAGGGATAGGTAACAGGGACTGGGAAAGGTGTGGCGCGGTCCGGCGGTGTCCTCTGGAGAACTCTGCACGGTCTACCTCCAGCGTCCAAGGTCCAGGAAGCAAGAGAGCCCGCCCTTCCGGATCTCGGGTCTTTGGGGTCCTCTCTGGGCCCGCCTTGTGGGCGTGGCAGTTACCGAAGCCTCAAAGGGGGTGGTACTTCCAGGGCAAAGCTGGAATGGCTCCCCACTACACTAGAACTCGCTCTGTAGTCCAGGCTGGCCTCAAACTCACAGAGATCCAGCTGCCTCTGCCTCCGGTGCTGGGTTTAAAGGCGTGCGCCACCACCGCCCAGCTGTAATCCTCTGTTCTTATTGACTTTTCACCCACGTTTCCATGATAACTGAAAACACATGTCAACACACACACACAAGCACAAAGATACACACATACAAGCATGCACATGTGCACACACATGCACCCATGCGTGTACATGTACAAACATGTACATGTGCACACACACCTATACATGTACACACACACACAAACACACTAACAAGAATTTTCATAGCAATTTTATCCACAATAGCCCAACCTTCAAGCCACACTCAAGAGTCCATTATTGGAATATTGATAAATTGTGCTATATCCAAATTGTGGAACAGTACTCAACAGTTAAAAGGAATGACTATCTGATATTTCAATAATATGAATAAAACTCAGAGACATTATACAGGGAAAACTGGACAAAACAGCACGTGTTATAGAAACCCATCTACAGGGGATTTCTACCAGAAACACCAATTTAATGTGCAGAATATCTAAACAGTGGCTTTCAAAAATAGTGCAGACAGATACAATTATCAGAAGTGATGACACTGAGGAAAATGATTCTCCAGAGTTGCTTTATTGGTTATTTTCAGATACAGCCAAGGGAAGAATGAGGTGGACCATTCCATTAGTCCCATTTCATGGAAGAAAGAATGGAGACACACAACTGAAGTTCAAGGACACACAACAACAGAATAGATTCACAAGCCAGAAAACAGGTCAGGTCAGGTCAAGGTACAGGTTAGACCCTAATTTTCTTTTTCTCAGTTTTAGCTATTTTTGATTTTCATAACCATAGAGGTGAGAAGAGAAAAGAGAAAATGAGAGAAGGCCAAAGGTCAAGGAGGTTTGCAGGAAGAACGTAACTGGAAATGCTGTCAATATTGGTCTGCCGGCTGAGTCTAGAATTTTAATGAGATCAGGAAATAAAAAAATAGATTTTTAGCATGAAGTCTAAAAAGCTTCGAAAAGAAAATGTTACTCTCTGTTTCAGGTAGGAGAAATGTCTTGGAGATCACAGGGGCTTTAGCAATAAAAGGGAAAATGAAATTAAATTTCATCAAATTCTGAAGCTTGTCAAAGACAAAAAGCCTTGTAAGAATTGTGGGGTGTCGTGTCACAGGCCTGAAATTCAAGAGCTAGGGGGGCAGAGGCAAATAATTTTGAAATTTCATCTTTCCCCAATAAGAATGATAAAGATAAAAAACAAATACTGAAGAGGATGTGGAGAAAAGGGATCCTTAATTCACTGTTGATGAGATTTTGAACTGGTCCAACCACTCTGAAATCAGTGTAGAGGTTCTCAAAAAGTTAAAGATAAGTCTACCATATCATACGACCCAGCTGTGTCACCTCTTAACATATCCTAAGGACTTGACCCCCTACTCCACAGCACTTACTCAGCATGCTCACGAGTGCTCTGTTCACAATATCTAGGAAGTGGAAACGACCTACACGTCCTTCAGCCAACGAATGGGAAATGAACACGTGGTGCATATCATGATGGAATACTATTCAACTGTAAAGAAAACCGAAATCGTGAGCTTCTCAGGTAGATGAAGGCACAGAAGGTCATGTTGATGAGGTGAAGGCAAATGTTGCGTGTCCTCTCTCATCGGAGGCTCCTGGCTCCACATCCCCAGATGCGAGCAGATGTCCTGGGGTAACTGCAGAAACCAGGGCAGCAAAAAGGGACCGTTGCCAAGGTGCAGGGATGGGAGAGCAATAGAGAGGAGGAGAGCAGGATCCGATGATCTGATGGGGAGATGGACGGACAAATGTAAGAGACTAACTAGGGAGGGAGAGGGGGAGAAATAGGAAGGAAAGAGGAGGGGAGATACCAGGAAGGGTGTGTGAAAGGTCATAACATTGCCGGGCGGTGGTGGGCACGCCTTTAATCCTAGCACTTGGGAGGCAGAGGCAGGAGGATCTTTGTGAGTTCGAGACCAGCCTGGTCTCCAAAGCGAGTTCCAGGAAAGGCGCAAAGCTACACAGAGAAACCCTGTCTCGAAAAACCAAAAAAAAAAAAAAAAAAAATCATAACAAACTGTATTATTAACTATCTACCTAGAAAAACCTCTCTCTCTCTCTCTCTCTCTCTCTCTCTCTCTCTCTCTCTCTCTCTCTCGTGTGTGTGTGTGTGTGTGTGTGTGTGTGTGTGTGTGTGTATGTGTGTGTGTGTGTGTCTGTGTGTGTGTGTAGTTCAAATGAAATTTTCCCATCTGGGCTGACAATGACCCCTCCAAGAGTCAAAGGCCATCAACAAACACACAAACAAACACACCAGTTATGAGAAGCCTTCTTTTGAGTTGTGGGTCAGGGTTGTCCATGAGATTCCCAAAACATTGCTATTGTCCTCGGTTGCCCCCCAGAGGTAGATGGTAAGTCCCCACCGCTGAAGGTACTGTGTACTTCGGACACGGGGCCCAGAGGCCCCTGAGCTGGGACTGACCTGGGAGCCCCTCACTGAGGAGTAGTTTCCGTGGTACCAGAAGGCACCACACAAGCTTCCCAAGGAGGAAAACAGCCAACCACAGTCCCACCCGGCTGTGAACCACAGCAATGACCAGCATCACACACAGCCCTTGGCAGTAGCCCACAGCTTCTTAACTGGACTTCAGAGGGAATCACACCTGGAGACATACCCAATGCCCGGGACTAGTAAGACCATAGCTGTTGGAGCAGAACCTACAATCACCCCTTGACTAAACCAGCAAAACCCCTAATTTCTAAATATTTGTCCTTATAGCTGCAGGTAAGTGCAGTCCTCTCCCCTCATCAAGGAGACTTCTCTTTGCAACCAACCCGGCGGCGGCGGCCATTACAGAAAAACACAAGCAACCAAAATGTAGACTTGTGGAGCCCAGTCCCAATGGACACATCCACAAAACACTCCAATACCTAAGGCTCGGGGAACTTTTCAGAAGAGGGGGCGGAAATACTTTAAGAGCCAGGGGATCAGGGAGTTTGCTGTGAGATTGTGTCTCCTAGGAATGTCAGAAGCTACACGGTTAAGTCTCACCAACATAGGGCTGGAGATGGCTCAGCCATTAAAGGCTAGGCTCACAACCAAAAATATAAGTCTCACCAACATGAGTGCCTAAGTGTGAGTTGACCAAAGACAATAACAATATGTTAATAATAGTGCTAGAATGGATTCGAGAAAGCCCACGAGGCCTCAGCCTTACACAAAGAGCTACAGGCAACTGACCAGGAAGAGCACACTGATGGGTTATCCAATACCAAGTGGTCAGCCCTGCAAACATACAAACGAGTAATTATACAGACTGGGCTGTTGTATTTAGGAATGTGTATGTGTATACATATGTCTACACACTCACATATGCGTGTTACAGCAATGAATGAAAAGAAGCCATGAATTTGAAAGAGAGCAAGGAGGGGTATGTAGGAGGGTTTGGAGAGAGGAAAGGGAAGGGGGAAGTGATGTAATTATAATCTCAAAAAATAAAAGAAGTAATAAATAAAAAGTTACCAGAGACCATTCCAGAAAATCACAACCGATCAAAATGCAGTTGTGGCGTCCAGTCCCAGTGGATACATCCACAAAACACTCTCAGACCTAAGGCTCAGGGAACATTGTAGAAGAGATTGGAAAGACTGTAAGAGCCAGAGGATCAGGGAGTTTGCTGTGAGACTGTGTCTGTTAGTAATGTCAGGAGCTACACCATAAAGTCTCACCAACGTGACTGCCTAACCATGAGTTGAACAAGTACAACATACACATACCAAAGTGGACAGGGAAGCCCACAGAGACCTCAACCCTACACGAGGAACTGCGGGCAACTAAGAAACACTGGGGGTAGGGGATCCTTTCCGACTGGTTAGCCAAGTGGTCAACCCTGAAAATATATATACGAGTAACATTATACAGAAATGAGCAGGTTGTATTTGTGTATTTAGAAATATATATATATACATATGCAATACAATGAATATGTGCATGTAACAACAATTAATGAGAAGAGACCGTGAATTTGAAAGGGAGCGAGGAGAGTATAAGGGAAGGTTTGGAGGGAGGAAAGGAAAGGGGTAAATGAAGAAACTTCATTATAATCTCAACAAAGACGGGAGGAGGGGGATCTGTGGATAGTATGTGGGGTGAGTAGAAAATTTCTTAATAAAGAAAAGTGAAAGGAAAAAATAGTCTCAACAAAGAACTGTTTAAAAGAGGGGGAAAAAAGGAAACAGCACCGACTCGTCAACAAGTTCTACTGTCGCTCGGAGGGTGTTAGCTTCTCCTAGGTCCCACCTGGGCAGACCCGGGAGGCAGACCTGCGGGGCGGGGCGGGGCGGGGCGGGGCGGGGCGGTGGGACGGGGGAGGGGCGGGGGGGCGTGGGGCGGGGCGGGGCGGGGCGGGGGGACGGGGGAGGGGCGGCGGGACGGGGGAGGGGCGGGGGGGCGTGGGGCGGGGCGGGGCGGGGGGACGGGGGAGGGGCGGCGGGACGGGGGAGGGGCGGGGGGGGGCGGGGGAGGGCTTCTGGGCTGGGGAACACTAAGAAGGCGATTCAGCTGCTGTTCGGATTCAAAGCGCAGACTTCAAAGGACAAGAGCAATTGGATTCGCCGCTCCAAATACTCCAGGTTTGCAAGGCTCTGGAACTGACCCAGGAGTTCTGCAACAGCTGTGCGTTATTGGCTAGGGACAGCTCACTCTCCTCTAGAATATAGTGAGAAGTGTGGCTGTGTCTCTGTGGCGCAATCGGTTAGCGCGTTCGGCTGTTAACCGAAAGGTTGGTGGTTCAAGCCCACCCAGGGACGTCGTGTGGCTTTTATGTTTAAGCCTACAATGAGACAGGACTTTCTTACTAATTTACTTGCTTGCTCTTGTGGCCTCTTATTCTAAGGTAAAACGTCCTGGGAAATGTGATTATATCTGCTGTAAACTAAACGGGGCGCCCCGCCCTCGAGTGAGCCTTTTCTGTGTGGTCTTGGGCAAGAGGAAACGTTCTGTACCAATATTGTTTTGTTTTTGTTTTTCTGTCAACTATAATGTGAATATAACGGTACAGACGACATTATCTACAGGACAAGCTGGCTCTAGTGATTGTTCACCCCATATTGCTACCAGGAAAGGCAAAGCTCATCATGACCGTGCTTGCCTAATATTCCTGAGCCCTGGGTTGATCTCCAGCACTTGAAAGAAGTTACCATGAGGCTGGAGTTCTGGCTGAATGGATAAGGATGTGTGTTGCTTCTGCAGAGGACCCAAGTTCCGTTCTCAACACCTATTCCAGACTCACCACGCTGTCACCACCAAAACCCACCAGCGTCTGACCCCGTAGGCATCTATGCACACGTACATTACAAATCTTTTTAAAAGTCAAGTAACTCCGCCTCTTCCTCTGCTGTCCCGTTATCTATTCCTATACAGGTTACTTTTACAATACAGCTGTTTCTGTAATTTTATGCTCACACATTCTCGTGCAAATATCGTTTGCCAGTTGTACAAGTGTTTCTAGGAGACTGAGCCTAGACTTACAAACGCTATACCAAAGAGATTATAGTATATGTGCTTCTCAGCAACAAACCTTATGCATTTACTTTCCATAGACGGGGGAGCCAATTTACATTCCAATTTATTTTGTTAAAAAACAACAACAACAACAAAAACACTTCAACTCCTGCTAGTGCAGCAAACCGCTCTCCATACATCTAGGAATGTCATTCTAAGAGCGTGTTACTCTTCTGTGAAGAGGGTGGGGGGGACACAACACACAATGAGGACCAAGTAGGGTATCTCCCTGTCTGCCCATCAGCTACATCTTCAAGGTATTTTGCATGATGGTAACTTTCTGGTGGCCTGTTCAACCAGGGCTAGATCTAGTGACCGGCCAGAGTGACTCCTGGAGTAGCTTCGTATCCAACCATCTTACCCAAAAAGAGAACCGCGTCACTGACCCCTAATGTTTGTGCCCCCTCTCCCTCTTCTGTCCATGACTGGAGCGAATCAGTATAACATGCTCTGTTATTCAGAATTTTCCAATCTACATGTTGATCAATCAATATTTATTTTAAGATACTGGCTCCCATAATTGTGGAGCTTGGCAAATCCAAAAGTGGCTGTGTGACTTGGCAAATGCGTTCGTGAAGCATTTTGGTTTAAGTGAGTCTTCTAGGACTAGTAATGCAATGTTAGAATTATATAAGTATGTTATATAATATATATAATCGATTCCCTCTTTGGGAAGGTCAACCTTATTTTTTTATTAAAGCCTTCAAGTGATTGGATGAATGTTTCGGAGTATTTGTTTAATGATGTAAAGATGTGTTGTTGTTTTATCTTGTCTGCCTAAGGCACCTGATTGGTCTAATAAAAAGCTGAACGGCCAACAGCAAGGGAAGAGGTATAGGTGGGACTTCCAGGCAAGGAGGACAAGTGGGAGGAGGAACTTAGGCTCAAGGAAGAAAGAAAAGAGACGCCAGGGGCCAGCCAGACACAGAGGAAGTGGCAGAGTAGGACATACAGCATGAAAGAAAGGTAGAAAGCCCTGAGGTGGCCAGGCGGAGGTGGTGCACGCCTTTAATCCTGGCATTCGGGAGGCAGGGGCAGGCGGATCTCTGTGAGTTCGAGGCCAGCCTGGGCTACAGAGGGAGATCCAGGACAGGCACCAAAACTACACGGAGAAACCCTGTCTCGAAAAAAAGAAAAAAGCTCCGAGGCAAAATGTAAATACCTAGAAACAGGTTAAATTAAGTTAAAAGAGCTAGTGGGACAAGCCTAAGCGAAGGCTGAGCATTCATAATTAATAAGTCTCTGTATCTTTATTTGGGAGCTGGTTGGTGGCCCAAAGAAAATCCCAACTACAGATGAAGCCCACTCACATTCTGTTTCTCTTAGCATTTACTAATTTAAAAGTTAATCTCATTGAAAATACACCTTTGTCTGGTCTACAGAGTGAGTTCAGAACAGCCTGGACTATGTAGAGGGACCCTGTCTCAAAAAAAAAAAGTAGTAAGTAATTTAATTAAATATACCTTTGCCAAAACATCTAGCATCTTGTTGGACCAAATATCTATGTACTGTGACCTAGCCAGGTTGGCACATAAAATTGACTATGATACTATCTTTACATTATCCCTCGATTGGAGGGAATGCTTTTTCTGATGAATTATCCATCTTAGATATGATAGTCAATAGAGTTCCACACCTTTTGACACCTGGTACAGAAACAACTCCACAGAACTCATTCCTTTGTCTTTGACTCGAGTACTTTGGGTTTATTTTTTATGGTTTTTTGTCGTTGTTGTTTATTTGTTTGTTTTTTCAAGAAAGAGTTTCTGTGTGTATCCCCGCTGTCCTGGAACTTGCTCTGTAGACCAGGCTGGCCTCAAACCCCCTGCCTCTGCCTCCTGAGTGTTGGGATTAAAGGCCTCCACGGCTGCCACCACTTGGTAACAACTTTATATCTCTATCTGTCCACTGTCAGACCTTCTCCCATGAGTGCTGTGCATGTGGACTTCTGGGATGCTCCGTGCTGAGCAGTGGCCCGCACTCTTCCGTTCTCTGTGAGGTGACACATGGCAGCTAATGCAGTCTGTGGGTCTATTTTGATTGGCATTGATTTGTTCTAAGGTGTTGGTTATGTGTTGTTTTGGGTCCTCCTGGTAGTTGACTCTTGCTGTGTTGAAAATGATTCACATTTTGTCTTCCATAGGATAAAAATCCAATGGGCCCAGCAGGTGTCAGTATATATCCCTAACACGAATGCTCTCCATACACACTCTCCCTTATGAACACAGTATCAATACAGCCCTCTGCCTGAGAGTGGAAAGAAAATAGGGCCCTGGCCTCCAGTAGTGCAATGAAGGTCTCCAGCGTTGGAATAATTTTACAATTGTTTAAATGGGCTGCAGAAAGGAGGGAAAAGATATTCTGTCGTTATATGGCAGTGACTGTATATGTGATCTGTGACAGGGATCCCCGGAGAATGAAATGAAGGCTTCTGGCAACTATGGAAGCCAAAAATTAACAATCATTTGTGTAACAATTAGTTACAATTTGAATGAAGGCTTAGTTATTAGTATACAGTTAGTTCTCTGGTGTATCCATTAGTTTTAAGGGTTTTTTTTTTTTTTTTTTTTTTTTTTTGCCCCCATTGAAGGAATATAAATTAGTTTTTGAGGGAAGAAAGTTTATTCTGACTCACAGGTTTGGAAAGTTTGTTCATGATCTGGTAGACCTGTGGCTTTCAGGCTTTTCATGGTGGGGCAGAGGCATGCCTTAGTGGAAGGGTGTGTTGAAACAAAACTTGATCTCATGATATGGAAGCCAAAGAGAGGAGAGAATGGGGCTGAGATCCCGTTATCCCCACCAAGGGCAGATATCCAATGGCCACAGGCCCTCAAGTCTCCCCTATCACAAAGCTGGGACTGAGGCTTTTTAACAGGGCCTCTGAGACACTTAAGATTCAAGCTCTGTCATGAGTAATCAAATGACTTTCTGATGCTCACAGAATCAGGCGCCACCTGGACCACACACACCTGGCCATTCTAATTTCTAAAATACAAAGAGTTTCACTTTCTCGCTATGCTGGGGATGAAACCCAGGGCATGTACATAACAGGCAGTCCTACCACTGAGTTACACCCCAACCCTTAAAAACAAAAAGACCATCTCCCTCTGGGACGCAGGCAGCCTCAAATCCATGGTCCTCCTGCCCCCACATCCAGAGTGCTGGGAATAGAGGTGTGTGCCACCATGCCTGGCTTCCTTTCGGAACCTAACATGAGCTAGGGTTGGTGGCACGCACCTGTAACCTGAGCATTACCTATTATCCAAGCACTTAGGACTCTGAGGCAGGAGGATGGCAGGTCCAAGGACAGCCTGGGCTACAGAGCAAGATCTTGTCTCAGCAAACAAAAACCTAACTGTCGCCATATAACCCATCCACAATTATTCTTTTTTTGTTTTGTTTTGTTTTCTGAGACAGAGTTTCTTTGTATAGCCCTGGCTGTCCTGAAACTTTCTCTCTGTAGCCCAGGCTGGCCTCAAACTCACAGAGATCCTTCTGCCTCTGCCTCCCGAGTGCTGGGATTAAGCTAAGACTCTAATTTTTAAAAATTAAATTTTTTTTGAAAGCATGGTGTGGTGGTACACACCTTTTATTGCAGCACTGGGAAGGAGGCAGGGGCTCTCCTGAGTTCGAGGCCAGCCTGGTCTACATATCGAGCTCCAGCACAGCCAAGCTATGTTGAGAGACCCTGTTTCAGAGAGAGACGGAGACAGATACAGACAAAGTTAGACAGAGGCCTACAGATTTTAAGGGGTCAGAGAGATGACTTAACGGTAAGGGCGGTTGCCATCAGAGCTTGATCCACGGAGCCCACGCGGTAGAAAGCGATCCGACTGTCACAAAGTGTCCACTGGCCTCCACACGCCAGTCAGCGCGCGCGCGCGCGCGCACACACACACACACACACACACACACACACAGACAACACAGAAAACAGAGTACTTATTTATTTTGTATTTATGTGTTTGTGTGTATGCAGGAGCCTGAGGAGGTCCAGAGAGGGCACAATGGGTCCCCTGGACCAGGAACATGGACTTGGGTCACCCCAAATACCATGTCCCCAGGTAGTCTCAGCTTCACGGTGTTTCTGTAGAAGAGAACAAAGAAACTCACACATCAAGAACTTTTTAAAATACAGGGGTGGAGACACGAGGTAGGCAGGTTGGAGCGAAGCGGGGACACCTCTGCGGTAGGGCTGGCTCCCGGGCTCCCCGACGACATTCTCCGACTTGGTGTTGGAGGGAGCTGGGGGTCTGTTCGAACTCACCAACACCAGTCACAAGGCTGTTAGGCCACAGCGGTGGGCAGTCCACGGCTGTTTAGGGTTTGGGGACAATTCAAGATGGTTTGTCTCTGGTCTTCAACACTCCATCCAGCTCTCCGCGACCAAGAGAGTTCGCCAAGACAACGTGGCGGAGGGGCGGGGTGTGATGTCACCCTTGGGTGCCAGTCGGGGGCGTGGTCTATGCAGATGAGGGGCGCGCAGGGGCTGCCGGTCCGCACCCGCTGCGGAAACGCGAGGGATTTGGCGCGGCGTGGGAGGGAGCGCGGGTCCGCGGGTGACAGCGGAGCGCGGGAATCGCCCGCGGGTCCGGGGAGGCCCGGATCGCTGGCGGCGAAGTGACCGTGTGTTGAGAGCGCAGGTCCGGGGTGTCTGAGCGGTGTGTGGTGGGGAGGCGAGCATACTTACCTGGCAGGGGAGACACCATGATCAAGCAGGTGGTTTTCCCAGGGCGAGGCTCATCCATTGCACTTGGGGTGTGTTGACCCCTGCGATTTCCCCCAATGCGGGAAACTCGACTGCGGAATTTGTGGTAGTGGGGACTGCGTCCGCGCTCTCCACTGGCAACATTGTGGGAAATAGTAGACTGATCGTTGTGGCTTATGGTTCACGTCTGTTAACTTTGGAAGTACACGCCAATTATCTTAGAAATTCAAATGGTTTTCTTTTGTAAGTCTGCAAAATGGTGTTTTGTCAACTTGACATAAGCTATTGAGAAAATAACCGTCGTCAGATTGGGCTGCAGTGTAGGCAAGCCTGTGGAGTTGTCTTGGTTAATGACTGGGGTGGAGAGGTACCACCTCCGGGCAGGTAGTCCTGAGAATCTGGCTGAGCAACCCTTGGGCAGCAAGCAAGCTTGGATAAGGAGGAAATATGCTCACGCGCGCGCGCGCACACACACACACACACACACACACACACACACACACACACATTAAATACTGTGCAATGCCAGCAGAAGGTTGACCTCTCAGTGATTTGGGAGTTGAGTGCTGGCATCCAAAACTATTTTTTTTTTTTCTTTTTTGAGACAGGGTTTCGTTGTGTAACAGCTCTGGCTGTCTTGAAACTTGCTCTGTAGACGAGGTTGGCCTTGAACTCACAGAGATCCACCTGCCTCTGACTCCCGAGCGCTTGGGAGTAAAGGTCTAGGCCACCACAGTCCAGCTCTCAAACATTTTTAAAAATATCTAACTGGTTCTTAAAAGTTTCAAAATATAAAATTATCCCTGACTTCCAAAGGGACATTCCCTATGCCCTTTATCTTAAGTGTAAGAATTTAAAATTTCATCTTTTCACCCAATTTAAATTTTATTTGTCTTCATCCTCATCATTTTCTTGCCTTTTATTTTATGATTTACTTATTTTGAGACAAGGACTCACTGTGTAGACCTGGCTGGCCTTGAACTCATGGAAGGCCTGTGTCTCCCAAGTTCTAGGCTTAAAGGTGTGTGCCACTACACTCGACTGCCCTCTTCTTTAATACACATGCCAGCCTTCCTTTTCCTCGTCCTGCAGTGGCATCTCCCCATACCTGCTCCATCTTTCTCTAACGGGTTGAGCGGGTCCTCAGCGCTGAGGAGGGACTCTTCAAAGGGATACAGTGTAGCCTTCCCTCATCTTTACTTCCCGGTGGATCCTGCTGATGTGGTCATCCCTGTGACAATCTCCTCCCATAACCTCACTTCTTCAAATTAATATTAGTTCAATTCTTTTTAGGTAGCACTGGAGAAAAGCTGGATCTAGACACTTTTCTTCTGTAACAAGTTCTTCATAACAAAATGCTCCAATTGAAGACCAGGCTACCTCGGGTCTTAGAGAAGAAGGACCAGCGGAGAGGTGTGACTGAGTCTTCTACTCAGTCTGAGGAGTCTCTTCCATGTCTTATAGCAGGCAAGACGGTGCTCACACACTTCCACCTCAGGATGAAGTCACCAATGTACCCTATGTTAACTGTAGAGCTCTAAGATCTCCTTAAAATGCTTTTGGAGAAGTATATAAAATTACTAACTGAATATTCAGAGCAATTTGACCTTACTCCCTGTCTTGGTTAGGGTTTCTATTGCTGTAAAGAAACACTATGACCATGGCAACTCTTACAAAGGGAAGCATTTAATTGAAATGGCGGCTTACATTCTCAGAGGTTCAGTCCATTGTCATCATGGTACTACATGGTGGTGTACAGGCAGACATGGTGCTGGAGAAGGAGCCGAGTGTCCTACATCTTGATCCGCAGGCAACAGGAAGTGGTCTGAGTGTCACAGAGTGAAGCCTGAGCAAAAGAGACTTCAAAGCCCGCCCCCTCAGTGACACACTTCCTCCAACAAAGCCACACCTCCTAACAGTTCCTCTCGCTCTGGGGGCTGTTGTTTTTCAAACCACCACACTCCCACCAACAACACGTGCATTCACTAAATACATCCTCTTCAGGCGTACTTTGGCTGGAAATCTTGTGAGTGATGTCTCTTTTCTAGATTGACAGGAATGTGTAGGACTCTGAACACCTTAGATGTTTCTTTCTCTAGTGGAAGCTGAACCATCTCAGTGCCTGAGGTGAGATTTATAGAGAAGTTCCTGCACCTCTCTCTAACCCTATGTCATGGATCATGGTAAAATTGCCTGCTAGACTTAAGCTCTTAATAATAGTCTCTGATTTCTGTCAAATCGATAAAAGGGTCCTAGGCAAGAAGAGACAGGTACTCTTGTATCATATTCAAAGCCACAGTTTAACTGTGTAAGGAATCCATAGTGAAGCTTAGAAATGAAACGGAGACAGACAAGTGGAAGAATGGACAGAAAGCTGGGATCCAGTGGTCTGGGCTCTTGGATGGAGAAACCTCAGAACCCAGAAAGCTCACATGTCTGTCACAGAGTTGAACAGAACAGGAGCAGTTACTGCATACAGCTGAACTGGGCAGCAGGGTTTGGGCACACAGCTGGCTCAGGGCACAGCGTTAGCTGATCTTTGTAGGACAGTCTGTGGAGAGAAGCTGACTCCAGGCCACGAATATCATGGGTGTGGCGTAGAAAGCTATGGTGGGCATGTTTTGCATATTGTCATCCAGCCTTTGCACACGGTTCCCTGAGGAAGGCCTCTCCACCCCCCTGAGCCTCACTTGGGGAAGGCTTTGCCACTCAGGACCTCACTCATTCAGAGCCTCCTCTGATCCCACAAGTAGCTCTGCATTTTTCTGTAAATTAACAGGGTGGTTTGTGTAACATACGCATTCCTGAGAACTTCTTCAGTTTCTAGTAAGCATTCTGTGTGGCTGTGACAATCATCCCTCAGAGACTGGTGGGAATAGAGGTAGAGACTCACATTTATCAAATGCTATATTTTCATCAAACTCTTAAAGCAAATTTACATATCACAAAGTCTACTCATTTAGTTCTGTAACTGATGTTTTATTGATAAGTATTCCGGAATATAAACAGCTTGAGTAAATTGCCAACTACTGTGCAGTTTGTAAGTGCAGAATCAGGATTTAAGTCCAGGACTGTATCCACGCCCCCGAACTGGCCATGTAGCCCAAGGATGGTCTTGAACTCCTGATACAGAAGAGAAACACCAGCACACCCAGCTATGAGATGGTTTTTATTTCTACCTCTAGGGAAAGTCCACTAAATTAATGTTTGTTTTTCAACAAATACATATGGAATATTTTCTGTGGCAAGCATGTGTGTAGGCACCCAGGCTGAGGTAAACATGGCAGACCTTTTCAAACAAAGATACTCAACACTATGTAAACATCTCACTTAAAGACACTTATTATTGTGATGTGTTGTTCATTACTTGAAAACTAAGAATAAACAACAGATCTAAATATCCGGAATAACGGATAGGTCCCAGCCAAGACTCAGAGAGTACCTCAAAGTCAGACCAACGAGACACACAGCATTACTAAAGAACAGTATTAGGTCCGGAGTGTCCACAGTGGCAGAGGGTGTTGCCTTGTCCAGGACACTTCTCACAACTGACCTCGAGATGCGCCCACCTCTGCAAGGTCACAGTGTGGGAGGACACTAAGGATGGGGGGGGGGTGTTAATCAGGGTGAGAAAGGGCAGACCTTGAAGACCTCAGGAACCCCAACATCTTAAAGGAGTCTGGAGGATGCAGGAAGAGAGACAGCCAGGATAGAAAACTATCAAGGTTTGGCTCCAGGGCCCTGAACTCATCTCCAGACTTCACTCCACAATGCACTTGGCAGTCTCCCAGTCCTGGACTCTCATCCTTATTGAGTTTCTGTGAAAATCAAAGGCGCTGCTCTTTTCCTCAAAGCATTTTCTATTAAGTGTGTAGACCTTTGTCTACACAATCCCTCCTTTTGGAAACTCTAATTTTGAACAAAGGCTGGAAAAGGCACTGGAGATCAGTTTAACTGGAGTCTAGATTTACCCTGGAAGTCGTTGAATTAGTCTATCGTTACCCTTTATCTTTGATTTTCTGGGTCTGTTCCTAGAACCAGCAAGAGGAAGCACAGCGTTCCATCCAAACGGCTCCTCTCTGGAGAAGAACTGCATACCGCTGCCATTCCAGCCCGCAGAGACTCATGGCCAAGTCTCTATAGAACCTGCAGGGTCGGGTGATGCAGGTGGGCACAGCTGAGGGTCTGTGGTCTTCGGGGCCCGTGCCCTTCCCGCTTAGGTAGCAGAATGGACATCTGCCACCTGTCTTGTCTATGTTGGACCCCAAAGGATCTAGACGCCGCTGAAGATGAGACCTCTCTCGGTGGGTGCGGGAGTGGGGAGACACGCTGTGAAGGGTAGGGGAGAAAGGTCTCTCCAAATGTCTCCATGTAAAGCTACCAGGAAGTCTCTGGCTATGGAGGAAGACGGGCCGTGCCTCTCCCGATGAAAACAGGATTGGAGAAAATGGAACGCGAAGCTGATGGATTAATTGATCAATCTCAGCCTCAGCCTCTCTTTGCCCTTCTGGCAGTTTGCTCTAAGGTGAATTGTACTGGGTTAAAATTCTCACTTCATTCAAAGCCAGTTGAACAGGAAAATAACGAAAACACAAAAGATGCTTCCAGTTTTGTAAAGAATAAACTAAAGCTGTCGTCCGAAAAAAGAACCTCAAGACCAAAGAAGTTCTGGTCGGTGTTAGGGATTCCAAAGTCTCCCAGTGATTCATTTATACCTGACCTGGCGGCGGGGTCCTCAAACCAGTACAATCCAGGCTGCGGACTTGTGGCTTGGCTTGGCTTGATAGTTGGTATTTTAAAAAAACGAGTTATCTTAACTTGTAAGGTGATTAAGTACTGGATTTTGAGTTGCACAGACTGAATGACCGCAGCCGGAACCCGAGTGGCCCACTCCGGGTCGCTAGGTGGAGGCGCTAACGGTGGGGCTTGAGAGGAAGGAGTGTGGGGTCAGGGCCACTGAGTCAGGGGAGAGAGCAGGGCCGGAGGAAACGTCCCACAGCTTCGGGGTGGACGCATCGAGCTTAGTTCCGGGGTCAAGAACGACCGGTCGCTGGCGCCCTGGGGCGCGGGGGAGCCTCCCTGCGGCCACCGGCTTCCCAGGAGCGGGACGTAGCGAGGTGCCCAGAGGCTGGGGCACACCCAGATGCCCGGTTCCCCTCGGAGGAGACCACCTAGTTCCAGTCCATGAACTCGAACCCTGGTGAGGGGCAGCATTCCGGCCCGCAGTGTGCGGCCCCAGGGCCTGCGCGTTCAGCGTGGGCAGGCTTGCAAGACCCCGTGTCCGCTTGTCCGAGGGATCCCAGGTGTGCCCCGGGGCTTGCTTGTCACGTTTAAAATGCCTTTGGATTTCATGTCAGAAACCGATGGAGATGGCAGGTGCGCAACTTCCACGACGTCTCTCAGGGCTGTCCCCACGTGTGGTTTCCGTAGTGTAGTGGTTATCACGTTCGCCTCACACGCGAAAGGTCCCCGGTTCGAAACCGGGCGGAAACAGACGGTTCTTTTTTTTTTTAACCGGAATCACAGCCCCTTCATATGGTGATTGTTTATGATCTGCACACTAGGGAAAACCCCCGCTGGGCTCTCTCTCGTGCTGGTTGTAAGTACTGGATGGTTTGTGGCTCCAAATGCATCTGTGAAAGGCTGGACTCCCCAAAGCCTTTGAAGCTTTTGATAGGAAATCAGGGTTAGACGAGGTCATGACAGTTCCACCCTCAGGACTAGGTCAGTGTCCTTAAATGAAGAAAACCCCTTATTGGGACTAGGAACCACAGCTGCTAGAAAAGAAAACGTTCCAGTTGTTTAAAAATGTAGGTTTTGATATTTTGTTATGACAACCTGGGCTGAAAATCCGCTGTTCTCTAGAAAACCCGCTGGCGTGGCACTATGGGAAGTTCGGGTCCTTAGTGGATTTCAGTACTGGTGAGAGGCGTGAGAATGGGCCTGGACGGCGAAGGGAGCCGATGTTCGTGCGCAGGCCGCAAGTGGGGGGGGTATGCAGGTGAAATGGTGGGGAGCTTTGCGTGCCCAGCTTCACCTCCACGGTGATCTGCTTGACGGGACAGCGCCTCGACAAGTGAATGTCACGGCAGTCTCCTGCACGGAGCAACTCGGAGTCACGGTGACCTTCGGGTTGGAGGGAGGGTCGTGAGCTTCAGGGAACAGGACGACAGAAAGAGGCTTTGAAAGTGTCCCCAACAGCTTTCCCGCTTACCTGGCGGGGAGAATGCCACAGCCGACAAGGTGGTTCTCCTCGGTGAGACTCACACCACTGCCCTCCGGGGGTCCTGATCCGTGCGGCTCCTCCACATGCGGGGATTCCGGCTGCATCGTTTATGGTCTTGGCGGACTGCAACAATCCGCTTTTGAGACCCACTCTGACTGTGCTCCCCCCACCGCACGCCCGGCCCACTTGGGTCAGGTATTGTGCGCTCTGTGCAGCTGACTTGGGGTGTGGGGAGTGGCGCTGCTCTGCGGGTTTCTGTCGGGTCAGGCCTCTCCAGCTCAGGGGCCGTAGGGTGCAAAGCCCTGCCTGGAAAAATCTGGGCGCACCGTGATCGCCCCAGTTCTGTTTTGAACGAACGTCGTGCTGTGCGAATGAGTTTAGTCCCAAGTGTCTCTTCAAAGGACGAGGTCTGCAGACCGGCCCGTGGCCCGTGCACCACACGGAGGCACTCGCCCAGTGAGGGGGTCTCCACCCTGTGGGCTCTGGCTGCTGGAACCAGAAGAAGAAAAGCCGCGTGCTAGCCTGGGCGTAGCAGTTCCTTCCCTTAATTCCAGCGCGTCGGTGAGGAGTTGCAAGCCAACCAAAAGAAAACAACAAACAAAACCTAGGCTGGGCATTTCAGCTCTCTCCCACGTCTCTCCTCATTTCCTTATAGTCTCCCGACCTCCCGACGTCAAGACCGATACTATTTAATAAGGTTTTTTTTTTTTCCTCTGTCCCCTCAACCCCCTTCCCTATGCTCTTGCTTTTGACACGGAATAGCAAAGCACGCGCGGTCTCTCCAGAGCGCTCTCTTCACGCTGCTCTCCACCCAGGAGCCGGAACGAGGGCGCTGGGGCAGGACTTGTTGCTAACTTCTGCATAAAGGAGACACACACCGAAAATGCAAGGTTTCTCCTGACCAGCAGCACCCTGACATGGAGCTCCCGCTCCTCGCCCGCCAGCCCGGCTCGGCGGCCGCCAGTGGGGTGGTGAGAGCTGGAAAAAGGCGAGAGGACTAAGGGGGAGTCGTGAAACGAAGTGGGGCAAGTATCAGAGGCACCGGCCAGGTCCAGAGAAACGTGTTCGGATGGGACGAAGAAAAGGAAGACCCCAGAGGAAGACGAGGCTCTGTCGCTGCACCATAGTAAAGCTGATTTTTTTAAAAAATGTAAATTAAAAAAACAAAGGCCACCAAAAAAATAAGGGAATTCGTGTTTAGGGAGCCTCGTGATGTTTAAGTGTGAGCCCACGTGGGTTCTGATCTGAGACCTGGTAGTACCGGGCCCTCTCCTAGGCCCACTGGGACTAACTCGTGTATCTTTTGGTGTTGGGTTTTGTTGCTGTTTCCCAATGCACGCACGCGGTCATACAGCACGCTTTACCTCCAGCCGCCTAGCGAGAGCACTGGGACATGCGCTGAGAGGGAACACGGAGCCAAGCCGGAGGCCGTGATTTGTTTCTTCTTATAGAGATGAGTAGGACGCTTCTGGTCTTCTGTCTCTGTGGCGCAATCGGTCGGTGCGTTGGTCTGCTGAACAAAAGGTTGATGGTTCGAGCCCATCTGGGGACCTCCATGAGGCTGAGAGTTCTCAGTACTTCTCTCCATTAACACTGTTCTGCTTTCTCAACACTGTCCTGTTTTCCAAACAGAACAAGCCAAAGCGAAATTCTTTTCAGGTTCTCAAACTAAGTTGTGTGGGCCGGGGGAACCAAGACTATAATTTGGTAAGATTTCCTTCCGTTTTTTTGCAACTACTGTCTGTCCCTCTTCCGTAGACTTCTGACATTTGGTTCCGTGTTTCATTGTTATAATTAAGGACAGCAGCCGATCTTGTGCACACCTCCGCGGTCGCTTGAGCAAGTGCTTCCGTAGGGCAGAGTCCTGGAGAGCAAGTGTCCAATGCTAGTGGTTAAATTAAAACAGTTGCCTCTTTTGTTGGCTCATTAGCTGTCATTCTGTCCCTGTTTTTACCGAGTCGTTAACGACTCAATTGAATTTAGTCATTTTTAACTTATCATAGTCTACCTTCAAGGGCTATTGCATTATGCTTTGCTTTTTCTTTTCTTTAAAGATACCACGATCTCTGTGAATTCGAGGCCAGCCTGGTCTCCAAAACGAGTTCCAGGAAAAGCACAAAGCTACACAGAGAAACCCTAAAAAAAAAAAAAAAAAAAAAAAAACTAAAAAAAGAAAAGATGTTACAATCCACCTCTATTACTTTTATTTAAAGTCAGATGGGTTTTTTTTGTTTGTTTGTTTCGGGTTTTGTTTTGTTTTGTTGGTTTTTGAGACAAGGTTTGAGGCTGGCCTTGAACTAACAGAGATCCTCCTGCCTCTGCCTCCCGAGTGCTGGGATTAAAGGCGTGCGCCACTGCCGCCAGTGAGTCAGATGTTTTTTAAGGGTGTGGAAATGACAAGACTACAGATGTTCTGCTTCCCATTTATTTGCGTGGTGTCTGATGTGGACACCCTTTACACTGTTCCTCATTCTTAGTGTGCACAGATTCACACCTACTAGCAACCACTTCCAGCTGGAGGACTCAGTTCTCATGGTGTGTGGTGCAGGAGGGCTGGCTCTTCTGGCGTTTGCAGGGCTTCCCCTTGATGTCCCTCTCCCAGTCCTTTAAAGGCGGGCCACTGATCTTCGTGTTTTGTGTGTTACCATCACTTATCCCTCTGACTCATTTTGAGATTTTTCTTTTCTTTACCAACAGGTTTTAGCCATTTAATTCTATGTGTGTAGGTGTGATTTTCCTCGGGTGTCTGGTGAGTGGGGTTGTTCAAATCCTTAGGTCAGTGAGTTAATAATTCTCCTTACAATTGGAAAATTTTCGATCACTGTTCCTTAAATTTTTTTTTCTTTTCCTTCAGTCCATGTAAGATCCTCAGTTACCGGGTTTTAGGCCTCTTACACTGCCCTACTGCTCACTGATGCTCTTTCATAAACCCTTTTTTCTTTTCTTTTCTTTTGGTTTTCCGAGGCAGGGTTTCTCTGTGCTGTAACTACTTTGTAGACCAGGCTAGGCTCAAACTCAGAGACCCATCAGGCTCCAAGTGCTGGGATCTAAACCGTCACTTGAAATACAGAGAAACTAAAATTAACTGATTAATTCTGGAAAGTGACAACCCCATTTTCAAGATGTAGAGTCATGACTTGAGTGTTTTTGTCTTTGTGAACTTCTACTGCAAGTAGGAATCCACAGTGCACTTAAATAAAACTGTACAGACTTAAACAACTTTGTGATGACAATATGCCAGTAACTGTAATGGGTTAGAATACCAACAAGTTCCAATCACAGATCAAGTTATGTCAGGAAGGTGAGTGGTAAAGGAAGATTCCATCGCCTAGAATAGTCCCTGAACAGTGTCTGTTAAAAAGTGTCTGGCGGCGCACGCCTTTAATCCCAGCACTAGGGAGGCAGAGCCAGGCGGATCTCTGTGAGTTCGAGGCCAGCCTGGACTACCAAGTGAGTTCCAGGAAAGGCGCAAAGCTACACAGAGAAACCCTGTCTCGAAAAAGAAAAAAAAAAAAAAAAGTGTCTGTTAAAAAAAAAGTCTGTCCCGTCTAGTGACTAGGATTCTGTCCCTGTCCAGTGACTAGGATTCTGTCCCTGTCCAGTGGTTAGGATTCTGTCCCTGTCTAGTGGTTAGGAGTCTGTCCCTGGTCTACTGGTTAGGATTCTGTCCCTGGTCTACTGGTTAGGATTTGGTACTTTCTTCACTGTGGTTCAGGTTTGGTTCCTGGTCAGGGAAGCATGTTTTGTAAACTCGGTCCTGGGAAGTGTTCAAAGTTTAGATAATCAAGATGCTATCCATCTTTCAGGAAAGGAGAAATGGACCTCTTCCCTATGGCACCTGCTTTAAGCTACTCCAGGTACTGTTGTTCTCCATTAAGCCTTTCCCGTTTCTGCGTTCTAATTCAAAAAGCCTAACGGATCCCCTCCCTTTTCTGTCTGTCTCCCAGGATACCGGCTGAAACCCTAAGTATGTCTGGCCTGACACACTCAGCTTTCTTTCTCTGGGTCTGCCATTCCCTCATTGACCCACTCAGGTTATCACAGCCTGGCTAACATTCGCGAGGCTCTGGGTACACTTCTACACAATGAAAGAGAATATACAGGAAAATATAACTGTAATCAAGTTTAAAATAGGAAATCTTGGAGACAGGAACAATGAGGGAGTAAATGCTGAGTCTGGAGGAATGACTATTACAGAAGCAATTTCAATCAACTTAATTACATGACGGAGGTGACAGAAGCTAGTGCACTTGAGGAGAGAAACAGAAACCACACACAGGAAGCACAGGGGGGATGCGGCAACTTTTCTGAAAATTAACAAAACTTTGGAACCTGTGAGAGAAATATCAACAGTTTTAACATCCAGGAAGATGAAGAAAACGTGGAAAAATAGTTGCTTAGTACCAGATTAGTTGAAAAACGCTGTTGGCTAGCGCCCCAGAGTGTGTTGTTCCAGGAGAGGATGCGACCTGAAGACTGCTGCAGCCTTCACACAGTGGAGACCATGCTTCATGGCCCTCTGCCCTGCCGGTGTCTCAAGGATCACCTTCAGCCACAGCTTCCAAACGCCCATTGAGCAGTCTACTCGTAAAAGTTGATGAGGTCGAATTTGAATATGAAGCCTCTTCAGGTCGTGAACGACAGGGGTGTGGAACAGAGAGAGCCATAGAGCCAGAATAGCCGCCCCAGGAGGCTGTGGCGACCGGCGAGCCCCAGGAACTGCAGAGTATCCTAGACAGTGGGCGCTCAGTTCCAAGGAGCATCAGACACTTGAATCTAGAAAGTCGTCAGCTGGCGCCTGTCTCCAGGAGGAGAGCCGGTGGCCTTGCTCCAGGAGCCGCTGCCCACCCGCCCTCCTCCGGGGCTCTTCCCGCCCGGTCCCGAGGAGTCACTGCGGAAGGAGTTGCCTCTTCCTGGAGCCTGACCTAGAGATATACTTCGGTGTAAAGTTGACTCTACACGCTAAAAGCGATCCATTAAACATTCCGAGGACGTTTTCACCCAGGTATTTTCTGTCAAATCTGAAGAATCTGTCTGTGTTTGCAGAATACACAGATGATCACGGAAGTCTGACGATGTAGATTGGAAGAGACGACGCCTATAACAAAATCCATCCCTACCCACGACGGTTGTCTGATTTACTCAGCTAGGACAACATATTTTCATATTTAAAAAATAAAATAGCAAAGAAAACCCTTGTGGGATTTGTGATATTAGAAGAGTATCTGTCTCTGTAAAATAAGTCAATAAACAAACAAACCAAAACACCCCAATAAGGATGCTTGGTTTTCCAATACGTCAAACTCGTTTCTGTCTGATATTGAATACTTAAATTTTATTTGGCTAACTAAGACACAACCTTTTCTGGAAATGGTCCCACTGATAGACACCACGCGTTTCCGCAGCCCTAGGTACCTAATAATCCAGCCAAACTGATGACCGAAGCCATCAACGGTGGTTTAAAGACAGATTGGACGAAAAAGATGTCAAGGTAGCCATAGTAAATTTTAGGTTGTGGTTATAGGTGTTCTTTATGTATTTGTCAAATGTAATTGTTTGTTTGTTTAACCGGGCGGCCCGGGGGTGGGGTGGGCACGGAAAGAATGTGGGACAAGTGAGAGGAACGCTTATTGAGAGCACAGATCCAGAAAGAATGTTGTTTGAAATGAAAGTGTTGGCAGAGCAGCTGTTGAGATAAATAATATTGAGTAGGCAAAAGGACCAGAGAGGATTTGGGACAGTTTTAAACTTGTCATTTGGTTTTACATTCAGTCTTTTTAAACGATTCCCATTTCTTTTGATTTTTTTTTATTTTATTTTATTTTTTTTTAATTACAGTTTGCGTTCCTCTCCCGGTGCTTCTGAGCCCGTCTTCTGGAGCCAGGCTGCCTGCATTCCTTCGGTTCTAATTCCTGCTTTGAAATTTCAGCCCGCTCCTGCAGCCGTTGAACCACAGTTATCGGGTTTCCCGTTTTCCACCCGACGTTCTGCAGACCCGCCAGGACACCGGGAGTTTCTGCC
The DNA here is from genome assembly GCF_007827085.1 of Peromyscus californicus insignis. Classification (NCBI taxonomy): domain Eukaryota; kingdom Metazoa; phylum Chordata; class Mammalia; order Rodentia; family Cricetidae; genus Peromyscus; species Peromyscus californicus. The sequence continues at coordinate 74,333,641 of NW_026294617.1, forward strand.
AGCGCTCTGCCAAGCAACCTCACCCTCCCAGTCCCGGAGCCACGAGAGCAAAACCCAGGCCACGCTCGGACCTCGTTCCGAGTGCATCCTGAGGGACGTAAGCTGAGTCCGCTGTTGTGGAAACCCCGACACAACCCAACCCAAACCATCAGTAAACCAAAACCCAGCGCGGCTGCAACCTGCACCAAAACGCCGACCAGCTAACCTCCGAGAGTGAGCAGAGAGCCCTGGGGCCTCCCAGCCCCAGCTCACTGAAGAGAACTTAGGACTTTCAGGTCTCTGGGGACCGGCAGGACGCCGGGAAGGGGCAGCTGGACTCAAATCTTGCATGAGCACAGGAATGAAATGAAAAGGGTTGTTCTCCCTCTGCGGGAGAGAAGGTCCCACCGAGATTTGAACTCGGATCGCTGGATTCAGAGTCCAGAGTGCTAACCATTACACCATGGAACCTACAAGTGCCGCTTCTCTGTATCATCCTCTTGGATGTGTCAGAGAGATTCTTTATCCATTTTCTTATTTGTGTATTTTATTTTATCTGTGCCTTAGGAAATGAGAAACTAAAGTCAAGTCTCCTATGGTCTTAAAACCAAACAAGAGCCCCCGTCAAAAGCAACGTGCTCTCCCTTCTTTTAAACTACTCTCTGTCCTGAGATGAAATTTCCAGAGCGAAGGGGTTTATTTCTTTCCCGTCATTGTATTCCTCCTCCTCCTCCAAGGAGGCTCAGAGGTGAAAGGGTGTGATCTGGGACCTCCTCTCTTTTTCCTTAGACAACTGGTACCTAGGATGTTTCACACCACCCACCTCTAACATACGAACGTAAGGCTGCGATAGAAAGGTCTGGAGGGACCTTCGTGTATTTCTTCATACACATATGTGTGCTTCGTTTGGCTTAAGTTTTTTTCTGCAAAAACCAACAAACAAGCACCATGCGTATTTATTGAACAAAATAAGAATTAGAGATGTTTAGGGTTATAAACCACTCAAACTAGGTCACATTTCCCTGAAATCCATCTGTGCCAGCCAAGGCAGAAGGTTTCACTCGGACCTTTAGACACACTGATTTCTGAGAGCTGGCCATTGATTGATTCCATTCCAATTTCCTTATCATAACTGAAAATTTTTGTTTTTTTAAAGTAGATACCATCCAAAGGTACCCAAATCACTCACTGGAGAGCCATAGACTATATGTATCCAAAGCCTCATAAAACACATAGATAAAAATCAATATTGTATCTCAGAATAGTAATGTGTGCATATTGCAAGAACGGTCTCCAGGCAGCCTTGGAGTGTTAAAGATAAGCCTGTGTTCGCTAAGGTTTAATTTAAATTTCTTTGATCCCTCACTTATTTATAATCCTGGCAGAATGAAGGCAGTTTTGCACTTAGAAGGGGGAGGAAAGTTATAAAATTATATATAATATATCATATATAATAATTTTTATATATGTATATATATATTGTAAAGTGATCATGAGAAACAAAACAAAAAATTATGTTTGATTGTTCAGAGTGGAAACGACCTAGTTAGTCCTTTATGATTGGTAAAGTCTCTGGTTTTGTTTATCTCTGGTCTGAATTGTTTGGTTTGGAGCTAGGGAAACACATAAAATCAAGCTTTGTAGCACGATCTAGCTTCCAGCTGCCTGTCTTCCCGCCTGAGCCGACCGACCGTGCACTGGGATTCCTGACAGGCACAACCAGTTCTCTGTTTACACTGGGCTTTGGTGAGCTTATCCAGGATCTCATCCATTCCATGAACTTCTTAGAAGAAGAAACAGTTTAGGTTGGCAGATGCTTGGGAAAGCCATTGACTGAATCAATGAACTCTGTGGAAAAGGGATTTAGCAGGGCCATGGCTAAAGATCTGGTGAGAACCCGTTACCATGACAACCCAGCTAACAAGGAAATTTGATGATTTCTATGTCACACACTATTTGAAGATAACTATGATTGTGTTATACCAAGTCGTAGTGGGTTTCTGGGGATGTCACAACAGTTTCACAGAACCTTGTCAATAACATGCGTCTGTATGCATGTTATTTACTCAAAGACAGTAAAATGCCACTTGTTTTCTGTGCGGAAGATGAGTCCAAGGCCTCTTGTAGGCTCGAGGTTTAATCTACCACGGAAATGTATCACAAACCCACACACCGTTTCTTATCTGATACCACTTCCTACGTAAATTAAATATACTATGTAAGCATTATTTAGTGACTATTTTTATTTTTAAAAAAAGAGTACTTTTTTGCTTGTTTGTTTGTTTGAGACAGTATAGAGCTTAAGCTGGCCTGAAACACATTGAGATCCTCCTGCCTCTGCCTCCCCAGTGCTGGGATTAAAGATGTGTGCCACGAGCCTGTTGAAAATATAACACATTTTTAGATAGTCTATGGACCCTTTAGAAATCCTCAAAATTAGTTAGATATCAGATTTTACTTAGAGTTCGATATTAGGAAATTGGTCCAAAAATATCAACAAAGCCAGGTATGGTGGCACATGACTTTAATCTCAGCACTCGGGTAGGAAGATCTCTGAGTTCAAGGCCAGTCTGGTCAACAGTGTAAATTCCAGGACAGCCAGGGCTACACAGAGAAACCCTGTCTTGAAAAAACAAAACAAAACAAAAAAATAAATCAATAACAACAGCAACAAAAAATCCGCAGAGGGGTAAGGTGGGGCTGGAAGTGTGATCTACTAGAGCAGAAACTGGGGCTATACACGCTTTGGGGTTAATCATCACCCCTCAGAAGTCATTGGCTTAGCTTGCTTGTGAGTAGATACTGCAAGAGATAGGTCACATTTTAAGAGAAATGAACTTTATGCATTACGAGAGGAAAGGAAACTAGAGGCACCCGTGTGCCTCTAATAAATAAGTGTAAATTTAAACATGTTTCTGTTGTTGTTGATGAAAAGGAGAGTAACAGAATTATAACTGGGATTTTTTGTTTCTTTTAAAACAGAGGCTCACAATTTGGCTCTGGCTATCCTGGAACTCACAGATATCTGCTTGCTTCTGCCTCTCAGATGCCGGGATTAAAGGCGTGAACCACCATGCCCAGCCCTGACTGGGATTCTAACATGTTCCTGGGCACACAACCCAGAAAAACAACCACCGTGTCATCTCACAAACTCCTGAAACTGACTCCCCCAAACCCAGTTCTAGATCAGCTGGCTACAGGAGCAACCAGAATCAGGTGGTTTTGTTGGTGGTGCGTTTTTTGTTTGTTTTTTTAGGCATCATTCGTTCCTAAATTTCTTCAGTAATAATTCTCAGAGGTTCCTTTAAAAAAAAAAATGCTCCTTTTTGGTTTTCAGACTGCTACAAGAGGACTTCTCTTGCTTTGGTTGTCTGCTCGCTTCTCCGTCCTCCTCCCCCTCCCTTTCTGCGCCTATTGAAACCGGTTTTCCTTTCTGTGCAGGCTGCCGAGCCTCCAGCCACACCTGGGGTGTGTGACCAGTCAGTCCCTCGCCGCCGCTCGGGGGCTTCGAAGGACCTGGCCCTAAAGCGCGCGTGGGCTCCTTCTCCGAGTCCTCTGTAACGTGGCCAGCGTGGAGTCCCTGGTGGCAGCGGGATCCAGCGTCCGGGAGGTGCTGGCCAGTGCGAAGAGTCCACACTCTCCGCGCAAGAGCAGCCCAGTAGAGGATCGTTAACTGAAATGTTGGGGGTTCACACCTACCTTGGGACACCTGCTGTCCTTAACAGGTTCTTGTCCTCCTCAAGGGTGGACAGATAAACATCATTATCAGTGGCAGATGGATAAACACAAAAATGATACCCTCCTTAGGTTCGGGCCACCTAAACCTGCTGGTGGGATACCACTGTTAAACCTGTGAGACTCAGCAAATTCCTGAAACCAGTGCCCTCTGCCCCATTCTAGATCAACAGATCCTTATCTCTTTATCAAGCCTTGCACCCCTAAGGCATGTGCCCCATGCTTTTCACCTGCAAAATGGGGTGGACAGGGGCATTCTAAGAGTAGCAGGGTACCTGAATTTTAAGTAATTGCTCTAGCAACGATGTTACCACTACAGAGAACATCAGCATAATCACTCGGCTGCACATAGTGCAAACATTTTGTGTTTGAGAAAACATTTTGTGTTTGAGAAAACATTTTGTGTTTGAGAAAAATTTTTATGAATCCCATGCTGGCCTGGAACTCACTCTTTTGACTCAGACTCTGGAGTGCTGGGGTACAAGTGTGGGCCACCACACCGCACACCACTTTATTATTTGGGAAAAGAGCATATCTTACTTGGTTTATGCACTATGTTGCTTACGCCTTTCCAATTTTTAAAAACTGGATTGTTTTCCTGGTTCTCTGGGAACTTCTATAGATGTTTACTTCAGTAGGAGACGCCTGCACCATTGCCTCATGGTAGTGTTCATGTCCTGCTGTGGCTGTGCTCACACCAAGTTATTCCTCTCTTCACAGCTGCTGCTGAACCAGCCTGCCTCCATCCTCGACTTGAGCCATCTTACAGTAAAGACAGACTAGGTTCATTCCTGTTTATGATTAAATCTGTTACTCAAGGATTGAGCTCGGCCCCACCTGTCAAATGGTTCTGTATGGCCTCTTCCAGGAAACAACCATGCCTTTGTTTCAAAAAAGTTGTTATGATCACCTTGCTACCATGTCTTTGCTTCAGGAGGTTGTTATGACCAACTTGTTATGTTTATGTTTTGCTTCTGTAACCCCACCTATTTGGAAACCTGAACTATAAAAACCCTTATCTTCTCCATGTCCAATGTTCAATGCTGATCTCTTGAATCCTGCCTTTAGAGAGACACAATCCATGTACACAAATAAAAAAAGCTTGCTTTAATTTTCGTCAGTGGTCTTTGTCCTTGAATCTATGGGATTAACACTGTGTCACTAAAGCTTTCTGGTACTGCTTTTGACAAAGCTAAAACCAGACATTAGCTGAGGCTGTGAAACAGACTTTATTCAGTAGCTACCAAACACAGCTGCCACTGTTGAGTTGTGGGCATGAGTACCCGGGCATTCTAAAGGAGAGGTGGGCAACAGAGGGCAGGGCAGGGAGGGGTCAGCACAAGTGAAAACCCACAAAAGGCTTGCGGTGTAAATGCCTGTCTATCAGGCTGCTGAGGCTGAGCTCCCTGCGGATTATCCTCCTCCCCTTCCTTCCCGGAGACACTGCCCCCAGGTCTGGAGTCACTGTGACTCTCTGGCACACTCCTCCACTGTCAAGCATGTTGGCCCTGCAGGAGAATCTGGAACCACAGGGGCACGTCCGCTTTAATGGCAGCCAGAGTTGCACAAGGTGGAGATTCGGTTTCGTGGATGAATCCTCAAGGGATGGTGTGGGCTTTTTCTCCTGCCCCCTCGGCGTTTTCCCTAACACTTGAAAGAGCCCTGAGAGGCACACGCTTGCTTTCCTATCAGTAATGTTCACTTTAAAATAATTATCTAAAAGAAGAGGCAGAGGAAGACGGGGGTGGGGAAAGGAGAAGGAGGAAGGGAGGTGTGTGTGGAGAGGAGGAGAAAGTGACAGAGCCTTGGTAGCCTCCAGGTGGAAAAGGAACGCCTGGGAGTTCCCACCCATTGCAACGCAAGGATTAACCTGCATCCCCGCTGTGACTGGGTTAGACTGGGGCTGCAGGCTGGGGCTCCGCAGCCAGCAAACTTCCCCTTAGCATTAGATCAGGAATCTGCAACTTTCCTCTCCCTAAGTCTCTATAAGTTGGCAGGGTCTAGTGTCTAAAAACCAGAAAGGATCTTCTGCTGAAACCTGCTTTCTTGCCTCCCTAAGCATAACTGCAGAGCGGAGCATCTCGTCAGGAAGAGGTCATGCTAAGTCTCCACCTGGAGAGCCAGGGGCCCGTCTTAAGACGACGATCCGCTGGAATGATTGCGAGGGTCAGAGAGGAAATGGAACCAGCGTGCCGGTTTCTCCCTTGAGCCAATGACCACATCAGGAATCTGAAAGATGATGCGAGCCACCTGCCGATTGCTGAGTGGCCACTTTCCACACCAGGAACCCAAGGCTTCAAAGAATTTCTGCACAAGGCTAGACTGGAATGGAGCCCAGGTGAGTTTCCTTGTGGCCTGACCTCAAAGCCCAGAGATTCAAGGGACCCCGGAGAGTGAGAGGTGCCAGCAAGTGGACCAGAGGCTTTGGGTGCTGGGGGTGAATCTAACCACACTTGGCATCTCCTAGTCTTCAGGTTCTAGTCTTTGCTTTCAGCTCTATCGTAGGCTGCCCTTCCCTGGTGGTCTAGTGGCTGGGATTAGGTGCTTTTACCTGTCAGGGAGGCCAAAGTGATACGCGACCTCCCTCTTGAACCCTCGGAGGTTTGGCCACACACACTTAAGGTCCACAAACACAAGAATCCTCCCCTAGGACACCAAGATCCAACAAGAGAGCTTGTGGGCTGTCCAGGAGAGGTCAGTGGAGGCAGTCCTCTCAAGCCCTACTCTCCTCATCAAATCACAGCAACTCCAATTGCTCTCTTCTCAAAACCAGAACGAAAACGGGGCCTGGGAGACGTGTCAGAGGTTAAACGTGCTTGCTGCTCTTGGAGAGCGGCCCAGCACTCAGTTCACAACCGTCTGCTCCAAAGGGTCTGGTTTACAGGCAACAAGCATGCACATGATGCACGTGTGTGCTGACCTACACATGAATTCTTTAATTTGCCTATTCTTCTCCCATGTATTACATCCCAACACAGTTTCCCTTCCCTCCATACACATAATTTTTTTTTAAAGAATATGACTTGTTTCTCTTCTTCTCAGGACAATTCAGCAGGTGTTACCAGACATAAAAATAAGCAAATACTTTGATCTAGAAATGGCTTTTTCAGAATTCATTATATGTGTAATATACTTACTATAATTGTATTGTAATATATTCTATATAGAGAGCCTAGTTCATGTGCACGAATTTTTAAATATATACTGCTCTATCCATAACACAAAAGAAGCTGCAGTTTTTGAAGGGCTGATACAGGTGATGGATGGGACCGGTGTTGTGGACAGGTTCTTTTTTTAATTTTTTATGTATGAATGTCTCAACAGCATGTATGTCTTTGCACCACATCTGTGACTGGTACCCAGGAAGGCCAGAAAAGGCCCCGGTATTGACTACAAAGGAGAAAGCTCTTCTCCGATATTTTGTCACAGAAAGTAAATGCAAGGAGCCATTTAATTTTGGGGGACAATCTGTAAAGAAAGCATTTCTAGCCTGCTTCAAAATGCAGAAATTTGGGTACAGAAAACCTCCAAGATTTGTTTAAAGGCTCACCGGAGTCACTGAGGCTGCCCCCCAAGTCCGCTGCGTGCGTCCCATCCTCCTCAGGTCTTGGCAGCTTCCCAGAGGTCCGAAGCTTTTAAAACCAAGTCTGGAGAAAAATAATTGCTAAGAGTTTGTAAGAGTTGTGTTTGATGGCCTCGCCTGCCTCTGTTTAGGACGCCCGCGGACCCACAGGGAACAGTGGAGATCGGAAGAGAGTTCTTACGTGGTTGCTCAGAGTCAAACCTGGATTCTTCGGGGAGCTCTTAGTCTGAGCCGTCTCTCTCTTTCTAGCTCCTTATTAGAAAAATTCTTGATGAAACTTAATCTTGGAGAGAGCATTAAATAAAGCTGTTGTCCTCACACAAAAGGATTTTTGTGCTGGTGACACATTGGAACCCTTACTCAAAACTTCTTACCCAGAAGCTGCAGTTCAGTGATACCGAAACCTCAGGACAGGATCCCTAGGGATAAAGACCTTTTTGGCTGTTTTTTGAGACAGGGTCTCACTATTTAGCTCTGGCTGGCCTGGAGCGCGCTATGTAAATTAGGCTGATATCCAACTCTCAGAGATCCTCCTGCCTCTGACTCCGGAATCTGGAATTAAAGGCCTGTGCCGGTTTTAACCCCCACACGCCTGATAGCCACTCCCTTCCCTGTATCTTCCAGCCAGGCGTTACCAGGAACTAACTCAGTTACAGTCTAAAGCAGATAGGTGAAGCCTCTGGAGACGGCGCTCTTCCCTGAACAAAAACGTTTGAATACCTTCTGCCCGCCCGCCCTCTCCTCTTTTTCCTGCCTAGAACACCGGTGTGAAGCCATGTTCTGCCACGAGAATAAAAACCTCAGGATAAGGGTGTCTGAATGGAAACAGGAGGAGCTTGGAAATCATCCAACAGCTGTGGTAGCCGTATTCGATAGTCCATATTTGTAAGTGTGTACCTGGACACCTTGATACCTGGAAGACAGGTGCTAACGTGCTTGAGCCGATGCTAGTCAAGTTCGCTGTTAACATTTCCAGCCAAAACCAGTCTGAAAGGATAGACTTGGGGATTCTGTGCTCGCACCAAAAAAAAAAAAAAAAAAAAAAAAAAAAAAAAAAAAAAGAGCAAGCAAACAAACAAAAAACAACAAAAAGATAGACTTGGGGATTCTGTGCTCGCACCAAAAAAACAAATAAGAAACAAACAAAAAAGAAACCCTGCAGGAGGTGGCAGGTAGGAAGAAAGCCATGCTGCATTGGCCGGGAATCAAACCCGGGTCTCCCGTGTGGGAGGCGAGAATTCTGTCATTGACCTACCAACGCATCAACAACACACTGAGAAAAGAGAGGTAAGAGGCAAGAGAAACCACGCATCTCAATGAATTTCTACTGAAAAACAGCAGTGCAAACCAACGCTTCCTCACAACTGAGTTTTCCAGTGTTGAAGAGGAAACACAGGTTCCCTGCTACATGTTAAGCTGTGATAAAACACAGCCCGGCAAAGAGAGGTGTCTTTACCTTTATTCGAGTATTTGGTCCTAGACGCTTTGCTGGTACCAAGAAAACACGCTGGTGATAGACCAAAGAAGAAGGAAAAGAGCACCACCGTGCATTGGCCGGGAATCGAACCCGGGTCTCCCGCGTGGGAGGCGAGAATTCTACCACTGAACCACCAATGCTTTCCTAAGGTTCCCCCTGACAACACAATAAAAAAAGGTAAAAGAATCCACCCGTCCATCTGTTTTCATTGACTGACAGAAATGTAACTCACTGTCTCTACAATTTTGTAAATACATTATCTTTTGTATTTCCCAGTGTTGAGTGAAAAGGCCCAGGTCCTCTCACGCGTCAACCTGGGCCAGGTTTGCCCCTCGAGGAGTTTTGAGGAATTGGCCTACTGAATTCCTTCAACCTCTACCTGCCATGACCTTGAAGTTTCAGCTCATTCGAAGGGAAATGCTAAAGCAGTTCAAACTCATGCCTCTGCAAAGCCTGCTTTGAAGTTTACCAGACCTCAGTAAGGATACCACCGAAGTCCAGCTTGGTGAAGCAACGCGTTTGTCAGGGTTACAGGAATGTGGGAGAGGGTGACACTCGCGAAAGCTAGAAGCCAGGAGGAGTTCACTCTCTGTAGAACGTCCTGTGTCTTAAGGAGTCAGCATGGAATGCTCAACCAGGAGGAAATCGCTACATCACTCAAAGTGCAGAGGGGTGCACAGTCACCCGCCCGCAGACAGTGTGCCTCGTGTTCTGAACGGAGACTTCACCGCACTTCAAAGCCTTCCAACAACCGCAGTTGCTTTCTGTAGTGCCCAAGGAAGACCGGCCAGAGAGACCTCTTAGATTTCCGCCATGCTGCCTGTTCAGGGAGAAGAAGACCTTGATAGTTCCAGTGATTTCCCCTCTGCCTCTCCTGTCTCTACAAAGCCTGACTTCCTTTCAGCAGTTGTTGAGAATGATCCAGTGCCAGTGTTTGCTTCCCTGCGGGGAGTGGGATGGAAACCAAGATGCAGCCGCGGGGGAGCCGCTGGTGAGCGTTTCTGCCCCGCATTCATGGGGGAGCCGCTGGTGAGCGTTTCTGCCCCGCATTCATGGGGGAGTCGCTGGTGAGCGTTTCTGCCCAGCATTCATGGGGGAGCCGCTGGTGAGCGTTTCTGCCCAGCATTCCTCATCTACCTCTCTACAGGTTGACAGGTGTCCAGGGTCTCAGAACCAAGCAGTTCCTACGGAAGCCCACTTAGCTCAGTCTCACACAATGCACGGCTGCAGAGCAGCTGGAGCGACGGAGAAACCAAACAGAAACAGCCAACCCAAGGGAAAGGGACAAGTCCACAGCTGGACACCAGGAAGACTCATAAGATGCGCCATTGCTGAGTGGGGGACCACATTCTCAATCTCCCCCGATTTTCCGATTTACTAAACAAAGAATAAAGATGGTTGAAGTGAATCGCCGATTACTGCTTTCTCGTGTTATTAACGTTTTAATTACACACACTCTTATATTACAGACAGAAACAAAATGATTGTAAGAACAAGCGTGCAGTACCTCTTCCACCTAGAGTTATAGTTAACTGCTGGTTAGCGCCAAATCAAAAGACTGTACAAGAGTGTAGTATATGACTCCCATGTTGGCTGTCCATTGGTGAATGTAGTAATCACAGTGCATATCACTATCTTATAGGAAAGTTTTAAGGTCCTCTACGTGAGTTCCAAAGATTCCATTTCTGGTTGCAATGAAATAAATACATGTTGCTGACCAGTGTAGGAGCCTCTCCTCCATTTGATGCATTTGTAGGCAACACCTTTTCACTTTCAGGAATAAGCTGCTTATGCTCTGCACCTCATGGGTGGTGGTGGGCAAATGACGATATTTCCCTGCACAACGGGCATCAGAGGAGTCCTGCCACTTCATCTGTATTGAAAATGAAACCTGCCTCTCCCTGATCTCACTTGCTTAAATAATAGAAACATGATCTGCAGGTAAGACTCCCTGATTGGTGCCCGGCACCCCCCTACACCCCCAATTTGTGTTTGTACTTTTGTTAGTACAATAGACTTTTGGATAGCTTGCTTTTTTTGTTTTAAAACAGAAACCAAATGGCCAGTTTGTAACTCCCTATGGAAACCGGGCTGGCCCCATTTCATCCGGGAATCCGCCTGCCTCTGGATGCTGAGTTTAAAGGTGCACACCACCCACCCTTCCTGAGAAATTTCTTACCTAGTGTGCCATAGTTCAAAATGGTCTCATTTAATGTGTTGTGGGTTTTGCCAACACTCTGTTTAGGAGATCGTAATAGTGGTACAGCCGTGGTTCTCAACCTTCCTAATGCTTCGACTCCTTAATACAGTTCCTCATGTTGTAGTGAGCCCCAACCGTGACATTATTTTCGTTACTACTTCATAACTCTAATTTTGCTACTGTTGAGTTATAAAATATCTGTGTTTTCCGATGGTCTTAGCAAACCCTGTGACCCATAACGGGGTCGGGACCCACACGTTGAGAACCACTTCTCTACAGGATCACATGGTGTGCTGCAGATAGGTAGCTATTTAGGAGTTTAAGATAATTGAAGATGAGTTGTCTCTGGGTGTTCCACACTCCAGCTCTCCACAGGCAGGAAAGTTCAACAAGCCAATGGAGTGAAGGGGAGGCGCATGGCAGCTCCCCTGGGGCAATGATGGGCGTGGCCTATGCAGATTAGGTACCAAAACGGGGCGTGACAGGGTGACAACGCTACCTCCCAGGTGGCGGGAACATTTGTTGGCAGGGGACAAGTGGAAGAGCAGGAACTTTCGCCTTCATGTCAAGGATATGGGCGTGGTCTATGCAGATGAGGGGCGCGCAGGGGCTGCCGGTCCGCATGCGCTGCGGAAACGCGAGGGATTTGGCGCGGCGTGGGAGGGAGCGCGGGTCCGCGGGTGACAGCGGAGCGCAGGAACCGGGCGCGGGTCCGGGGAGGCCCGCGATCGCTGGCGGCGAAGCGACCGTGTGTTGAGAGCGCAGGTCCGGGGTGTCTGAGCGGTGTGTGGTGGGGAGGCGAGCATACTTACCTGGCAGGGGAGACACCATGATCAAGCAGGTGGTTTTCCCAGGGCGAGGCTCAGCCATTGCACTTGGGGTGTGTTGACCCCTGCGATTTCCCCAAATGCGGGAAACTCGACTGCGGAATTTGTGGTAGTGGGGACTGCGTCCGCGCTCTCCCCTGGTAATTTTGGTACAGAAAGAAAAGGACATTTTGTTTCACCCTGGTTTAAGTTTACTTAACTAGGTTTACCTGTAGCTATGCACATTTTTTAAAGGTTTTCCTGTTTTGCTTGCATATAAGTACGTGTGCTACATGCTGGCCTGTTCCAGAAGGTTGTGAGCCCCCATCTGCAGACCCATGGTCCTCTGTAAGAGTAACAAACCCTCTTAATTATGTACCCAACTCTCCAGCCCTTATTTATTTCTCCTTTAGACAAGGTTTCAAGGAACACAGGCTGTTTGTACCTATCAAGGATGGCCTTGGACTCCTAATATTCTCGAGCGAACTTCCTAAACAGGAGTCAACTTCCTAAACACGTATCTCTAGCTCTTGGGGGGTCCTTGTCCCCCATTTCCTGGGTCTGACTCTGGGTCTCTTATTCTTTCTCTTGGTGTCTGCTCCCCATTCTTTGGCTCTGCTGCCCACCCTGCCTCTGCAGAGCCCAGGCTGGTGATCATTGGTTCCAGGACGGACTATGGCAAGGGACGGAGGTGGAGAGAGGAATCAGGATGAAGACGTCAAAGAAGCCAGTGGCCGGAAGACTGGAAGCCCCCAGCACAGGGATGCATGTGAAGAAAGATCATGAGAAAGTGTGGAATGTACAGACATAAAGATGGTATACTACATAAATCACATATAAAGTCACGACTCACATGACCCTTTCCCAGCTCTACCAACCACTTGGAAGTGTTTTTAATAAATTCTCTTTAATGCTTACTGCTATCCATGGGGTTCTGCTACAATTCTTCTTTTCTGGCCCACAATGACCAGGAATCCCAGCAGATGCTCTCTGGACTCCCAATTCATGCCTATAACAGGACTCTGCTCCTTTCCACTGCAGATCCCGCTCTCCCACTACTTAGGATCACGAGCACCTGATGGTTGAGAACACAATGGGGGCAGGCTGTCAAGAACCAGGTACACCTGCTCTGTCCCTACTGTCCCTCTCCCAATCTCTGTCCTCTGGCTTTACTGTTCTGGGCCTCCCCTGCCTGTGTGGTGGTGCCACGGCTTCCCGTCTCCCCACTGACACCTGCCCCCTCTGACCGTCTCCTTCCTCTTCCTTACTGACTTCTGCCTCTGCCCTCTTTCCGACATCACTGCTGCCGTCCTGTGGAGATTCCTGTTCTCTGCGAAGATCCACACTCATCTCTCCATGCATCTATCTCAGTGACTCTCTCCCTGCCTCACATTTGCCATCCGCTTCGAGCTTCCTCTTCTTTTGTGCGTCTCCTTAATTCTCTTAGTCCTTGATATCTCTCTACCTGTGCAGGTGTTTTCTAAGGGTCTGTCTTTCCCTGTCCCTCTCACATGTAAAGAAGCATGCTGACAAGACAGAGACTATTATCCTGTTGGTGCCCCGGCTCATCCCTGTACAAACTGGGAAACTCTGTCGCCCTACTTACCCAACCCCACTCACACTGAGAAAACCCTGAACAAAGGAATGGCCCCCAAAGCCCAGTTCCGAATTTCTGGTAGTGGATGAAACCTACCATGGCCAGCCCACCAAGTGCCCGCCCAGCAACTTAGCTTTTGACCTTATTTTAGGCACAGTCCTAGCTCCTGGCTGACATGTCATCACCCATTGCCTAAGATCTATAAAACCTCCTTGCCTTAGCCCAGGCACTCGGCTTCCCTAGCGGCGTTCTTGGGGAGGCACACAACTCCTCTGTTGCAGCTGGCACCTTGCATACTGTGTGGACTCATTGAATGGGAACGTTCCTACTTAAGGTACAACACTTCAGAGACAAGAGATTATACACTGATTGTATTTAGGTGACACCTTCAGGACTTAACCATGTGGCAGGCCCTGTGAGGCTTGTCCTCTCTGTGCAGCAATCATTCTTGGGCTGGGAGAACCCCAGAACCCAAGTCCCCAGCAGGTCTGTCTGCTCTCTGTATACTGTTCCCCTTCTCCCTCGTCCCTTCCCTTTCCTCCTTGTCCTCTATCTCCTGTCTTTGTCTCTTTTTACTTTATTTCTTTATGTGCATTGGTGTTTTGTCTGCATGTATGCCTATGTGAGGATCCTCTGGAACTCGAGTTCCGGACAGTTGTGAGATGAGCCTTGCGGGTACTGGAAATTGAACCTGGACTGTCCCTCCTGCCCCCTATCTTTGTCTCTTATTCCCTGCCCTCTGTCCTTCTGGGGCAAATACATCTTCTTTGTGCTGAGAACTTGGTCTTGGGGTGTTGTGCCAGTACGGGTCCCTTCACTCGGCCCTTGGCTAGGGCTGTTACCACAAATGGCAGTATTAACGGCTGCTGACAGTGTAAGTTCATTATCACAGCAGAAGGGCCTCCAGCTCAGGGGAGCCAGAGGATTCAGACGGGCGTTCTGATGACAAGGAGACAGTGGGGGGAAAGTATGACAGGGCCAGAGGTCTGTGACACACCACTCATACTCAGGAAAACAGCCAGCTGCTCCCTCCTCTGTCTTCCTGTCTTCAGGCCCCTGCGGTGTGACACAGGGTCACATGGACCTCTAGTCACTCCACGGAGCAAACCTACTCATCTCAGGTAGGGAAGGGAGAATAAAACCAAGTATGGATACCACCAAAGCCTTAGGAGAAGCAGCGAATTTCACTGGGGTCACTTCCAGAAGCAGAAACAACTCCAAAGACAGCTACAACCCAGAAGCCCATGTAGCGTGGCTGCCAGCTCACAAAAGCTGGGAACCTGGAGTGCACTGCACAGCCTGAAGGCAGCTGAACAGGTGTGCTTCCAGGCAGCTCAGGAGGTCAGAGAGTCTCTCTGCAGCAGTCCTTGCAGGGTGTGTGCATGCTTGTGAGGGCGGGCCCTAGTGAATCTGGTCAGTTTCGGTGACTTCCTGAAGCTATTGAGTTGTTTATTCCTTGAACTTCTTGCAGGATACAATGTTTCACTTCATCTCCTTTTAACATCCTGTCTTCACTTCCCCTTAGAACACCTGTTGTTTTGCTTCCCCTTTAAATCCTGTCTCTTAATGAGAGTCCCTCCAGTAAGGGAACCTCCTGGGAACTGCTACACAACAGCACCCCTCCCATGAGGGTCTTGGCGCCTGCTTGGAAGAGGGCAGATGTGGAGGAGGAGTGAGTGCCCTTCCAGCTTCTGCTTAACATAGTTAATGGACCAAAGTGCCATGTTTCGGGCTAGTGTGTCCCAAACTCATCATCCCTAAGATGCAAAACCCAGAATCCAAATCAGTGATATCAGTGACTGTAGATGTAATTCTGAACGGTTTATTTAATAAGAAACACAGAGCCAAATGCAGAGTTAAAAGCCCAAGAGGTCAGAGCACTAGCTAAGAGCTGAGACTAAAACTGCCTTCTTACCACCCGCTGCCGCTGCCGTCCTTCCCCTCAGAAAGAGACCTACTTCCTGTGTGTCTGTCTTTTTATTGACTTTCTGTTCTGCCTTCTCACTGATTGTAAACCCAACCACATGACCTCCTTGTCACTGCCTGTCTATAGAGACCTCCAGGTCTCTATGGTTGGTATTGAGATCAAAGGCGTGTGTCTCCATGCTGGCTGTATCCTTGAACACACAGACTCTGCCTGCCATGTGATCTGGATTAAAGGTGTGTGTCACCACTGCCCGGCTTCTGCTATGGCTTGCTATTAGCTCTGACCCCCGGGCAACTTTATTTATTAACATACAAATAAAATCACATTTCAGCACAAATAAAATATCACCATTAAGTGACTGGGAAGATGAATTTCAAATGCTTACATCCACACAAAGGAATGAGTTTGTATTTATTATACATTCTTTTCTTCAGGTTTATGTGTCCAAAGCTTGTTGTGAAAACAGCAGTCCCCTAAGGAATGTCATTATCCAGGAGGACAGCCGTAGTGTTGTTGGGTATTTATCTGATCTCTGGTAACTACTGTCTTTCCTTGGTTCTCGGTCTCCAAACAAGGCTGTCACACCCGCCTGCAGAGGGAACTTGGAGCTTGTGGGCTCCCTCCCTAGGCCATGCCAGGGGATTCTGCCCCCAGGCGACCTCTGAACAGAGGTCCTTCCTGAGCCTTGGCCAAGCTAGGAGGCATCTATGGTGAAGGCCGCCTCATGCCTGGGAGTTCCGTTCCAGGGACCATGGTGCCGCAGCCACTCAGCTCTTGGAGGGTACTGCAGAAAGGCAGCTGCGGCCTCTGCTCCAGCCTGAACCAAAGCAAAACTTGCACCCAGGAACCCAAGGGCAGCTGTGGCCGTGTTTCCTGTTACAGCTCACCTGTGCAAGGTTGAGGGACCTGGTGATTCGGGGACCTTGGGGTCACCCAGAGCCCCAGGCACAGAGCCCCAGGCCAGGTCGCCCGGTTGTGTGTGGTCAACTTCCCCCTCTCTCTGCCTTTCCTCTTACACCGACTCAGGATCAGGATCTCCTCATTTAAATGAAAGAAAACTTTCCTCTGAAGGCAAACATAAAGGTCCCACCGAGATTTGAACTCGGATCGCTGGATTCAGAGTCCAGAGTGCTCACCATTACACCATGGAACCAACACACTAAGTCTGCTTCCTGTCTAACATTTCCTGGGCTGTGGAATAGAGACTACCATCCAATTTTTCCTATTGACTGTCCTACTGCATTTCACCAGCACCTGCAAAAATGAGATTAAGTCCCCTCAACTCAGAGCTGGGAAGTCTTTCCAGCCTCCATCATCTGTCTCAGATTGCCACCCCTTCCTGTGCTTTTGACATTTCTCCAATAAATGGTGTTAGTGTTACTGTCTTGTCTGCCTTCCCCACGTCCCAGGAACACCAAGAGCAGCATTTGGAAGTTCCTGCCTTCCTTGGTCACCTAGCAGCCACAGAGGCCTTCCACTACTTCCTATAATATATGAAAGTGGGTCAGCAATGGAGGGGGGTTGGGATGTGGGGGAACCTTCATATTTTCATCATATATACACAGGTATATACATTTGTGTACCTTTGGTTTTTGTGTTTCTTACAGCAAATGTATTTTTAAAAAGCAAAGTTAAATGCAAGCAATTATGTTTAAAGGTTTACATAAAACATTTAAGCAAGTGTTAATCCCCAAAATGTGAGGAAAGAGACCACTGACCTAAATTATCATGGCCAAATTAATTAAAACACAATTGGCTGGGCAGTGGTGGCACATGCCTTTAATCCCAGCACTCGGGAGGTAGAGCCAGCCAGATCTCTGTGAGTTCGAGGGCAGCCTGGGCTACAGAGTGAGTTCCAGGAAAGGCGCAAAGCTACACAGAGAAACCCTGTCTCAAAGAACAAAAAAAAAATTAAAATTAAAGTAAGCTTTTTTAATGGTGTACATGGGCTGCCTCCCCCTAATGTGGGCTTCGAGAGGTCAGCATTGGACATGAGGAAGAAAGGGTTTTTATAGTTCTGGGGGTTTCCAAATGGGAGATTTGGTGGGCAAAATAGGCAGGGTTGCAGAAACAGAACATAACAAGGTAGTCATAACAACCCTTTGAAACAAAGGTAGGGTTGCCAGATGGTTATAACTTTTGAAACAAAGGCTTTTGCCATTCCCTAGAACAGGCAGTACAGAACCATTTGTAGTTAAGGTTACAGGTGGGCATAGTCCATCCTTGAGAAAATGAGGTTTGATCATAAACAGGAACAAGCCTAGTTTGTCTTTAGTATAAGATGGCTGTAAGAAATCAGTTTCAGCTGAGGATCCCCCAAGATCAATTTCTCAGCACAAAGGAGATTTATTTGCCTTTGAAAAGGGGAGGGAACAAGGGAGAGGTATAGTCGAAAGATTTCCTGTGTCCTGCCCAGCCCGCTGTGGGACCAGAGTTTGGAGAGATTCCTGTCTCCGCACACCTTATATGCCTTTCTCTGCCCGGCCGTCACTTCCTGGGATTAAAGCCAGGTGTGCTTCCCAAGCAAAGGCATGAGATCTCAAGTGCTGGGATTAAAGGTGTGTGCCACTACTGCCTGGCCTCTATGTTTAATCTAGTGGCTTGTTCTGTTCTCTGATCTTCAGGTAAATTTTATTAGGGTACACAATATATCACCACAGAGAGGAGAGAAGAGGGGCAAGGGAGAGGAGGATGGGATATTTGTCCTGCAGGGACAAAGGACTGTCTCTGGATAGAGAGGAGACAGACATGGCCCATAGTCAAATGGCAGCTTATAAAGGTAAAAGGGGAAACCCCATGTTAGGAGGAGGTGTTTCATTTTAATTAATTAATTAATTTATTTATTTATTTATTTATTTATTTATTTATTTATTTATTTATTTATTGTTTTTTTGAGACAGGGTTTCTCTGTGTAGCTTTGGAGCCTGTCCTGGAACTCACTCTGTAGCCCAGGCTGGCCTCGAACTCACAGAGATCTGCCTCCTGACTGCTGGGATTAAAGGCGTGTGCCACCACCACCCGGAGAGGTGTTTAATTTTAATTCGGCATGTTAGGTGAGCCAAAGGAAGCTTTTGATTGCTGGACTTCAATACATTGATAGCTGGACCTTGGTAGTCAGCGTCAGGCGGAGGAAGTGGCTGAATAAGGGACTAGATCTTGGTGGCTAGCTTTAGGAATGTAATCTAAAGGTTTTCAGCAAGGCAGAGGGAATGGGAAGAAGGGCAAGCAAGGCCTGCCAGAGCCACATGCTCGAGCAGGCTGGTGTCCCTTCAACGGCTTTTCAGTTCAAGATGGAGGCAGACTGGTTCATCACTAGACCATACTTGCCTGTGTTAAAATACCATATGCCAGATTAGACAGGCAGTCTTATTTTCTTAATTATTTTCAATAGTCACTTAGCAATAACCACTTTAAAAAAATTGACTATAATCCTAGCCGGGCGGTGGTGGCGCACGCCTTTAATCCCAGCACTCGGGAGGCAGAGCCAGGAGGATCTCTGTGAGTTCGAGGCCAGCCTGGTCTACAAAGCGAGTTCCAGGAAAGGCGCAAAGCTACACAGAGAAACCCTGTCTCGAAAAACCAAAAAAAAAAAAAAAAAAAAAAAATTGACTATAATCCTGGTGTAGAGGCATGTACCTTTAATGGTGTGGAGGCATATACCTTTAATCCCGGCACTTGGGAGGCAGAAAACCGACAGATCTCTGTGAGTTTCAGATCAGCCTGGTCTACAGAGTGAGCTCCAGGTCAGCCAGAGCTACATGATTAGATATTGTCTCAAAATAAATAAATTTAAAAATTATTAAATTGTAGTAGATTCGCTCATGTTTTGCAAAGAACATTTTTTAATAACACTGCAAACGTTCATCTCTTGAAGAAATAGCTGTGTAAATTGCTTTGAATGAACAAACATCTGCTCCCTCCCTGGTCTCCACAGTTCTTAACTCTGGTAAGGGCAGCTCCCACCTGTCGGGAACCCTGAGGCCTAGTTTCAGGCCAGTATATGAGTGCTTGTCCAATGGGTCTCCAGATGAGGCAAAGCCCACGGGGACAGTCTCACTTGGCAAGGACCAGTGGAGTTTGAGGACACCGGAGAATGCTGCTGGGACCTCGAGGCCTGAATACTCTCTTCTCTCTTATAATGATGGATGATTCTCTTGGCGGTTTTAGTGTCATTTTGTCAGTCACGCTCGGGACAGATATGATCATTCCTGGAAACCCCATTTTTGTCTCAACATATTTTCCCTAAAATTCTTTGGGAGCTGATGCTTCTCGAGTTTCTTGTCTGGGGAAGCCAGCTGTCACTCTAGACCCTGGGAGCTGTTCTGATTCAGTGCTGACAGGATCGGAAGCAGATCACCCCTATTTCTGTAAATATGTTTTGAACGATATTGCTATTTTTGAAATTGTGTGCCTACGTT
Organism: Peromyscus californicus insignis; assembly: GCF_007827085.1. Taxonomy (NCBI): domain Eukaryota; kingdom Metazoa; phylum Chordata; class Mammalia; order Rodentia; family Cricetidae; genus Peromyscus; species Peromyscus californicus. Next base: position 74,353,363 of record NW_026294617.1, read on the forward strand.
TATCACCTTTTAGTTTTGTAAAGACAGGGCGCACCCGGCTCGGCATTTGACCAAGCTAACAAAATGATGGGTTGTTTTGGTTTAAAGATGTTTTGATGTTAAAGTTGGGAGAAAACGTATTTGACCTATTTGTTTTTGGCGGAGGTTAACGTTGGAGGATGGGAAAAACTTGTTAGTGTGGACAAACGTGCTTGTTTTTGATGTATAAATAAAGATGGAGCTACTCGGGCCGGCCGCTTGTGTGAAACTCATCTGGTGGTTGGACAATTCATTTCTTGGTGCCAACTCCCCGGCTCGGGACCTAAACCCAGGTCTTTGGTCTCCCCTCGCAGGCCCAAAAGCCCGGACGGCGCCGCGGCTCCAGCACACACATGGGATGAGCAGCCCCAGGGGCTGCGAACGGTCCGACCCCAAAGCGTTAAGTGTGCTCCTTCGCTCAGTCTTGCTGGGCGCCCGGGCTGTGACCCCACCAGCATGGGACCCCCAGACCCCCCTTGTGGCGGCGCGATCCCAGCATCGGAGGGCACGGGCAGGACGCTTGGGGTTCCCAACGTTTGTGCGAGCTCGGGAAGCAGGCGCGGGGCCGACCCCAAGGGCTGCACAGCGGACTGAACCCAGCCCTGCGGTCAGCCCAAGGTGACGCCGACGCGGTGACGCCTCACTCACCATCCAGCCGCCCTTGCAGTACCCTGTGTCGTCTCTGTGGCGCAATCGGTTAGCGCGTTCGGCTGTTAACCGAAAGGTTGGTGGTTCAAGCCCACCCAGGGACGGCTGGGGTTCCTTTTATTAGTACACTTCCTCACCTTACTAAAGTGCTAATCGTGTACGTCTCAAGAAACAGAAACCATCCCAAGCCACCCCCCGCCACCTCCAGAGCCAACAGTAGACTCTTGTAACCCACGCGAAGAAAGTTGGCAGGAATATCCTGTCTCCAGGGTGGGATTAGATTGTGGAGGAGGGTGCACTGCTAATATTGCTGCCACCATCATTTTACTTATTTACTTTAGTTTTTTTAGACAAGGCCTGGAAATGTCTCACCCAGGCTGATATTTGCTTCTGCCTCCACCACAGCGGAAATGAGAACAGAGGCAAGACACATCGCGCCCGACAGTGACCTAGTCTGAACCAATCATTCTCCCGGATCTCCAGATACAAATTTAGGGTGGTTTCCTTTGACTCCTTGTTTGGGTTTGGACACTTGAAAGGTGAAAATTGAGGATTCTAGACCTAAAGGGAAGTCCTCTTGCTGCAGCTTCTTGGCCCTGGTCTCCTGGGCAACTGCTGGGGTTGGCCCTAGCACCTAGTAGGGCAGCAGGAGTAGGGAAGTCCTCTGCGTTTCTTTCTCTTTTGATTCGTTTATTGAGACAGTTTCTCACTGCGTAGCTTTGGCTGGCCTGGGATTCCCAAAGATCTGCTGGCTGCTGCCTCTGGAGTGCTGGCACTAAAGGCAAGTGTCACCATCACGCCCAGCCACGCCCAACTCGGCATTTCTTTTATATTACAAAAGAAATCTATATGACTATATATAAGAAAGAGAAATTTTATGAAGGGTACTTTGTTTTGTTTGAGACAGGGTCTGACTAGGTAGCCCTGGCTGTCCTGGAACTCCCTATGTAGATAGGCTGGTCTCTAACTCTTAGAGATCCACCTGCCTCCTATCCGGGATGCTGGGACTAAAGGTATGTGACCCCACACCTGGCTAAGATTTTATTTATGTGTATGTGTATGCTCACAGGAAGTCAGAAGAGGGTGTCAAATCTGCTGGAACTGGAGTTGCCGGACCGTTGTGAGCTGCCTGCTGTGGTAGCCAGTGGTGAATTCTCCAAGAGGAGGAACGGCTCTTAACTGCTGAGCCCTGTGTCCGCACCTACTCGGAATTTATGTCGTCTTGTCATCCTCCTCCTCCTCCTCCTCCTCCTCCTTCTCCTCCTCCTCTTCCTCCTCCTCTTCTGAGACAGGGTTTCCCTGTGTTGTCCTAGAACTTTTGATGTAGACCAGGCTGGCCTCAAACTCACCAAGATCACCTGCCTCTGACTCCCGAGGGTGAGGACATTAAAGGCTTGCACCTGGCCCTACTCTGAATTCCTTAAGGCCTCAAATACAGCTAGGTTCCTCCGGATCCCCACCCTCCCTTTTCTTCCATGTCACTTTCTTCCAGATAATTGTTTTTAAGTGGCTAGAACTGCTGTGAAAGCAAACACACACTTGTTGACTCCTGCAAATGTTTACTTCAACAGTGGAGAGATGGGTCTGCCATTGTCACGCGATGGTGTTGATAGCGTGCTCCACTCTGAGCCCCTTCTGCAAATGTGTCTTCCACAGGGGTGGTGCCTGGTCCTGGTCAGTGTTCTCAGCTGTAACCGTGTTCCTTTCTTGTTTACTTGTCTGCATACCAAACTTTCCCCCAGCTGTCTCTGGTGCTGACCCAGGGCAATGCTGTCACCTGGGCTTAGCTCGGGGAAGGTGCCGCGGAGGACCACAGTGCACCCGCTTAGCTGGGGGGGGGGGGGGGGGGTTTGCAGCGGAGGACCACAGTGCACAGGCACACAAACACTATACAGCATAATCTGGATGGAAATAAGGCACTTCAGAGTCCTCCAAAAGCTGGAGGAGGACTTTCTGGGATGACCTGGTCACTCAGATCAAAGAAGACTGGCCAGTCTCGCTCTTGGAGAGTTCGCTGCCAAACTGCTTGTCCAAAGGGAAGAAAATCTTGACTGTCCTTGTCCGGTTTTGTTCCTCACCTCTCCTCGTTGCTCTTTGGGTCTTGGTCTGACACATAAGGTCTTTGCTATAAACAATGAGACCAGTACCTGCCCCCCAGGAAAATCTACAGTGCTCTAGACAGAAAGTGGGCAGGCTCTGTCACTGAAAACTCTCTTGTCTGAGACACTCCTGCCACTGTGCTTTTCTTGCCCTTTGGAAACATCAGTGTCTGGGAACTTGTGTCTGAAGAGAGACAAAGGAAGGAAATCTTTGCAAGTGTTTGTACATGATGTCACAGAATCCTCTACAACACCCAGATCCTTGCTGGTCCTTGGCTGCCCACATCAGCAAGCCTATCAAAAGTGTTCATGCTCTTCTCCAGACTGGGAAGGGGTCAGCCCCAGATTTAGGATAGTTCCTTTGCAGAGGTGGGCTTTCTTCTGTTCTTCCCTGTCCTTTGTGGGGAACCACACTCTGAGTGGAACCTGCACTTTGGTCCTTGTGGACAAGAGCAGTTCTCCTGGGCTGACCGAGGCACAAGGCAGGGTAGTTCCCAGAGCACCCCACCCCCACCCCCCACCCCCACACAGGCTTCCAAAACCACAGCTGCTAGCTGCGGCTCTCCGGTTGGGCTCTTTGTTTTAGCGGTCCCACATCTTATGGGAACTTTTCTAGGTCAGGTCACTCTGAAGATCACAGCTGTTTAAACTCTTCAAGCCTGCCCTCCATGTAATATCAGTGAGCACCCATGCTGCTTCCGGGTGCTTCTCTGAAAATGTTCTGCTCAAGGACAGACACTGCAGATTGGCATTAGGAGGACTTCTTCCAGGTATCTCTTTTTTTTATAGCCTCTGCCACAGATGGACTTGTTCTAGAATTTTCTGTCTGCATCTTTCTCTAATAGTTACACATATAAAGAATGAAATTATGTTGTTTGCTAGAAAATGGATGCACCTCGAGATAACCATAGTAAGTGAATTAATAGGTAAGAAATTGTGTTAAATTGAATAGTCATAGTGACTGAGGTATGTATCAGTGATAGTTAATTTTTGTTGTTGTTTAGAGACAGGGTTTCTCTGAGACATGAACTCACTCTGTAGACCAGATTGGTCTCCAACTCAGGGATCTACCTGCCTCTGCCTCCAGAGTGCTGGGATTAAAGACATGAGCCACCACCCCCAGGCCAGTGATAGTTAATTTTATCTATTTAACTAGACTCGAAGATGCGCCGAAATGTAGGTAAGCATATCTGCATTCGGTTCCCATCTAAGTCAGTAGACTGGGCAAACCACACCGTGCTCCCCACAGTAGGTGAACCTCAGCAAACTCTTGAAGCCTGAGTAAAATAAAGACTAAGGAAGAATCCCTTCTCCCTGCTTGACTATCCTTGAGCTGGGGAATCGGTCTTTTCACTGTGAACTTGAACTGGGAGGGGATGATTCCATCAGTTCTCCTGGATCTCCACCTAGCCTAGTGCAGATTTTGAACTCTGTGTTGTGACACAGTTCGTCACTGTGTGTGTGTGTATGAGAAAGCATGTGTATACATGTATGATGCTGGGGGGGTGGGCTGTCTTAGAAACTTCTCTATTGCTGTTACAAAGCATTGTTGGTCAAGGCAACTTATAAAAGAAACCGTTGAATTTGTCAGGGTGGGTTAGGGTTCATGATGGCAGAGTGAAGGCCTGGTGTCAGGAACAGCTGAGAACTCACATCTCAGACCACAGGCAGGAGAGAAAGCACACAGAACGGTAAGAGGCTTTGGAACCTCAAGCCCGCCCCAGGGATGCATCTTCTCCAACAGGGCCACACGGCCTAATCCTTCCCAAATAGCCACTAATGGGGACCAAGTATTCCAGTGCCAAGACTTACTCAGGACATCTTGTTCAAACCATCAGAGCTCTGCTCTCAAGTGTGTAGCCCAGTGTAAAGATCAGCAAAATACAAGCCAGGCGGTGGGGGCACACGCCCTTAGTCCCAGCAGAGGCAGAGGCAGAGGCAGGCAGATCTCTGTGAGTTTGAAGCCAGCCTACAGGACAGGTCTATAGGAGAGGCAGGGCTGCTTCACAGAGAAACCCTGTCTCAAACAAAATAAAACAAGCAGCTATAAACTTTAGTGTACAAGGTTTTGTGTGAACATAGTGTTTACTTCTCTGCAACAGTGCTGGTCCCTGCCAGATACAGCTGATATCTATAAGGTAAACAGATACAGTTTACCTTCAAACAATAGACTATTCCCTAGAAAAACTGTACTATGTAGCAGGAATCTAGTACAGTCATTGTATCTAGGGTAAATATTACAATGCAACAGTATCACTGTATCTAGAGTAACAGTTGAATGTATCAGTTGAATGAATGTATTAATATTTGTTACCTAGACCTTGAAGAAATCATAGTAGAGATTTCTTTCTATGGTTGATAGAGTTGTTTTTCTGAGGAGGTTATCCATCTGTTGCATGACTTTGGTCACAAGCCTATCCAGGCACATTTGGAGCATCTTGGATTATCGGGTACTGCAAACAGTACACAATCAGGACTAAGGTTGTGGGCTGTGATGATTTCCTTCAGTGAACATACAGAATAGATCATATGAGGAACTCGTTGTGCCTCAAACACAACCTTTGTGTACAGCAACTAAATATGCTTCCAAACAGAAGTTCGAGGTTCAGGTCTCAAAAACTGTTCCTCCCTGCTCCCAGAGAACCTAAAATTACATTCTGGGGTGACTCTTCTTCTTTGAACAGCCCACAGAACACAGAACACAACACAGGACAACAGTAATATCTTGCATTTCCAACAGTAATATATAGGATGATCCCGCTGTTCTGGATCTTTCCAGTCCTTGATGGTTTCACAATTTCATTTCCATTCTGATGGCTATGTATTGACTTCTCTGTAGCTGTAACTAGCCTATCACTAGTGGCTTATGATGTTAGGACTTTGGGTTTCTTTTCTACCGCTGTGATCACATGTGCTAACAGAAAGTAAGGGAAGAAAGGTTGAGTCTGGCTCTCAGTTCAAGGGACAGTCAGTCCATCATGGTAGGGAAGTCAGAGATGGGGACTCGAAGCCACTGGTCACATCAAATCCATAATCAGGAGGCAAAGAGGGATGACCGTCTGCAGCCCCCCAGCTCCCTCCCTTCACTCATGTAGTCCAGGACCCCAGGTAGGGACTGCTGTCACACTCAGGAGGCTGGTCTTGCCATCCCAACACAATCACAATAATCCCCCCACGTATCTCCTAGGTGATTATAGATGTGTCAAGTGACAGTTACCCCTACCCATCACAGTCATGGCATCTGAACCTCAGTTCAGCTCACCACAAATATTATGCTGCTACTGGGGGTTGTGAATGGGGCAGGAAATTCCTGGGAATTTTCTTCTTCATTGTCTTCTTCATCTTCTTCTTTGTCTCCTCCTCCTTCTCCTCTTCCTTACCCTCCAGCTGTCTTCTTTTGTTCGTGAAACTGTTATATTTACATATTTTCAATCATTTTTTTTTGTACTGGCAAGTCTGCAGCGACTGTACACTCATTTCCGATTCTCATGTTTATCTTGCTTTTTCTCTTCAGTCTTGTTTTTGTTTGGTTTTGAGGCACAGTCTCATAGCTAAGTCTGGAATGCAATGTCTATGCAGCTAAGAATGACTAGGAGTGTGTGTGTGTGTGTGTGTTTGTGTGTTGGGGGCAGAGAGACAAAGACAGAGACAGAGAGAGATCACCTACCTTTTCCGAGAACCAGCTTTGTTAGTTAAACTTGGTCTGTCTCTCAGTTTTCCCAGGCACTGGTTTCAGGGTTTTTGTCTCCCCGCCCTCCTTCTCCCTTCTGTGCTCCAGGACTTACCCTGTTGGTCTCTCAATCTGACCTTTAAAACCTGACAAATGCCCCCAAGCCATTGCTTTCCCACGGACTGTTGATAAACCAGCCTGCCCCCAGCACAGGTTAAAAAGCCATTTTATAGTAAAGACAAACTAGGTTCACTCCTGTTTATGATTAAATCTCTGTTTCTCAAGGACTGAGCTAGGCCTATCTGTCACCTTAATTCTAAATGGTTCTGTACTGCCTGTTCCAGGAAAAGACACCCATGCTTTGTTTCAAGAGGTGGTTATGACCACCTTGCTCCGACCACCTTGTTACGGCTGCCTGTAACCATGCCTCTGTTCCAGAAGGTTTTCATAACCAACTTGTTATGTTTATAGTCTGCTTCTGTCACCGCCCCCCTTGCGCTTTATTTACCTTCCAAATCCCCCATTTGGAAACCTGAGCTATAAAAAAATTACCTTCCCCATGTCTAGGGCTGAGCTCTTGAACCCCACCTTAATCTTGCTTCAGCTTGGCTGTTTGGGTCGGTGGTCTTTCTCCAAGCGCTTGTAGGATTACACTGTCCAAATCACCAAGGTGTAGCTGGGTATTATTCATAGGCCAGAGCAGTGGGAATCCCTGTGGGCCGAGGACTGGAGCTATTCAGGCCACGATGTGACGGGTCCGAGGTTCTCGCTGCTGGAAGTGCTCATCGGTGGAAAAGCTCCAGGACGCCGGCGTCCGCTTTTCCCACCTGGTCCCCCTCCGCGGAGGACCCCGAACGGCCGCCCGGAGTCCACAGTCACAGGCGGCCGCCCGCACCCTGGGTTCGGACGTCGGGGCCCGGCGGCTTCTGCAGCGGTGGGAGCCCAGGAGTCAGCGGGGAAGCGTGGAGAAAGCGTGAGTCCGCTTCATTCTGGAACAGGAAACATTCGCACGACAGTCGGGACCTCAGGCCAGGGCAGGAGTCCCTAGAGACGGTATTGGCAGGAGGAGGAAGGGCGGTCCCTCGGGCGCCCACCCAGGGTCCATCGGGGCCACAGCCTCCTGGTCTGGAAAGATCGTCAGGCCTCTGGCGCATGCTTCCCCTGGCGATCACTTTCTGCCTTGGAAGATCTCGACACGCAGTGGCAGGAGCTTTGCGGGCAGCCAGAGCGCACTGGGTAGAGCACAAGACTCCCCTGGTGACAGATCCACCGGGGACCCCGTCGGCTGGTTCTCCTCACCCCTGAGCAGTTTTCCACATTGCCAAGCTCTCTGGGCAGGACATTTTCGATATCCCACCAGTTACAGTCGCTCCAAAGACTTTCTGGGCCGTGGTGGGGCACGCCTTTAATCACACTCCGGAGGCGGAGGAAGGCGCTCCAGCGCGGTGAGCTGGAGGACTAACCTGGTCTACAAGGCGCGTTCCAGACCGGTCAGGGCTACAGAGAGACACCTGTGTCGAAAACAGAACAGAACCATTTTCTGAAAGAGACAGAGAAAGACGAGACAGGATGAGAGAGGAAAGGGAAGGTGAAGGTCCAGGATCACTGAGATGAGTTGCAGAGGCCTTCCTCACTTCCAGCCACCTGCTCCGGGCTGGGATCCATCTGGCTTCCCGCTGTGAGTGAGGTAGAAACCCGGACGCAGCAGCCCGAGCCCTTCCCCTCAGCGTTAGATCCAGAACCCTACGCCTAAATCCCTCCCGGCTGAACAGGGTCTGAAAATCAAGTCTTTCTCCTGAAGTCCATTCGCCTTGATCTCACCCTGAGCACAGCTGGAGCACAGCTGGAGCACAGCTGCGGGGAGGGCTGACTGGAGCCGCAGAGAAACCAGCACAGTGGGAGAAACGACCCCGGCCTGTCCCTGGAGGTCTTCGGATGCTGTCCGCTGCGGAGGTGGAGGAGGGAGGGGAGGAACAGCAGCCCCTCCCCGCGGGAGCGTCCCGGGAGCCGGTCCCCATGACAGGGACCAGGAGGACTCGCTGGCCCGCCGCGCGCTGAGTCAAACCCACAGTTGACCCACCAGGAGCTCAGAGGTTCCCCAGGCTGTAAAGGGGAGAGATGGTGATGGCCGGGACCCGGGGAGCGGGCTCAAAGCTTGGCTCGCCAGCCTTGGAAAGCGAGTAAGGTTTCCTCCTGGGAGTTTCCTTAAAGAGGTCAATGGGGAGCGTTGTCTATGTCCCTGGTGGTCTAGTGGCTAGGATTCGGCGCTTTCACCGCCGCAGCCCGGGTTCGATTCCCGGTCAGGGAACTTCCTTTTAGTGGGCTCTGAGGCACTAGAGCGCTGCCTTGGACTCAGAAGACCCCAGAAGCCTTCCAATAAGCACAGTCTAGTGGGCACTCTCAGAGAGGTCTTTGCTAAGATAAAGGGGTTGAGGGAGGGAAGTGGGGGCATTAGTTCCAAACAGAGAAGGAAAACAAAACCTCTGAAACACTCAAAAGTCGGGACAACAGTGACTGTTTCTTCCCTAAACTCCCGACTTAGCATCTTCCCACTTCGGAGTCCTTCCCGATTTTATGTGCCCCATCCTTGGAGAGCAATTCCCACACACCAAGACCTCTGGGCTGGGCTACAGTGGCTCCTCTCCCTTGCCAGGGTCAGTGCCTGGAAGACCAGGGGAAGGCTGGATCCTCCTAGGGAAGCCCCTCTTGTCCCTCAGAACCCAACACCCACGTGGTCCAGACTCTTAGAGAAGCTTCAGGTAGAGGCCGTTTGGGTTTTCCTGGACAGTCCAGGCCAAGCTTGTCCAACTCAGGCTTGTAGCCCTGAATGTTCTCACTTTGCCATCCTGATAGCATTAGCCCTCCCTACTCTCCCTGGTTGCTCTGAATGTGTCTTGTGTATCCTGGGCTGCCCTGGAGCACACTATGTAGCTGAGGATGGCCCTCAACTCCTTCTCCACCTTCCAAGTGCCAAGACCGATGTGTGCCATCAGACCTTGCCCTCCAGTGGGGTCTTGGATCATCGTGAGCTCTACCACATCCCAAGTAAAGGGAGACCTCAGGGAATCAACGTTTGCCCTCTGCTCCCTCCTGTCTCTGTGTGTGCTGTGGAGGTCTGACAGGGCTAAGAGGAGTGGACAGAGCCAGCATGGTGGTGCACACCTTTGATCCCAGCACTTGGGAGTCAGACACAGGCAGACATATGGGAGTTTGAGGCCAGACTGGTTTACAGAGTGAGTTTCAGGACACCCAGGGCTATGTAGAGAGTCCCTGTCTCAAAAACAAACCAAACCAAACCAAACCCAAGAGCCATCTTCCATTGTTGGCAGAGTAACAGAAAGTGGAAAATGATAAAAGAAGAGGACTAAGGTTTCTAGAATTGTCTGGTTAGCGGCTGCCCTTTTGACTTGTCCTGGCCTGGCCTTGAACTGGTCTCACCTCCTGTTTATGTCCAGGCAGGCAGATGTGTGGCAGGTCTTTTCAAGCTCCTCTCCTGGATGTACACTTAACCTGCTTCTGTTTCCAGGATCCGAGTGGAGCCCAAGGCTGTCACTGGTGAGCCTTTCCCCTTTGTGTGACCGGCCTCGCCCAGTCTCTAACTTTGGGGATCTCAGTGTCATCTGTAAGAAAAGAAAGGCGAGCTGGAGAGAGGGCTGGGCAGTTAAGAGCAGGAGCTGCTCTTGCAGAGGTCCCAAGGTCAGCTCTCAGCATCTGTATAGGCAGCTCACAACTGCTGTAACTCCAGGCAAGATGCATCTGAGATGCCTCTTAGCACTCACACTAAGGAAACAATAGCCGGTCGGTGGTGGCACACACCTTTAATCCCAGCACTCAGCAGGCTGAGTTCGAGGTCAGCCTGGTCTACAGAGCAAGATCCAGGCAGGACAGGCACCAAAACTAAAAAAACAAAAAAAGAAAACAATAAAGCAAGTTGATAGTAAAGATATATTTTTAGCTTCTCTAAACACTTTAAAAATTTTAATACTTGATGGTGTGAATCTGTGTTCTACTTTCGATTAAGTGACTCCTTGGCTGCATCATACCATTGTCATGATGCTGGCCTAAGCTCTATCCTGTTGTGATTTCTAGATTTCCTAATTTTGTAGAACTTGTTGGTGACATTGTATCTTAGCTTACAGAAGCCCTGGCCTTATTTCCAATTCAAATTCCTAATTATGCTGAACTTGCTAAATTTACGGTATCAATTTTACCTGTGAAAGGTAAGCTGGGTGTGTCTGTCAGTGGTGGAACACGTTTGGTATGTGTGAGGTCCTGGGTTGAACCCTCAACATCCCGCTCCCCTGAAGAAACAAAACAAATCGGTGAATATTGTAGTTTTGTTGATGCCAAAACACAGCTCTTAGGCAGTAAGAAGTTTAATCTGATTGTGGCATGGGGCAGGGTCACAGATTTCAGTCACTTCAGGCCCCGTGTCCCAGTGTAGTAACAGTTTCATGAAGGATTTATAATGACCGAATGAAGAAAGTCATAAATCAGGGTTCCTCCCGAACTTCAGGTAGGTGGGTTACAGCGAAGCAGAAAGTGTCTGCTCTAGGCCCCAGATTCTGTCTGATGATATGCTCAGCACCAGGATCGGCGAAAGACGGGAATCTGCTTATACATTCCCAAAACGATTTTACCTGCCAGTCACAAGGATATCAGATCATACACAGTGCCGGGCAATAAATGATTTTTAAGGGAGAGGCTAAAGAGATAGCCCAGAGTAACTTGGTTTGGACCTGCAATGTTTTGGGTCTGTACAATCTGGGACATTCTCATCAGTCAGTCATAGGACCTTTAACACAGGCACAACTTTTTTTTTGGGGGGGACTTCAATTCATACTTTCAATGAAGATTTAAATTTATATAATATTAAAATTATGAATCAAGTAAGTTAAATATACTTTGCATTTAAAATCAAAATCGGAAGCGAGCTGAGCTGCAGGAGAGGCGATGGCGAGCTCGGCGTTGGCGATTCGGGGTCGAGCAGGCGTCTGGGCTATGAGGGTCCTGCAAACCAGAGGCTACGCCTCGGACTCATCGGAGAGCATGGACTCCGGCGCTGGCTCCATTCGGGAAGCCGGTGGGGCCTTCGGAAGGAGAGAGAAGGCCGAAGAGGACCGGTACCTCCGAGAGAAGACTAAAGAACAACTGTCAGCCCTCAGGAAACACCATGAAGACGAGATTAAGCACCACCTGGAGGAGACTGAGCGTCTGCAGAAACAGATTGACCGGCACAAGAAGAAGATAAAAAACCTGGAACACCATCATTAAATGCATATGGCCCCCACAGAATGGCCTGTATTATTCCCACTTCTGTAGAGACGTAATTCTGAGTGATTAATACTTGGTCTGTGTGCTACTAACAGATAATAAATTTTCACCAGTAAAATAAAAAAAAAAATCAAAATCACTTAAACCAAGATTATGTTTCGTCAGGCAGTGGTGGCGCACGCCTTTAATCCCAGCACTCGGGAGGCAGAGGCAGGCGGATCTCCATAAGTTTGAGGCCAGCCTGGGCTACAGAGCAAGTTCCAGGAAAAAGCACCGAAGCTACACAGAGAAACCCTGTCTCGAAAAAAAAAAAGTTTATCTTATTATTCTAGAAAGTATAGTGATTCCATCAACTTACCAGCAATTTCTATATAAATGTTTCTAGTAATCATCTAATACATGATTCCCATATGCATTTCTTAATTACATGGCAGCTCACCTGGCACATTTCATATCTGTATTATCTTTCACAGACACTAAGTCACACTGATTGATGCGTGTCTTTGACACCTAACAAATGTAATACATGTTATCGGTCACCCTCAGAAGTTGGGAAGCTTGAGCAATGTCTGTCCCAGGAACTGAAGAAGAGTTCCCAAGGCTTCCTGGTCTCCCAGTGTGCTTACTTATTTAAAAGACCAATTCCTTGCTTTTGAACATGCCATTTAGGTTTTTCTGTGCTTGTGAAGGAGCAAAAGTTGCTAACTTTGGTTCAACTCTGGGAAGTAATATGGATTCCTAGTACAAATGAAGTTATGGAACGTACTTGGAAAAGTTGAAATAACAAAAGATAAGGCAGACCAGGTACCAGGAAATATCAGGCCGAGAGGACACAAGACTGTCTTGTCTGCTTGTAAATAAACTTGATTTGATTCATTATTATTATTGCAACGGGGTCTTGTAACATAGCTCAGACTGATTCCAACTGGAGATCCGGCCATCTGAAACCCTGACCCGGGATTCCAGAACGCACACCTGGCCAGTACACTGACTCTGAGGCACCTTGACAAACCCTATCACTTTCATGCTAGCAGCTGTAGTTTCATGGAGAGGGAGGACCCAGTCCTAAAGCATTCCCAGAATCATCCTGCCAAGAACTGCCTTATGTCTATTCTTCATATGGGATTGGTCCCTTTGTTGTCAAAGACAGCTTGCTTTCCTGTCTCTACCAATCTAAATTCTTTTTGTTTGTCCATTTTGGTTTTTGAGACAGGATTTCACTATGTAGCCCTGGCTAATCTGGAATTCCTAAGTAGACCAGGCTGATCTCGAATTCATAGAGATCCACCTTCCTGGTTTCTGAGTGCTGGGATAAGAGGCGTGAGCTCAGCTCCAATCTAAAATTTTAACAAACCACTGATGTAGTCTTCTCCACTCAAAATCTAAGACACAGGAGCACACCGGAGCTTGCCTGAAAGTGTGTTGCCTGAGTGGCATCTATTATCTGTTCTAATAAACTCCGTTATCTCTTAAAGATTTTGCTCCTCTTCTTCTCATAAAGATGTACTCCTACAAAGAATCGTGACCACCTTCGGTACATATAGAAGATGCAAGTTAATGCTTGGGATGTTTATCAACTGAGTTATTAGACTTCTACCAGCCATGCAGCTGCATCCTATGACATACACATTTTTATTAACATCTTGTGACCCTGAGAAGTTTCAGAGCAGGACTTGGACAGCTGGCACATGGGGCGGGGGGACAGACTCTATCTTCTGCTGAGGAATGATTTAATCCTCAGTGTTGCCACCGCGTGCTTCTAGAAAACAGATGATCAGGTCTAGTTCCATCTGGTTTCAGTTTCCTAAAATGACATGGACCACATGGCGACCATTGCTGCTTGACAAAGTTCCAGCATTTCGACATTGCAGACCACACTTCTCCAGCACCTTTTTAACTTTCATTTTCAGTGATTCTCAATATTAATGCCTTTCCCTTTGGGAAATTTTGTGTGGACTTTGGCAAAGGATAAAAAATGTGTACAATGGTAGCCTCTCTAAACAAAATAATTCTTTGGAAAAAAAATCCCTGCCACCATGGAACCATTGTGACCCTTCCCCCAATTACACCAAGAACAGTTAAGTTAGAGATTTTTACTAGATACACCTGATCCCAAGGATGAACTGCTTACAATTGAGACCCAGAACCTGAGGCCCTTAACGGCAAGAGTTCAGTTAATAAACAGAGAAATCAGAATGATACGGTATAATGGGAAAAGAGCACGACATCAGGATCTTCCCTTTGGGGAGCGTTATGAGGGGAACAGGCCCGTATACTAAGACCAGGAAAGTTCCTGTTTGCTAAAGCAGTCCTTCTCCTTATCTGGCCAGAGGAACTTGTGGCCCTTTCCTTAAAATATAACTGGTGCCTGTTGTCAAGGTCAAGGCTAGCTTCCTCAATCCCAGATTTCAAACCAGACCCCCAACCCTCACGCCCCTCGTCACCGGTTTAATCCTGTGCGCAGCTATAGAGCATAAAGGGTGTAGTCTTGTTTCCATTAAATGCTGCTGGCAGCCATCCTGAATCACCCTCAGATGATGTCTGTCTCCTCCTCCTGCCCCTCCCCCTCTCTGACTCCACACATCCTCTTTGGGACCTGAACTCCCCCCTCCCTCCACTGAAGCAGGTCTTCGGACTAAACCAGCAGCTTTTGAGGCAAACCCAGGGCAGTAGTGTCTAACTGGTCCCTGTTGGACGCTTTAAGGGGATCTGAGAGATCCAGCTTCAGAAATTCCCATGCGTAGTGTAGAGAGGATCTGTTCAATCAGGTGTCTGCCTCCCTGAGAGAGATCGGAAGACACTGTAAGCTTGCTCCCTGGGAGAATAAAGTGTTCCTTGAGACGGGAAAGCTCTGACCCAGGCCTCCTTAAGTCTTCCAGACTCAAGCCTATGCATATATTCATGTGTCATATTTTGCCGCGGACTGGGTCTCAGTAGGAACACCAGGCCGAGGGAGAACAGGTTGAAGGTACTCAGGATAAGTGGGATTCGGCGAATGACAGACAGACACAGACACCAGAGTATGCTGTGAACTGCTGCAATTTTACTCAGATCAAGCAGTGTTTTTTATACAATCGTTTGAAGAAAACAAGGCAATCGGCCAGTGGGGCAATAGACATAGAATCAACAATGTGGTCACACAATTTTCTCAGAATGATTAATAGATCTCATGAGTACAGGTGTTATTTCCTCTATTGTGATTTCTCATCCAGAGAACATTACGGCACTAGCTGAAGTTTTTCCTTCTACGTAATTATTAGACCTTTGTTTTGTATCAAAATTAAACCCTTCCCACCATCGTTCTAATAATGGTTTCATTTGTGTGAAAATATTTAACCTTTGCTTGCAGGTGAGAAGGCACCAGGGGGGTTGGGACCTAGCTATTCTTTCCATGAACTGTAACTTATGCCATTCTGTTTTCGTACTATTATGATTCACCCATTGGTTCCCATGTTTATCATAAGCTCCCGTAAAGGGCAATGGCTCTAAATAATTATTATATCTAGGATTAAAGTTAGGGGGTTGCCACCACCGACCCTTGATGAGAAACTCTATTTGTCCCTTGATAATTCCTGTAGGACTGGCTAGTTCCTGTAACTGCTTCCTTGCAGCTGCTGTTGGCTGCGCGTGTGGATTGCTTATGAGTTCCTGGACTTTTACTTTCATTCTCTCCTCGCTAGAATCTTTGTTCCTCTGAGTCATGAGTTCTTTTTGCTCTAAATCATTCATAAATTCCCCCAAACTTCTAGGACCCTCTTTAACTGTTTGCCTAAAAGCTTGAATTATAAGTGGGGGTATTGAGGCCACTTTTGATGAATCATTATTCTCTTTATGGGGCACATCAGGAACATTGAGAGCTAACTCCCTGAAATCAATACACAAGGAAACAGCAATAGTCACAGCTGCAAAGAGAAAAAAGGCAGAATGCCAGCCAGCCTCTGCAAGCAGATTTTGCGTGGTTCCGTGTAGCCTGGCACCATGATTCGGGCAGATTGATAAGGGGTCGCCGGGGGCATAGACCCGAGGGCCTCGAGCCCCCCTTTCCCACGTAACCACCTCATCCAAGGCATTTGTCACTCGGGCGACACCGTCGTGGGCGTGGCAATATTTTTTTCAAGGCTGGATCTCACTGAAGGAAGCCAAAGCAGGACTATGGAAAAACAGGACTTGCTCAGCTGGCTTACTTTCATTCTACCTTTTGTTTTTATATTTATTTATATCTCTGTCTATCTGTCTATCTATCTATCTACTGCCCCTTCTCATGAATAGATCTATCTACCTATCTGAGACAGGGTCTCACTAGGTAACCCCAGCTGTCCTGGAACTCACAACTTACAGAGATTCACCTTCCTCTGCCTTCCGAGTGCTGGAATGAAAGGCGAGTTGGCACCCACCACATCCCTCTGAGGCATTTTCCTGACTGAGGTTCCTCTTCTCAGGTAACTCTAGCTTGTGTCAAGCTGACAAAAATACTAACCAGGACAGACCTGCCATGTTCTCGGTGGCCACAAGACAGAGCTAGCTGTCTGTTGATATCGGTACATTCATGTCGGGAGCCATGCAGCCTAGTTTCAGACCAGTGTATGAGTGCTTGTCCATATTGTCAGCTGGTCTCCAGATGAGGAAAGGCCTAAAGGGACAGTCTCATCGGCAAGGACCAGGGGACTTGAGAACAGCACACAATACTGCTGGGACCCTGCGGCCTGCACACTCTTCTCTCTCAATATTGATGATTCTCTTGGCGGCTTTTAGCGTCATTTTGTCAATCACACATGGGACAGATGTGATCATTCCTGGAAACCCCATTTTTTTTCTCGAACATTTTCCCCTAAAATTCACTGGGAGCTGATGCTTCTCGGGTTTCTCCGTGGGGAAGCCAGCTGTCACTCCAGACCCCCGGAGCTGTCCTTATTTAGTGGTGATAGGATCCGAGGCAGATCACCCCTATTTCTGTAAAAATGCTTTAAGTTTTGAACGATACTGTTGTTCTTAAAAATGTGTGTCCACGTTTGTCATCTTTTAGTTTTGTAAAGACAGGCTGTTCCTGGCTTGATAACTGGTCAAGCTAGCAAAATGGTGAGTGTTGTTTGGGGTTTAAAGATGTTTTAATGTAAAAGTTGGGGGGAAAACATATTTGACATATTCGTTTTTACCAAAGGTTAATGTTGGAGGATGGGAAAATCTTGTTGGTTAGTATGGAAAAACGTGCTTGTTTTTGAAGTGTAAATAAAGACGGTGAGAGCTATTCGGGCCGGTCGCTCGGGTGAAACTCATGTGGTGGTCGGAAAATTCATTTCTTCCCGAGGTCGCCCCTTCTCCGTCTCAGGACCTGAACACAGGCTGGGGCAGGACTCCTGGAACACTCACATATTGGAAAAGTGCTCACCCCCGCAACCAGTCACCCCTGCAGCAAATACATGGGCATAATAAGAAGGGTGTTGCCTTGAAAACGCAACCCCCCTGACAAAAAGCTATGATGCTCACGTATGTGGATTTTAAGAGTGAGAAAAGTTCATTCTGGGCAGAGATATCAGAATGGTGATTGTATAATGGGGCTTGGGGTCGGGGTGACCAGAAAGGATTGGGACTTTCTGGGCTGTTGAAAATCAAGGATCTGAACTAGGAGATGATGGGTCGCTTTGTCAAAATTCACCAGGCTAAATTAGAATTCTGTGCCTTTCAATCTGTATGAATTATACTTCACTCACTCGCTCACTGTGAGGGAAAAACAGTTGGGAAACGTCTTGACGTTTTATTTTAGTGTCTTGATCAAGAGTATTTAAAATACCCTACTGAGTGAGAACTCCGGTCTCATTTTTAACTTGGCGTAGAAATTGAATACCTCTAGAAATATCTGAGATAACAAAACGAAAACAAAACCCAAAAACCGGATCTGGCCACACCATGGCATTAAAGCACTTGGCAGCGAGACAGAGAGGCAGCCCTTCCTCCCTTGCGCCAAAACCAAATCCTCCTGTTTCCGGGGCCCAGGGTGTGCACGAGGCAGTTTACTTTTTCGTTCTTCTGCCTCAGTAGTCCTAGGCCAAGGCTTGCGCTGTGGTGGCCGGTAAGTGGACTGGGGGTTGGAAAGTGACAGAAAAGCGCAGTCGCTCGGTGGAAGCCCATTCCCACGTCTCGGATTCCAACAGCAGCTGCAGCGTCAACACGCACATTACTAAGAGCTCCGCCAGAGCTTGCGGATCCGGGCACCTGGGCAAGCATGAACCGCATGCAGTTCCTGTGAGTTTGAAAATTCAGACAGGTAAGGGGCTCCGTCGCTCCCCTGCTGGCCCTTCTGCCCTCCTCTCGCTAGCCTTCGGCACCCACAGAAACCCATTGGCGAAGGCTCGCCAGCCACAGATCTCCTCACGTCTGGGGTTCGGGCTCCACCAGCTCCAGCCGAGTTCTATCCTCGCGTCGCGTTCTCCCCCTCTTCCTCCTCCTCTTCCTCCCCTCCCACCCACCCGCCCCTCCTCTCTGAGAGCCAGCACCCGACCCTCAGCCTTTTCCTCGATCGCTGCCCAGGCCGCGCCAAGGCCCCCCGGCCCACCCCACCCCAGACTCGGCCCTCGCGCTCGAGTGCTCTGCATCTGCGAAGGACTAGACCCCAAAGCGCACGCGGTTTCCTTGCCCAGTCCTGTTGGGGACCCGGGTGGAGGCCCCGTCGGCTTGGGGCTCCTGGCAGCTCGGTGACGCCGGGGTGGTGTCGGATCCCAGCGCCTAGGAGGAGCCGAGGGGAGCTCGAGGCTCATCCACTTTGGGAGACTAACTAGTCATCACTGGATCCTTATTTACAGTCTCTTCCGAAATAGTTACTTGCCGCGACGCGCGCAACTGGAGCACGAAATCTGGCGAGGGACGCCGAGATTAAACAGCACTCAGGACACCCAGTCTCCGTTTATCAGGGAAGCAGCTCTCTTTATTCACACAAACATGGGCTTATATGCCCCTCTAACCGCAGGGGTCAAGGAAGGGTTACTCTGTATCCGGAGGCAAGCCGGACACTGTTTACCAAACAGGAAACACCCCAGGGGAACTGATCCCCAGCACTTTCAAGAACCCAACCGCACATTTTCACACAAACAACTTATGCAAACACAGCATAACTGGGACAGGACAAAAAAGGGCATTTAAGATTAAGGCAGCAAACTTACTGCTGCCGACATGTTACTCCTGGCTGACAGCTCGAGTTTGTGTTGAATCGCGGAGCAGTGTTTTTGTCAGCGTGTAACCCTGGCTGGCCTAGAACTCACCGTGCTGACCAGGCTAAGTGAGGACCAGACAGCCGCCTCTGGGGCTTCTCTGCAGGAGTTAAAGGCGTGAGGCACCGTCTCTTCACCTTCTCTTGAAACAATTCTATTAAAGAGACATGGAAGGAAGACAGAGGAGGCAAAAGGAAAGGAAATGGAACGAAAAGCGACGGAGGTGCGGTCTCAAGACCTTGTCTTTAACACACACACACACACACACACACACACACACACACACACACACACACGTCTGAAAGGAAGAGACGGGGAAACGAGTCAGGGAGGGAGAGGAGTATGCAGAGGCGAAGGTGGAGGAGGGCAACAGGACCTGCGGTCACAAACACACAGGCGTTTTCCACCCTCAGCTTCCCACAATCCGGGGAATCCACGTGGCTTAGAGATGGAGACCTGGACGCTGCAGCCCGAGCCCTTCCCCTCCGCCGAAATCCCTCCAGGCTGAACAGGATCTGAAAATCAAGTCTTTCTCCTGAAGTCCATTCGCCTTGATCTCACCCTGAGCACAGCTGGAGCACAGCTGGAGCACAGCTGCGGGGCGGGCTGACTGGAGCCGCAGAGAAACCAGCACAGTGGGAGAAACGACCCCGGCCTGTCCCTGGAGGTCTTCGGATGCTGTCCGCTGCGGTGGTGGAGGAGGGAGGGGAGGAACAGGAGCCCCTCCCCGCGGGAGCGTCCCGGGAGCCGGTCCCCATGACAGGGACCAGGAGGACTCGCTGGCCCGCCGCGCGCTGAGTCAAACCCACAGTTGACCCACCGGGAACCCGGAGCTCAGGGGAAGAGAGGGATGCGCCGTGCTGGCGCACTTGGTGCGAAGGTTGCAGTGGAGTGGGTTCCCCATGCGCTCTCCCGTCTGCTGGTTTCAGAGGCAGGCGGTTCCCCAGGCTGTAAAGGGGAGAGATGGTGATGGCCTGGACCCGGGGAGCGGGCTCAAAGCTTGGCTCGCCAGCCTTGGAAAGCGAGTAAGGTTTCCTCCTGGGAGTTTCCTTAAAGCGGTCAATGGGGAGCGTTGTCTATGTCCCTGGTGGTCTAGTGGCTAGGATTCGGCGCTTTCACCGCCGCAGCCCGGGTTCGATTCCCGGTCAGGGAACCTCCTTTTAGCAGCCTCTCTCCGGCTCTGAGGCACAAGAGCCCTGCCTTGGACTCAGAAGACCCCAGAAGCCTTCCAATAAGCACAGTCTCGTGGGCTCATCCAGAGATGTCTTTGATGAGTTCGAGATAAAGGGGCTGTGAAGGGGGAAGTGGGGGACATTAGTTCCATCTGTTCTTTCTCAGAGAAGAAAAACAAAACCTCTGAAACACTCAAAAGTCGGGACAACAGTGACTGTTTTTTCCCTAAACTCCCGACTTAGCATCTTCCCACTTCGGAGTCCTTCCCGTTTTTATGTGCCCCATCCTTGGAGAGCAATTCCCACACACCAAGACCTCTGGGCTGGGCTACAGTGGCTCCTCTCCCTTGTCAGGGTCAGTGCCTGGAAGACCAGGGGAAGGCTGGATCCTCCTAGGGAAGGCCCTCTTGTCCCTCAGAACCCAACACCCATGTGGTCCAGACTCTTAGAGAAGCTTCAGGTGGAGGCCGTTTGGGTTTTCCCGGACAGGACAGGCCCTGCTTTTCCAGTGGGGCTGTTTTAGTCACGGTTTCTATTGCTCTGATGAAACACCGTGACCAAAGCAACTTGAGAAGGGAAGGGATTATTGGGCTTACACTTCCATATTGTCCATTCTTGACGGAGGTCAGGACAGGAGCTCACACAGGGCAGGAACCTGGAGGCAGGAGCTGATGCAGAGGCCGCGGACGGACGGGTGCTGCGTACTGACTTGCTCAGCCTGCTTTCTTATAGAACCTGGGACCACACTGGGCCGTGCTCTCCCCCATCAATCACTAATTAAGAAAATGCCCTACAGGTCCGCCTACAGCCCAAACTTACGGAAGCTTTTTCCTAATCGAGGCTCCCTCCTCTCCGATGACTACAGCTTGTGTCGCTGACGGAACACTTCCTAGCACAGGCTCTGGTGATGATTATAAATAGTTTGCCATCCTAAGGGCATCAGCCGCCCTCACACTCACCCCGGTCCTTGTGGCGGCCTTTTGATTCAGGGGCTGCTGCTTCCGCCTCCTCTTCCTCCTCCTCCTCGCTCCTCTTTCTCTTTCTTGACAGTATCCCAGACTCCTTCCTGGCACTCACTTTGTACCCGAGGATGACCTTCAACTCCTGATCCTATTGCCTTTTACCTTCCAAGCGCTGGGATTACGGCTCTGCGCCGGAATATCGGGTCAACCTGAACTCTACATTGATTTCACAGTTAGCAGCGGCCCTCTCCACCCGACCGAGGCGCAGACGCGTGCACTCGGCGCCGCTCCCAACGCACCAGGGGGAAATCACTTCTGCGGGACAGGCGGTTCCGAAAAGCAGCAGAGACCGGTCCGCCCCATGCGCTGGGCTGCGCCCCCCTGGGGCTCCGGCGGGAACTGACAGAGAGCAGGGCACGACTGGGCGGATCGGGACTGAGGCTCAGTCAACAGCGTCAGCGCCAGAGGTATGCTGACCGTCCGGTTCGTGGCTCGCCGTGATCGTATAGTGGTTAGTACTCTGCGTTGTGGCCGCAGCAACCTCGGTTCGAATCCGAGTCACGGCACTATCGCCGTTCTACCCGGCGATCTTTTGCGTCAAGCTCAGTGGTCGGCAGCAGTAAGTTTGCTGCCTTAATTTTAAATGCCCTTTTCTGTCCTGTCCCAGTTAAGTTGTTTGTGTGAAAAATGTGCAGTTGGGTTCCGGAGGGTGCTGGGGATCAGTTCCCCTGGGGTTTTTCCTGTTTGGAAAACAGTGTCCGACTTGCCTACGGATACAGAGTAACCATTCCTTGACTCCTGCTGTTGGGGTATATAAGCCCATGTCGGTACGAGTAAAGAGAGCTGCTTCCCTGATGAACTGAAACTGGGTGTCCTGAGTGCTGTTTAACCTCGGCGTCCCTCGCCAGATTTCGTGCTCCAGCTGCGCGGGCCGCCGCAACCAGTGGGCCTGGGGAGCTGAAAACACCCGGCAGTGCTCTCCCGCCCAGACTCCGGGATCCCTGCATTTGAGCAGCTCACAACAGCCTGTTTCCAGCATCGCCCAGGGATTCTCCCAGTTAAACAGGACGAAACTTAATCTTTCAGCAGCTGTTCTGTGTTCTACTCCCCCGGTTTTTATGCTCACAGAAAAGGACTGAACCACATTTTGGTTAGAGTCAAATATACCACTGCTTTGATTTTGACAAACGTTATTTACACCCAGATTAGGTTACTATGAATTACTTTCCCACAGCAAGACCAGATTAGTGACTACTGACCTATACATGATCTCGATCTCCCCCCCCCCCCCCCAGGGTCTCACTATTTAGCCCTGACTGACCTGCAAGTACTTCTGGCTGGACTCAAACTCATGGAGATCTACCTGCTTCTGCCTCCCAAGTGACTTCTATTTGTATTGGCTTATTGTACACCTTTAATCCCATCACTCAGGAGGCAAAAGCTGGCAGATCTCTGTGAATTCAAAGCCAACCTAGTCCACACAGTGAGTTCTAGGCCACCCAGGGCCAAAAGTGAGAGGGCTTCGAAACAAATAAATTTAAACATGAGTGCTCATCGAAAATGAGCTCAAATTCTTTTTAGTTCATGGGACCTAAATCTCTAATGAAGAAATTAAAATAGTTTTGTTGGTAAGGCAAAATAAAACATCTGTTCGTTCATCAGCATCTTCCCTATGTATACATTCATGACTGTGGGATGCTTAAGATGTCTTGCCCATGGTTTCCATGCTTTACATATAGCTGCCTGGGTTTTCAACAACAGAGGTGAAACAGGGCTAGGGAAAATGATTTCAGGCCCAGGGCTCAGCCCAGACAATGGCCTGAGCCCTGGGGAATAGCACATCCCCAGACACATAAGGACCTACCTGAACCCTCAAGGAAACCCCGGACAAAAGAGGATTCTATGGCCCGACACTTGCACAGCTGTGGTTTCCAAACCACAGCACTAAAAGAGAATGGTCCCCAGTGGAGTTTGTTGTTAGTGCTTGGAAACAGAGGTGATCTTTGTGTATTGATCTGCAACCTGGTAACCATCCCGAGATCATCTGTTAGCTTGACAAGTTTGATTTACCTTTATTTTGTTTCCTCTATGGTTAACAAATCTGCAAATTAAAATTTTGCTTCTTTCCAATATGGTTGTCATTATGTCTACTTGCCTAACTGCCCGGCAAAAATCTCTGACAAAAATCTTTTTTCTAGACTTATTTGTTTTATTTTATGTGTATGAGTGTTTTCCTTCATGTGTGTATGTATGTGCACTACGTGTGTGCTTGGTACCCACAGAGTTCAGAAGAGAAGCTCTGGAACCGGAGTTATAGATGGCAGTGAGCTACCATGTGGATGCTGGGAATCAAATCCAAATCCTTCGATTTCAGCCTATCAAATGCTGGTATTAGATGTGTACCACCATGCCTGGCTTCCAACAGTAATATTGATGACAATAAGGGACCAAATTCAATGTCTGTGGATTAGGAAATATCTAGATAAATACTGCTTCACTCATACTACAAAAGAGAACATATTTATTTGAAAAGTTGATGCCAACTGTCAGAACAGGAGCGGCAGCACCCCCATCAGTAATAATGACGAGTGCTAACAAAACGTGTATTCCACTGAAGTCCTCAGACTCCATGTTTCAACCAAAAGTGTCACTTAGTATTTGGAACAACGTGTGAAGAGAGCTCTCCTACCAGCCTGTTCTAGAATGTAGGTGCAGAAAGCCTCAGTGAGTTTTTCTAAGGCTCGCCTGTTCACTGAGGTCTGATGCTTCCTGTGGAGCACTGCAAGCCTCTCACTCCCTTCTCTGGGTATCAGTGGCATCTCAGAGGTGTGCAGCCTTACCACCCGCTCTGGGGAGATGAGAGTAGACGGAGATATGTCTAGGCACATTCTGAAAGTCCAGAGATTATGTTCATGGAAAAAGTGCTATCTTAGGGTGTTTGTGTTCTGAACAGATCTTTATCCTCAGACAGGATTTTCTTTTTGGATTTAAGCAGAGTAGTGCCAAACACTTGAAAGTACTGGATGGGTGAATGCAGGCGGGGAGCAGGGAAATGAGTCACCACGTGTTTTGGGTGGGAGGGAATGACTGTGCCCCACTTGAGCACCCCACAAAACAACCTGTCATGGCCAGATCTGGACTGATATGTGCCTCCTACCCACAGGCTAGGGTACCATCAAGAGTGACCTCAGAAAGCTGACATCTGTAAGGTGGTAGGGAAGCCTGAGAACAGCCTGGACCGTGAGGGACGGAGATGGGCAGAGGCGGCTGGAGCAGAGGGGATCGAGAGTGGAAAGTATGTGGGTCTCGGAGACCTGGTGTCGCTATCTTTAGCTCCCCTTCCACAAGTCTGTTTCTCTATCAAGAATTACAGGATGAGAAGTGTGTGGTCCACAGCACACACTATTTATTGCAGCAAAGATATTACACACTACACTAAACCAGAGTCCCCTGCATCACACGGGACAGGGTGTCCAGAGAGGGAGCATTGTCTGGCCCCTGGGGATCTGGGTTTATATGCTGTTTGTTTGTTTGTTTTGAGACAGGGTTTCTCTGTGTAACAATCCTGGCCGTAACTCACTTTGTAGACCAGACTGGCCTTGAATTTACAGAGATCCACCTGCCTCTCTTTCTCCCAAGTGCTGGGATTAAAGGCATCGACACTCACTGCTAGGTGGTTTATATGCTTTTTCATAGAGGGTTTAGCAAAACTTGGCTCCATTTCTCTTTCTTGAATTGGACTGTGCAGGATGCATTTAGCTGGTTGGGTCATTTTAAAGATGGCAGGGACCTGGATGGATGCAATGCAGGAGACTTGAAATTCCTGTGAAGAATAAAGCCCAAGGAGCCCATCCAGCCTTGTTAACTACCTTGTTTCCATTCTATTAGATGAGCTGCTTGACAAGCAGCTGTGTGCCTACAGGGCCGTCTTTTCCAGATCCACTTAGGTGAAAACACAAGGGAACTGCTGGTCTTGGAAGGCTTCTTGGGCAGCTCGCAAATGTAAGAGTATGTCTAGGTGTTGACCACGCTCTCCTCTTGTACCTCCTGCTTACTTCAGTCAGGAAGTATTATAGAACGTTTGTTATACTGACGAGTGTGATTAAAAAAAGGCTGTGTTGTGAATTTGAATATTACATTGGAACATCGATGGTTCTGTTGCCTTTGGTTTTACAAAAGTTATGACGAACATCAGAAACAAATGAGGAGATTTTTTGTTTGGGGGAAAAAGATTGATTGATGCCAGGCAGTGGTGGCACACGCCTTTAGTCCCAGCACTCAGGAGGCAGAAGCAGGAGGATCTCTGAGTTCGAGGCCAGCCTGGCCTGGTCTACAGAGTTCCAGGACAGCCAGGGCTATACAGAGAAACCTTGTCCTAAAAAATAAGACAAAACAAAAATTGCTGTTGGTTGTTTTTACTCTTTTGGGGGCCCGCCACCCATCTCCCAAATAAATCACACACAGAGGCTTATTCTTAATTAGAAATGCCCAGCCTTCGCTTGGCTTGTTTCTAGCCAGCTTTTCTTAACTTAAAATTATCCCGTTTATCTTTGGCCTCGGGGCTTTTATCTTTCTCTATTCCTGTATATCTTTTCTTTCCTTCTTACTCCATGTCTGGCTGTTTAGCTGGGTGGCTGGCCCCTGGAGCCCTCCTCCTCTCTGGCTACTTGATCTCTCTCCCCCAGATTTCTCATTTTATATATAGTCTCTTTATTCTATATATTCTCTCTGCCTTCCAGCCCCGCCTATCCTTTCTCCTGCTTTGCTATTGGCTGTTCAGCTTTTTATTAGACCATCAGGTGTTTTAGACAGGCAAAGTGACACAGCTTCACAGAGTTAAACAAATGCAGCATAAACAAAAGTAACACGCCTTAAGATGATATTCCCCAACAAATGACTGTTTAGACAAAAATAATAACAGTAAATTATGAAGTCTACAAACTTGGAGGAAGCAAAATTCATGATAAGAACAGCGTAAGCGCCAGGAAGGGAAGAATAGTCCTTGAGCGCAGGCTGTGGGAAAGTAAAGGTGATGCTGTAAACCTTTGCTACAGCCAATGAGCCAATCAGACAGCGAAAATGCCATGATGGTACACCCACACAGGGAGGAAGGAGACGCGACCAAAGGCGGGACCTGTCGCGAAGGGGCGTGGTCTATGCAGATGAGGGGCGCGCAGGGGCTGCCGGCTCCACATTTCTTCATAAACGGTAGAGATTTCTCATGGCGTGGGAAGCAATGACCGGCCGTGGGTGGCAGATGTACTCAGAACATAAGTGTGCGTCTGAGAAAGCTAGCAAGCGCTCGTGGCGAAGTGACCGTGTGTTGAGAGCGCAGGTCCGGGGTGTCTGAGCGGTGTGTGGTGGGGAGGCGAGCATACTTACCTGGCAGGGGAGACACCATGATCAAGCAGGTGGTTTTCCCAGGGCGAGGCTCAGCCATTGCACTCGGGGTGTGTTGACCCCTGCGATTTCCCCAAATGCGGGAAACTCGACTGCGGAATTTGTGGTAGTGGAGACTGCGTCCGCGCTCTCCCTGGTATTTGTTGTAAATAAAAACAGACTAAGTAATTTATTAGTACCAGTGGAGGTGGTGTTCCTTACTTTGGTTGCCTTTTTTGCATGGATATAATTTTTCTGCCTAATTTCTGTAGTTTTTGTCTTACTCCGGGTTTCATCTAACGCGCTTCGTCGGGTATGTGTAAAAAGAAGGTAATAAAAACGTGTTTGAAGAATGTTGAGGTGTTTTTTCTTCCTTTTGGGGTCTATAACGATTGAAATGGGAATGTAGTATGACAACGGGGTTTTTGTTTTGGAAGCTTGTGTGTGTGAATATTTTGCCTACTTTGTACATTAAATACGTATCTTGTTTTTGTTTTTTTTCCGTTTTTCGAGACAGGGTTTCTCTGTGTAGCTTTGCGCCTTTCCTGGAACTCACTTGGTAGCCCAGGCTGGCCTCGAACTCACAGAGATCCTCCTGGCTCTGCCTCCCGAGTGCTGGGATTAAAGGCGTGCGCCATCACCGCCCGGCCTAAATACGTGTCTTAATTGCGACGCTGGCACCGCGGAGGTCAGAAGAGTCCTCGTGTGGTTGGAGTCCAAGCCGGGCTGTCGGGAGACACTTGCCCTGAGTTCTATGGGATCTAACCCCGGTGAGAACTGCAGGTTTAAAGTCCCTAGGGCTTTGGGTCCTGGGTCTTCTAACGTAATGTTTCTCTAGTTCTACGTTTAGGGTTTTATTTAGTTGCCGTTCTCATGCAATATTGTTGTCAAAAAGGGTGGTTGCGGTTGAGGGACATTTTAAGCCCAGACTTCTGCTTGAGCCGTCATTAAGTGCGGTTCGGTTGCTGAGGAGTACCAGGACAGGATCCATAGAGATGAAAGGCCTTCCAAACCTCTTCCGCTGCTTCGGCTTTTGTTGTTTTTAGGTTTTTAGGTGGTGGTGGTGGAATTGGTTTTTGTTGTTGTATTGTTTTTTGTTGCTTTGTTTTTCTCTTTTAGAGACAGGGTCCCTAGAGATGAAAAACTTTTTGTTTGTTTGGTTTTTTTTTTTTTTTTTTTTTTTTTTTTTTTTTTTTTTTTTTTTTGAGACAGGGTCTCACTATTTAGCTCTGGCTGGCCTGGAGCGCGCTATGTAAATTAGGCTGATATCCAACTCTCAGAGATCCTCCTGCCTCTGACTCCGGAATGCTGGAATTAAAGGCCTGTGCCGGTTTTAACCCCCACACGCCTGATAGCCACTGCCTTCCCTGTATCTTCCAGCCAGGGGTTACCAGGTAACTAACTCAGTTACAGTCCAAAGCAGATAGGTGAAGCCTCTGGAGACGGCGCTCTTCCCTGAACAAAAACGTTTGAATACCTTCTGCCCGCCCGCCCTCTCCTCTTTTTCCTGCCTAGAACACCGGTGTGAAGCCATGTTCTGCCATGAGAATAAAAACTTCAGGCTAAGGGTGTCTGAATGGAAACAGGAGGAGCTTGGAAATCATCCAACAGCTGTGGTAGCCGTATTCGATATTCACAAATTTGTGCCGGAACTCATTGATAAATGAGAGTACTTACCTGCTTGAGCCACTGCTAGTAAAGTTCTCTGTTAACGTTTCTAGCCAAAAACAGTCTGAAAGGATAGACTTGGGTGCTGGTCCGTTCTCTGTTTGCATAAAAAAGCCACCCACAGAAGAGGAGACAAAAAAAGAGGCAGAAGAGAAAAATAATATTAATGACAAGCTGCATTGGCCGGGAATCGAACCCGGGTCTCCCGCGTGGGAGGCGAGAATTCTACCACTGAACCACCAATGCACCCTTAAGGATGCTCTCAGTCAGCACATCGAGAAAAGGTAATGGAAACCATGCTTTCCTCGTGACTTTTCAATTTTCTAGGGTTGAGGAGGAAACACAGGTCCTCCTACATGCCAGGCTGTGATAAATCTGGGTCGGATTAGCCACTCAAGGAGTTCCGGGCACGACCTACAGAATTCCTTCTACTTCTGCCTGGCTTTCAGCTCATTAGAAGGGAAATGCCAATTCCAGCTCAAACTCGCGGCTCTGAAAAGTCTCCCTTGAAGTTTTTTAGTGCCCAAACTGTGCTCACTTCAGAAGCAGTCAAAAACACACGTGACGCAGGTCCTGGGGACAATTCCGTAACAAACCCTATCTGTGTGAAACGGACTGATGAAAACATTCTCTGACTGTGCTCATTCTCCTCCCACTGGATTGGACAGGAAGGGGAAGAGACGTGAACAAAACCAGCCACTGTTTCTCAGGCTTATGTGATGTTTTATTGGCTGGGCCTATGGAGGTGACCATGAGTAGTAACCTAACTGAGTTCCGTTTGTGTGAAAATGCATACCATCCTTTTTTTAAAAGCTTTTATTGATTCTTCGTGGATTTCACATCGTGCATCCCGATCCCATCCATTTCCCCATATCATTCATAAAACTGCCCAGAAGATGGACAAAAGCAAAAAAGAGGCAGAAATTCATACACACAGCCACTCCCCCTCCACCCAGCCCTCCCCACACACCCACTCTCCTCCACCCGGCCCTCCCCACACACCCACTCTCCTCCACCCGGCCCTCCCCACACACCCACTCTCCTCCACCCGGCCCTCCCCACACACCCACTCTCCTCCACCCGGCCCTCCCCACACACCCACTCTCCTCCACCCGGCCCTCCCCACACACCCACTCTCCTCCACCCGGCCCTCCCCACACACCCACTCTCCTCCACCCGGCCCTCCCCACACACCCACTCTCCCCCTCCACCCAGCCCTCCCCACACACTCACTCTCCTCCACCCAGCCCTCCCCACACACCCACTCTCCTCCACCCGGCCCTCCCCACACACCCACTCTCCTCCACCCGGCCCTGCCCACACACCCACTCTCCTCCACCCGGCCCTCCCCACACACCCACTCTCTCCCTCCACCCGGCCCTCCCCACACACCCACTCTCCCCCTCCACCCGGCCCTCCCCACATACCCACTCTCTCCCTCCACCCAGCCCTCCCCACACACCCACTCTCCTCCACCCAGCCCTCCCCACACACCCACTCTCCTCCACCCGGCCCTCCCCACACAGCCACTCCCCCTCCACCCGGCCCTCCCCACACACCCACTCTCCCCCTCCACCCAGCCCTCCCCACACACCCACTCTCCTCCACCCAGTCCTCCCCACACACCCACTCTCTCCCTCCACCCAGCCCTCCCCACACACCCACTCTCCTCCACCCGGCCCTGCCCACACACCCACTCTCCTCCACCCGGCCCTCCCCACACACCCACTCTCCTCCACCCGGCCCTCCCCACACACCCACTCTCCTCCACCCGGCCCTGCCCACACACAGAGCAAGGGTCAAAACAAGAAAAGTTAAGGTGTCATTACACAGGTATGATGACAGCCTTCTCTTCAGGATGTGCTCGAGGCTATGGAGACTGAGAAGGGACAGCTTTAATCCACAAAGAATGTTTTGCAGTTTGATTGAAAGAGGTTGCTCAAGAGGGCCAGGTAAGGAAAGGCCTCTCCATCTGGCTGATCCAATGGGATCCTTTCTTACAAGTCTTTAATGGTTAGTCTTCAGACTGTACTTGTGGCTCATATTTTATTACCAGGATCTGGGAGGCCATTGATATTACATATTCAATTTAAAAAAAAAATTTATGTGTTTTACCTGCATGTATGTCTGTGTACCCTGTACATAGCTGGTGTCCAGTGAGGCCACAAGGGGGCATCGGATCCCCTGGGGCTGTACTCTAACCTGGGTCCTCTGACTCACCTCTTCAGCCCCCATTACCATATTTTGATAAAGCTTTCTGTACCTGTCCTGAATTATTATGTGTTACCATTATTTGGGTTTGTTGGAGCTATTATTAGGTCAATCGCTAGAAAGGGCCGACTGTAAAGCCTCTCACAGGGCTGAGCTATGAGACCTTAGGGACAATTCTAGTTCTTGGTGCAGAACAGCTTTTCCTAACTAGGACACTGTGGAGGTGAGACTTTATCTCTGGCATTCCTCTTCCTACACCCTTGCATTCCACAGTGAGATAGATATATATATATCTCCACAGCAAGGTACGGGGTCCAGTTCTATCTTACACCACCACTACTTCTTCTTCTGCTGCTTCTTCTTCTTCTTCTTCTTCTTCTTCTTCTTCTTCTTCTTCTTCTTCTCCTTCTTCTTCTCCTTCTCCTTCTTGTTCTTTCTTGTCCTTGTTCTTTTTCTCCTTCCTGCTCCTCCTTCTTCTCAGGACTACTTCTTGTTCTTCTTCTCCTCCTCCTCCTCCTCCTCCTTCTTCTTCTTCTTCTTCTCCTTCTCCTTCTTGTTCTTTCTTGTCCTTGTTCTTTTTCTCCTTCCTGCTCCTCCTTCTTCTCAGGACTACTTCTTGTTCTTCTTCTTCCTTCTCCTCCTCCTCCCCCTCCTCCTCTCCTCCTTCTATATAGGGTCTTCTCATCCAGGAGACCTAAACTCACCATAGCGCAGAGGATAGCTTTGAACTTCTGATCTTCCTGCCTCCATCTCCCAAGTGCTAGCATAGCAAGTGGATAGCACCCCACTGGCAGCTCTGTGGAAAACTGAACCATGTCTCCTACCTTCTAGGTAGGTAGGTACTCTATCATCCAAGCCTCGTCTCTAGCCTTGTATCATATACCTTGATTTTTAAAAAATCAGTAATCCTACTAGTTACCAAATAGTGTCTGGTGTTCATTTTCGATGTCAAGTGGCTAATGATGTTGACTATCTTTCCAAACATGGACTTGTTGGCCAGTTGTATACTTGCTGTATATCTGCAGAATGTTTTGTCTCTTATACATCGGCTTGTCTTTTAGTTGTTGAGCTGTAACCATTCTTTGTGATTTGGAGGATACAAGTTCTCTATCCAATGCATAAATTGCAACTACATGCTCTCCTCACTGAGAGGTCTTTTCTCTTTCTTGAATACACGTAAATGCTTTATTTCTACATACAGCAGGGATGATGTGTTGGAGACAGGGTTTGATTGTGTCAAAGCCAATAAAATCAGGTTACCCTAGAGGCTCAGCAGGAAAGATACTCCACATCATTATGGATCCATATCTGCCTAAGATGGCGTGTCGTGAGGAGTCTGTGATGGCTCCACTGCTTTGTCTCAGTAGACAAGAAAGATGAAGAAGAAACAAACCCTGGGGCTGGAGAGATGGCTGAGAGGGTAAGGGCCCTGCTGTTCTTCCAGAGGACCTGAGGTGGGTTCCCAGCACCCACATTGGGTGGCCACAGCTGCTTGTTAACTCCAACTCCCAAGGATCTGATAACTTCTTCTGACCTCTATGGACAACTGCATTCACATATACCCCCGTGACAGCTATTCTTGGTTGTCAACTTGACTACATCTAAAACCCAAATGACTGGGCACACCTGTGAGGGATTTTTTCTCAACTAAACATTTGAAGTGGAAAGACCTACTTCTAATCTAGATCTTTGAGATGGGAAGATAAACCTTTAATCCAGATTGGGAAGATCCATCTTTAATCTGGACCACACCTTCTGGTGGACTCTTATATAAGCACATGTGTCGCGTCCGCCTCGACCAGCAAGGAAGACGCAACACCAGGCTCTTCTCCAAGTAGTTTATTCAGGTACCTTGAAACAATCTTCTGACCCCGGGGAGAGCCAACCCACAACTTAAATAGCCTCTGGGTAGCCTACCCCAGTCTGCCACGTGGGTACCACGGATAGGTCCAGGTACGCCGGGAGCAAGCCAGATCCCAGCCTTAGCCAAATAAGGAGTTGTTTTTCAGAGAGCACTCACCGTCGGGAGGGTGGAAGGCGGAAGCCAGCGCCATCTAGGAGGTCCGGCTGCACGCAGTTCTCTACAGACATGAAAGAAGGAAGCTCTTGCTCTTTGCCTGCTTGCCCTCAATCTCACTGGCAAGTCTACTCCTTTCCTGGCATTAGAGCTTACTTCTTCAATATTCCACTGAATATTGAAGACCAGCTATGGCATCCAGCCTTGTGAAGTGACCAACTACTGGATTCTTGGACCTTCCCTTCATAGGTAGCCATTGTTGGATTAACTGGGCCACAGCCTGTAAGCCATTTTAATACATTCCACCATATATATAATTATATATAATTAATTAAAATTAATCTTTCTTAAAAAAACAAACAACAACCAGGCAGTGGTGATGCATGCCTAATTAATTAAAATTAATCTTTCTTAAAAAAACAAACAACAACCAGGCAGTGGTGATGCATGCCTTTGATCCCAGCACTAGGGAGGCAGAGCCAGGCAGATCTCTGTGAGTTCAAGGCCAGCCTGGTCTACAGAGCGAGATCCAGGATAGGCAACAAAACTACACAGAGAAACCCTGTCTCAAAAAACTGAAAAACAACAACAACAACCTGTGTCAGAACATAGTCCGTGAATGAAACTGTGAGGATTCTGAGTGCTTGTGAGAAAATTCCAAGAAAACAGGACAAGAGTCCTGTGACCTCAGTCCTCCAAAGCACAGGTTGTTCTTGGAATGTGCTTTTGTGCCCCACCCACGTGTAGTAAATAGGAGTGGGCTTGCTTCGGGTTACACATTGCCATTTACCACTGTTACTCAGCCATGCACAGCATGCCCTTGTGACGGTATACAGCTTGAACTCACATGACCTTGCTTAACCCTCAGAATATAAATTGTCTGATGCTCTAAATAAGGTTGACTATTGCATGAAACTTTAGTCTGCCTCATTCGTAGGCTCTATTCTCCCAGGTCCCACCGCTTCTAAATAGGTCATTGTGAAACCAAAACAGAAGCCACATTGTTGTTAAGAAGCCACATGGTTATACATTGTTATTAAGTCTCCATATCTTACAAGGATAAGTTTCTGTTTCCTAAGCCTAATGTGTCCTGCAAACCACATTTTTCAACCTACATCGAATCTGTGACCCCATGATATACACCTACCCCTTTGCCTTGCTAAACTCCTGAACCTGTGATATATGATTGCCCTTTTGCCTTACAAAAATGTGTGTTCCCAGACACCTCCTAACTGCCAATTATCCCGACAGTTGTTATCTACTACATATATCCACGCCACAGGCAGCCTGGAGCCCTGAGTCCCCCTATTCTTCTGTCCAGGTGCTAACAGTCAAATTATCTCAACAGCTGTTTTCTATCAACCTTAACCCTTCCCCATGAAAGGGACCTCAAGCCAGTGAGGGGCTGCTCTCTGAAACGACGACTTAGGGGGAGGCAGTCACCAGGCCAGTCCCTTTCCCACTTCTAAAAACAGCTTGCTTTAATCAGACAGTCGTGGAAATGCAGGTCTAACATAACACCTGTGAAAGACGATTGGGGTTCGACTGTAAAGTGGCTGCCATAGGCTTAAGTGTCTGCATACTTGGTCCCGTCGAGTCACACTGTCTTGGAAGAGGCTCTGTGTGACCTTTGGGAAGTAGAAACTTGCAGGAACAAGTAAGTCATGAGAGATCAGCTTTGACACTAGGTAGCCTGAGCTACTTCCTCTCTGCATTCTGCTTCCCGATTTGGACTCGATGTGATGGAACATCTCAGGCACCGTCCTGCCTTCACCACTGTCCAAATTGTGTCCCCTGCAACCGTAAGCCCGAATGAACCCTTCCTCACTTAACTTTCCCAATGTCAGGTATTCGGTCAAGGCAACAAGGAAAACAACCCCTCCAGGAATAGCAGAGATGGTTGTCAGCATGCTAATTCTGCTAGTGAGGAGAGAACATTGCTACATCCAGCACAGACAAATGCAATCCATAAAGAAAACAGAAGAATACTGGGCATGGCTTACACCTTTAATCCCAGCATTTGGGAAGCAGATCTCTGTGAGTTCAAGGCCAGCCTGGGCATTTACATAATGAGTTCCAGGCCAACCAGGGCTACATAGTGAGACCCTGTAAAAAAAAAAAAAAAAGGAAAAAGAGGAGGAGCAAATGTCCGGGACTAGAAATTTCCCCTTCCTGTTAGATGAGCTGTTTGAAGGAAGCAAAGTGGGCTCATTCCAGTCTGTCTCCCTGGGTCTGTGCAAAACTCAAGGACTCAGTTATCATCACTGGGAAGCAACCAAGGAACAGCACAGGTGGCCATGACCCCTGACAAGTAGAAAACCCCATCAGTGAAACAGAATCAGATGTGTTATGGTGTTAGAACTAGGAGACAGGACTTTCAGTAATTATGCCTGAATCCCATAGGCCCAAATCTCCAAAAGGAGATTCGGGATATTTAACATCAACCAAATGAGAGATTAGAGATTAAAAGTAAGATGTTAGAGAGGGCAGCTTGCCCAGAGGGATTAGCGGCAGGTTACACATTGCAGAAGACCTGATCAGGGAAATATATCCATAAGCAATTGAAAATATCCAATCTGGAGCTGGAGAAACGGCTCAGTGGTTAAGAGCACTGGCTGCTCTTCCAGGGGACCCTTGTCCAATTCCCAGCATCTGCACAGTCGCTCATAACCAGTCTCAGGGTATCTGAAGCCCTCTTCTGGCCTCCCAGGGCACTGCACACATGCGTTGTGCATATACACATGGTGGCAAAAATCCCATACATATAAATAAATCTTAAAAATTAAAAAAAATATTCAAACCGAGACTTAAGGATAAAAAAAGAATTTTAAAAAATGAACAGATCTATGATTTGTAAGACAAACTTATATGGCCTAGTATGTGAAGACTGGGCTTCATGAGAACTGTGGGTAGAGGAAAAAGAAGGAAAAAATGTTTGAAGAAACAATGGATGGAAATTCCCCAGCCAGGACAAAGGTTATCGTGTTGTGGGGGATCTGCCAGAGAAGACTACTCAGAAGTGATAGAAAGCCATTAGTAACCTGGGTGTGGCGCACACCTTCAATCCCAGCACTGGGGAGGCAGAGGCAGGTGGATCTCTGTGAGTTTGCGGCCAGCCTGGTCTACAGAGTGAGATCCAGGACAACTGTTATGAAGGAAAAGCTCTGTCTCACAAAACAAAAGCAAACAAATAAAAAAGAAAGTCATGATTAGTAGCTGGTGGTGGCTACAGTGGGCGCTCAGGATCCCAGTATGGACAGAACCTTTCTCAGGGTGAGCTTTTAGCACAAAACCACATTCTGGGGGACAGGCCTAAGTTAACAAGAACAGTTAGCTAGAAGTGGAGTCACGGGGCAGCTGAAAAGCAAGGTTAGTACATTTAGAGACTTTCCGAGAACCGTGGACTCTGATGGATTAGGTCTTTGTTTTGTTTTGGCAGGTGGTACTGTCTTCGTGCAGAGTTTGGTGGCTTGGATGGCATTTCCACCATGGCATCTGTTGGGTAAGTAAGGTCCGGGGCCTGTCACAGTGAAAGCAAGACACGCAGAAAGCTGAGGAACTCAATC
This sequence comes from Peromyscus californicus insignis, assembly GCF_007827085.1. Taxonomy (NCBI): domain Eukaryota; kingdom Metazoa; phylum Chordata; class Mammalia; order Rodentia; family Cricetidae; genus Peromyscus; species Peromyscus californicus. The sequence goes on from NW_026294617.1 coordinate 74,389,249, forward strand.
TGAGCGTCGTGATGTAAAATAAGCCCCAGACAGGCTGTAATCAACTCCAGCGAAAACGACACTGTAATACGAGGGAATGAGGAGAAAGCTCATGTCAGATTCCTTCCTGCAGTTCCCAAGACTCCATCTGAAGCCATGTAAAGGAGAACACAGCAAAGGCAATTTTTTTTAAAACACTGAGGGCAAGAAAAATCTATGCCATAATATGTTGTGGAATAATCTTTTTGTTCACTGTGAAGACATGTCTTTGCCAAGGCACCTTCTGATCTGTTTAATAAAGAGCTGAATGGCCAATAGCTAGGCAGGAAGAGGTTAGGTGGGATTTCCAGGCAGAGAGAGAGGAAGAGATGAATCTAGGTGTGGGAGAGACCAGAGGAAACAGGAGGTATGAGGTAGAAGAGAGGTAAAAAGCCATGAGGAAAAATGTAGATTAATACAAATGGGTTAATTTAAGTTATAAGAGCTAGTGGGATAAGCCTAAGCTACAGGCCAAGCTTTCATAATTAATAAGAAGTCTCCATGTCATTATTTGGGAGTTGGCTGGTGGGACAGAAAAAGACTTGTTACAATAATATTTATTTTCTAAAAATGGATCCAGGAAAGGAAAAAAAAAAACAAAACGATCCAGCCTTGATGGCATAGACCTGAAATTCTAACACTGGAAAAGCTGAGGCAGGAGGATGGGGAGTTCAAGGCCATGTTCTACACACAGGGAACTGAGGCCAGGCTGGACTAAATAAGATCCTACTTTTAAAAAATAACTCATCTAAACAAGGGCATTCCAGGAAATGCTGAAATAATTCTCTGATGGATGGACATACCACCTAAGCCAGGAAGGGAAGAATGTCCCTTAAACATGTGGAAAACAAACGGCATGTCAGAAACCCTAAAGCAAGCATTAAGAGCATTTTAGAAAATAAGCCACCAAAGGACAGAAGCAAATCAATGAAAATAAAATAAAATACATAAACACTCTAATAGGGCAATTGGACTCCTCCCCCAGAAAAACTTAGATCATTGGTCAAAGATATGCGGACAAGAAGGGGGGCCAAAGCTCATGTCAGAGTCCATGTCTGATTTGTAATCAGAAAATCCTAGACCCAATTTAATTCAACATGTATGTGGTAACAGCGAAATAAATCATTGACACGGAAAAAAAATGGCAAAAATGCCTAATATGGTGAAGAACCCCGAGACTGCTGGTGACTGGTTTGTTATTTAAGAATCTGTGTACGGCTCGTTTCCTCCCTGGCTCTTTGAAAAGATCACTTTCAACTTTTCTTTTCCTTTTTTGTTTTAATGTCATTGTTACTCTTTTGAGTAGGGTCTTACTGCGCACCTCTGGCTGAACTCCGTATGTAGTCCAGGCTGGCCAGGACCACCATTCGCAGCCTCTCCAAGGGCACCAGCCACAGCAAAGACACTGGAGGACAATGAAGGTGTCGCGACGTCTTGCGAAAGTCAGGGGGTGGGGGCGGCAAACATCAAAGCAAAAGCACCAAAAGGAAACGACAGTAGCAGAGGCTCGAACTTCCCACCTTCCTACCACCACACGCCCTCGCTAACCGAGTGAGCCACAGAAGGAAACGAGGGGAACGTCTCTCACCGCAGCAGGAGGAAGTTTCCAGCTCGGTGCTGGCCGCGGCCACAGCCGTCTGCGTCACAGGCCGCTCAGAGACCTCGCCAACTGGCAGCGGATTCGTCCGCGTCCCCGCTCGCTTCCAGCCGAGCGCCGGGGGGCCGAGTCACCGCGCAGGCACCCCGGGGAGAAGCAGCCGCCGGGGTCAGGGCCGGGAGGAACGGGACGCGAGTTCAGCCAATTGTGCGAGCGTCGGGGACGTCCCCGTCGTTCGGTCGGTGGCTCGCCGTGATCGTATAGTGGTTAGTACTCTGCGTTGTGGCCGCAGCAACCTCGGTTCGAATCCGAGTCACGGCACTATCGCCGTTCTACCCGGCGATCTTTTGCTCCGGCTCTGAGCTCATGTCTAGCCACGGATCTCCCCGCCAGCGCCCCCCGGTGCTCTGGGGAGCACTAACACCGGACACTGCTCTCCCCCAAGATCTGGGATGGGCCACAACCCTCCTCCCATCCCCCTCCTCCCCTCGGGCACCTGCAACAGCACGCCAGCCGGCGGCACCCTTACTCCGGCGCCGGCGGGCACTCACAGCCGCCTGTTCCCAGCATCGCCGAGAACATTGGGCATGAAATGGAAATGAACGTCTTCAGACTCACCCCTACAGTCTACAGCGGTTGTCAGCACTCAGAGTTCCCCTCCTTCGCCTTTGTGTACTAACAGAAGTACTGGAGCATCTTAACAATAAAATGGTTTTTAAAAGTCGGCGTCTGGACCAAGTTACTGTGAATTCCCCTCATCCCAGCAAGGTCGGGGAGCGGGTAGAGAGGAAGCGGGGACAGGGAGAGGGAGCCATGGTGCGCCTACGAAGGTCTGAGGACAGTTTTCAGAGTTGAAGGAACTCATTCGCCAGGCTTGCAGGGCGAGTCCTTTCATCCACCTTAAAAAGTGAGGGTCCAAGGCTGACTTAAAGCTCGAATTCCTGATCCTCCTGCCTTGGACCCTTTGTAGGATTACAGACATTAGCCCACAAGCCAGGCAGAGTTCTATTCCTTGATAGTAACATGAACAAAGGTATCTCCTCTGTCCCCTCCCGGCTTTTCCCACGCCTCATAGCCCTCCTGCCTTGGGAGTCTGTCCACTTTCGTGTGGTTATCAATCACTCCCTCTGTGGTGTCCTTTCTGGTTTGGAGTGTGTCTTAGTCAGTGTTCTATTGCTGTGAAGAGATGCCATGACCACGTCAACTCTTTTTTTTTTTTTTTTTTTTTTGGTTTTTCGAGACAGGGTCTCTCTGTGTAGCTTTGCGCCTTTCCTGGAACTCACTTGGTAGCCCAGACTGGCCTCGAACTCACAGAGATCCGCCTGGCTCTGCCAGGCTCTGCCTGGCTCTGCTGGGATTAAAGGCGTGTGCCACCACCGCCCGGCACGTCAACTCTTATAAAGGAAAACATTTAAACTCTGAAACATTTAAACTTACAGTTCAGAGGTTTAGTCCATCATCATCATGGTGGGACATGGCGGCATGCAGGCAGACATGGTGCTGGAGAAGGAGCTGAGACTTCTACATCTGGATCCTCAGGCAGCAGGAAGGAAGAGTGAGCCAGTGTGTCTAGCTTGAGCTTCTGAAACCTCAAAGCCCACCCCAGGTGACACAATTTCTCCAACAAGGCCACACCTCCTAATAGTGCCACTCCCTAGGCATCTATGGGGGCCAGTTTCATTCGAACCTCCACGTGGTGGGGTGGCGGTATGTGTCTGTCCATCACACTGGCGATCCATCTTGGGGCCTAGAGCGTGCTGAGTACCTGCTCCAACACGGAGCTACTCCTCCATCCTTACTTTGGTCTCATTGATGAGTGTGACCACAGGACATGAACGAAGAGGTGCTTCTGTTTCTATTGTGTGAAGCGTTGTGGAAAGGCTGTCGGGCCCACCAGCCACTCTAAAGCAGAAGAAAGGGTTTGTGGCCCAGAAGACTTCTTCCTTCCTTACAGGAAAGAGTCCTTACATCCAGTGCTAAACTTACCAGATCCAACACTGTAGCCCGATCTAGCCTTGAAATGCCTGTGTAGCCCAGTGAGTGTGGCCTTGATCTTACAGCGATCCTCTTGCCTCAGCGTACCAGACGCTAGGATTACAGCCATGAACCACCACCTCCAGCTAACTTATTTCATTGAAATCATTCTCTGTGTGCCTTTTAAAAAATATTTATTATTTTAAAAATTATGTCTGTGGGGGGTTATGGGGGTACATATGTGTCTGTACCAGCGAAGGCTATAAGGGCATCAATTATAACCCATCTGATGTGAGTGCCAAGACCTGAACTTGGGTCCTGTGGAAGAGCAGAATTGCTGGTCCTTCTGCTTCTGCCCCCCAAGATCCGGTACTTCAGGCAGACTTCCAAATTCAGCTCCATTTTTTTTTGTATACATTTTTTTCCTAGGTACTGTTTAGCATATCTTTGCATAACTACATATCACCATCTCCTTGAAGTACTTTGCCACTAGATTTTAAGGTTTGACCTATGACACACATCAAATTAACTTTTGAGTGTGGCTGGGGATCAAACCCAGGACCATGTACATGCCAGGCAAGCACTGAACCGCTTTAGACCCACAGCCTCAAATTAACGTCTATGTTAGTGTTCAACAGAAATAAAGTTGATGACATTTTTGCTCTCCAACATGGACATTGAGTTAAGTTGTTCCAACATCATTTATTAAAGCTGGTTTCTTGCCGGGCGGTGGTGGCGCACGCCTTTAATCCCAGCACTCGGGAGGCAGAGGCAGGCGGATCTCTGTGAGTTCGAGGCCAGCCTGGTCTACAGCACGAGTTCCAGGAAAGGCGCAAAGCTACACAGAGAAACCCTGTCTCCAAAAACAAAAACAAAAAAACAAACAAACAAAAAAAGCTGGTTTCTTTCCCTCACTGAACTACTAGAGCTGAAAACCAATTGATCAAATAGCTATGGGTTGGTTTCAATTCTTATTATTCGCCCATTTATGTATCTGTGCCTCCTGTTGCTACTCACCCATTGCCTAGTCTAAAATGGCTTCCAGTATGTCTTTTTTGTTTTGTTTTTTGGTTTTTTTTGTTGTTGTTTGTTTTTCGAGACAGGGTTTCTCTGTGTAGCTTTGTGCCTTTCCTAGAACTCACTCTGTAGCCCAGGTTGGCCTCGAACTCACAGAGATCCACCTGCCTCTGCCTCCCGAGTGCTGGGATTAAAGTGTGCGCCACCACCGCCTGGCTCCAGTACGTCTTAAAGTCAAGCAGTTTGTCAGTTTTCTCCAATGGGCATCCCTGGGCATGGCAGCCACACTCCAGGGCAGCCACACTCCAGGGCAGCCACACTCCAGGGCAGCCACACTCCAGGGCAGCCACACTCCAGGGCAGCCACACTCCAGGGCAGCCACACTCCAGGGCAGCCACACTCCAGGGCAGCCACACTCCAGGGCAGCCACACTCACTCCAGGGCAGCCACACTCCAGGGCAGCCACACTCCAGGGCAGCCACACTCCAGGGCAGCCACACTCCAGGGCAGCCACACTCCAGGGCAGCCACACTCCAGGGCAGGCCCCATGCCCAGGAATAGCTGTCCAGCAAAATAAGAATCCTCATTTGTTTGTTTTGTTCTGGCATCTCTTGTCTTATTGTGGTTTTGTTCGTTTGTTTTGATTTTTGGTATTTTGTTTGGAAGAACATGAGAGAGAAAAAACATGAACTTGGGTGGGTGGGGAGGATTTGGGAGGAGTTGTGGAAGGAAAAAACATAATAAAAATATATTGTATGAAAAAATTGTACCATCCTGTCTGGCTGTATTATACAGATCAAAATATTCTGGGACCTTACCTTTCCCACTCATTGTGAGCTACATGCCTTCCAATATGGGCGGTTGTCCCCTGTGGCCAAAAACTCTAGACCTTTAATAAAGAAGAAAATGAAAGTTTTGCAGTCCTTTGATTTTTAGGGAGTTTCTTCATCTCTAAGGTGTGGGAGTGCACACATTGTTTAGGATGTCCTGCTCTTTCTGGGTAGATTGCAACAACTGCGTGTGTCTGCCTCCACTCCAAGTCCGTGTGTTGAAACCCCAACCGATGATGCAAGGGAATTAGGAGGTGGAGTTAGTTCACAATAATTAGATCATGAGGTGGGACGGCTCTGGGGCTGTGCTCTTGTAGGAGGAGACCTACAGGATTCTCGGACTCTCTTTGCCCTGTGTGGAAAGGAGCATGTAGCACTACAGTCCCAAAGAGGCCTTTGCCGTAACCCTAGGGGGCCAGGCAAGGACGCACTTACTTAGAGACCAACATGTGATGCTGTTTGGGTGAATCCTAAGTTGAAATGGAGACCCTAAGATGTTGGGGATTTAGGCCTCCCTCAGGCAAGCACAGGCACCAAGTTCCGGATCAATCTGGTAGCCTGTATCGCTCAGATTCCCATCCTGCTGTCATATGAAATCTGCTTGCTTTTCTTTCATTTTTGCTCTTCTCCCTGTCTCCACCCCCACCCCACCCCCTGTAGGCCTTGGCAGGCTGATCCCCAGTAAATCTTTCTTCTTTTCTACCCACAGAGCGGTCTAGTTCGGTAGTTTCTCTGTGCCATTGCTTACACTCACTTTACCCCTTTGGAATGGGGATGTTTACGGTTTACCACTTTCGAGTTTTTTATTTCATAGTTAAGAATGTCTTGAGTCTCAAAAGCAACTGAGCTTCAGAACAGTGTTGGAATTGTTGAGACTACGGGACTCTTGAGGTTGAATTGAATGCACTATGAAATGGCTCTTCTGGAGGAGGGGCAGAATGTTCTGGCTTGAATGCAAAGTATACCCTCCAGGCTCGTGGGATGGAGCACTTGCTCCCCATTAAGGGGCTGTCCAGAGAGGTTTGCCATCTTCGTCTTCGTCATGGTCGTCGTCCTGTTCCCCACCCCCCACCCACCCCCGCCCCGCCCCCAGGATGCGAATAAGCCAGTGCCAGAGGCGAGCCCCTGTGGGTGCTCTGCCTTCCTCACTGCAGTGCTCTGCATCCTCTGAAACGGGGACAGAAGCAGGGTGCTCTTTCCTTAGGGTGCTCTTTCCTTAGGGTGCTCTGTTGGGTATTCTGTCACATCGGTGAGGAAGGAAATTGGTGCGAACGGAGATATAGAGCGGAGGAAGCATAAGCTAGAATCAGCAAGCTGAAATCCAGGGCTGGATCTGGACACCTGACTTTGGAGGACACTGATGGGCGCACACAGACAGGAAAGTCGCTAGAAATAGCAGACAGTTTAAGGGCATTTTATAGTTTTCATTTTCATGCAATTTTTTTTCCCATTTTTGTAAATATAGCACAGGTGATTTTGATATGTATTCAATGTTTGGGGTATTTTGTTTGTTTGTTTGTTTGCTTTTTATGTTTTCCAAGGCAGGGTTTCTCTGTGTGCTCCCAGCTATCCTGGGATTCACTCTGTAGACCAGGCTGGCCTCAACTCAGAGATCCACCTGCCTCTATCTCCTGAGTGCTGGAATTAAAAACATATGCCACCATACCCGTCAAGTTAAATATATTTTTGCAATATACTCTTGTATCCCCAATTTTAGATCAAAGAACTATCAGAGGCAGTAGAGTTGCAAAGTAAAAATCTTTATCACGATGCCGGGCCTACTCACTCTGCACTGGAATAGGAGAAGATCGGCAGCAATATTGAGATACACAGACAATTGATAGGGAATACAGAGATGCTGGGTTCAACCATAGGTCAACCGATCAGGACAGACAAGATGTCCACAAAACCGCAAAAGCAGAACTGCCTGTTTACAAAAGAGTTTAAACCAAGGGTCAGCCGATTGGAACAGCAGCACGTTTACAATCTTAAGATTAGGACACATTTGGTGTCATTTGATTAATGTGACAGGTTTCACAACCTCATGGTGTTTACTATCTCTAAGGTTACAACCCCACTGTGACAGGTTTTACAAGTCCATGTTTTTGTCGTGGGATATTTGTACACTGTGTGAAGATGTGTTGCTGTGATTGGTGTAATAAAGAGCTGAATGGCCAATAGCTAGGCAGGAGAGGCTAGGCGGGATTTCCTGAGAGACAGAGAGAGAGAGAGAGAGAGAGAGAGAGAGAGAGAGAGAGAGAGAGGAAGAGGAGGAGGAATCCAGGCATGTGGATTTCACCAGAGACTCGGAAGAAGTCAGACACAGGGTACAGAACAGAGGTAACTAAGCCACATGGCAGAATGTAGATGAAAAGAAACAGGTTAATTTAAGTTTTAAGAGCTAGTGGGACAGCTCTAAGCTAATGGCCAGGCTTTTCTAATCAATAACAAGTCTCTGTGTCCTTATTTGTGAGTTGGTGGGCCTGATGGGAAAGGACAAGTGCATGTTTAACAACCCCAAAGGCAAATGTTTTATCTCCTGCTTTAGTTAGAGAGATTCAGTGGATCCTTTAGCAACTGTGGGTGTGGCCAGATCCAGGTGAGGACCTGAACTCATAATACATGTGACAAAAACAGCTGCTGTCCAAGTAGACTCCCTCTTCTGCTCCTTCTGGACGTGGCCCTGGCTCCATTGTAACTCAGTGTGGAGGTTCGCTACGTGTGGCTATGTATTTAGCTTAAGCATTTCCCTGTTGTAAATGATTTCTCAGGATGCCCTGTGAGATTTGTAAAACCTCAGAGAACTTCCTCTGTACAAGTGTTGTACGATCCCGTGCACAGCAGATTCACTGGTCTGTTTAACTTTAGGAAATACTCTTAGGAAATATTTAGGGCCTCAGGCCAACTGCCGCCTTGGTCAATCTGCAAACCTTGGCACTGTCCTTTGAGACTTCAAAGCCATCCTTGTGTTACTGAGGTCTCCTCAGCTCTAGACATACCTTCTTTTTCTTTTCATGATGGTACTATAATGGAAGCAGTTCTACAAATTTAAATGATTTATAAACAGAGTAAAATTATTTTTAAAACAACAACAAAAAATAGAACACTTTGTCGTTCTTGCTTTTCCAGTGTTGGGTACTGAACACTTAAACTTGCTTAAGGCCCTTCAAACCTTGAAAGAGTCTCTTGTCCCCTCTCTGGTGTGAGTAGTGGTCTGTTTGTAAGTCTCCAGTTCTTAGAAATGACAGTCTAGTCGGCTGTAAATGAGTGGGAAGAGCTGTAAGATTTGAAGTCTGGAGCTTTCGTGAAACCACAGAGAGCACTTAGAGTCAAGCAACTCAAAGTTTGGTTTGAATTTCTTCCTTGGCTTCTGTGCTTTTCACATGCACCAGACCTGCGTTTAGTTGCCAGACGACCCTTCTCAGTGGATGTTTTGAATAGTCGGGCAAGCTGACAGGTCACTTCCGGCTTCTGCACTTGCTAAGCAGCTTCTGCTACAGCTTCTGTTTTTGCCTTGGTAACCTCAGTCTTTTATTATCATAAGCAAGGGGAAACAGAAAGGAAAGGGGAAATCACCCAATACGGAATATTCTCATGATTCCAAAGGTTATTCTTAGAAAAATCACCAATATATTCTTCATCATCTTTTACTAAACACAGGAACTATCCCAGACTTAACACCAAAGCAAGCATAATCTATTTTTATTATTGATGATTATACAGTCTTCTGAGTACTTGACTCAGAGGCTAGCAACATGCAATTTTGCAAAAAAGGTAAAAATAAGAACAGTGGTTAATGTACCAGACAGTCATTTCCTTCTCATACAGCCTACTCCGACCTCAAGACCCCTGTAGCTGCCTAAGTTCCTCCTCAGCCCTCTGCAAACACTAAGCCCCGTGACTGGTGGGCCACAGTGACTTCAGACAAGAGATCTGTCCCTGCAAGTCAGCAACTTCTATCCTTCTGTATCCCAACAATTCCAAGGAAGACCTGATCCAATTTTCAGAGCTTCCATCAAAGGAAGCTGACCTTTCCTGGCAGCTCTTTTCAATCTAGGAACCCAGTAAAACTTACAGCAATCACTCCAACCATTGCCACGTTGTCTCCACACTCCTTCAGGAGGAATCAAAATATCTGGATTAAAGCTGCCATCTCCCTTTCTTGGTGGAGGCCACCATTTTCCTCCTCTTCTAGGTTCCCACACTTCCCGTTTGTCATCCCATCTATATGTTACTCCATCCACAGTCTTCAGCCAATACCCCTTAGGGTCTCAAGTTTTACACAATGTCCTTGGAATATCCTCAGAAACTGAATTATTCATCATGGCCAATTTGAATCCAGTGTGTTGATACACATCATACCATGTGCTATAGTTGACCACACATTCGGTACAGTTTATCCAAGCCTGAAAAGATTCCCCAGGCTGCAGGTTCTTTCCCATGACCTGCATAACTGCCTTGACCCCAGCCTGGGTGATCATCTCTGTATAATTTCCCACGAAATTTACTTCACTCTTTTCTTGTATCACAGAAATCACCATTGATCTAGGAACACAGAACATGAAGATCAGATAGAAGAAAAAGACTAGCATTACAAGAAGCAATTATATGGAGGAGAACATGACATGTGCACCCCATAAAGCATGACCTTGAGACCCATAAGCACTTCTGCCTTGGCCCTCTAGAGGCATGCTAAGCAGAAGATCTGGAGGGGAACACATGGAGGGTTGATGGTCCACAATCTCGGGTCCCTCACCTCCAATCTCTGCCGGAAGCACGTCAGCCATCTTATATGCAATCACCGGCACAGGGAAACAGTTGCTAGGAAACAATTCTTCCCTTATTTTTTGTTTTCCCTCCAGACATATGCTGTTAACTTTTTTTCTTTGAAACCCAACCTTACAATCTTACTGTTTTCATGACAAAATCAACTTAGAGCTGGATCACTTGGCCCTTTCTCTTCTTGTCTCCTCCCAGTTCAAAGCCCTTGCATAGCGAGCATCCTCTTAGGTCTGCAGTCCGGCTCTGGGCACACCCTTCTTTGGAGACTTTTATATATATAGTTGAGGAAAATATGCTCAGTTGGCCACTTAGGCTTGTCCCCAACTAGCTCTTATGGCTTAAATTAACCCATTTATATTAATCAGCATTCTATCACGTGACGTTACCTCTCTTCCACCTTGCACCTCCTGTTTCTTCTCCATGCCTCCATCTCTTTCAGCTCCGGCAGTGCTTGGACTTTGTGCGTATGCCCGATAAAGCCTTTTCAGACAAGATTCACTGAGGTAGGAAACAGGCCTTCAAAGTGGATGGAGTTTTCCAACACAGGGTGTAGGGATAAAATGGCCCAAAGAAACGCCGCGTGTACCTGCCTGCTTGCACTCCTGCCCTAACAGTATTGCCTACCACCACAGCTTCAACCCAGTGTTGACTTTAGACCAGCCTTACAGCCTAGACTCCATCCCGGGGACTCTCCTGGGAGCGCCAGGCCATCAGCACCAGGTTGGGCCTGCAGAGGCATCCTGTGCAATGGACTGAACTGGTTTCCCTGCTTCCCAGCGTGGTGATCATTCCGTGTGGACTAAACAGCCCCTACCACGGAAGCATCCTATCAGATACACACAGGTGCAAACACACGGAGACAAACATACACGGCTGATTCTGCCCCTCTACGGAATGCTGCTGTCTTCATCACTTTCTTTTTGCTGGGACAAGATACTAGACGAGAAGCAAGTTAAGGGGAGGACCTAATTTTGTTCATGATCTGAGGGTATATTCCATCATGGCAGGGAAGACCCAGCATCCAGTGTCAGGCAACGGATCACACTGTATATGCAGTAGGGTGTGTGTGTGTGAGAGAGAGAGAGGGAGGGAGGGAGGGAGGGAGAGAGAGAGAGAGAGAGAGAGAGAGAGAGAGAGAGAGAGAGAGAGAGACACTGGCACTAAGCTGGCTTCTTCCTCTCTAATTTTCCCTTTGGTCTGTGATCTGAGTTGAGATGGTGCTCACACATTCAGGATAGGCTTTCTCTCAGTCAACCTTTCCGGAAACACCCGTACAGGCAGGCCTAGAGAGGTATGTCCTAGAGGATTCTAAGCCTATGCCAAGTTGACGCTGAACGTTAGGCACACATCTGCCAAGTTCTCTCGGCCTTCAACACGTCTCCCCCGGGCAGTATTTATTTGAGTCTCTCTGTCTCGCCTTGGTTCTCCACACGGGGAGAATCAAGCCAGCCAATCACAAAACCTGTCCCTTCAGCTGTGGCTGGAACGCAGCACGAGACACCGAGCATTGACTGGTGGAGTTGGGAAGCGCTGTATTTGGATTCCACACTGCAGAGTCAGGACCTTATAAAACTGATGGTGTTTAGGTTACATCTTCAGCACTCATCAGCGCCACAGCCTCTGCTACAGAGGGGAGACTTTTCTGCTTGCTCTCCCTGCTGTCTCCTGGGCTGGGGCATCCTAGAAACCCCAGTAGGTGAGTTTCTCACAGTTCAGGGGACCTGCTACAGCATTCACTGTGGGATCTTCTGCTCATTGCAAGGAAAGTTGATTAGCATGCTAGCCTCAAAACTGCCCATGTGACATCTTTTTTTACTTTATTTTCGAGACAGGGTTTCTCTGTGTAGCTTTGTAGCCTTTCCTGGATCTCGCTCTGTAGACCAGGCTGGCCTCGAACTCACAGAGATCCGCCTGCCTCTGCCTCCCGAGTGCTGGTTTAAAGGCGTGCGCCACCACCACCCGGCTGGCTCACCTGGCAAGTTAATTTTTTTTTTTTTTGCAATATGCATTTGCAGAAAAAGGATGATCATATTTCAGATATTCATCTGTGACAAACCTGACCTCCTTCAAGTTGTCCTCTTTCCGCCACACCAACTATAGCCTGCACGAGCACACATGTACACGCTCACACACACACACACACACACACACACACACACACACACACACACGTAATTACCAAAAGTTTTCGTATTCTTTCAAAGTTTCACTCATTTTCACAATGTATTTTGATCATATCTGTGATGGCTAATTTTGGTTGTCAACTTGACTACATCTGAAATGAACTAGAACCCAAGTTGCTGGGCATGTCTGGAAGGGATTTAAAAAAAAAAAATCAGATCCTTTGAAGCAGGAAGACACACCCCAAATTGTGGCCACACCTTCTAGAGGCAGCCTACAAGAAGGGCCTGAACGAAGGAAACTGAGCTTAACCTGTTTGTCCTCACTCTCCACGGCAAGTTGCCCTGTGCCGTTGCTGTGACAGGTGTTAAATCCACCTTCTCCAGCATTCCAACATAGACTGAAGAGAAGCCGCCCTCCAGGGATCTCTTCTCAGGCTTCCAGCACCAGACTGGGACCGCAGAGACATCCTGCCTCCCGGACTGACCAAGGACCGGATTCTCGGCAAACAGCCTTTGCTGGACTACTCAGAACACAACCCGTTAACCAGTTTAACAAATTCCCTTTTAATATACATTTTTCTCCCATCCTATCAGTCCTGTTCCTTTAGAGAACCCCAATATACTATTCGGCTCACGACTACCTTCCTCCAACCCCCTCTAGATGGGGTAGGGGACACTAGAGGACACACCCAATTTTATGAGGTTTTTTTTTTCTTTTTAATTTTACAAGTTTTATTACAAAATATCACAACACCTGCCTTCACTTAAGTTCTCTCTCCCCATATCTGGTGAGCCTTTGGACAGATGGCGACTCTCTTGGCGTGGTATCTTCCAACAAACCCACGAGGTACGCTTCACTGAGGCGCACTAATGGCTGCTGCACTCGGAAACCTCAGGTCGGTTTTGAAGTCCTGGGCGATCTCTCTCGTCAACTTCTGGAAATGCAGCTTCCAGGTAACAACAGTTCAGTGGATTTCTGGTAACCACGAATCTGTGGAAGAGACAGGATCCTGCGCCTGTCGCGATGAGGTTTCTTCACCCCTCAAGTAGAAGGCGCACTCTTTCTGGCAGCCTTTCTGCCCAGTTGTTTGCGGGGTGGGGACTTTCCCTTCCATGGACTTCGGAATGCTTGGCTTGGTTGGGAGCAAAAAATGAAGTCTGAGGGCTTTCTGTGACCACTGAGACTCTGATAGTCGAGGAGCTGAGCAGGAAGATGCTATAGCAAACCACCGAAGATTCTGCGCCCCTCGTCACCTTTAAAACTGTTATTAATAACCTGCAATTAGTGCTGCCCATACGCACGTGGGTGTGGGGGCCCGAAGAACCACCATGAACCCAGCACCGAAGGAGAGTGGCTCATTCCAGAGAAGCCATCAACTTCTGATCCTTGCTCCTTTACAGATGGTGCCTCCAAAGCGGTTTCTTTGCTTTTTAATATTTACCTAGTGGTCACAAGGATGGCACAAGGTGGTCAATCAGTAACTATTTAAGCAACTAAGATAGCCCAAGACAACCTGGCTGCCGACTTGTACCAGCACACTGATCACAGGAATCCCAATCAGCCAATGGGCCTGAAAAACCGCACAGAGCTGTGGCTGGTTCTGGACACTTGAGTCTGCAGTTCCCCTTGTTGGCCGAGGACGCTATGGACATGGGGGGTGGGGCATGATTGTATGTCCCTCGTGCTGAAGGACTCATTCTAGGATGTGCCATAGACAAGGCTGTATAGGCAGGGAAGCAGTCTTCAAGAGAAAAGGAAATGGTTGGTAAACCATAAAAGGAAGACATCTGCGGACCAGATTGTCAAATGCACTTAGGTATCAGGATCTGGGTTTGATTTCTATATTTGATTCTTTTCCACCTGCAATCTAACATTGACCTATGACTCAACACTGGAGTGGTACACCTAAGGTTAACATAATCAAGAACATAGAATGATCTAAACAAAGACACGGGTTAGAGAGATGGCTCGGAGGGTAAGGGCCCTTGCCGTTCTTCCAGAGGACCTGAGTTCAACTCCTAGCATCCACATCAGGTGGCTCACGATCACCTGTAATTCCCGCTCCAAGGGATCCCAGGCCTCTGGCTGCTGGAGGCATGTACACATGCCACCAACCCCTTACTGGTACACATGTACATATACATAATTTAAACAAATCTATTTATTTTAAAAAGGAAGCAAAGACAACTGATGATAGAAACAGGTACTTCAATCAACTAAAAAATGTATTTTTTAAACCATATCGAATATATTTTTTCATGGCTAGCCAGGCTGGCCTCAAACTCACACAAACCCTCCTGCGTCTTCTTCCCAAGTACCGAAGTTAATAACTTTTCCACCTGATTGCCTCAGTATTTTACCAAATTTTAGTTTGAGGAATAAAGAGAAAGTCACATTACAGACAAAAGTCACATAACAATATAGTGGTTTGGTTTGGTTTATAGAAGGACTTGTTGATTTGCCTTTTGAGACAGAGTCTCACTTTGTAGCCCTGGCTAGCCTAGAACTCACTTTGTAGACCAGGTTAGCCTCAAACTCACAAAAATCCATTTGCCTCTGCTTCTGAGTGCTGGGATTGAAGGTGGGCTCCACCGTGCTGGCTGTTGTGATTTTTATTTTATGCCTACAGGTGTGTTACCTGAAGGTCCGCAGCGTGCAGGCCTATTGCCTGGGGGGGCCAGAAGAGGACTCTAGATTTCTTGGACCTGGAGTGATGGTCTTCTGTGGGACAGCATGTGGATGGTGGAAAATGAAGCTCGGTCCCCAAACAGCAGCAAATGCTCCTAACTGCTGAGCTACCGCTCTAGCTTCCAATACAGTAGTTTCTGAATTTCCTTTTAACAAAATTGTCTGGTTGTTTTTATGTGCCAAATATTATTAATAGCAGGGATAGCAATAAGAGATCAGACCTGCGGGCGGTGGTGGGCACGCCTTTAATCCCAGCACTCGGAAGGCAGAGGCAGGTGGATCTTTGTGAGTTCGAGGCCAGCCTGGTCTACAGAGCGAGTTCCAGGAAAGGTGCAAAGCTACACAGAGAAACCCTGTCTCAAAAAACAAAACAACAACAACAAAAAAAAAAACCCACAAAAACAACAAAAAAAACCGAGGTCGGACCTGTCAAAAATCAAGACTTGTAGGTTTGGGGGCATAACTAAATAGCATTGCTTATTTTATGTTACAAAGTGAATTGGGACTCCAATAGGAGTCACTTTATGTTATTGTCTGTGGCTTATTGGGGAGCTGTAAATGGTAAAGACTGGACAGTTGGCCCGGGGTTGAGAGCACTGGCTGCTCTTGTAGAGGATCCAGATTCAGTTCCTGGCATCTACATGGTGGCTCACAACCACCCATAAATCCAGATACAGTGTTCTGATCCCCTCTCCTGACCATCATGGGCACTGCATGAACGTGGTAGACAGATACACAAAAGTGAAAGCACTCATATGCATAAAGTAAATCTTTTCTTTTCTTTTTTTTTTCTTTCTTTCTTTTTTGGTTTTTTTGTTTGTTTGTTTGTTTTTTGAGACAGGGTTTCTCTGTGTAGCTTTGCGCCTTTTCTGGATCTCACTCTGTAGACCAGGCTGGCCTCGAACTCACAAAGATCCGCCTGCCTCTGCCTCCCAAGTGCTGGGATTAAAGTGTGCGCCACCACCGCCCGGCCATAAAGTAAATCTTTAAAACATACATTTTTATTTAATTAGTCTTTTTAAACCCAGGGTAGGTGTGCTATAAGGCTTCTCAGATACTTGTTTAATCAAGAAACATGGACTTTTAGTTATAATCACCATGGATGTTGCTCTCATTGAAGATGCCTGTTTTGAATAATGTGCATGAGAAGAACTAACTAAAGGCTTTGGATATTTCTAGTAACAGTCTGCGGAAGGGATGGAGAGATGGCTCATCAGTTAAGAGCACTTGACCCTCTTGTAGAGGACCCAGGTTTGGTTCCCAAGACCTGTGTGACATCTCAGAACCATCAAACATTTGATCAGACCCCGTCCAAGGGCACCAGACACTCAACATAGAAAACACTATCTGAAGGGATGCCAGCCAGCCCGAGCGTGGCAAGCATGGCTCTCCCCCATTCCTTCTGCCTTGCTAAAAAACCTTTAGGCTACATTCCTAAAGCTAGCCACCACGGTCTAGTCCCTTATTTGGCCACTTCTTCCTCCTGAGGCTGACTACCAAGGTCCAGCTATCAAAGTTTTAAGTCCGGCAATCAAAAGCTTCCTTTGGCTCACCTAATGAACATGCCCAATTAAAATTAAACACCTCATCCCGACACTGGGTTTCCCCCTTTACCTTTATAAATCCCCATTTGCCCATGTGCTACCTCTGTCTCCCCTCTATCCAGAGGCAGCCCTTGGTCCCTCTGGGACAAATACCCCTGCCCCTTCTCCTCCTTGTTCCCTTAGTCTTCTGCCTCCCATTTTGTCTCTTATTCCTGCCCTCTGTCCCTCTGGGACAAATACATCTCTTTGTGTTGAGAACTTGGCCCTGGGGATCCTGAGCCCATACTGGTCACTTCCCTACCCAGCAAGCCCACAACAGCAAGCCCTGAATATTCCAACACGGCTGAAGCCCAAGAAAAACGACCTTAAAACCAATTGTATGAGATAATAGAGCTCCTTAAAGAGGAGATGAATAAATTCCTCAAAGAAAGCCAGGAAAAACAGTGTGGTGAAGGAAATGGATAAAACGGTTCAAGACCTCAAGGTGGAAACAGTGGAAACAGAAGCAATAAAGAAAACACAAACTGAGAGATCGTGGAGAAAACTCTGTTTTCTTTCTAAAATAGCTGTATTCCAAACCAAAATCCAGGCAGCTGTATCCAAAACACAGAAGATGTGTATTTTGTATCTTAGCTACCTAACAATTATAAATACAGGCAAAGCATGTTATGAATCCTGCAGACATTTACATTTTCTTCTGGCCAACAAAACTGCACCAACCAACTTGTTACAATTTTAAGCCACGTGGCAACGGACACTTAGAGATTTCCCTTTGAGCCTTCAGACAGTGAGAAGCAGAGACATTATCTGATTTTTGTTTGGTTGGTCGATTTTTTTTTCCCGCCTTTACTACCGAGTCCTCTCTTTGCCTTCCTGATGCGCATGTTCACCATTTGATGAGGATCTCACCTCAGGCACTCTAGCCTTCTTTGAGCCCGAAGCTCCGAAAACATTGTATAAGAGTAATTATGTCTATGAGTTAATGACTAAACATTAGGGTCATCTGTAAACCTTAAAATGCTGTACTACGTCTGTAAACGAGCTAAAGAGGATTTAAAGGAGCCGGGTATGGTGGCACAAGCTCTTATTCCTGGAACTATGTAGACAGATCCTGTCTCCAGGTGAAGGTAGTGGGTGTTGAGGGGGGATGCAGAGAGAGACAGAGAGGGAGGGGCGAGGGGGGTGTTAAAGAGCCAGAGAGATGGCTTATAGGCAAGGGCAAGGGCGGTTGCCATCAGGCCTGACAGTCCAAGAGCTTGATCCACAGGGCCCACACGGTGGAAAGCGATCCGACTGTCACAAAGTGTCCGCTGGCCTCCACACGCCAGTCAGCGCGCACACCCGCCCCCCCCCCCCAGACAACACAGAAAAGAGAGTACTTATTTATTTTGTGTGTGTTTGTGCTTGAATGTATGTGTGTGCACCACATACATACAGGAGCCTGAGGAGGTCCAGAGAGGGCACAGTGGGTCCCCTGGACCAGGAACATGGACTTGGGTCACCCCAAAAACCATGTCCCCACGTAGTGTCAGCTCACGGTGTTTCTGTAGAAGAGAACAAAGAAACCCATACATCAAGAACTTTTTAAAATACAGGGGTGGAGACACGAGGTAGGCAGGTTGGAGCGAAGCAGGGACACCTCTGCTGTAGGGCTGGCTCCCGGGCTCCCCGACCACATTCTCCGACTTGGTGTTGGAGGGAGGGAGATGGGGGTCTGTTCGAACTCACCAAAACCAGTCACAAGGCTGCTAGGCCACAGCGGAGGGCAGTCCACGGCTGTTTAGGGTTTGGGGACAATTCAAGATGGTTTGTCTCTGGTCTTCAACACTCCATCCAGCTCTCCGCGAGCAAGAGAGTTCGCCAAGCCAACGTGGCGGAGGGGAGGGGTGTGATGTCACCCTTGGGGGCCAGTCGGGGGCGTGGTCTATGCAGATGAGGGGCG
The DNA here is from genome assembly GCF_007827085.1 of Peromyscus californicus insignis. Classification (NCBI taxonomy): domain Eukaryota; kingdom Metazoa; phylum Chordata; class Mammalia; order Rodentia; family Cricetidae; genus Peromyscus; species Peromyscus californicus. The sequence continues at coordinate 74,407,765 of NW_026294617.1, forward strand.
CGCAGGGGCTGCCGGTCCGCACCCGCTGCGGAAACGCGAGGGATTTGGCGCGGCGTGGGAGGGAGCGCGGGTCCGCGGGTGACAGCGGAGCGCAGGAACCGGGCGCGGGTCCGGGGAGGCCCGGATCGCTGGCGGCGAAGTGACCGTGTGTTGAGAGCGCAGGTCCGGGGTGTCTGAGCGGTGTGTGGTGGGAGGCGAGCATACTTACCTGGCAGGGGAGACACCATGATCAAGCAGGTGGTTTTCCCAGGGCGAGGCTCAGCCATTGCACTCGGGGTGTGTTGACCCCTGCGGTTTCCCCACATGCGGGAAACTCGACTGCGGAATTTGTGGTAGTGGGGACTGCGTCCGCGCTCTCCCTGGTATTTCGCTGTAACAAAAAACAGACACCTTCCCCTTCCACCGTTGCTGTGCTATTTACTACGTGTTTGCAGCAGCTGAAATCAGGACCGTTAGCCCACGAGCTCTTCTGCATTTGGATTGCCCTCTTTACCCTCTTCACAAGAAACTTAAGAGGTTCTAGCTTAATACAAAATCAAAAACAAACAAACAAAAGACAAACACACAGAAAAAGCAGTATTGGAGTCTTTGCCTGACAGCCAAACCGCACTTTTAGGAAAACAGGTCCCAACTTGGGTTTCCTAGTCCAGACCTTCCTTTCTTTCTCGGTTCCCGTGTTGAGCATGAGCACCACACCCGGGTCCCGGGCCAGCAACACCACTGTCCAAACCTGTTGTAAGTTGAGCAAAAACGAGTCACCCTAGAAACCGCTGATAGAAGCAATTCTTCCTCTGCTTTGTTCGATTCCCCCCACTCCCCTGTTTTTGCGGTGAATTGAAAAGAACAAAACCAAACCCACCCGCGTGACTGTATTGTCTTCTAACGAAGTTGGCTTCCACTGCGTCCGCTCGGTTCTAAACGCTCCAGTCTCTTGGGTACGTGCGCCCTGGGGCTCCACGGGGCTCGCGCCTCCTCCGGCCCGGCGGCGTGTCCGCACCCCACCCACGCCACCCTCGCGCCCGCCCGTCCCCCTCCACCCCGGGTCCAGTCCCGCCGTCTCCCTCCCGTCCGCCTCCCCGAGCACCGGCACCGCACTCGCCGCCTTTCCCACGCGGGCCGCGCCGAGGCTCCAGCACACACCGGGGGGACGAGCCCTCGCGCGTCCGTGCTCGGGGTCTGCAGAGGACCGGACCCTAAAGCGCCCTTGGGCTCCTCCGCCGAGTCCTGCTGGGCGCCGGGGCCGCGAGCCCGCCGGCGTGGAGCCCCGGAGCCCCGACCCCCGGCTGGCCGAGGGACCCGGCGTCCCGGAGCCGCCGGCCGCTCGCCCCGGGTCCCTGAGGTTCGCGCGAGCTCGGGGAGCGGGTGCGCGGCGCGGGTCCCGGCGGGGCGCGGGCCCGGGGGGCTTCGGGCTCGGTCGTCCCAGGTGTGGCGGCCGCGGGGACGCCGGCCTCACCAAGGAGACGCCGCCCGGCCACCGCACCGTCTCTGTGGCGCAATCGGTTAGCGCGTTCGGCTGTTAACCGAAAGGTTGGTGGTTCGAGCCCACCCAGGGACGGCGGGCCTTAGGCTTTTAACAGCTTTCCCAATGAAACAGCCGCTTGTGAACGACTGGAAATGCACGATCCTGCAGTCTGCTCACAGATCCTGGAGACCACACAGTACTCCAGCCTGTGCATATAAAGGGCCTATCTTTCCCTTTCACTCATTATTCACGGCCAGGCCTCTGGCAAGGAAAATTACAACAGCAAAGCCTTTTTTTTTTTTCACCGCCCCCCTCCCCCGGAATGGGGGCACCAGTGGACAAACTCCCTGCAGCTGTCTTTGGTGTATTACGGAATGGGTGGAGTGGGAATCCTTTCTCAATAAAAGAAAATTATGGACGAGTCCCCAAAGCACAGGGCACAGACTGCATTTAATAAAACAGGTAAACTTTACACCACCGTTTAAAGATACGCATACGAGAAGGGCGACCCCGCAACGTAATTGGTAATCAGAAAACCCTGGCACCCATTTAATTCGAAAACCACGTGCTGTGGAAACATAAATCACAGGCACGGGCAGGACGGGCCGCGTGGTAAGGAATCCCGGGCCGTGGGGTTTGGGTCTCTGCAGACGGGCGTCCACCGAAGCCTCCGGACCGCTGGCTTGCTGCCCTGCTCTCTGCGAGGCCCCGTAGCAGTCTGCCCCTCCCGCGGGGCTCCAGCCTCAGCCGACAGCGGCGGAAGTCTGTCCCGTGCTTGGGGAAACACTGCTCCCGCAGGAGTGGCATCGACCCACGCGCTTCCCAGTTAGCAGCCGCCGCCCTCTCCACCCGACCGAGGCGCAGATCGTGCCCCGGGCCGCTCCCAACGCAGCAGCGGGAGAAACCCCGATGCAGGACCGGCGCCTCCGAAGTCGGGACACCCGAGGGGCGTGTGGCTCGCCGTGATCGTATAGTGGTAAGTACTCTGCGTTGTGGCCGCAGCAACCTCGGTTCGAATCCGAGTCACGGCACTATCGCCGTTCTACCCGGCGATCTTTTGCGTCAAGCTCACCTACCACCACTTGTCGGCAGCAGTAAGTTTGCTGCCTGAATTTTAAATGCCCTTTTCTGTCCTGTCCCAGTTAAGTTGTCTGTGTGAAAAATGTGCAGTTGGGTTCCGGAGGGTGCTGGGGATCAGTTCCCCTGGGGTTTTTCCTGTTTGGAAAACAGTGTCGGGCTTGCCTACGGATACAGAGTAACCATTCCTTGACTCCTGCTGTTAGAGGGGTATACAAGCCCATGTCGGTACCAGTAAAGAGAGCTGCTTCCCTGACGGACTGAAACTGGGTGTCCTGAGTGCTGTTTAACCTCGGCGTCCCTCGCCAGATTTCGTGCTCCAGCCGCGCGGGCCGGGGCATCTCCGGGGCACTCATAAATTCGCCTTCACCGTCAACCACGCCCAAGACCTCGGACGTAACACCCCACCCCTAATTTTGGTCTTGGTCAGGATGATACAGGGTCTGAATGTTCTGTCTGGTGTTTTGTCTTAGTGGTAACACATCACAAGTGGAAAAGCTTGTTTTATGTGTGCTGCTCCACCCCCTTGAGAGTAAAATCTTTATCATCCACATGCTGAATAACTATTGAAGATGAAAACCCGTTCTAACTAAGCAACAAGACTACAGTTTCCATAGAATACACTCTATGATCTAATCGACACAAGAAAATAAGAATACTCCATATATATCTATATGTATATATATCTATATATCTATACTCCATATATATCTATATCTATATCTATATCTATCTATCTATCTATCTATCTATCTATCTATCTACTATATATATATAGTGTCTTGGTCAAAGCGATGTGAGAAGCATGAGCCGCACTCCCACGGCGGTCCGTTCTCCAGAGCCCCACTGAGAACACAGACCAACGCACTGGGACACTTAACACAACCTGGGCTCATCCCAGTGCGGGATGGCAGACGGGAGACGGATTGTGTCTGGATGCGCTCTTTAAGCGCGTGATGGCGTTACATGAAACGCTTTTATTAGTTGAGTCACAGAACAAATACTATTCGATGGGCTATTTGGAATTAATTTGAAATCCATTTGACAGACACTCACGTTTAAAAGTGGTGGAATAATCTCAGTATAAAAGACAGAGGCTGAAGAAGAACCTGCTTGATGGACATGCAGAAAACCGTTTTAAATTATGTTCGTGTGTTTGTGTAAGCTCCCATGTGCTTGTGAGCACACGTGTCCCAGCATGCTGTGGGGATAAGGCGGCAACTTGAAGGAGTCAGTTCTCTCCTTCCACTCCACCGAGTGGGCTCAGGGCGTGAACTCTGCACGGGACAGACTTCCGCCGCTGTCGGCTGAGGCTGGAGCCCCGCGGGAGGGGCAGACTGCTACGGGGCCTCGCAGAGAGCAGGGCAGCAAGCCAGCGGTCCGGAGGCTTCGGTGGACGCCCGTCTGCAGAGACCCAAACCCCACGGCCCGGGATTCCTTACCACGCGGCCCGTCCTGCCCGTGCCTGTGATTTATGTTTCCACAGCACGTGGTTTTCGAATTAAATGGGTGCCAGGGTTTTCTGATTACCAATTACGTTGCGGGGTCGCCCTTCTCGTATGCGTGTCTTTAAACGGTAGTGTAAAGTTTACCTGTTTTATTAAAATCCGGTCTGTGTCCCGTGCTTTGGGGACTTGCTGTCCATAATTTTCTTTTATTGAGAAAGGATTCCTACTCTTCCCATTCCGTAATACACCAAAGACAGCTGCAGGGGGTTTGTCCGCTGCTGCCCCCATTCCGGGGGAGGGGGGGCGGTAAAAAAAAAAGGCTTTGCTGTTGTAATTTTCCTTGCCAGAGGCCTGGCCGTGAATAATGAGTGACAGGGGAGGGTAGGGCTTATTTTACACAGGCTGGAGTACTGTGTGGTCTCCAGGATCTGTGAGCAGACTGCAGGATCGTGCATTTCCAGTCGGTCACAAGCGGCTGTTTCTTGGGAAAGCTGTTAAAAGCCTAAGGCCCGCCGTCCCTGGGTGGGCTCGAACCACCAACCTTTCGGTTAACAGCCGAACGCGCTAACCGATTGCGCCACAGAGACGGTGCGGTGGCCGGGCGGCGTCTCCTTGGTGAGGCCGGCGTCCCCGCGGCCGCCACACCTGGGACGACCGAGCCCGAAGCCCCCCGGGCCCGCGCCCCGCCGGGACCCGCGCCGCGCACCCGCTCCCCGAGCTCGCGCGAACCTCAGGGACCCGGGGCGAGCGGCCGGCGGCTCCGGGACGCCGGGTCCCTCGGCCAGCCGGGGGTCGGGGCCAGCTTCGTTAGAAGACAATAAAGTCACGCGGGTGGGTTTGTTCTTTTAAATTAACCGCAAAAACACGAATTGCTTCTATCAGCGGTTTCTAGGGTGACTCGTTTTGACTCAACTTACAACAGGTTTGGACAGTGGTGTTGCTGGCGCGGGACCCGGGTGTGGTGCTCATGCTCAACACGGGAACCGAGAAAGAAAGGAAGGTCTTTACTAGGAAACCCAAGTTGGGACCTGTTTTCCTAAAAGTGCGGTTTGGCTGTCAGGCAAAGACTCCAATACTGCTTTTCCTGTCTGTTTGGCTTTTGTTTGTTTGTTTTTGATTTTGTATTAAGCTAGAACCTCTTAAGTTTCTTGTGAAAAGTGCAAAGAGGTCAATCCAAATGCTGAAGAGCTCTTGGGCTCCCCGTCCTGATTTCAGCTGCTGCAAACACGTAGTAAATAGTACAGCAAAGGTGGAAGTGGAAGAAGGTGTCTGTTTTTTGTTACACGAAAACGTCAGGGGAGAGCGCAGACGCCGTCCCCACTACCACAAATTCCGCAGTCGAGTTTCCCGCATCTGGGGAAATCGCGAAATCGCAGGGGTCAACACACCCCAAGTGCAATGGCTGAGCCTCGCCCTGGGAAAACCACCTGCTTGATCATGGTGTCTCCCCTGCCAGGTAAGTATGCTCGCCTCCCCACCACACACCGCCCAGACACCCCGGACCTGCGCTCTCAACACACGGTCACTTCGCCGCCAGCGATCGCGGGCCTCCCCGGACCCGCGCCCGGTTCCTGCGCTCCGCTGTCACCCGCGGACCCGCGCTCCCTCCCACGCCGCGCCAAATCCCTCGCGTTTCCGCAGCGGGTGCGGACCGGCAGCCCCTGCGCGCCCCTCATCTGCATAGACCACGCCCCCGACTGGCCCCCAAGGGTGACATCACACCCCTCCCCTCCGCCACGTTGGCTTGGCGAACTCTCTTGCTCGCGGAGAGCTGGATGGAGTGTTGAAGACCAGAGACAAACCATCTTGAATTGTCCCCAAACCCTAAACAGCCGTGGACTGCCCACCGCTGTGGCCTAACAGCCTTGTGACTGGTTTTGGTGAGTTCGAACAGACCCCCATCTCCCTCCAACACCAAGTCGGAGAATGTCAGGGAGCCTGGGAGCCAGCCCTACAGCAGAGGTAGACCAAAGAGAGATATGCATGGTAATTCTTTACCTTCAGGAAACTTGATGAAGGGCTTAGCTTGGGGCCCAGGAACAAACAAGATGAGCTACCTATTTTCCGATGCAATGGGATGACTTATCACCAGCTGTTGGGGGAACACAGGCTCAGCATTGGGGATTTAAGGCATGCTACTCAGGAAGCACTGCTTTAGACCTGGCAGTGGTCAAACATCCTTTGTTATCTCCACAAATTCCTTGTTATAGAATAGCCGCTGCGGTGTATGGTCCCCTTCGCCGAGGAGCAGTAGGAATAATTTGGGAAGAAGCGGTTTAATGTCTCAAGGATTTATTGTACACCCAGGAATTACAGATGAAGATTACCAGGGTGAAAGTAAAATTATGGCATATGTAAAAAGAACTATGCGAAGAGAAGCTGGTGATAGAATTGCTCAGTTGTTATTACTCCCATGTTTTAAAGGTAAAGCAGCTCCTATATGTAGGAGAGAAGGTTTTGGAAGTATGGGCGAAAAGGTATTTGACAAACAGTCATCAATGATGAAAGGCCTAAACTGAAAATAAAACTAAATGAGGTTGATATTGAAGGATTATTGGATTCTGGTGCTGATGTATCTATAATTTCACAAGAATCCTGGGATCCCAACTGGCCTTTAAAAGAATTTGTAGGCATTGGAAACTTATCTTAGGTAAAACAGAGTGTAGAGTGGATTGGATGTGTAGGGCCTGAAGGACGAATAGGGATGTTAAAGCCTTACGTAGCTGATATAGCCATGAGTTCCTGGGGGGGAGATGTGTTGCAACGATGAGGAGCTCAAATGAATATTCCTACAATTTCAGAAACAGCTTCTAAATGATGTTTAAAATGGGGTATGTTCTGGAAAAGGTATTGGAAAAAGTTGTCAAGGAAAGTCACAGGCTATACAGATTGTCCAACAGGAATTGGCCATCCAAATTTAGAGTAGGGGCCACTGCTGGTAACCCAACTGCTCTGCCTTTGAAATGGCTAACTAATGAGCCTGTATGGGTGGAGTGACATTTTATTGACTGCTTCTGATACAAATATCTTAGGAAAAAAATGTTTAATGTAATACAGAAAATTTTACCCTGTTGGGGATTACAAATTTCTCCTGAAAAAAAAAAATACTAATAACTAAGGAGATTCTCTTAGTTATTTAGGATTTAAATTAAGTAAACAGAGAATTCAGCAGCAAAAGGTACAGATTAGAAGAGATCAGTTCCACACTTTTTTGTTTGTTTTTTGAGACTAGGTTTCTCCGTGTAGCTTTGGCTCCTTTCCTGGAACTTACCCTGTAGCCCAGGCTGGCCTCAAACTCACAGAGATCCGCCTGGCTCTGCCTCCTGAGTGCTGGGATTAAAGATATGCGCCATCAGCCGGGCGGTGGTGGCACAGGCCTTTAATCCCAGCACTCGGGAGGCAGAGCCAGGCGGATCTCTGTGAGTTCGAGGCCAGCCTGGGCTACCAAGTGAGTCCCAGGAAAGGCGCAAAGCTACACAGAGAAACCCTGTCTCGAAAAACCAAAAAAAAAAAAAAAAAAAAAAAAAGATATGCGCCATCACTGCCCAGCTTTTTTTTTTTCAGTTCCACACTCTTAATGATATTAAAAAATTATTGGATGGTATTAACTGGTTGCAGCCTACCATTGGATTGTCTATTTAAGAATTAAGTCATTTGTTTCAATTTTTTCAAGATAGCTCAGATTTAAACAGTCCAAGACAATTAACAGCTGAGGCTGAAAGGGAATTATCCCAAGTAGAACAAAACGTACAAAATGCCTCTGTGGATCGATTAGATTTCACAACTGAATGTATTTTCATAATTGTACCTTCCAATCATTCCCCTACTGGACTCATTATGAGAGGGGCGATAATATTTTGGAATAGATTTTTCTAGCTCACAAACAAAGTAAAAAGTTAAAGACATATATAAAAAGGGTTTCTGAATTAATCATAAAGGGAAGAATAAGACTTCATCAGTTGTCAGGAAAGGATCCAGCTGAGACTGTAGTACCCTATACTAATGCTGAAATCTTGCAATTGTTGGTGATTAATGACAGTTGGCAAAGGGCTCGAAGTAATTTCTTAGGAGAAATTAACAACAAAGTTAAAAAAAATAAGGAACTTCAATGTATAAAAAGAACTGAATAGATTCTTCCCTGCATAGTGAGAAAAGCACCTGGAGCCCTTACATTTTATCCTGATGCAAATAAATTACGAACAGCTGGTTATAAAGCAGGAAGCATCAGTAAAGTAATTCTAAGTCCATATGATTCAGTTCAAAGATGAGCTAGACAGCCCCCACCGAGTCTGTTTGCTGTCCCTTCCCTTCTGCTTCTGAATTGTGTCGGGACATTTGGGGAACTTCTGACTCACAGCAAGAGACTGTGGCCTTTCTACGGAAAGTGATGACTCGAGGCATGAGGCAGCTGTGACCTAGAACGGATCCGAACACTCTGTCTGAGGCCAACCCAGGGCTCAGCTGCTGATCCTGCAAAACCCAACAACTTGGAGGAGTTGGTGAGATTACCCTACTAAACAACCTGCTCAGCTGAGATTCATTCGGGAGAGGATTCAGAATCCTACAGTCTGCAGTCTGAGGAAACAAGATCCACTGAGGAGTTGACGAATGAGCAAAACGTGACCTGAGAACACAAAAGAAGGCGCCGTCCAGCCACCTAACCAGATCACCAGAATCATAAACCTACACTACACCCACTGGGAACAGGTAAGGCCTCATCTCCGAACCGGCAGATCAGGTCTCTAGCCCCTAGGCCCTACCCATTGGAGTCCCAGGGACCAAACAGCTACCTTTCCCTGCTCCCCCACCAAAAAAAAAAAACAAAAACAAAAACAAAAACAAAAAAAACTCTACGAACCTAACAACCACTGAAACCATAAGCACACCCTGCACTAACTGGGAACAACTGATCCCTGAGACAGAACCCACTAACACTGATTGGACTAAGCTGCTCCCGGAGAAACAGAGCCCAACAGCACTGATTTAACCAAGAACTCCTAGTGGACCAAGACTAACAATTAGAACAAGAGAGGCACCTTCAGACACAGACACAACCTTCACCAATCAGAGGAAGAGATGAGTAAATGCCAGTGCAAAAATACAGGCAACAACATAAAGACAACATCAGAACCTAGCGACTCTGTACCTGCAAGACCTGAACATACCAAGGCAAAAGAAGCAGAAGAAATCAATCCTAAAAATGACTTTAAGAAGATGATAGAGGCCCTTAAAGAGGAAATGAAAAACTCCCTTAAAGAGGAAATGAAAAAATCCCTTAAAGAGGAAATAAAAAATTCCCTTAAAGAAATGGAAGAAAAAACAAAAAATTGGAAGAAATCAAAGAAAGCCAAGAAAAAGTAATTAAACAGATGAAGGAAACAATTCAAGATTTGAAAATTGAAATTGAGACAATAAAGAAAACAAACTGAGGGAATGCTGGAAGTAGAAATCCTGACTAAACGAACAGGAACTACAGAAGCAAGCATAACCAACTGAATTTAAGAGATGGAACAGAAAATCTCTGACACTGAAGACACAATAGAGAAAATAGATTCATCAGTCAAAGAAAACACTAAAGACAAAAAGTTGTAACACAAAACATCCAAGAAATTTGGGACACCATGAAAAGACCAAACCTAAGTATAATAGGGATAGAAGAAGGAGAAGAATACCAACTAAAAGGCACAGAAAATATATTCAACAAAATCATAGAAGAAAACTTTCCTAACCTAAAGAAAGAAATACCTATGAAGATACAAGAAGCTTACAGAACACCGAATAGGCTGGATCCCAAAAAAAAGTCCCACTGCCACATAATAATCAAAACACTAAACACACAGAACAAAGACAAAATATTAAGAGCTTCAAAGGAAAAAGACCAAGTAACATATAAAGGCAGACCCATCAGAATAACACCAGACTTCTCAATAGAGACTATGAAAGCCAGAAGGTCCTGGACAAATGTTATGCAGACACTAAGAGACCACGGATGCCAACCCAGACTATTATACCCAGCAAAACTCTCAATCACCATAGATGGAGTAAACAAAATATTCCATGATAAAACCAGATTTAACCAATATCTGTCCACAAACCCAGCCCTACAGAAAACACTAGAAGGAAAAATCCAACCTAAAGAAGCTAAACACACCCATGAAAACTCAGGCAATAGATAATCCCACACCAACAAATACCAAAGAAGGAAAACGCAACACTACCACAAAAAATAACAGGAATTAACAATCACTGGTCATTAATATCCATCAATATCAATGTTCTCAACTCACCTATAAAAAGACACAGACTAACAGAATGGATAAGAAAACAGGATCCATCCTTCTGCTGCATACAAGAAACACACCTTAACTTCAAAGACAGATACTACCTCAGAGTAAAGGAATGGGAAAAGACTTTCCAATAAAATGGACCTAAGAAGTAAAATGGTGTAACTATCCTAATATCTAATAAAATAGACTTCAAACAAAAATTAATCGAAAGAGATCAGAATGGACATTACATATTTATCACAGGAAAAATCTACCAAGATGAAGTCTCAATTCTAAACATTTATGCCCAAATACAAAGGCACCCACATTAATAAAAGAAACATTACTAAAGCTTAAATCACACATCAAACCCCACACATTAGTAGTGGGAGATTTCAACACACCACTCTCACCAAAATACAGATCTACTGGACTGAAACTTAACAAAGAAATAAAGGACCTAACAGATGTTACGACTCAAATGGACTTAATAGATATCTAAGAACATTCCATCCTAACACAAAATAATATACCTTCTTCTCAGCACCCCATGGAACCTTCTCAAAAACTGACCACATACTTGGTCACAAAGCAAATCTAAACAGATACAAAAACATTGGAATAACCTCTTGTATCTTATCGGACCACCATGCCTTAAAATTAGATTTCAACAACAACAAAAATTATAGAAAGCCTACAATCTCATGGAAACTGAATAATGCCCACCTAAAACATCAATGGGTCAAGGAAGAAATAAAGAAATTAAAGATTTCCTAGAATTCAATGAAAATGAAAGTACAACATACCCAAACTTAGGGGACACTATGAAAGCAGTGCTAAGAGGAAAATTCGTAGCTCTAAATGCACACATAAAGAGGATGGAGAAATCTCATACCAAAGACTTAACAGTACAACTGAAAGCTCTAGAACAAGAAGCAAGCTCACCCAGGAGAAACAGACGCCAGGAAATAATCAAATTGAGGGCTGAAATCAATGAAATAGAAACCAAGAGAACAATACAAAAAAATCAATGAAACAAAGAGTTGGTTCTTTGAAAAAATCAACAAGATAGACAAACCCCTAGCCAAATTAACCAAAAGGCAAAGAGAGAGCACCCAAATTAACAAAATCAGAAATGAAAAGGGAGACATAACAACAGACAATGAGGAAATCCAGAGAATCATCAGGTCATACTTCAAAAGCCTATACTCCACAAAATTGGAAAATCTGGAAGAAATGGACAATTTTCTGGATAGATACCACATACCAAAGTTAAATCAAGACCAGATAAACTATTTAAATAGACCAATAACCCCTAAAGAAATAGAAACAGTCATCAAATGTCTCCCAACCAAAAAAAGCCCAGGACCAGATGGTTTCAGTACAGAATTCTACCAGATTTTCAAAGAACTAATTCTAATACTCTTCAAATTGTTTCACACAATAGAAACAGAAGGAATATTACCAAACTCTTTTTATGAGGCTACAATTACCCTGATACCCAAATCACACAAAGATTCAACAAAGAAAGAGAATTACAGACCAATCTCCCTCATGAACATTGATGCAAAAATACTCAACAAAACATTGGCAAACCGAATCCAAGAACACATCAAAAAAATTCTCCACTATGACCAAGTAGGTTTCATCCCAGGGATGCAAGGATGGTTCAACATATGAAAATCTGTCAATGTAATACACCATATAAACAAACTGAAAGAAAAAAAACACATGATCATCTCATTAGATGCTGAAAAAGCCTTTGACAAAATCCAACACCCCTTCATGATAAAGGTCTTAGAGAGATCAGGAATACAAGGAACATTCCTAAACATAATAAAGGCAATTTACCGCAAGCCAACAGTCACCATCAAATTAAATGGAGAGAAGCTCAAAGCGATTCCACTAAAATCAGGAACAAGACAAGGCTGTCCACTCTCCCCATATTTATTCAATATAGTACTTGAAGTTCTAGCTAGAGCAATAAGACAACAAAAGGAGATCAAAGGGATACAAATTGGAAAGGAAGAAATCAAACTTTCACTATTTGCAGATGATATGATAGTATACATAAGTGACCCCAAAAATTCTACCAGGGCACTCCTACAGCTGATAAACTTCAGTAAAGTGGCAGGATACAAGATCAACTCCAAAAAATCAGTAGCCCTCCTATACACAAATGATAAAAGGGCTGAGAAAGAAATCAGAAACATCACCCTTTACAATAGCCACAAATAATATAAAATACCTTGGGACAACACTAACCAAACAAGTGAAGGACCTGTTTGATAAGAACTTTAAATCTCTAAAGAAAGAAATTGAAGAAGATATCAGAAAATGGAAGGATCTCCATGCTCATGGATAGGTAGGATTAACATAGTAAAAATGGCAATCTTACCAAAAGCAATCTACAGATTCAGTGCAATCCCCATCAAAATCCCAACACAATTCTTCACAGACATGGAAAGAAAAATACTCAACTTCATATGGAAAAACAAAAGACCCAGGATAGCCAAAAGAATCCTGTACAATAAAGCAACCTCTGGAGGCATCACCATCCCTGACCTCAAGCTCCACTATAGAGCTATAGTAATAAAAACAGCTTGGTACTGGCATAAAAACCAACATACAGACCAATGGAATTGAATTGAAGACCCTGACATTAATCCACGCACATATGAACACCTGATTTTTGACAAAGAAGCGAAAACTATACAATGGAAAAAAGAAAGTATCTTCAACAAATGGTACTGGCATAACTGGATGTTAATATGTAAAAGATTATAAATAGATCCATATCTGTCACTTGTAAACTCAAGTCCAAGTGGATCGAAGACCTCAACATAAATCCAGTTACACTAAACTTAATAGAAGAGAAAGTAGGAAGTAGTCTTGAACACATTGGCACAGGAGATCACTTCCTAAATATAACACCAGCAGCACAGACACTGAGCACAACAATTAATAAATGGGACCTCTTGAAACTGAGAAGCTTTTGTAGGGCAAAAGACACAGTCAATAAGACAAAAAGACAGCCTACAGAATGGGAAAAGACCTTCACCAACCCCACATCTGACAGAGGGCTGATATCCAAAGTATATAAAGAACTCAAGAAACTAGACATCAAAATACTGAACAATCAATTAAAAAATGGGCTAAAGAGCTAAACAGAGAATTCTCAAAAGAAGAATCTCAAATGACTGAAAGATGTTTAAGGAAATGCTCAACATCTTTAATCATCAGAGAAATGCAAATCAAAATGACTCTGAGATACCACCTTACACCTGTCAGAATGGCTAAGATCAAAAACACTAATGACAGTCAATGTTGGAGAGGATACAGAGCAAAGGGAACACTCCTCCATTGTTGGTGGGAATGCAAACTTAAACAACCACTGTGGAAATCAGTATGGTGGTTTCTCAGAAAATTGGGAATCGATCTACCTCAAGACCCAGCCATACCACTCTTGGGCATATACCCAAGGAATGCTCAATCATACCACAACGATACATGCTCAACTATGTTCATAGCAGCACTTTTTGTAATAGCCAGAACCTGGAAACAACCTAGATGCCAGTCATCTGAAGAATGGATTAAGAAAATGTGATAAATATACACAATGGAGTACTACTCAGCAGAGAAAAACAATAACAGCATGAAATTTGCAGGCAAATGGATGGAACTAGAAAATATCATCCTGAGTGACATAACCCAAACCCAGAAGGACAAACATGGTATGTACTCACTCATAAGTGGATTCTAGATATAAAGCAAAGAACAATCAGACTGCAACCCACAAAACCAGGGAGGCTACATAGCAGGGGGGACCCTAGGATGACTGTGGCTTATAATAAGTTTTGGTTTTACTCAATTACTGGGCAAGCCTCAATGAAACATTTCACTATTAGGATAAAAATTTATACTGTATCAAGCTGATAATAGAAAAATAAATAAATAAATAAAAATGGGGGAAAAATATATATATACCCCCCAAAAAAAAAGAAAAAGAAAAGAAATCCATTTATAGATTTTTTAAAAATCACTTTGAGGCTGGGGAGATGGGACAGTTGGTAAGGTGCTTGCTACGTAAGCGTTAGGAGTTGAGTTTGAACCAGAACCCTGTGGGAGACAGGAGAGATGAAAGAAGGGGTCGAGAGTTCTGAGTGGATATTATGGTGATATTTTATTTGTACTGAAATGTGATTTTATTTGTATGTTAATAAATAAAGTTGCCTGGGGGTCAGAGCTAATAGCAAGTCATAGCAGAAGCTGGGTGGTGGTGGTGGTGGTGGTGGTGGTGGTGGTGGTGGTGGTGGTGGTGCACACCTTTAATCCCGATCACATGACAGGCAGATCTCTGTGTGTTCAAGGACACCACCAGCATGGAGACACACGCCTTTAATCTCAATACCAACCATAGAAGACCTGGAGGTCTGTATAGACAGGCAGTGACAAGGAGGTCATGTGGTTGGGTTTACAACCAATGAGAAGGCAGGACAGAAAGTCAATAAAAAGACAGATACACAGGAAGTAGGTCTCTTTCTAAGGGGAAGGACAGCAGCGGCAGCGAAGGGTAAGAAAGGAGGTTTTAAGTCTCAGCTCTCAGCTACTGCTCTGACCTCTTGGACTTTTAACTCTGCATTTGGCTCTGTGTTTCTTATTTAATAAGGCCCTTACACCTACAGGATTTAACACCTTCTAGCCTGTGCTCGTAAGAAGAGCTGCCTGGCGACAAACACAGGGAAGACGCTCGAAGAATTTCCACACTGGTCCTCCTGTGTCCTCCAGGATGCGTCCATTGGTCCATCGCCACCGCCCTGTTGATACTGTTACTGATTGGACGTGTCCTGAGCACACGCCAGCTGTGAGTAAGAGCCAAGAGCCTGATGTCTTGGGGACCTTTCCTCCTTGGAATCAGAACTGTGGACAACCCAGAATGAACAGGCTAAAGCTGTCCCCTGGGAGGCGTCTGTGATTTGGGATGTCATTTAGCCATAGATAGGTTCACGGATCCTAGGCGGGAGGGAAGAGGGAGAGCAGAACGGTGTTGAGTGGGATCAGAGCTCTGTGTTCAGACTTTGTCTGGACCTTGTAATGCCCAGTTTCGCTGTTCAAAAGCCTTTTTGACTCCAAGCAGTCAAGACTTCCGGGGGGGAAAAAAAAATGGAAGTTATCGCAAGGAGCAATATTCCAAAGCCACCTTGGAAAGGCACTTTGTGAGAGTTAACCTAGATTCTGAATCCAATGTCTTCTGGGTTCAAATGCAAGCTCTACCACGTACCAGCTGTGTGACTTTGAGTGTGTTATAAAACCTTTTTGTGCCCAGCTTTTTTTACTACACTCCGTGGATGATGATACCTGACTCATAGTATTGTTGGGAGATTGAAATAAAGTGAAGCACAAGGAAAAAAAATCAGAGTTATATGCCATTCTGATGGTTTTATTAGACTTTAATGAATCTTTTAATATAATTACTGATTCTTAATATGCAAAAAGGATTATGTTGCATATAAAAACTGCTGAAATTATTCCTGATAATTCAGAATTAACTTTATCATTTGTATAACTACAACAGGTAATCTGAGAAAGGAATTGCCCACTTTATATTACCCATATTTGATCTCATACTGGGTTGCCTGGACCATTAACAAAAGGAAATGAAGAGATTGATCAATTACTGATAGGAAACGTGTTGGAAGCTTCAGAATTTCATAAGAAACATTATGTTAATAGTAGGGGCTTAAGAAAAAAAATTCCATTACTTGGCAACAAGCTAAGGAAATTATAAAAGAAAAACTTCCCTACTTGTTCTTTGTATAACCAAGTTCCTTTACTTGAAGGAACTAATCCTAAAGGTACACAAAGAAATGCAATTTGGCAAATGGATACATTTCATTTAGCAAAATTTGGAAAATTAAAATATATCATCATACCATTGATACATGTTCTGAAAAAGCTGATTCTATAATTACACATTTATTAGAAACAATGGCTATAATAGGCATACCGATACAAATTAAAACTGATAATTCCCGAGTTTATGTTTCCAATAAAATGAAACAATTTTTTTACACATTACAACTTAAAACACATTACAGGGATACCACGTAATCCTACGAGAGAAGCAATTGCTGAAAGAGCTAATCGCACTCTACAGGAGATGCTTGTTAAACAGAAGGGGATGTGAGGACCCCCGGGGACAGACTGCATACTGCTTTACCAACTTTAAATTTTTAAAAGCTAATGAAACAGGGACAACAGCTGCTGAAAGACTTTGGATTGTGGGAAAAACTGCTGAACTGGGTCAGCCAGTATATTATAAATGTTTTAACATCTTTATGGAGTTCAGGGTAAGTGTTGAGATGCGGCCGAGGATATGCTTATGGTTCTATGGGAGACGTGAAGTTATGGATCCCATCAAAATTGACCAAATCCGGCATGAGCAAGAGGAATCTCTTGGATGCTTTGGCTGCTGAGATGCCTCTGTTTAAAAAAAAAAAAAATACAGAAGGCCTGTTGGAACCTGCCGACCAGTCAGCTGAGTAGCTGGGTAGAGGCATGCAGATTTGTAGAGACAGAGGTAAAACAATGCACGGCACAGACATTCAACCACTAAACTGTCCTTGCATTAAGGAGCAGGCAGATCATTTTTTTTAAAGATTAATTTATTATGTAGTGAGTTCCAGGAAAAGGCGCAAAGCTACACAGAGAAACCCTGTCTCGAAAAAACCAAAAAAAAAAAAAAAAAAAAAAAGATTAATTTATTATGTATACAGTATTCTGCTTGCATGAATGCTGCACACCAGAAGAGGGCACCAGATCTCACTACAGATGGTTGTGAGCCACCATGTGGTTGTTGGGAATTGAACTCACGATCTCTGGAAGAACTGCTTTAACCACTGAGCCATCTCTCCAGTCCTACCTGGTAGTTCATTTTCTATCTCCATGTTCCTCCGGCTGGCGTCAGCAGCCTGCATCTAGCTAGATAGTATGTTCCTTCCTGTGGGCTAATCAGGACTTTCTCACAGCCCTGGAGCAAGCAAGCCTGAACTCAATTGACTCAGAATAGACTTCAGATTCAAACTGGGAAACTGAGTCAGTTGTGGGCTCCCACAAAGGCCTTTGGAACAGACAGCTAATCCTCCCACCTGGGGACAGCTTAAGAATTGGTGTGACAAAGGAGAGGCAATAATTCAAATGACTCAAAAACTTCTGAATGTTACAAATCTGTTCCTTGCTATGCTGTCTGTGGAAACTGTACAGGCAACAGGGATTGGTCATAATTACTGGGCCTATATTCCTAATCCTCCAATTAACTTAGCAGTAAGTTGGGGAGATATGGATATTCCTGTGGTGGTTAATGAATCTTCTTGGCTACCTGGTCCTTATGAAAACTGAGGTCCTGTTCAGTCAGTGGAGGAGGGTAAAGAGATTAAATATTACACTGTGGGAGTACAAGGATGTAACACGGATTTTAAATGGTCTTATTAATAAAAATAAAAATAAAAAAAAAAAAAACAAACTCAGTGCCAGCTAGACGTCGCACACCTTTAATCCCAGCACTCGGGAGACAGAGGCAAGAGGATCTCTGTGAGTTCGAGGCCAGCCTGGTCCGCAGAGTGAGATCCAGGAGAGACACCAAAACTACACAGAGAAACCCTGTCTCGAAAAACCAATAAAACAAAAACAAAGACAAAAACAAAAACAAAAAACAAACAAACAAAAAAACAGCTATTGGAGTGAATTCTGAAAGATCGGAGAGACAGAGCAAGCCACAGCTAACCTCACCTCACCAACTTCTCAGGCAATCCTGTTTCCTCAAATTGGAAGCCTCTGAGTCCTGATCCAAATGGATCTCAGTTGAACTGCTGCTAAAAGCCTAAAAGCTTAAATGCCTCTAATTCCTGGTCCTCACGCCTTATATACCTTTCTGCTTCTTGCCATCACTTCCTGGGATTAAAGGCGTGTGTCTTTCCCAAGCAAGATATGAGATCTCAAGTCCTGGGATTGAAAGTGTGTGCCACTACGCCTGGCTCTGTTTCCACTGTGGCCTTGAACTCACAGAGATCTGGATGGATTTTTGCCTCTGGAATGCTAGGATTAAGGGGGTGTACCACCACTGTCTGGCCTCTATGTCTAACCTAGTGGCTGTTCTGTTCTCTGACCCCAGATAAGTTTTATTAAGGTACACAATATATTGGGGGACACAATTTATCACCACACAAGGAATTCCTATTTGTATGGGAAATGGAATTCAACGTCTAAATATAACATTTCAAGTATGACTATCCATAGTCAATACTACCCAAGATTCTCATAATAGGTTTCATATGCTTCATGAATCTGGTTTTAAAGGACAGGAGATTAATGCCACTAGTTCCATAAATCTACCCTTCTGTGAGATGAGGGTTACCAACATGGAATCTGACTGGGTACATTGGCAACAATGTAAGAGAAACCTTGAGTGCTAATTAATATCTCCCATGGAGACATCACTGATTGCAGCCCCTATGGCTCCCCTCAAATAAAACATTCTCACTCAAAGTTAAGATGGCAGCAGTGTAGTTTGAATGGAATTGTAGAAATTAGTCTTCTGTTAATGAACCTATCCAATGGCAAGGAGTTGGAACATCAAGTCCTCTCCTGCAATTTGGCAATTCAATTCAGACTAATTTGTGGAAATTAACAAGTGCCTTCCACCCTCTTAAGGGAAGGAAAGTTAAACAATGGCACCCTAATAATGACAGCATCGCTTGTGAATGCTGTACCCTTCATACCTGTGTTAATTCTAGTATGCCTTTAAACGAAACCTCTGAAAGTTTATGTGTTCTTAGAGTAAGGCCAGCAATCGGGATGTCAGTGAAGTTGTTGAGGCCATGGCAAGATTCACCTGTGATGATCCTGGTACATGGCAAGACTCACCTGTGATGATCCTGGTACAGAAGCTCGCTGAAAGAATATTAAGAACACGTCAGCCGGGCGGTGGTGGCGCACGCCTTTAATCCCAGCACTCGGGAGGCAGAGCCAGGTGGATCTCTGTGAGTTCGAGGCCAGCCTGGGCTACCAAGTGAGTCCCAGGAAAGGCGCAAAGCTGCACAGAGAAACCCTGTCTCGAAAAAAAAAAAAAAAGAACACGTCAAATGGTTAGACTGATTATTACTGCTATGGGAATTACTGCATTGACTGCTACCGATCCAACAGCCAGCCCTTCATAAAGAAATTCAAACTGCTGAGTTCATTAGAGACTGGCATAAGCATTCTACAGAGCTTTGGACTGAACAAAATAAAATAGATGATGAGATAGTTAATGAGTTAGCTGATTTGAGACAAGTTGTTATATTGTTAGAAATACTGAAGGAGCAGATAAAATTAAAATGTGATTGGAATGTTACATCCTCTTGTATTACACCTTTAAAGGTCAATGATAGCAAGTATGATTGGGAAAAGGTTAAGATGCTTTTGATGGGACACCCGAATTCTTCTCAAATGATTTATGATTTACAGCAAGAAATTAAGAAAACTTCCACAAAAAAGTTACGTGATATGACAGGAATGGATGTTATGGAAAGCCTTGCAGATATGATACCTTCATTCAGCCCTGTGAATGACTTTAATAGATTTCTTGTTTTAGCAGCTGTTAGACTTGTGCTAGCAATAGTAGCCTTCTTGGTTTTAAAATGTGTTTTGACTTACTTACATAAGATTGTAAAACAGATAGAGAAAAGGCTGTGTATGCTGCAAAGCTATATAACCTCCAATATAATTAATGGTTGTATATAAAAAGGGGATATGTTAGTGGAGTTCCTGCAGATTTCAACAGCTGGATTGATTCTGGAGTGTTAGCACCTAGCTTTGATCTGCCTTTTGTGATTGCTACCTTTTGTTTCCAGAACTTTCTGTTTGAAGTCTTATCTGAGAGTTTCCTAGGGGTTCAAAGCCTATACAGAACTTGGTTGGGGGACAACCTAGAAAACCATGGTGTACCTTAACTGAGAATTTGCATTTGGCATTGTCCCTTTGGGGAGCTGAAATAAGAGGTTTTGGGATAAGGAAATTAACGTGTTAAAGGTATAAATTGGAGAACAATAAAAAAGCCCTTTGTTAAGCTACAAGAGTCAGTCTGGAGAGGCTGATCCCCCTGCAGCTGGAAAGGCTAAAAATCATCCTTAGGTGCTTCTGTGTCTTACCCACCGGAGCCACATGAATCCACACTCGTTATGCAACAGTGTTCGGTTGTTGTCCCTGGGAACCCTGTTCTTTTCTAATGAGAGAAAGAAAGGGGGTGGGTCCGGAGGGGAGGGGGGAGCAGTGCAGGGAAGGGAAACTATAATCAGGATATACTGCATGAGAAATGAGTCTATTGTCAACAAGAGGGGAAAAACCTGGAAAGTGATACTCTAAATGAAGGAGACTTCATTTTTAAAGATTGCTCTCTTTAAAAAAAAATAAAAACTAAGATAAAATTATGCAAACATTGAAAAGAAAGATTCTCTGAAAGAAAGTAAACAGTTCACTTGTTAGAGTGAAAGGGGATCGGTGGGGGAGACTTTGCTCTCTGTGTTTTTATACTTTTTGGTGTGTTTTTGTTTTTGTTGTTGTTGTTGTTTTTAAGACAGGGTTTCCCTGTGTAGTTTTGGTGTCTGTCCTGGAACTCCCTCTGTAGCCCAGGCTGGCCTTGAACTCACAGAGATCCACCTGCCTCTGCCTCCCGAGTGCTGGGAGTAAAGGCGTGCGGCACCGCTACCCGGCTTACTTTTTGATGTTTTAACCAAATAAATATAGCATCTATTCCAAAAACTCATTTTGAAATTTTGATTGTCAATTTGCTAAAAATATATAAGCATTCATTAGCAGAAAAAATAAGGAAATGAAGGAAGGAAGAAATGAATCCGTGTTAAAACAATGATATTCTAAGAACTGCCTTTGTTCATTCACAATGTGATAAGAAAAATTTTTGCAGAGGAACTATTTTTCAATAATCCTCTTGATATGCTTGATAAATACGTTATCAGTTTCTTTCAGAAATGTAGCAAAGTAAAGGAGATATAACTAATAATGATGGTAAATTCTAATCATATCCCATTTCTTCTGATAGTGGACTTCAGCTTATTTGGGTGAGGATGGTTATTAAATATGAATTTATTTATTTATTTATTTTGTTGTTGTTTTTTTGTTTTTCGAGACAGGGTTTCTTTGTGTAGCTTTGCGCCTTTCCTGGGACTCACTTGGTAGCCCAGGCTGGCCTCGAACTCACAGAGATCCGCGTGGCTCTGCCTCCCGAGTGCTGGGTCAAATTAATTCCAAATAGCCCATCGAATAGTATTTGTTCTGTGACTCAACTATAAAAGCGTTTCAGGTAACGCCATCACGCGCTTAAAGAGCACATCCAGACACAATCCGTCTCCCGTCTGCCATCCCGCACTGGGATGAGCCCAGGTTGTGTTAAGTGTCCTAGTGCGTTGGTCTGTGTTCTCAGTGGGGCTCTGGAGAACGGACCGCCGTGGGTATTCTTGTTTTCTTGTGTCGATTAGATCATAGAGTGCATTCTATGGAAACTGTAGTCTTGTTGCTTACTTAGAACGGGTTTTCATCTTCAATAGTTATTCAGCATGTGGATGATAAAGATTTTACTCTCAAGGGGGTGGAGCAGCACACATAAAACAAGCTTTTCCACTTGTGATGTGTTACCACTAAGACAAAACACCAGACAGAACATTCAGACCCTGTATCATCCTGACCAAGACCAAAATTAAGGGTGGGGTGTTATGTCCGAGGTCTTGGGCGTGGTTGACGGTGAAGGCGAATTTATGAGTGCCCCGGAGACAGCGGGATGGACAGCGAAGACCACAGCCCCAAGCTGTAACAGTGCTGCTTGAGTTCCTGGAGTCAGCTGGCCTTGGACAAGGAGTCTGGAGCCTGTGACAAGACGTTAACCAGGTACGGGGCGCAGGGGGCAAGAAAGCAGCACGCTGGGGCGGACGCGAGTGCCGTGACTCGGATTCGAACCGAGGTTGCTGCGGCCACAACGCAGAGTACTAACCACTATACGATCACGGCGAGCCACACGCCCCTCGGGTGTCCCGACTTCGGAGGCGCCGGTCCTGCATCGGGCTTTCTCCCGCTGCTGCGTTGGGAGCGGCCCGGGGCACGATCTGCGCCTCGGTCGGGTGGAGAGGGCGGCGGCTGCTAACTGGGAAGTGCGTGGGTCGATGCCACTCCTGCGGGAGCAGTGTTTCCCCAAGCACGGGACAGACTTCCGCCGCTGTCGGCTGAGGCTGCAGCCCCGCGGGAGGGGCAGACTGCTACGGGGCCTCGCAGAGAGCAGGGCAGCAAACCAGCGGTCCGGAGGCTTCGGTGGACGCCCGTCTGCAGAGACCCAAACCCCACGGCCCGGGATTCCTTACCACGCGGCCTGTCCTGCCCGTGCCTGTGATTTATTTTGGTGTCTCCACACTGTTGTACCCAGAGTCCCCCAAAGATCACCAAGAGACCTAATCTGATGCAAAAGCGAAGTCTTTTTATGGTTGCGGGATAACTCGGGACTCGGTCGGTCTGACGGAGCAGCAGAGCAGGAGAGACCCTGAGTAGCCATCAAGCAGGGTTTTTGTAAGGGTAGGGGATCTGGGGGAATTCCAACTCTATTCAGTTACAAGCTCAGGGTTGGTGCTTACTTCAGGTTAGAGACGCTTATTTAAGTTTGAACTGATTGGAGAGTTGCAGCTGCGAGGGAATGGCCATCCCCTCTAGCCATCCATGTTATTGTGTCTATTTTGCCAGCAGACCCATTTCCTCTGATAGTCAGACATCCGGTTTTTATCTGCAGGAAACTCATTCCCTTTGATGCTATGGTATACAATCTATAGCAGCAGAAGACATCCCACAGGACATATCTGGGGCTTTGTTTATTATGCCAGTTATGTTAT
This sequence comes from Peromyscus californicus insignis, assembly GCF_007827085.1. Classification (NCBI taxonomy): domain Eukaryota; kingdom Metazoa; phylum Chordata; class Mammalia; order Rodentia; family Cricetidae; genus Peromyscus; species Peromyscus californicus. The sequence continues at coordinate 74,430,941 of NW_026294617.1, forward strand.
AGAACATCCTTTAGGCTATGTCTGGTGTGCAGCTCCTAATTGTCTGGGTCTAGGAGCAAAGGGGCAGCACATACCCTGGTGGGTGTTTTTTGTTTTTTGTTTTTTAGAACAATTTGTCCAAGGGCCTGTGCTGCCCCCCGTCTGACCCTTCTCTCAGATAGCTGCAAACGTGGCATCCTCTCACACACCACGTGGTTTTCGAATTAAATGGGTTCCAGGGTTTTCTGATTACCAATTATGTTGCGGGGTCGCCCTTCTCGTATGCGTATCTTTAAACGGTGGTGTAAAGTTCACCTGTTTTATTAAAATCCGGTCTGTGCCCTGTGCTTTGGGGACTCGTCCATAATTTTCTTTTATTAAGAAAGGATTCCCACTCCACCCATTCCGAAATAAACCAAAGACAGCAGCGGGGAGGGGTTGCCCACTGGTGCCCCCATTCCAAAAAAAGAAAAAAGAAAAGAAAAAGACTGTTGTTTTCCTTGCCAGAGGCCCGGCCATAAATAAACAATACGTGACAGGGAAAGATAGGCCCTTTATATGCACAGGCTGGAGTACTGTGTGGTCTCCAGGATCTGTGAGCAGACTGCAGGATCGTGCATTTCCAGTCGTTCACAAGCGGCTGTTTCACTGGGAAAGCTGTTAAAAGCCTAAGGCCCGCCGTCCCTGGGTGGGCTCGAACCACCAACCTTTCGGTTAACAGCCGAACGCGCTAACCGATTGCGCCACAGAGACGGTGCGGTGGGCGGGCGGCGTCTCCTTGGTGAGGCCGGCGTCCCCGCGGCCGTCACACCTGGGACGACCGAGCCCGAAGCCCCCCGGGCCCGCGCCCCGCCGGGACCTGCGCCGCGCACCGGCTCCCCGAGCTCGCGCGAACCTCAGGGACCCGGGGCGAGCGGCCGGCGGCTCCGGGACGCCGGGTCCCTCGGCCAGCCGGGGGTCGGGACCAGCTTCGTTAGAAGACAATACAGTCACGCGGGTGGGTTTGTTCTTTTAAATTAACCGCAAAACCACGAATTGCTTCTATCAGCGGTTTCTAGGGTGACTCGTTTTGACTCAACTTACAACGGGTTTGGACAGTGGTGTTGCTGGCCCGGGACCCGGGTGTGGTGCTCATGCTCAACACGGGAACCGAGAAAGAAAGGAAGGTCTTTACTAGGAAACCCAAGTTGGGACCTGTTTTCCTAAAAGTGTCCTTTGACTTCATGCAAAAAACTCCAGACATGAAACATTTTGTTGTTGTTTTTTATCTCTCGTAACGTAACTTCCTTATGACTATTAATCTTGTTGGTTCAAATGCAGAAGAACTCGTGGTTTCATATCCTACTTTTCTACCAGTTCTAGTAACCAGCTAGAAAGGTAGGAAAGACTTAAAGTTTAAACAGCATAATTCAGAGAGCGTCTAACTTTTGTTACAGCAAAACACCAGGGGAGAGCGCAGACGCCGTCCCCACTACCACAAATTCCGCAGTCGAGTTTCCCGCATGTGGGGAAATCGCAGGGGTCAACACACCCCAAGTGCAATGGATGAGCCTCGCCCTGGGAGAACCACCTGCTTGATCATGGTGTCTCCCCTGCCAGGTAAGTATGCTCGCTGACCCACCACACACCGCTCAGACACCCCGGACCTGCGCTCTCAACACACGGTCACTTCGCCGCCAGCGATCGCGGGCCTCCCCGGACCCGCGCCCGGTTCCTGCGCTCCGCTGTCAGCCGCGGACCCGCGCTCCCTCCCACGCCGCGCCAAATCCCTCGCGTTTCCGCAGCGGGTGCGGACCGGCAGCCCCTGCGCGCCCCTCATCTGCATAGACCACGCCCCCGACTGGCCCCCAAGGGTGACATCACACCCCTCCCCTCCGCCACGTTGGCTTGGCGAACTCTCTTGCTCGCGGAGAGCTGGATGGAGTGTTGAAGACCAGAGACAAATCATCTTGAATTGTCCCCAAACCCTAAACAGCCGTGGACTGCCCACCGCTGTGGCCTAACAGCCTTGTGACTGGTGTTGGTGAGTTCGAACAGACCCCCATCTCCCTCCAACACCAAATCGGAGAATGTGGTCGGGGAGCCCGGGAGCCAGCCCTACAGCAGAGGTGTCCCCGCCTCGCTCCAACCTGCCTACCTCGTGTCTCCACCCCTGTATTTTAAAAAGCTCTTGATATATGGATTTCTTTGTTCTCTTCTACAGAAACACCGTGAAGCTGACACTACGTGGGGACATGGTTTTTGGGGTGACCCAAGTCCGTGTTCCTGGTCCAGGGGACCCACTATGCCCTCTCTGGACCTCCTCAGGCTCCTGTATGTATGTGGTGCACACACACATACACTCAAGCACGAACACTCACAAATTAGGCCAGCTTTCTGATGGTAACTTTCTCTTTTACTTCAACTTGAAAATTCTCTTACTGTCTCCACAAATTATATCTCTTTAATACAGAACATTCCTTGGTTAGACAGTCATCACCAAATGAATACCCTGTGACTGTGTACTTTGCACTTTCTAATTTCTGGAATATGAGTTGACTGGTTCCAGTAACTTAAGGCCTGTTCCAGTAACTCAAGGCCTATACCTAAAATGGAGAAAGCTTAGGCCTTATTTCTAAGATGGAGGCATTTTGTTCTTATTTTGGCCTCACATTATACAGAGAAACCCTGTCTCAGAAAAAAAAAATTTTTTTTATTGGATTCAACCAAATTACTAAGGCAAACAGGTTTTTTGACAAATTGCCATCAGCAAAACTGCTAAACCTTGTGAATTTGTAGTTATTCAGTAAATTCTGACATTGTGGAATAATACAAGCCATTTTATCTGTTTCTGGCATCGTGAGCTTACAACAATGGTGTGCCCTGCCTAACTCTGCTGTTCTCACAGCTACAGCAACCAGGAAGCTAGCAAGTGTCCTAGGGAGCCCTGTGGCTCCAGAGTATGTCTCCTCCCACATGCCCAGGAAAATGAGTGCCTGGAAATTAATATGATCAACGAAATTAGCCAGACTCAGAAAGACAAATATCATGTTGTCCCCCTTATACAAACTCAGATATAAAAGTGTATGTGTATATATTTATGCCAATCATGGTCATGCCTTTAATCCTAGCAGTTGGGAGGCAGAGGCAGGCAGATCCCTGTGAGTTTGAGGCCAGCCTGGTCTACAGAGTGAGTTCTAGGACAGTCAGGGCTACATAGAGAAACTGTGGGTGTTTGAAAAAAAAAAAAGACTCCCAAAGGGTGGTACTATTAGGAGGTGTGGCTTTGTTGGAGTAGGTATGGCCTTGCTGGAGGAATTATGTCATTGTGGGTGTTGGCTTTGAAGTCTCACATATGCTCAAGCCACACTGCCTCAATCCACTTCCTGTTGCCTGCACAAGATGCAGAACTCTCAGCTACCTCCCCAGCACCATGTCTGCCTGCCCACCACCATGTCCTGCCATGGTGACAACGGACTAAACCTCTGAAAATGTAAGCCACTGCAATTAAAGTTCTCCTTTGTAAGAGTTGCTGTGGTCATGGTGTCTCTTCACAGCAACAGAAACCCTAACTATGACAGAGACCCTGTCTCAAAAATAAAAAATAAACAAAAAGTGCATATGCATGTATTTATACATGTGTATGTAGATGTCATGAGACTAAAAAGGGCATCATGAGGAAAGAGGAGGCAGCATGAAAGGGTGGTAGAATACAAGTTATAAAAAGCAGAAAGGGCCGGGCGGTGGTGGCGCACGCCTTTAATCCCAGCACTTGGGAGGCAGAGCCAGGCGGATCTCTGTGAGTTCGAGGCCAGCCTGGGCTACAGAGTGAGTTCCAGGAAAGGCGCAAAGCTACACAGAGAAACCCTGTCTCGAAAAACCAAAAAAAAAAAAGAAAAAAAAAAAAAAGCAGAAAGAGGCCAGGTGTGCTGGGTCTGCCCGACTACCCAACAGTCTTGAATAGAGGGGTGAGGATTAAAAAATAATAGACATGAAAATAGAGGCGCAGACATACAAGAAAAAAGGCAGAGACACAGAATAGCATCGGGAGGCTCTGAGTCAACACCACAATCTCTCTGGATTTGTTTTTCAGGGCCTTTTTATACCCAAAGCAAGGGGGTAAAAGACCTCCCCCTCTCAATGACATCACGGTTCAAACAAGTATAAACACCTCCTTAATTCTCAAGACATCTAGTATCACCTCTTTGGCAAAACACCTGTTTTTCAAAACATCCTGTTTTTCATCCTTGAAGGGCAAAACAAGCTCAGACTCTCTGACCTTGAGTCAAGATGGAATAAGGCCACACTATGGAGTCTCTGTGTGGTGGTGGTGCACACCTTTAATCCCAGCACTGGAAGCAGAGGCAGGCAGATGTCTGTGAGTTCAGGGCCAGCCTGGTCCACAGAGTGAAAGAGGACAGCCAGAGCTATGAAAAGAAACTCTGTCTCAAGAAACCTTAAAAAAAAAAAAAAAAAAAAAAAAAAAAAGCAGAAAGCAGATTGTATCAAGAAAGGGAGGAAACTAGCCAGAGGGGAGCAGGGGGTGAGGGAGGAGACCAAAGAGAACATAACACACATATGTATAGAAAGTCTATAGCAAACCCCACTAATCTATCTGTAAATCTAAAAACTTAGTAACTCCACTATATTTCCTTCAGGAGTGAAGACATACGTCCAAAAGGGCTCTTCATAACAATTCGATGATTCTGACCAAAGGACTCTGACCCTTTCATGCTACGGTCTCCTTTCCTAAGACATGCTCAGCTCTAGCAATTTATGAAAACAAGAGTTCATACGGAACAGAAGGACTGTTGCGTATCCAAATCTCCCTTTCTCTAGATCTGCTCATGTTGCAGAAATCAACAACTATTGGACCCACAGAATTTTTACCAAATACTGGAAGGATGGGAAGCTTTCTTACTACTGTGCTCTCGACAGAAAATATGAGATCCTTCGGAATAGTAAGCAATTAAAAACAAAGAAAAAGATGGTACATATCAATGTCAATCACTATACAAGTACTCAGAAATCCACCTTTATAATACCAGAAGCTCACTAATGATGGGGGGGGGGGGTGAGGCTAGAGAGAGACAGAGAGAGAAACAACGCCTGTTCTATAACCTTACTGCCCAGATAAGGGCAATGTCAGCCAATTGCACAACATTTGTCTGTTACAGATTTTCATCGGCTCCCACGTTTCACGTGCATTAATTTCTAAGGACATAGCCCCTGCAACAACCTGCCAAGAAATAACACAGCCAAGGGGTGGAGAGATGGCTCAGCACTTGTGTGTCGATGTAGAGCACTTGTTCTTGCAGGGGACCTGGGTTTGATTCCCAGCACCCACAAGATGGCTCACAACTGCCGGTAATTCCACTTCCAAGGGCTCTGTCTCAGTCACTGTTCTGTTGCTGTGAAGAGACACCATGACCAAGGCAACTCTTATAAAAGAAAGCGTTTAACTGAGGGCTTGCTAACACTTTCAGAGGTTTAGTCCATTATCATCATGGCGGGGAGCATGGTGCTGGAGCAGTAGCTGAGAGCTACATGCTGATCTGCAGGAACTGGGGGGCTGTAACCAGAAGCCTTTCTCTGTCCCGCCCTGTCCTGTGGTCTCACAGTTGCTTATAAAATAATCATTCAGAGGTTTAATATTAATTATAAATTTTTGGCCAATGACTCGGGCATGTCACTCTTTTATCTTAAATTAACCCATTTCTATTAATCTATATTTTGTCAGGCAGCCATGGCGTTACTGGTCCACTGTCATCTTGCTCCTTGGGCAGCTGGAAGGCGTCTTCCTGACTCCGCCCTCCTTCTCCCTGTCTCTCTGCTGGGATTTCCTGCCTGGCTGTAACCCGTCTTGCCATAGGTCAAAGCAGCTTCTTTATTAACCAATGGTAGCAACATATAGTCACAGAGTACAGAAAGACCATCCCACAGCAGGGGGCTGGGCCTGGTATTGGCTTCTGAAACCTCAAAGCCCACCCCTAGTGACACATTTCCTCTAGCAAGGCCACACCCACTCCAACAAAGCCATTTCTATTCCTTCTAATCCTCAAATAGCGCCACTTCCTGACGGCTACGCATTCAAATATATGAGCCTATGGTAGCTATTCTCATTCAAAAGGATCTAATGACCTCTTCTGGCCTCCAGGGACACCAGGCATGCATGTAGTGCACAGACATACATGTAGGCAAAACACCCATATGTATAAAATCAATAAATCTACGTGTAGCCACTGTTACCTGCATACTATTCTCTATCACGTGGGAGCAAGCACAAACTGCTTAGAGGAACCCAAGATTTGTAAGGAAAGAAGAAAGACGAGGAGGAAAGGAACTTAAGGATATTCTTTCCCCTGGACAGCAGTTTGTCAGGAAACTATGACAGTGGTTCTCACCTTTATAAAGGGTTACTGCAACCTTTTCCTAAGTTCCTCATGTCGTGGAGACCCCTAACTATAAGATTATTTTCTTTGCTACTTCATGACTGGTTTTGCTGTTATGAAGTGTAATGTAGATATATGATATGCGACCCTGTGAAAGGGCTGTTCAACCCCAGGGGGTCTTGACCCACAGGTTGAGAACCCCTGATCTGAGTGTGTGTGTGTGTGTGTGTGTGTGTGTGTGTGTGTGTGTGTGTGTGTGTGTGTGTTCTTGACCGACAGGTTGAGAACCCCTGATCTGAGTGTGTGTGTGTGTGTGTGTGTGTGTGTGTGCGCGCGCGCGCGCGCGCAAAACAACTGCAGTTATTGGAGGACTTTGAAGTATCTTGGGAGTTTCTGTCCAAAGATACAACATAGTATCTGTGTGCCTGTGCACTGTGGTCCTCCGCTGGACCCCACCCTCACCCCCACCCCCGAGCTAAGCCGGTGCACTGTGGTCCTCCGCTGGACCCCACCCCCACCCCCGAGCTAAGCGGGTGCACTGTGGTCCTCCGCTGGACCCCACCCCCACCCCCGAGCTAAGCGGGTGCACTGTGGTCCTCCGCGGCACCTTCCCCGAGCTAAGCCCAGGCGACAGCATGGCCCTGGGTCAGCACTGGAGACAGCTGGGGGAAAGTTTGGTGTGCAGGCAAGTAAACAGGAAAGGAACACGGTTACAGCTGGGAACACTGACCAGGACCAAGCACCACCCCTGTGGAAGACACATTTGCAGAAGGGGCTCAGAGGGGAGCACGCTATCAACACCGTCACGTGACAATGGCAGCCCCATCTCTCCACTGTTGAAGTAAACATTTGCAGGAGTCCCCAAAGACGTGGTGCTAGAAATGATGATTGCAACAGCATGGCTTGTAATTGTAAACCTGGAAAAGATAAACCAACAATTCATAATTTAAGTAAGAATTCTCTTTCCCTAAAACAAATAATAGCAGACAGTGGTTATAGCCCCCAGAACACTATGGGCAGAAGTAGGAGGATTTTGAAATCAAGTCCAGTTTGAGCTACATGTCAACCAATCAAGTGTTTATAGTGATGGTCCCTTTCTGTGACGGTAACATCACTGCAATCGATTTTGCTTGCCTGAGGCTATAGACAAACTATGACTGGTCGGTTTTCCCTGCATCTCAGCAATTTTTGTTGTTGTTAGATGGGGTCTCACTATGCGGCCCTGGCTGGCCTGGAACTCACAAGAGATCCGCCTGCCCCGCTCTCCCGAATGCTGGGATTAAAGGGTATCTCGGAGATTTTTGAATCCTACGGTTGTAAAGGTAATGTGCCAGCAGCTGCCGTAAAAATGGAAGCGGGTGGGTACTCTAAGGGAATGTGAATTTACCAGTTCCGGAATTCAACCGCCAGTGACTGTTTATAGGGGAGGCTGCTAAAAACCTAAGGGCCGGCATCCCTGGGTCGGCTCGGAGAATGCGCTAACGGATTGAGCCAGTGACAGTGAGGGAGACACCCTGTGCTGTTCGTTGATGGGTGAGCGGACACCGCTGCGGCCAACCCCTCCTGAGCTCGCGGGAACCGAATGAACCCCGCGGGTCCCTCGGCCAGCCGGGGGTCGGGGGTCGGGGCTCCGGGGCTCCACGCCGGCGGGCTCGCGGCCCCGGCGCCCAGCAGGACTCGGCGGAGGAGCCCAAGGGCGCTTTAGGGTCCGGTCCTTTGCAGACCCCGAGCATGGACGCGCGAGGGCTCGTCCCCCGCGGTGTGTGCTGGAGCCTCGGCGCGGCCCGCGTGGGACAGGCGGCGAGTGCGGTGCGAGTGCAGGAGGCCAGACGGGAGGGAACAGGAGGAAACGGGGGTAGGGGGAGCGGGGGTGCGGGGTACAGGGAGGGTAGCGCCGGAGCCTAGAGCCGTGGAGACCGTCGCTTGCTGGGCGTGGCTAACAGGGATGGGGGTCGAGGTGGGGGAGTGGAGGGGCGGGTTAAGGCAGTGGGTTTTTGTGGGCGCAGAACGTGAGCAAATGGGAGGGGCAGAAGAAGAAAAGAGCGACGACCTTTACCTGTCTGAATTTTTAGGGGGGTAGGGATTCAAGCCAGGGCTTCTCTATGTGGCCCTGGCTGTCCTGGAACTCACGCTGCAGACCAGGCTGGCCTCGAACTCACAGAGATCCACCTGCCTCTGCCTCCTGAGTGAAGGGATTAAAGGCTGCTCCACTACCGCCGGGTTTACCTGTCTGATTTTTTGAAGGCGGCCACCGGTTTTTACACTTACACTTGACAAACAGTAAAGAAGCCGCGTCTTTGGTGGTGTTCCTGCGGCTCACGGTGATCCCACAGTTGCTAATACTCTGTGTTGTTTGCAGTCAAAGTAATGTGGATTCGAATTCAAGACACGTAAGTAATTTCTAGGGTGTGGTAAAACGGCCCTTCCAGTCTCCAGTCGTCCCATCACCGCGCCGTGAGTGCGTGAGGCCGAATGAGAAGGCATCTGAGACCCTGAAACTGCGTTCGCCTTTTCTGAGCAAAGTGCAGGAACCAAGTCATCCTCACTGAGGTCTCGCTTTAATCCAGGGTGCAGTCCTACCATTCTTTCCTGTGGTGGATGTTTTTAAATACTGGGCCTTCCTTCTTAAGACAAATCACAAATTCTGAGATGAGAGTTCCTGCCTCAATGGAGTATTTTGAATAACATCTAATAAATGTAATAAAATTAAGCCTGGCATTGTGACTAATGCCTGTAATCCCAACACTTGGGATGCCAAGGCAGGACGATCAAGTGGACTTCCAAGTCAGCCTGAGATACGTAGTGATTTCCTGTACTTCCCCCAAAGAAATGTCCAAAAGAATTAAACACGATACATGTCCAGCTACCTTTTTTTAAACAGTGAAGTATACAGACCAAATTGTACAACTATCTAATGCTTAAATGATGAGTTCAATGAAGGGAATTGCCCCCTCCCCCTTTCCTATTATTGTGATGAAATACCCTGACAAGGTCCATTCATGGGAGAAAGGGTTGATCTACAGCTCACAGATACAGGTTAAAGTCCATCCTTTTGAGGGAGTCAGTGGTTGGAGTTTGAGGCAGTTGATCACTTTGCATCCTTATTAAAGAAACAGAGAGGAACCAATCAATGCATTCATGCCAGAACTCTCTCTCCAGTCTCATACTGTTCAGGACACTCTGCCTAAAGAATGGTGTCACCCACAGTGGGCAGGTCCTAAAACCTCAATCTAATCAAGATATCTAATCAATTAATATTAAATCAATTAATCCAATCAAGATAATTCCCTCAGGCCAACCTGATCTAGCTAAGAATGTCATCAGCATCTTGGGCTTATAGAAAAGCTTCCCCCATCTTGCTATAGAAGCCTCCCTGAGGTACCCACTAATGTATTTTAAACCTGCCTTGATTTATGACTTTCTTCAATCTTAAAACCATAAAACTGCTTCCATTTTGGAACATGCAATTTGGAGAAACCTAAATCTGTTTTCCTGGGCCACGGTCACTCTAAATGACTCTAAAACTCTCCCTTATCCCCTTTAAGATGACTGCTATGTTCTGTCTTGTTTTGCATTAACAATATCTCCTAGGACCTTGTCTCAAAAAACAGAACATGAAAACTCCAATCAAACAAACAAAAATTGTGAGTTCCTGTAACCCAGCACGTGAGAGGCACAGGCCGGAGGGTCAGTTCTAGGCTTAAGCGGCAGACAAGGCCAATTCACCTCTCCTTACTGATTCTGGAAGAAGTGAACCGGGAAACCAGGCAAAAGAGCCCAAGAGTGCAAACTGTACCTCCAGGCTTATTTGTATTGTTACAGCCCCTTTGAATATAGTTCAACAAGGAAGCCTGATTCCAAGTGGGCATGTTCAAGGTTCTCTCAGTGGGATCTTTGTTTGCCGTGGGAGAAAGTTTTTTTTTTTTTTTTTTTTTTTTTTTTTTGGTTTTTCGAGACAGGGTTTCTCTGTGTAGCTTTGCGCCTTTCCTGGGACTCACTTGGTAGCCCAGGCTGGCCTCGAACTCACAGAGATCCGAGTGCTGGGATTAAAGGCGTGCGCCACCACCGCCCGGCGAAAGTTGTTTTCTTTAAGTGACACTTCAGCCATCCGTCCAAGGTATGAGTCCAGGGCAGCAAGGTCCAGGTCTTGAGCCGGTGCAGAAAGGACAGAGAGGGCAAAAGGCCTGGGGTGCGGGGTCCTCCGACAACTACCAGAACATCGAGTTCACGGAACCCCTGGTCTCTGCCTCCTGCACAGGTGAACCCTAGCAGGAAATACGGCCGCAGCTGCGCCTGGGTACCTTGGAGCAAGTCTTGCGGTGCAGGCTGGAGCAGAGGCCGCGCTGCCTTTCTGCAGTCGACCTGTTTCCTTCCAGATCTTGTTTTGCTGATGGTTTTCCGGTGGTGCTGGGAGAAGGACAGAGCTCGGGAATGTCGTCCTTATTAACAGATGGACATCGGTGGGGTCATTTTGTTTTGGTATCTCTACAGAAAAGGCCCGAGGGAATTGTTATCACGTGGAACTGGAAGGCAGGTTCAGTTGGTTTGTGGAGAAGGAAGCCAGCCCAGGCCGGTCCCCCCTCCCGCCCCCACACACCCAGAATGAGCGTTCTTAGGAGGGAGAATCCGGAGCCCACGGGGCGCGATCCAGCCTTGAGCTGCTTGAGCTGGGAGAGCAGTCAGGAGAGTTAGGAGAGAGCTAGCCCAAAGTGAAGGAGAGGCAGGAGAGTTAGGAGAGAGCTAGCCCAAAGTGAAGGAGAGGCAGGAGAGTTAGGAGAGAGCTAGCCCAAAGTGGAGGACAGTCAGGAGAGTTAGGAGAGAGCTAGCCCAAAGTGGAGGAGAGGCAGGAGAGTTAGGAGAGAGCTAGCCCAAAGTGAAGGACAGTCAGGAGAGTTAGGAGAGAGCTAGCCCAAAGTGAAGGACAGTCAGGAGAGTTAGGAGAGAGCTAGCCCAAAGTGAAGGACAGGCAGGAGAGGCGGGTGCCATGGACAGAACAGCGCGGGAACAAGCTGTAAAGACGCAGAAGGAACGTACTCTCACTTTATAGTCTTGGGGAAACTGATTTGCTGCCTCAGCCAAGATCTGTGCGCTCTGAGGAGGAGGTGCTCCAGGTTCTTTTGTCTCAGGGGACAAACTGCAGGTTGGGGACCCTGGCCTGACTTCGGGGAGGGAAGGCCTCCGGATGAGGTGTCTGTGTAGTCCAGGAGCTAACTGCAATTCTGTTTATTCCGGCGATCGAAGTTCTTAGAAGATTTGAAGAGCATTTTCTTCTGGGTTCGAGGTCTGAAAGAACGAATTCTTAATAATCATTGACCTTTTAAAGCAGAGTCAAGGTCAATCTAGCAAGGAAAAGAGTGAAAACACTGGAGAGGGAGGCGTTTGGGGTGGGGGAGGGCAGAAGTACCTGTCCCGTCATTTGAGACAGGGTCTCACTTAGCGCAGGCTGGCCTCAACCTCAACGAGGACCAATCTCGGGGAATAGAGCTCAGTCGTGTTAACACCGATCCTGACACTAACAAAAAAGGGAAGAACACCTCACTCAAGCATCTAGGGTGGAGACTAGTTACTAGTTTGGAGGAAAGAAACTGTTGGGGCAGGAGTTAACAGTCTTACTTTTGCACACCAATATCAGGGGAAAGCGCGGACGCAGTCCCCACTACTATAAATTCTGCAGTCGAGTTTCCCGCATTTGGGGAAATCGCAGGGGTCAACACACCCCAAGTGCAATGGCTGAGCCTCGCCCTGGGAAAACCACCTGCTTGATCATGGTGTCCTCCCCTGCCAGGTAAGTATGCTCGCCGACCCACCACACCACCGCTCAGACACCCCGGACCTGCGCTCTCAACACACGGTCACTTCGCCGCCAGCGATCCGGGCCTCCCCGGACCCGCGCCCGGTTCCTGCGCTCCGCTGTCACCCGCGGACCCGCGCTCCCTCCCACGCCGCGCCAAATCCCTCGCGTTTCCGCAGTGGGTGCGGACGCGGCAGCCCCTGCGCGCCCCTCATCTGCATAGATCGCGCCTACGTCCGTGACGTCGAGGATGACGTCCCTGTCCCCAGCCAACCAGTGCGCCCCCCACCTCGGGAAGGTGGTGACAACCTGCCCAGCCCCTTTTCTGCACCTCCTCTGCATAGACCCACGCCCCTCGCCTGCGCCCCTTGCCTTGGTGAACTTTCTGGCTTTTTCCCTCCTTGGTTTTCTCTGTGCAGCCCTGGCTGACCTGGAACTCGCCCTGTAGACCAGGCTGGCCTCAGAACTCACAGACATCCGCCTGCCTCTGCCTCCCAGTGCTGAGATCAAAGGCGTGCGCCACTGGGCCCGGCCTTCACGTTATCTTTAAATTCTTCTTATTCCTTGTTTCTATTTTTCTATTGTAATTTCCAAGCATTTGTTTTCATTTCATGCTTATTTTTCTTTTCCTTTTTTTTGGGGGGTGTGGGGGGAGATGTCTCTTCGTGTAGCTCTAACCGGTTTGGAACTGATGTAGGAGAAACTTCAAGTAGCAAAATTAGTGCTATAAAGCATGCTTAGGAAACATTAAGTCACAAAAAGAAGAATTTATCTAAAAGGCTGCTGCTAGTGACTGGAGATAAGTGGTGCACTTATAAGACTGTGAAAGAAAGAAAATGTGTGCTATGACTGAAGTTTAGGGTTGCTGAGAAAGTATCTCCTAATGAAATAAACATTGCCAAGACTGACTCCATTAGTCTCCATGCCCGTAATAAAAGGAGACACCTCTGACTAGGAAACAGCCTTGAGGATCATCCCCACATCACAGAACATGTCTCTAACAGGCAGCTCAACCGGACACCTCAGGGTCATAACCACCATTAAGTCCTTGTCTGCCATTAACTACCCTGCACTCTTGTCAGAAAAGCGTAATTCTGCCAAAGGCACAAGGTGCACCTGGGTAACTACAGTTCGAAAAGAACATCACTGTTGTACTTAAACAATGCAGCTGGGGATGGGGTGGGGGTTGGAAGCACAAGCGCACAACTTTAATCCCAGCACCCAGGAGGCAGAGGCAGGCAGATAGATCCCTGTGAGTTCGAGGCCAGCCTGGTCTACAGCATGAGATCCAGGACAGGCTCCAAAGCTACACAGGGAAACCCTGTCTCGAAAACAACAACAACAAAAACCAATTCAGGCAATCCTTGCTGTGTAAATGCACCACCCGCCCCAGCGCCTGGGCTGATAGTCTCCTCTCTGTTTAAATTGTTCAAACTGTAACTGTGACCCCTGGAAAATAGACTCAATCTCATTGTAATTAAAGGATTTATTGATTAGCTGCTAGCTGGATAAACAATCTCTGAGCCAAATTTGAGACTGCTGTAGAGGAGGGGTATGGGGAAGGATTTCAGGGGAAAACCAAATGAAGTCCTTCAATATCTATGCAAGCAAGCAAAAATGTTCTGTCAAGTGATTTAGGCCACTCAGAACAGTCTTTGGGTATCTGTAATTGGGTAAGCAATTTACAGAAGCAAAAAAAGCAATTAGTCATCATAAGAAGTAGTCACGGCTATACATTTCTGGGTGGGGGTCACTGAGTTGGGGGTTCTGGGAACATATCTTCCAGGGACTGGAGTCAAACAGCTGGTGGGTACTAACATGGATGCCTAACATAAAACGGAGCTGCTTTAGCCGTAACAGTAACCTGGAGCTGGGACCTGGGAGATTTCAGGATGACAGCATATACAGAATGCACAAACCTTTGTCTATATGCATATATAGTCTGTATACACTAGGGAAGCCTATTCAGAGTGTGCAGAGGGATTTCTTACTGCAAAGGCATGTTAAACAGATATGGAGGCCTCAGTGAGATTTCCTTTCACACAGGCTCCTTGTGCCTATGGAAGGCCGCTCAAAGCCGTGAGGCCTCTGCTGTAGGCCTGGCTCCTGCGCTCCCCGACATTCTCTGACTTGGGAGTTGGCAGAAGATGGGGGTGGGGGTTGCTCGTACTCACCAAAACCAGTCACAAGGCTGTTAGGCCACAGTGATGGGCAGCCCACGGCTATTTACGGCTTGGAGACAATTCAAGATGACTTGTCTCTTTCAACACTCCAGTTCAACAGGAGGCAAGCGAGAGTCTCCAAACTCACTGTGTCAAACTGCAGCTTCCATGATGAGATTTTTTTTTTTTAATCCTCCCCTTTTGTCCTTTGCCCTTCCTTTTCTTAAATTTTGTTTTATTTGAGGAGGGGGTTGCAGGAGCCGAGGGCAGATGCGAAGGGACAGGAAAATGAATAAAGATACAAAATATAAAAGACATACAATAAATAAAGAGGGGGAAGGGAAGAAAGAAAATACGCCTTTGATCTCAGCACTGGGAGGCAGAGGCAGGCGGATGTCTGTGAGTTCGAGGCCAGCCTGGTCCACAGGGCGAGTTCCAGGTCAGTCAGGGCTGTTACACAGAGAAAACCAAGAGGGGGGGAAAGCCAGAAAGTTCCCCAAGCCAAAGGGGCGCAGGCGAGGGGCGTGGTCTATGCAGAGGAGGTGCAGAAAAGGGCCGGGCAGGTTGTCACCACCTTCCCGAGGTGGGGGGCGCACTGGTTGGCTGGGGACAGGGACGTCATCCTCGACGTCACGGACGTAGGCGCGATCTATGCAGATGAGGGGCGCGCAGGGGCTGCCGGTCCGCACCCGCTGCGGAAACGCGAGGGATTTGGCGCGGCGTGGGAGGGAGCGCGGGTCCGCGGGTGACAGCGGAGCGCAGGAACCGGGCGCGGGTCCGGGGAGGCCCGCGATCGCTGGCGGCGAAGCGACCGTGTGTTGAGAGCGCAGGTCCGGGGTGTCTGAGCGGTGTGTGGTGGGGGAGGCGAGCATACTTACCTGGCAGGGGAGACACCATGATCAAGCAGGTGGTTTTCCCAGGGCGAGGCTCAGCCATTGCACTCGGGGTGTGTTGACCCCTGCGATTTCCCCAAATGCGGGAAACTCGACTGCGGAATTTGTGGTAGTGGGGACTGCGTCCGCGCTCTCCCCTGGCATTCGTGTGCAAAAGTAAGACTGTTAACTCCTGCCCCAACTGTTTCTTTCCTCCAAACTAGTAACTAGTCTCCACCCTAGATTCTTGAGTGAGGTGTTCTCCCCTTTTTTGTTAGTGTCAGGATCTGTGTTAACACGACTGAGCTCTATTCCCCGAGATTGGTCCTCGTTGAGGTTGAGGCCAGCCTGCGCTAAGTGAGACCCTGTCTCAAGTGACGGGACAGGTACTTCTGCCCTCCCCCACCCCAAATGCCTCCCGCCCTCCAGTGTTTTCACTCTTTTCCTTGCTAGATTGACCTTGACTCTGCTTTAAAAGGTCAATGATTACTGAATCCTGAAGTTAAGAATTCGTTCTTTCAGACCTCGAACCCAGAAGAAAATGCTCTTCAAATCTAAGGATGCTCAACACGCCCCCACTTCCACCGCCGGAATAAACAGAATTGCAGTTAGCTCCTGGACTGCACAGACACCTCATCCGGAGGCCTTCCCTCCCCGAAGTCAGGCCAGGGTCCCCAACCTGCAGTTTGTCCCCTGAGACAAAAGAACCGGGAGCACCTCCTCCTCAGAGCGCACAGATCTCGGCTGAGGCAGCAAATCCAGGTCCCCAAGACTATAAAGTGAGAGTACGTTCCTTCTGCGTCTTCACAGCTTGTTCCCGCGCCGTTCTGTCCATGGCACCCGCCTCTCCTGCCTCTCCTTCACTTTGTGCTCTCTCCTAACTCTCCTGCCTCTCCTTCACTTTGGGCTAGCTCTCTCCTAACTCTCCTGCCTCTCCTTCACTTTGGGCTAGCTCTCTCCTAACTCTCCTGCCTGTCCTTCACTTTGGGCTAGCTCTCTCCTAACTCTCCTGCCTCTCCTTCACTTTGGGCTAGCTCTCTCCTAACTCTCCTGTCTGCTCTCCCAGCTCAAGCAGCTCAAGGCTGGATCGCGCCCCGTGGGCTCCGGATCCTCCCTCCTAAGAACGCTCATTCTGGGTGTGGGGGCGGGAGGGGGGACCGGCCTGGGCTGGCTTCCTTCCCCACAAACCAACTGAACCTGCCTTCCAGTTCCACGTGATAACAATTCCCTCGGGCCTTTTCTGTAGAGATACCAAAACAAAACGACCCCACCGATGTCCATCTGTTAATAAAAGCCTTTTCTGAACGTAAGGTGCTAAAAAGAAACATCTTGCCGTATTTATGCTTTTCCTGGTTTGTTCCAACGGTATTCAGGAAGTGGGTATACTTTTGCAGAAGGAGAGAACTTTAGAACAAATTACAATCTATAACTGAAGGGGTCTCCCGCAGAGCGGGGCAGGACCTATATTAGACACCAACACCTCGTTTTCACAGAGAGACCCTTTATTAATCGGGGAAGAAAAGTGTCTGATTTCTGACTCAGGCACAAAACGGCAGCAAACGACCTTGCAGGTGTACTTTTTAAGAGGAGGAAAAGGGGAAGTCTGTGTTAGAATGGGCTAGGATGGGGTGGTGAAGGAGATGAGGGGGGAGGGGAAGGGAACAAGGGAGAGGGAGTATTTGTGTAGGAGGACAAAGGACTGCCTCTGGATAGAGAGGAGACAGATGTGGCCTATAGGAAATGGGCGGTTTATAAAGGTAAAGCGGAGACCCCATGTTAGGATGAGGTGTTTAATTGTAATTGGGCATTTAAATTGATGGCTGGACTTCAATACATTGATAGCTGGACCTTGGTAGTCAGCCTCAGGAGGGGGAAGTGGTCGAATAAGGGACTAGACCGTGGTGGCTAGCTTTAGGAATGTAATCTAAAGGTTTTCAGCAAGGCAGAGGGAATGGGGAGAAGGGCAAGGCCTGCCATAGCCACATGCTGGAGTGGGCCAGTGTCCCTTCAATAACAGTAGTGTCAAGTGTTCGAAACATGGATGGCTTGTTATGGTCTCTGTATATTTCATGTGTGTGTGGGGTTTTTTTTTAATATTTTAAAGATTTATTTTTAATTCTCTTGTGTCTGTGTGTAGGAGATACAGGTGTTCTCAGAGGTCAGATCCTCCCAGAGCTGATGTTACAGACACTTGTGAGCCTTTAGACGAGGGTCCTGACCATTGAGCCATCTCTCTAGATCTTTCCCGTTTTAAATTCAAAACGTTGATGACCTGTCATGGAGAGAACAGGATGTGGAGGGATGTGGAGCAAGTGAGAGTAAAGTATGAGAGGAAGAAAAAAAAAACTAGATTTAGAAAGTGTTGAGATGGATAGTTGGTCCTCACACTGGGGAGGCATAGGCAAGGATCTCTGTGAGTTCGAGACCAGTCTGATCTATACAACTGGTTCCAGGTCAGTCAGGGTTACACAAAGAAATCCTGTCTAAATAAACAAACAAACAAATAAATAAATAAATGTAGTTGGAAGGTTTCTCTGGTCCCAACCGGCCCTGCGGTCCTGTAGTCACTTATAAAATAATCACGCAGAGGCTTAATATTATTTCTAGTTCTTATATCTTAAATTAAACCATTTCTATTAATCTTTGTTTTGCCACGTGTTCCATGGCTTACCTGTCTGCTGGCATGTTGTTCCCTGGGCAGCAGGCTGGCCTCTCTCCAGACTCCGCCTTTCTCTTTCCTGTCTCTCTCCTTGGATTTCCCACCTGCCTTTAAGCTGCCTTGCCATAGGCCAAAGCAGTTTATTTATTAACCAGTGGGAACAATATATATTCACAGGGTACAGAAAGATATCCCCCCAGCAAATAAATAAATAAACAAATAAATAAATATGAAACAAAAAGATACCTATTTAGGGGTTGGCATGATGGTTTCTCGGCAGCTCCCAAATGTGTGCATGCACACACACTGAAGATAAACAAATGAAAATGTAAAAGTTTTTTGTTTAGGTCTTATTTTTTGTAGTTGTTTTTGAGACAGGATCTCATTATGTAGCCCTAGTTGACCTGGAACTCTAGGTAAATCAAGCTGGCCTAACTTAGGGTGATCCATCCACACTACCTCTGCCTCCCCAAGACTGGGGTTGAAAGTATGTGGCACCATGAAGAGCACAAGAAGGATTTTTGTTCTGTTTTAAGATGGCTGGTTTGGAGGCAGGTGTTAGATAATGATTATGTAGAGGCCAGCAGGTCATGAGGACATTTGGGTGAGCTTAGGCTTGTCACATGATCTCTCTTCTGGTTTTAAACAGGTACACAGTCGAATTTCTTTGCAGAGGCACAGTGATTCTGAGCCATGCCACCTCGGTTTCAAGTTCCACGTTCAGATGCCGTGTCCGTAGATGTGGTTGTCTCTGTCCTGGTTTTCCCACACTCCCCTTCTCCCAAGCATCTGTGCTCACCAAAGCCCTCTGCTAAGCATGGGCTTCTCCTGAGACAGCCAAACTCTGCCATCTGTCTGCCATTGCTTCTCTCGGTACTTGGGACAGAATCCATGCTGCCGGCTTCAGTCAGAAAGAGCCATTACTTCCCTTATCTGCTCTTTTACAGCCAACTACCCTCCAGCAGCAACAGGAGCATCTGGTTCCCTATTACCGTATACCCAGAACACTTACAATCCCCACACTAGCTCCCAGGCTCTCTGTCCTGTTCACACATACCTGTGAAAGACCCCCGAAGGTAGTCTTCCCTCTGGAGAGACCGTCGCCCAGAGATCACACCGAGACCACAAGTCAGATGCAAACAGCAAGAGGCTTTATTCCGGAACACGGGTACCCGGGGCGACACAGTCACTCCAGAAGCTCAGGAGGCTGGCGCGCCCACGGGCTGGAGTGGAGGGTTTTTATAGGGTCGGGCAGCAGAAGGGCGGGTACAGAAGCAAGAAGCATGGTTTACAGGGTTCTGATTGGACGATTCATATGAGGCCATGGTTTACAGGGTTCTGATTGGACGATTCATATGAGGCCATGGTTTACAGGGTTCTGATTGGACGATGCATATGAGGCCAGGTTCAAACTCAGGACAGCTCGTGGTTTTTCCCCCGAGCTCGACACGCCTGCTGACTTGGCTCTTATCTAGGGTACAAGTTGTTTTTCTGACCTTTTAGTTCCCTGTTCTGAGGCCAGGTGGCCGACCACAGATACCCTGTTTGTTCCTGTGCCCATGTCCTCTAACTGAACTTTCCCCGTACTTTTCAGGCCTTGCTCAAAATGGCGTTAGGCTAAGCAAGTATGCTGGGGCCTTTCATTCCCCCATTTTCTTATCTCAGGGAATGGAATCCTCCATTCATGGGGAAGAATAGGGACGTGGCTCCATTTCCACCCGGTTGAGTCGTTGGTATTGTTGGGTCAATACCAAGGTCTGAACAGTAGAAACGCGTTCCCTGATAAATTGGACAAGTCTGTTTAGGATACAGGGCCTGAGCGTCAGAAGGAGCAATACTGGGCCTGGGTGGCTGGAGGGTGACTGGGGTTACAGTAGCATTCGGAGCCGTGCTTGGGCGAATGGCCGAATTGGGTCGGGGGGTAGCCCTCGGGGGTGCCGGAGCGGGTAAAGAGGGGCGCTTTTGGTCAGAGAGAACCTGGTTGGGACCTATAGAGGCGGAGGGCTCCGTGATTTTAAGCCTAATCGTAAACACGACTCCCTGGTCCCGTCCCGTCATGTAAAGTCTAAGTCCCCATGTTTTACCTTTAATCCAGTCTTGTGTTATCTCCCTTCCCTTTTGAGTTTACACAGCCCCCCCCCCCCTTCCAGTAAGTGTCATCTCTTCCTGACGTGACAGGGCTGCTCTGGTTTCAGGGTGACTACATCCGTATCTCCCGCCACTACATTTGCAAGTTCTCTTACCATCCTGACAGACGTTTGGTGCTCTAGGGTTCATGGGGTCAGTGGTAGGGATGTCCCAGTCCTCTGACCCTGCTACTAGTTGGCAGAGATCTGGATGCAAGTTAGGCCACCATGTAAAGGGGGTGTGAAGGGCGGTCGTTTGCCAGACCGTCTTCCCAGTTTGTGAGATAACCTGCCAAGTGAGCCTCTTAACTAGGTGCGGGCTCTCTGCCGCCCTAGTCCCCTGGGGGTAGGCAGAGATTAAGAGGAGGGGGAGGAAGGGGAGCCGCGGGCCAACCTTGTGCGGCGCACTGTCCATATTGACTTTCTGGATCCTGCTGGGTCGGGTTCCCTGGCAGCCTTCACATGAGAGACGTGGACCCATGCAGCAATCCCGTCGACCTTGAGTGCAGTGGGGGTGGTCAGCAAGACAGTGTAGGGCCCCTTCCACCGTGGTTCCAGATTCTTGGTCTGGTGTCGTCGGACCCAAACGGAGTCCCCGATCTGGAAGGGGTGGGGCACCACCGGCTTGTCTAGCTGCTCCTGATAAGCCTTGGCCAGGGGCTTCCAGATCTCCCTCTGCACCAGTTGGAGGGCTTGAAGATGTGCCTCTAAAGTAGGGGTGGTGGCAAAAGATGAAATATCAGGATGGAGAAAGTCTACAACAGGAGGTGGGGCCCCGTACATGATCTCAAAAGGGGTTAGGCCGTGTGGGCCAGGAGTATTTCGGGCTCGGTAGAGAGCCAAGGGAAGTAGGAGCACCCAATCTCTAGTGCCAGTTGCAAGCGTTAATTTGGTTAAAGTCTCCTTGATTGTTCTATTAGCTCGTTCTACCTGTCCTGAGCTCTGGGGGCGGTACGCACAATGGAGTTTCCAATCAACCCCCAATAGTTTGGCCACCTTCTGACTTACCTGAGAGACGAAGGCAGGCCCGTTATCCGACCCCAATATTTGAGGCATCCCGTACCTGGGGAAGATTTCTTCCAACAGTTTCTTAGATGAACCTTTCCTGCGTTGACTTGAGCACAGGCTGGGCAGGTAGAAGTTACCTGCTGGAGTACCTGATCCTGGTTCAGCGGCACTGCCCAGGTGTTTTCTCTGTTCCCAGTCCGCCCCCATTTTCTTTGCTAGCTCCGATCAGGGCGGGTGCCATGTGCTTCGGCTAGAATCTGGAGGCAGTCATGCTCCTTGGAGGGGCTAGGCAGTGGCAGCAAGGTAGCAGGGTTAAGGGAAACTGTCGGCCCAAAATTTACCCGGTCTGAGTCCAGTAGTAAGGCCTGATAGTAAGTCATTCTGGCGTTAGAAAGCCATCTGTCCGGTGGTTGTCGGACCAAGGCCTCCACTGCATGGGAGGCCAGCACAGTCAACGGCTGTCCCAGAGTCAGCTTCCCGGCATCCTTGAGTAATATGGCAATGGCTGCCACCATGCAGAGGCATGATGGCCATCCTGTAGCCACCAGGTCCAATTTCTTGGACAAGTACGCTACAGGTCTCCTCCAAGGTCCCAGTCTTTGTACCAGTACCCCTTTGGCAAAACCTGAGTTCTCATCCACAAACAGCTCAAAGGGCTTGGTTAGATCTGGCAGACCCAGAGCCGGGGCCTCGAGTAAGGCCTTCTTGATCTGTTGGAGCGCTTTCTGATGCTTCTCCTCCCATTGGAACATGGCCCCTGGTCTTGGGGCACTCTCGGGCCTAGTGTCCCTTCTCCTTGCAGTAAGCACATTGATCTTTATCAAGGGGTGGCCTCCTTCGCTCTCCCGACCTATCTCCCTCTCTCCGCTGTCCCTGAGACACAACGGCGGCCAAAACCTTTTTCATCTCCCTATGCTGTTTCTTGTCCCTTTCCTCTTGTTTCTGCCATCTCCTTTCCTCACGCTCCTCAGGAGTTTCTCTCTTATTGAACACTTTCTCTGCTTCCTTCAATAAGTCTGGCAAACCTAGCGCCTGTAAACCTTCCAGCCGCTGCAATTTGGTTCCTTCAGCCTCTCTAAAAATGCAGCGGGTGTTTCTTCCTTTCCCTGTATCACATTCCTCTTCCTTTCCCTGTATCACATTCCTCTTCCTTTCCCTGTATCACATTCCTTACCTAAGCCAAATTGGTAGGCCTTCTGGCGGCCGCTCGGAGACCCGCTAAGAGCAACTGGCGATAGAGACGTAGATGCTCCCTACCTTCAGGTGTATTGAAGTCCCAGTCTGGGCGGGTCAAGGGAAAAGCTGCATCGATGATATTTGGGAGTTGGGTTGGCCTCCCGTCATCGCCCGGAACCTGCTTCCGGGCCTCCAGGAAAACTCTCTGCTTCTCCTCTACTGTTAAGAGGGTCTGCAGGAGCTGCTGACAGTCGTCCCAAGTCGGCCTGTGAGTCACTAGGATGGACTCAATTAGGCCGGTCAAGGCAACAGGATCCCTGGGGAAAGGGGGGTTATGTTGCTTCCAATTATAGAGGTCTGAGGCTGAAAAGGGCCAGTACTGCAACTGGCGATTCGGCCCCTCTCTGAGCGGGAAGGCCCTGGACTCAATAGGGGGGCCATCCCGGCGGCCGCGGAGGCGGCCGGCAATGGGGGACGGGGCTGCGTCCTCTTCTCCAGCCCCATGGGTCCTGCGAGCCGAGGTGACTTCCGGATCTGCCACGGGCACGGCCGGGGACGCCGCCACCGGGGCGGTGGCTGGGGCCGCTTCGGCCGGCTCTCCAGGTGGTCCGGCTTGATATGGTGGTGGGTCCTCCGTCAGGAGATCTATAAGGGGGGTATGGGGGTCTGGGGGAAGGACTGGAGGCTTAGGAGTCTCCTTGTGAGGGAGCACGGGGTAAAGGGAGGAGTCCGGGTTGGGGGGCGCAGACGGCCCAGAGACTGGAGGGGGCTGTGGAAGGAAAGGCTTAACCCATGGAAATGGGTTCTCGACCAGTGATCCCCAGATGGCGATATATGGGACCTGGTCGGGATGCCCATAAGGGCTAGGGGCAAAAACCTTACCCTCCACCTGCGAAATAAGAGAGAGGTTAAAAGATCCCTCTCGCGGCCAGCCGACATTCATCATGACCCATTCGGCCTCGCAGAAGGTGATCCATTTCTTCTTCCTGACAATGACACCTTCATTGTTTCCTCGAGCCTTAACATCGGACCAGTGGTCCGTGGTTAGGCTCAGTGGGGTGGCGACAGCCTGTCCCATGGTGGTCTCTAAATAAAGAAGGGTTAGACACACAATGAGAAACAAACAGACAAGACAGACCACAGAACAAACAGACAAGACAGACCACAGAATTTTTCGCTGCGCGGCTCCGGCGTAAAACCGAAAGCAAAAACCCAGATGGGGACGCGGAGTGTTTGAATTCTCCGTCCCCTGCCAGTACCACGTATCCTTCTGATGCGTGGGTGGCCCCGAAAAACCGTGCCCCAGAGGGGACTTCAGATACCCGTGGAACGTCTTCCAGGGTTGCGGTGGGCGAAGTCCGAGCTCGTCAGCTCCTTCAGCCCCCACCGACTCAGACCTGACTTAGGACGTCCGACGAAAATGAAAGACAAGTAAACAGACTGAGACAATACAGACAGACAGTGGCTGGCCAGCTTACCTCCTGACAGTGGGTCGGTGGTCCCGAGGCGGGGGTCTCCGATCCCGGACGAGCCCCCAAATGAAAGACCCCCGAAGGTAGTCTTCCCTCTGGAGAGACCCTCGCCCAGAGATCACACCGAGACCACAAGTCAGATGCAAACAGCAAGAGGCTTTATTCCGGAACACGGGTACCCGGGGCGACACAGTCACTCCAGAAGCTCAGGAGGCTGGCGCGCCCACGGGCTGGAGTGGAGGGTTTTTATATGGTCGGGCAGCAGAAGGGCGGGTTTACAGGGTTCTGATTGGACGATTCATATGAGGCCATGGTTTACAGGGTTCTGATTGGACGATACATATGAGGCCATGGTTTACAGGGTTCTGATTGGACGATACATATGAGGCCATGGTTTACAGGGTTCTGATTGGACAATACATATGAGGCCAGGTTCAAGCTCAGGACAGCTCGTGGTTTTTCCCCCGAGCTCGACACACGCCTGCTGACTTGGCTCTTATCTAGGGTACAAGTTGTTTTTCTGACCTTTTAGTTCCCTGTTCTGGGGCCAGGTGGCCGACCGTAGATACCCTGTTTGTTCCTGTGCCCATGTCCTCTAACTGAACTTTCCCCGTACTTTTCAGGCCTTGCTCAAAATGGCGTTAGGTTAAGCAAGTATGCTGGGGCCTTTCACCTGTAACACATACAAAGTTCCACACTCGTCCCCAGGCTGTTTTGGCTTGCATATGTCCCTCCCCCGCAGCTACCTGCTCCCCTTAAAACGGGCAAGGATTTCCCCACCGTTTGCTGTTCTTCCTGTCGTGTCCCCCCCCCCCCCCCCCCCCCCCCCGAGAGATAGCCATAGCAGTTTAAAATTCCCCAATAAACCTTTCTATCCATGGCGTGGTCCAGTTCCGCGGTTTCACTGCGCACTGGCTTGCGCTTCTGAGTCCTCTTCCCTGAGCTCTGTGTCCAGCCCTCTTTTTATCCTTTGATTTTGTGTTTCTGAATCCCACAGAGTGACCTTCAATTCACCCTGTAGACCAGGCTGGCCTTGCATATGGGATCCTCTTGCCTCGGCCCGCCACAGTCGATGGATCACTGGCCTGAGTCAACAGGCTAGGCTTGTTGTTTTCAACACAGCCGCTGGAGGAGACCCAAGGATGAGGTCACTTTACCTGGAAAGGTGGGAAATCGGTTTGTTTTTAGGGCACATGGAGTCCCAAGTGAGGGGCCTCTGCCAGCTAACAGCTCAGGGAATGTAAGAAACACTCCTCCAAAGAAGCAGGTCTGCTTTTCTCGTTCTGGAATCCTGGTAGGGCTCAAGGCCCACCCTGACACTTTTCCTTTTGAAGCTACGTGGTGGTGTCTTTCTCTCGGATCGCACATGCGTGGGTGTTTCATGAGGTGCTGGGCGTGCTCTGGAAGGCGAACCAGCCCCAGGGCAGGCGGCCGGGTACCGCGGGGTAAGGACCGTGAGGACAGTACCTGAGTGGGCAAGTACGCGGCGGCGGCGGCGACCAGTAGAGGGCAGGCGACTTTGGAGACTGCAATCAGGCTGGAACCCGGTGATGGGAGGTCTGCGGCACGGAGCTGACTTAAACCGGGTTAATATGCAAGCTTGACGAGCACGGCCGCTGGCCTCGGTGTATTGTTTTGCTTTCTGGAATCCCAGGAGGTGGGCAGGCCACAGACGGGGGTGGCTGGCCAGCCCGGAGTGCAAAAGCACGTTCCAAGATTAGCAAATGAATTTACGGCCAGAGCTCCGCATGTCTCTGTGGCGCAATCGGTTAGCGCGTTCGGCTGTTAACCGAAAGGTTGGTGGTTCGAGCCCACCCAGGGACGCAGCCTTTTGCCTGCTTGGAGTCCTCCTTCCTAGGCATTTAAAATCGACTTAGGTTTATCATCCTCGCTCGTCCTTAGATAAATGGGGTGAAAGCATGCGATGATGCAAAGACTCAAGTTCCACGAAAGCCTCTAAACTGCGAATAGTTCAGAAAAAGTAGCTTTTCAGGGGAGCACGTGTTGGGGCCCCGGGACTTCAGGGCCACCGGCCACTGAGCCTTTGTTTGCTTGCCGCACAGTTTCATGCGTGTACACTACGCGTTCTGGTCCTCCGTCCGGTCCGCTCCCATTTCCCTCAGAATACGACTGCGCACAGATTACTCAGTTTCCCCAGCTGCAGAAGAGGGTTAACAGGAACACTTCCTTTACGAAGCCATCCAACATTTGACGAGAGGAGCTTGAGAAACATTTGAGCCAGAAATCAATGTTCATCAATCACTGGCCACCATAATTATTTTCAGCTGCAGCAGCGTTTTCATTATTTACCTCCGTCTTATCCCCCTCCTCACTTACCTTTTTCTTTTCTTTGGAGGTGGGGTGGTTCACTTTTTTTATTTTGAGACAGAGTTTTATTAATTGCTAAGCCTGCCCTCACACTAAATGTGTAGACCAGGCAGGCTTGTGACCTCCAGAGGTGGCTGGGGTTAGAGGCCCGCCCTGCCAGGCCCGGCCGTCCTCGGATGTGTGTAAAGGCATTGCCATGTTTCTCCCTAATTGCTAAGAAAGAAAGAAAAACAGCAGCAAAGTGCCGTAGACGGCCAGGTGAGAGGGGGTCAGACTAAAACTCCCCAGCCAGGCTGTCCCGTGAAATAAAAAATGTGCTGGGCTTGATAGCGCACCCCTTTAATCCCAGCACCCCGGAGGCCGAGGCAGGCACGTCTCTGTGAGTCCGAGGCCAGCCTGGGCTACAGAGTGGCCCTGTCTCCAAGGGGAAGAAAAGTGAAAAATCTGCAGTTGGGAGGCTGAGGCCAGAGGATCAGAGCCAGCCTGGGCTACATAGCAAGACCATGTCTGAACGCACACACGCTTCCACAATCATATCTCCACAGAAATAGAGCGCTGTCCTAGCCACAACTGTGACAAGCTCCGCCCTTGGTCAGCTCCAAGAGTGACTTCCAGTTCTTCACCAATTTTCTCGTCTAGCCTTGCTGCTCCCTCTCACCCTCTGGATAAAAATTACTAAGATTTCCTACTGGCGAGGCTGACACAGAAGCGCTCTATCTCCAAGGCTAGACTGGGCTGCAGAATGAGTTCAGGTCCAGCCTGGGCAAATTAGTGGACCTCTTTGTCTCCAATAAAAAGTAAAGAGCGTTTGGTGGGGTCGAGGACTTAGCTCGGTGGGAGAGAGTTTACCTAACGAACTTGAAAGCCCTGGATTTGGTCTCCAATACCCCCAAAGAAGGACCAAAAAAGGAAGAAGAAGGAAAAAAAAGTAACTCAGTAGTGGAGTGTTTGCCCAGGAAGACAAAGAGAAAGAAAAGAAAAGCTATGGCATGGTAGAGCCGCTCCTACAGTTTGTCCATGTGGCAGAGAACCAGAAACCAGCGGGTCCGAGGGAGGGCAGGTCTGCTCTGCCGGCCACAGGCTGGAAGCATCCATCCACACCGCAGACCGAGGCCTCTGAGTCTCCCCTGCTCTCCCTCACCTCCCTTCGCAGAAGCTCGCACAGTCTTCTCTTGGTTCCCACTGTTTTGAAATGAAATGTCCTAGGTCCACCCACCCCGCAGAGCCCACAGCGGCCCGTTCGTTAAAAGAAGTTGAATCTCCTGGATATCATTCCCAGCATGCTTGTGTGTGGACCCGTGAAGGTGTACATTTTCTTGCCAACACCTTTTGATACAAATAATTGCCTATTTTCAGTGGCCCTCGTTTTGGAATTTTCACTTAATTTTATGTATGAATGAACAGTGTAATTTCCCAAAGATCAGGGAACAAGTGCTAAGTCCAGCTAAGGTCTTCTTAGAGCAGGGTCCTGGTGAGATGGAGGGAGGGATGGGGGGAAGCCGTGGGCTCTGTGGGCTTCTCCGGGCAGAGTCGCGTGGAACAGGACCCCAGTTCTCCCACGACCCTGAAGCCGCCGGCTGGATTCTGTTCCTTTAACGAGTTTGGCGTAAACGGGGCGAAGTTTTGGAGACATTGGCGCGTTTATTTTATCATCGCCATCCTTATCATTATTATTATTATTAATGGTTATTTTGGTGTTGTTGGTTTTTTTTTTAATTGTTATTGCTTTGTTACTTTTTTCAGACAAGGCTTCACCTTCACCTTCTAAGACCACTTTACTGAAATTTGAAACAACAGTGACTTCAGTGTTCAATGAAAATGTAGATGCTCATGATTCTGTTCCCACCTAAGGAGAGAATAAAAACCACAAGGGGTAGAGATTTAAAAACAAAAAAATAAAAACAAAAAAACACCCACAAAAGGAAGCGCCCAACGTGGGGCTCGAACCCACGACCCTGAGATTAAGAGTCTCATGCTCTACCGACTGAGCTAGCCGGGCGTTAGGGCTCTCGCCAATCCTACGCCTATATAACCTTGTTGGGTAATGGCGCTCTCGTCCCTCTGGCTCCTTGGCGTCAGCAAACTTCTAGCTCCAGGATCAATGGATTTTGCCTGAGGAACCTGAAGTCCAGAGAGCGGGGGACTAGAGAGAGCCAGGCGGACCTCTCTGTTTCCTCCAGTTCCTTCTGAACGGAGTCGCCCGAGAGCGGGTGTCTGGGCGCCGAGGACAGCCGACCGAGCGCGGGGACGCGGAGGGCAGTCCTTGCGGCGACAGCGGGGTGGGGGGGAGCGGGCGCGCCGAGACTCGTCTTCCCGGGAGCTTGAGCTTTGCTCTGGTGCCTTTTCGCGGCTCGACCTCAGTGATGGGGGCTCGGGGCGTGAGGGAGCCTTACCGGGAAAATAGTTCCTCTTCACTCCTCCTCGGCGCAAGTTTCTTTCTGAACACCCAGTTTGTGCTGCCCGAGAAACAAGGCCAAGGCCATCCGGTGTAAAATTCACCGAGACACACTCGTATAGCATCCGGGTGTAGTATTTGCTGCAGAGGCAGGCGCTCGGCTCCCGACGTGTTTGCTTTTCCGACCGGTAGAAGAGGCGCCAAGTTTCGGGGTCACGGGAGAACTTCGCCCCTGCGCTGGGGAAGGCCGGAAGAGCCTCCTCTGCAGCCCTGGTTCTTCCCGAGAGTTCAGGTTCCTCTTGTTGGGTGAGCCGCGTGGAATTATTTCAGTGACTCGGTCTTTCCGCAGAGGCAAAATTAGAATTTTGTTATTTTAAGTAGTGCATAAAAGAGCTGCAAAGGGACGGTACTACTACATGCCGTGACTCGGATTCGAACCGAGGTTGCTGCGGCCACAACGCAGAGTACTAACCACTATACGATCACGGCGAGCCACCGAGCGAGCAGCGGGTTGCGGGCTCAATTTAATGGCCTTTCAATGGGAGTGCCCTGCCCGTGGCGTCTGATTGATTTATTAGCCTAGGTGGCTGCGACGTCAAAAGTCTGGCTTTGTACACCTTGACGCTTCCGGGATGCTGGCGCGGGCATCAATTCCTCACCTCCTAGTCCCTCTCCCCGCGATCTGGGATGAGAAACAACCGACGCCCGCCGCACCGACCCACTTCGGTTATTCCTGTCCAAAGAAGCAAACCACCTCGCAGGCCGCCCCAGACGATATTTACACTCCAGCCAGGGCTCTGGAATCGAGGGTTTTGCTACCAGAATGGTGCAGTTGGAAAAGGAGCGGAGCTGGCGCGCTGAAGGAGCCCTTCTCCCGGGCGGTGTTGTATGTCTTCACGAGTTCCCTCCCCAACCGAAGGCGGAGCCGCCTCTCAAGTTTCCGGGGCGAGCAGCCTCCATTTCGGACACTACGGGACCCCGAGTCTGCGACGCCATCCGCGGGCCCCGCACACCCGCACGGCTTGTGGCACGACCACCTCGCCGCCTTGTCCCTACACCAGCTCGGAGAGGAAACTCCGAGGCTTGGGACCCGAGGATCAACACAAAAATTAGACGATGCGTTGGCCGGGAATCGAACCCGGGTCAACTGCTTGGAAGGCAGCTATGCTCACCACTATACCACCAACGCTCGCTGACCGGGTCCCCGGTTGGTTTTCTTATGAAGAGTGCAACAACAAGTTCTCTGGCCAACGACTTCACACAAAGAGAAAAAGAAACTCTGGAACTCTAGGATTCGTCCCGTGGAACTTACGGTAGTGGCTCTTGATCTCCAAGTTTAAAGAAGACCAGTTAGTTCCTTTTACCGTCTGAAGGGAGCTTCTGGAATCGAGTGATCCAGGAAAAGGCTCTGCTGTGGGTTGTTTGTGGGAGACTTTCTTGAGGACAAATGCAGAAACGGTTGCGCTGAGACCTGCGCTTAGCGCCTTAGATAGATGTTGTCGATCTGCTCACTATTCGCCTGGAATACGCCGCCTTCTCTTCTTTACAAAAGTATAGGATCTCATTATGGCGTCTCGCTTTAATTTTCATTTATTTTATCACTATCGAAACGGATCGTGTTCCATGGTTTGGCAATTATTTACACCAAGTGATTTGCATTTACTGAGTTTTATGTTTTGCCTGGTTTTTCTATTGAGTATGTTTCCCCTACTGATTTATGTCAGACCAGCATTTTCCTTTTAATACTAATTCTGAGAAATTTTTTAATAGGCAGAAGTGTTCTTTTATATTCTCAGGCTCATGAGTTTTGTTCTTTATGATCTCTGCCTTGCTTCTACCTTGAAAAAGTCATTCTAGCCAAAAATCAAGACGCTTCTTCATGTTTTCTTGTAGCTTTATAATGTTTCTTGTTCTTTAATGCACGGTGGTATGAGATACCAGTTCCATAACTAGACGTTTATCCAGAGGAAATAGCTAAAGATGTTATGCCCAGATCACGAGGATCCCCCAAAAGACCGAATCCCACATGTAAAAGCAAAGAGCCTTTATTCCAAGCTTGGTTCCTCTGTCCGACTCAGCGGTGAGAGCAGAGAGCCCTGAGCTCAGGTGGGGTAGAGTTTTTAATCATAGCAGAGGTTGGGGTGAAGGAGTTTCCAGGACCCTGATTGGCTGACAATTGTCTAGGGGTATCTGTAAAACAAAAAATAGAAGGTGTGTGCTAGACTCAAGGACATCTGGCCATCTTATCTAACGGTTGGAATGTTTGGAGTGTCAGGTGCTTCCTCACCCCTGGGTGGATCCCTGGGTGGTATCAGCTTAAGGCTTTTCCTGGATCTGGGTGTTGCCTGCCAGTAAGCCTGTCACAGAAGCTGTGTCTAGGCCCCTAAGCCTGTCATGGCTGCTGTGTGGTCAAGCTATTTTTGGGCCCTTTCACATTCCCCCCTTCACAAGTGCCAATAATAGGACTCAGTCATGAGTCCTACCTGTCCAGGGATGCACGGGTATTGGGACCTATGAGCCATTAGCTAACAGGTTTTTCCAGGGCAGTGGCACATATATCTATTGCCATTTTTAAGGCCCTGTAGTTCTGATCTTTGAGTACAACCAGACTATGATCTTATAGAATACCTCTTTGGTTCTGCATGAAAAAGGTCAAGTGTCTTATTGCAGAACAATTTTAGTTAATAAATTTATCTATTGACAACTCTGAATCTATTTTCCTGGTATGTCAATGGACATTATAGTTGGCCATCTTGCCTCTATGCCAAGGAGTTTCCTTTTGACACAGCATTTCAGCCTTTTCTGAACAGGGAACATGGGATGACATATTCTCTTCTGAAACTGCTTCGAGCTAGCATTGGGGCACCATTGTCAGGGCCCCCCAATAATCAAAGGCTGAGTAAAAGGGGCATCTCTCAGAAGCATGTGGCTATCTGATCGTGCGGAGACAGGGAACAATCACATTGGTTGAACCGGTCCACATTAGCCTTTAGCAAGTCCAGAGCTCATAGTCATCCAGAGCAGTGTAGTCAGCAACTGAAGCTTGGAGGTGTCTGCCAGCCAAGTGGAAATCTGTTGAGACAAACTTGAACTAGGAACAGAAGTTAAAATTTATGAACTTATTTGGAATCCTTGGGCCCACATTCTTAGTAACTGGGAAGAGCAGGAGTCCCAAGACAAGTGGGGAAAATTTAAGCTGTACCTATCTGGAGTCCTTTTAACCTCTGTGAAGTGGATCCAAGTTTTGACTCTTTTAATCCTCTGAGGCCTACAGGAACTATCCTACAAAATGACATAAAAGTTTTAGACACAGTAGTATTACCCATCTGTACTGACATCCCTATCACAGACAACGCGGGTGATGGTATCTGCAGAGCAGCAGAAGTGGACTCATACCTTTGAGTCCCAACAAGAACTGCAGGTTTGGTGTGTAAAAGCATAAGCGTTTTCCTTCTGTCCAGAGGGAAAGGGTGATAAACGGCGCTGGTTACCACGTGGAAAGGTCACGGTCACGACAGAACCCAGTGTTAGTTTTCAGAGCTTTATTAG
Organism: Peromyscus californicus insignis; assembly: GCF_007827085.1. Lineage (NCBI taxonomy): Eukaryota > Metazoa > Chordata > Mammalia > Rodentia > Cricetidae > Peromyscus > Peromyscus californicus. Next base: position 74,462,829 of record NW_026294617.1, read on the forward strand.
GAGGGAAAAGGGGGAGGGAGAGGAGAGCCAGGTCTGGAGAGAGAGAAAGATGGGGGGGGGGAGCAGAGTAGAGCGGAGAGAGAGGGTGGGGTCTGCTTCCGGCTTTTAAGGTGAGTATGTAGCAGCACACACTGATGGTGTAAGACGCAAGACCCTGTTCTGCGCATAGCTGGAGTGAGGGCAGAATCCTAACACAGAGAGCCAGGTATAAATTGGAGATTTTTGGCCTGATGAGAAGCATTTCTAGGTTTATAGATGACAACTAAAATAAATCTAAAATGTTGAGCTTGTGACTGAACAGTAAGTAGTCAGTCATTGCTCCACCAACTTCTCAGACCTCTAGTAAATGTTAAGTTCTGAACTGTTATGTCATAGAACGGAGAGCAATTCGAAACATTTCTCATCAAAGCTTATAGGCTTTCATATCCTCAGACCTTTCTTACACCCATATTTAAGCCCTTATGACTTATTTAAATTTTTATATCTTAGAACATTTTCTTAAAAATGAGCTGGCTATAGTCTTGTAGAAGGAGCTGGTTGTCTGATACTGTCAAGCTGACAAAGTCATAGCTAGCCTAGCTATTTTGGGGCCCCTCCACAAGGACACACACAGATCTACATGGATGCTGATCAAAGTATAAAACCAAACATTTAGTTGAAGCAGAGGGGCACGCTAAATGTCCAGCAACAAGATCAGTTAAATTCAAACCACGTTTACTTCGTTGTGCATTGCTGGCGGAATATTACTTTCTGAAGGGCAGTTGGTAACATCTATCCACAAACGCACATTCCATCCTGGGCTTTAAAACCACACATGTGCAAAATGCCATACGCACCAAGTTATTTATGAAAGCACTGTTTTGTAATGGCATGGAGTTAGAAAACAAAACAAAAAACGAAACCCTAAGGTTTCATCAGTAGGAAGCTATTAACTATGGAATACTCAAACGATGGAATGGTACATGCCATTAAAAAAAACCCTACTTGTAAAAAGGCCTTGTTGAACTGGGCGTGGTGAGGCAAGCCCGGTGGTCTCTGGCCTTGGGAGGCAGATCTGCAAATTGGACGTCAGCCTGGCCTACGTAAGAGTCCCAAGCCAGCCGGGACTTAAAAAGAATTGTCAGACAGAAGAGACAAGGTGCAGAGGAGATCGCCTCTACTCGTGCAAGAGCACAAATAAAGCGTCTCCGAAGTTGAGAATAACACTGATCACCTCAGTAGACACGGAGGGAATGCAGCAGGGAAGTCTGATTATAGTTGTTCGTTTTTGCCAATTTGAATTCTAAATTACGTAAAACATATACTAAAGAATATTTTGTCTACTGGAAAGTGTTAGAAATGTTATGTTCTAAAACATCCTATATTAAAACTGCGTAGCATGACTTCACTATTAAATTTCAAGTGTCAAATGATATTTTGTACTCTCCTACTAAGTTGGGAAGTAAAAACGCACTTCCCTGACCGGGAATCGAACCCGGGCCGCGGCGGTGAGAGCGCCGAATCCTAACCACTAGACCACCAGGGACGCTGGCAGTTTTGCTTCACTAAGATCCGATGGTTCCGAGTAACTGTGAGCTTCCGCCTCTCCATGGTTCCGCTGACGTTTTGAGATTCTGCACGAAGCATTCTGCTTACCGAGACAACTTCTTCAAAAGAGAAAACAGCGAAAGACTTCTCAGGCCTGGCGCTTAAACCCTGGAGAGGATTACATACACAGGATCGCAGTCCCAAGACCAGAAAGAGAGACAAACCTCTGCAGACAGACTGCTCCTCCCTAGAAAGCCAAACCGCCCGGACTAGCAGGGGCTTTGCCAGAATTCTGAACCACGAATTCCCTTGGAGGGTGCAAAGAGCGTCGCGGGAGCAGCGCTAAGACATCCCAGGCCTGCGGCAGCCCCCAGGGCCCGGGAGAGCGGCGCTGGCTGCCGCCGCTCCAGCACCGACCGGTGGTGCCCAGACCGCAGAAATCCGCCTGCTGGTTGGTGCGCAGAAGTGCCTCAGTTTAACTCGCCTTTTTAAAAAAGAACTTAATCTGAGAGAGTGGGGAGGAAAGAAACAAAAAACTGGCGTGCATTCCCAGATGAAGGAGCCTTTTAAAGTTCCCTACCCACCCCCTCTCAAGGTAGTGCACGGAATTTGGGGGGAAGAGAGACAGAGACGGAGAGAGAGAGGGAGAAACAGACAGGGAGAAAGCAAAATAAATATTGGCAACGAAGGCAACAAATAGAACGTTATACCCACTTTTCTGTAGATTTGAAATTGTTTAAAACAAACAGTTGAGGGGAAAAAAAAAAACCAATATTAAGCAATCAAATTAAGCCGCTCCTCCGGCCTTGTTCTTTGTTGGTCCGTTTTTATGTGATCTAACCGTGAGGTGATGAACTCTACACACCAGTTAGTTCAACTAGAACACTTTAAAAGCACCTCCGTACAGCTGGATGGAATTATTTCTTTGGCTTTGGTCAAAGCCTTACCTAGAGTGAATAGACGTCACTTTTGATAATGGATTATAAAAACAAACAAATAGAATTTAAAAACTGAGTCATTAACGACGAGCCCATATCAACAGGGCCTACCGGGATGTTTGACGAAAGGGTATCTTTCTGCTTGTTTTTAACGAGTGTGCTAAGATGTTAAGTATTAATCTTCCATTCATCCACTCTCCACCTCCCTGTACATCGAGACTCTGCCCGAACCAGGTTGTGTAGCAGCCTTCCCTCGCGCTTTCACAAATTCTGACAGGCACCATAAGGCTCTGATTCCCTTCAGGACCCGCCACGGTATCTGTCTCTGGTGCTGGGGCCTGAACTCTCCTCGGAGACGCGGGCATGCTGCTGCTTCTCTGCTGGTTCGTGGCACTAACAAAACTCTTTTAATAAATTCCTTTGTCCCCAGTCTCAGTGTCTCTTGAATCCCTCCTATCCCAGACTTAACAGGTGTCCAAATGTTGGACATTTATTTTCATAAAAACTCAGGAATCCTGTGCTGTCATGGGGGAGTCCGATAGTTCTCTTGCTCCTTTACTTCGGATGTTTTCACTGGATATCGGTGACTAAGTATCAGACAAAACCACCCAGGGAATTGGTAAAAGGAAACAAACGTATTTCTCTGGTCTTGCAGCTGTTTCCTCTGGATCGCAACATTTCCTGCTGCAGAGAAAGGGCCCAAGGACCTCACCAGAACCCTTACAGAGGCTATACACTTAGTGTAAACAATCGCCAGGGAGAAGACTCTGAGTCGAGTGGCCTAAAAATTGTACAGGGGACCCCAGCGATCGTCACCCAGGCAGGGCTTTTCAGTATTGCCCAAGAAACCCGAGTTCCTGTAACTCAAACTCTGGGTCAGCAAAATAGACTTGGGTGGAATTATTTCTTTGGTTCATCCCCAGACCTTTACCTGGAGTGAACAGACACATGTTCAGTGTCCTCAAGAAGTCATACAACACTCAGAAGAAATCAGAAATTCGAAAGAAATAAGCCTTCGGAGAGTAAAGATGATCAAAATATAGTGTATGAAAAAAATAAAAACAAACAAAAAGCATACCAAAAGCACAGGCTGCTCTTCAAAACTGGAGCGGGAGGAGGAGATGATCAGCCTGCTTCTGGGCAAGAGCCTTTCATCGAGTATCCTGCCACCTGCTGGTGAGTTTTGGCAACACACGAGAACCGAGGAAAGCGTTTGTGCTCTGGAATTGGAACTTGTCACTTGCTAGAAAATGGTCTGGGGTCCCAAGAAAATGATCGCACATTCCAAAGTATTTCGGCAAGACAAATAGTTTTCATTCTGTAGAAGGTGCGGACCTATGTCAAATCAATCAGGCAAACCCGCAGCAGGGTTCCCCTGTTTTTTCCCTCTAACGCAAAGGGATCCCCATGTCTCTCAAATTTCTACCACTGGCTAATTTAAAACCGCGCATTTGATAAGCAAAATTCAGTCTGATCACCCAGTGCGACCCTGAGCACATATTTTGATTGCAAGAAGTGCTGACCCTGGAGGAATTAGAATTTCTGACAAACCGTTTCTTTATAGTTTTAAATTTATTTTGAGGTGTCTACTTATTTAACCCTTTAGTAGAAACGTCTTTCACATTTCCCACACCACCTATCTGAACATCAAAGAACCAGGGGAGGGGTAAGTCTCGTCTTCCTGGAACCAAATCTAAGGGTAGATATGATGCGGTGTTTCATTTTCCTTTGTCAAGCATTTACAAATTGTGCCTGAATACAGATCAACGATACAAAGAAATTTACTTAAACTGCCCCCATCTGGTGAAAACAAACCAGTAAACCTGCGAGAACACAACAATGGACCAGAGAAGATTGACGTGCTTTTCTCTAATTCCTCCTTCTAATGTGATAAAAACCCTGGGCATTGTGTAGAAAGGAAATAGAAGACTGAGAGATAGAGAGAAGGATTCAAACCAGCCGGAAGTGGGGATCTCTCCGGGCTCCCCGTCCTGCACATAGTCCAGATTTGGAGCTGAAGAAGGCTGGCAACTTGGACCGCCAGCACTTGGGGGCTGGAGGTAGGAGTCTTAGTTCAAAGTGATCTCAGATACAGGGGGAGTTCAAAACCATCCTGGCTACATAAGACGCTGTCTCTAAAAACAAAACATAAATAAGTAAACGAATAAATATTATTTTTTTAAAAAAATCTCTAAACTGCATGTGGTAGCACACACCCCTAATCCGAGCACTTGGGAAACAGACCAGAAGTTCAAGGCCAGCATGCACTACACAGGCCCCTGTGTAAATGAAAAATATCTGAAACAAAAGCCTACTGTATCAAGCCAAAGGACCAGGGGAGTGGTCGCCTGGAAACCAGAAAACTTTCAGATAAGAATGGCCCTGTTCAGCCACCACCACCGAAATAAGCTGTGCCTCCTCACTCCTGCTCTGAGAGAAAGGGGGCCCAGACGTCTGCCCTCAGCAGGTCTCAGAGGAGATGGGACACCAGAGAAAACTTAAAGCATTTGAGTTTGAAATTCACCAAAATGCGGTGATAACAAAACAACTTCAGTGGTGTGCCCCTTTAATCCCAGCACTCGAGAGTCGGAAGCAGGCAGATCTCTCTGAGTTCGAGGCCAGCCTGGACAGGGCTACACAGCGAAAACCCTGTCTCAAAAAACCAAGGTGGGGGGGGGAGATAAAAGAATAAGCTGAGGATCTGCATACAGAGGAGAAAAAAAAGAACTATTCAAAACAGAGGGGCTATTCGGGAAGCCGAAAAATCTAGTTTCTTGAATCAGTTTCTTCTCGAGGCCTGGGGATTTTAAGGCCTGAAGAAGTCTTCCTCCCTTACTTTAGGGCTGGTCAGTTTGAAGACAGTTCTGGTTGGCCCAGAACTGTTGTGTGACTTGTCGGGATCCAACCTGCAGCTTGCTGAGCCAGTCCATCAGTGGGGGCCACAAGGTGGGAGACAAAATTGTCTCAGTTAGATTTTGCCTCAAGTCAGGAGGTTGAGGAAGAAAATTCACCATCTTTATTACTTATTATTTGCAAATTTGCCATATTTATTACATATTACTTATGTTTATATACATAATTGTATATTAAATACATAATTATAAATAAGTAATTATTACTTTGTTACTTATTACTTATCCCTGTCGGCCTAACTTCTGGTCTCTCAATCTGACCCCTCTTTGGCCTCCATGGGCACAAATACTGCACAGACACACCTTCAGGTAAAATACACATACATATAAAATAAAGATTAATAAATAAAATCTCAAAAGAATAAAAAAAAGTCTGAGGTAGAGAGAGGGATTTGAAAAAAATAATCCCCCAAATTTTGTGGAGAGCCAAACCTACAGATATAAACACTCATCCAGCAAACAAATGCCAAAGCACCTCATAGAAAGTGCTGGAAGTTAAAATAAGAAGAAAGAAAGAAAAAGCAAAGTATACTGAAATTAAGGACAGGAAAATGATCTGAATGATAGTGGATTTCTCATTAGAAAGCACAAATCTTTTTAAAGCTCTGCAGGGCTCTCAGCCTAGATTTCTATATCCATGAAAATATCCTTCAAGAATTGGGGTGGGGGGATGGTTTGCTGGAGAGATGGTCAGTGGTAAAAATGCTTCCTGTTCTTCTATAGAACCTGAGTTCCATTCCCAGGACCCACATCTGCCAGCTCACAACCAACTGTAACTCCAGCTCCAGGGGACTCAGTGCCTTCTGCCCTCTTCTGTCTCCAAAGGTAGCTACACTCATGTGCACAGACCCATATGCAGATATACACACATACACATAAAAAAAAACAGAAATAAATCCTTATTCAAATGGCCAACAAGAACATGAAGACATTACCCATCGGGAAATAAAAACAAAACTATATTTAAGACAGCATTTATACCTGTCTTAGTGTTCTGTTGCTGTGAAGAGACATCATGACCACAACAACTCTTATAAAGAAATACATTTAAGTGGAACTGGCTTACAGGTTCAGAGGTTTGGTCCATTATCATCATGGTGAGAAGCATGCTGGAGTGCAGGTAGAGATGGTGCTGGAGAAGGAGCCAAAAGTTCTACATCTGGATTGGCAGGCAGCAGGAAGAGAGAGTGAGCCACTGGGCCTGGCTTGAGCTTCTGAAACTTCAAAGCCCACCCCCAGTGACACACTTCCTCCAACAAGGCCATACCTACCCTAACAAGGTCACATGTCCTAATCCTTTCAAATAATACCACTCCCTATGAACCTATGGGGGCCATTTTCATTCAAATCACCACAACACCTACCAGGTGTGGATAGCTATAAATTAAAAAAAAAAATAGGAAAGAGCAAGTGTTGATGAGGATGAGCAGCCGGACCCTTGGGGCCTACTGGGGGAATGGTGCAGCTACTATGAGAAAGGTTGGCAGCTCCTCCATGAGGTAAATATAGACCATGACTCAGTAATTCCACTCCTGGGAATAAACCCCAGAGAACTAAAAGCAAGTAAATAAATATTTGTCTATGCATGCTCCCTGGAGCACTGTTAGATATGGATACTTTTAGATTTCTATAAATGTGGAAACTGTCTAAAAGCCCTTCAGCAAATGAAGAGATAAAATGGGTCTGCTGTCGTAGCTCAGTGGTAGAGCGCTTGCCCAGCATATGGAAGTCATGAATTTGATCCTTAACACTGAAGAAAAGGCCGGGCGGTGGTGGTGCACGCCTTTAATCCCAGCACTCGGGAGGCAGAGCCAGGCGGATCTCTGTGAGTTCGAGGCCAGCCTGGACTACCAAGTGAGTTCCAGGAAAGGCTCAAAGCTACACAAAGAAACCCTGTTTCGAAAAACCCAAAAAAAAAAAAAAAAAAAAAAAAAAAAACACTGAAGAAAAGAAAGCTCTCTAAGAGAAGGAGAACTGTGTGTATTCTAGAGTTCAGGAAGCGATCCTTCAGCCTCCAGTGATATATGAATACATTGCTCACCTATAAAAAGGAACAGAACATTGATGCATGCTACAAATGGGCTGGAACTCAAAAGCTTCACCTTAAAGCTGGACTTGGTGGCTCATGCCTGAAGACCTGGCACTTGGGAGGTAGAGGCAGGAGCATCAGGAGTTCAAGGACAGCTCGGGCTACATGACACTCTGTTTCAAAACCTCTCAAACCAGCCACCTTTAATCATAACACTGGGGGGAAGATGACAGATCTCTGTGAGTTCAAGGCCAGCCTGGTCTGCATCGTCAGTCCTAGGCCAGCTGGGGCTATATAGTGAGACCCTATCTACACCACAAACAAAACAAAACAAATCCCCCCAAACAACAGCCATCAAGAAGCTAGACTCGAAGGTCACATGTTGGATAACTTCATGAATTTGACATGTGCTGAGTAGGTAAGTTTGGAGAGACAGAAAGTCTGGTAGTCGTCAGAGGGTGTGGAATGGCTGGTCAGCGGGTTCAGGGTTTCCTTTTGGGGTGGTGAAAATATAGAACTAGGTGGTTGCACAATATCTTTAATGTATTAAATATACTGGGTTTTTGTTGTTGTTTTTTTGTTTTTTCAAGTCAGGGTTTCTCTGTGTAGCCTGTGTGTCCTGGAACTCACTCTGTAGACCATGCTGGCCTCGAACTCATAGAGATGCACCTGCCTCTGTCCTGGGATCAAAGGCATGTGTACCACTGCTCTGAAAATATACTGGTTTTCATTTGTTAGCTTCTTTGGTTGGTTTTGTTTTGGATTTTTTGTTTTGGAGAGGGTCTCATGTTGCCCCGCCTGGCCTTAAGCTAACTATGAGGCCAGGTTATTACCTTAACTCCTGGTCCTCCTGCCTTGGCCTCCAGGGTACTGGGACTTCAGGGATGAGCCACCATGCTTCACTCAAGAGCTTGTGTTCCAGGACAGCCTGGACTACACAGAGAGACCTAGGTTCAAAAAGTTAAAAAAAAAAAAGTTTAAAAAAAATGCTGGAGAGATGACTCAGTGGCCAAGAGCTGGTGGTTCTTTGAGAGAACCTGAGTTCAGTTCACAGCACGCCCCACAGGCCCCTCAGCCACTCATCACCACAGGCCCTCACAGACACTCACTCCCCACAGGCCCCTCACAGACACTCATCACCACAGGCCCCTCACAGACACTCATCACCACAGGCCCCTCACAGACACTCATCACCACAGGCCCCTCACAGACACTCATCACCACAGGCCCTCACAGACACTCACTCCCCACAGGCCCTCACTACCACTCACTCCCCACAGGCCTCTCACAGCCACTTTTAATGCCAGTCCTAGGAGGATCTGATATCCCTCTCTGGCTTTTACTCTTCTGCTCACACATACACGTAACACAAAAATACAAACTGTTTTGTTTTGTTTTTGATAGACTCTCACTATGTAACCCTGGCTGGCCAGGAACCCACTATGTAGGCCACCAGGCTGTCCTCAAATTCACAGAAATCCACCTGCCTTGGCCTCCCTAGTCTTGGGATTAAAGGAGTTCGCCACCATGCCCGCTAAACATAAATCTTTAAAAATTAAAAGCAAATAGAAGCCTCCACCTTTGCTCGCCACCCCTGTTTGTGCTGTCATATTTTCCTGCGTGGTGATGTGAATCTGGACTTTTCCTAATCACCAATAGTATTTCCTGCCTACATACACCTGTGCGTGAAATCCTCTTGGGCCAGTGGTCCAACCACAGGGATGATTTTCAATCTTCAAGTTTGAGTCCCCTCCCCAGGGATTCTGGTTTAAGTGGTGTGGGGTGTAGCCTGAGTGTCAGCACCTGCAAAGCTTTCCAGCTGCCCGCAATGCACACCCAGGCTTTACTGAGGCTATTTCAGGCCCAGGAGGGCATGCATCCCAGGGACACTGTATTACTTTTCTCTTACGTTCAGCTGTTACTCTTAATTTGAGCAGATTTTGTCTCCATGGAAAGACTGCACTAACCTAGAAGGCCTTCACTGTTACATATTTCTAGCTACTTTAATGTGCTTAGCCAGTGTCTGAAGACTCCATCTAGACCAATTAGCTGAGAAAGTTCCTGTGCTGTGCCAAGATTCAAGTTTAACTTAGGATAATTGATGCGATCCCAACCTAAGGTGGACCAGGAAGGAAATGAAACCTAACATTTAATGGGAAAAGGCGACCCTAAATAACGGTAGTGGCTAAGGCCCAGGCCTAGTGACATCATCACCTGATTGGCAGTGAGTGCCGGGGACAGGAAACAGCAAGAGCCTAAGCCTTCAGTTATCAACCCTGGGGCATAAGTTTCTTATGGTAACTTTTCCTGTCAGTCTGACTTGGTTATTTTGTCTACAGCATTATAAAAGTACATGTCAAAGGCCGGCGGGACACCTCAGCCGGGGGAAGGTATTTTCAGGTCAGGCCAAGGAGAGAACTGACTTCTAAAACTTGTTCTCTCTCTCTCTCTCTCTCTCTCTCTCTCTCTCTCTCTCTCTCTCTCTCTCTCTCTCTCACACACACACACACACACACACACACACATTTTTAAGTTGGGTGTGACACACTTTTAATCCCAGCACTCAGGAGGCAGAGGCAGGCAGATCTCTGAGTTCGGGGCCTGTCTCAAAAAGCCGAGAGAGAGAGAGAGAGAGAGAGAGAGAGAGAGAGAGAGAGAGAGAGAGAGAGAGAGTTAGAGATCTGGGCCAGCCAAGGCTACATATTAAAACCCTGTTTTTAATAGAAAATACTTTAAAAATATGTATCAAGAACTCTTCAACATAGTCTGGGATATAGTTCAGTGGTAGAATGCCTGCCTAGCAGATGTGAGGTCTTGGATTTGATCCCTATCTCTAGGGGGTAAAAAGTTCTTATGCACACAGATGTTAACACAGGGATGTTAAACTTGAAGGCATCCTTCAAAGGAAGGGGATGTTGAATCTGTTCCTCCTCCTGGAATGCTGGGGATGGATGTAGTTTACAACCTGGTGATCCTGTGCTCTCTGGTGAGCCAGGCTCTGCCCATATCTCCTAGAATTTATGTTTTTCTTATCTCAGACCCTTCCTCCCTAAAACTTTGACAATGACTTCCAGATAATAAAACCCAGCCTTGTGAGAGTTGATCTTTGTACTTCACAACAGCCTAAGTGACTTTTAGGGCCAGGCCCAATCCTGACTCCCATGGGCATTATGTTTACCTCAGTCATTCTCCCGAGACCCTTACCTTGAGCATTGTTTCTAAGCCAACAAGAACCCATCTTTTGGATGGAGCCATATGTACTTTGTAAAGAGACAACTTTTTTCCCACGTTGTGCTGTGCTTTAATATGGCTGAAGTAAAGGATCTGGTGTTAGACTCTGGAAGTCTTGGCCCAGCACTGATTATCTAAATTGGGCAGTACCAAGAACCTTCTGTTTATAAAGCCTTCAGGGACCCCCCATACCTAACACTGAAAAAGAAGGAAAAAAATTAAAGAAGAAAACAAAAAAGACCCCCCCAAAAAAGTGCTGCATGTATGCTAGAGTTTAGAAATCATGCAGAAATATTTAAAATTCTTCTGATGAATAGTCTAGGATATAATCTCTACTGTATAGCTAAAGAAAAAAAAGTCAGCAACTAGACCCAAACATACTAATTCACTGACCTACATCATGGACTCCAATCCCCTATATGCAAGAGACTAAAGAGTCTACATATGGAGAAACTATCCTCCTGTGTAATTTAGACTAGGCGTTACCTATGCTCACCTAACTTCCAAGACAATATGAATTCCTGTGAGATGAGGAGAAAAGAGAAACATCAGAATTGTAAAGACCATGGGCTCCCAGCATGGTGTCCCGTGACGGCAATCCCAGCATATCCAGGATGTGGAGCAGAAGGATCAGGAATCCAAGGCTATCCTCCGTGAGTTCCAGGCCAGCCTGGGCTACATGAGACCCTGTCTAAAAAAGTAGAAAGAAGGGAGAAAGAAAGAACTGTTGATACTAAAAAGATAATTTAGACTTACTAGGTTTTCAATTTACTTTAGCAACGAAGTCCCTTTCCTAATGAAATAATATTCCACGCTATAAAACAGCTCAAAGCAGAGCTGTGTGGTTAGACAGGGGTGTAGGAAGTCCTCAAGCTCTGGGCAACATGAGAACAAAAGCCAGCTTCTATTGGGTGGGTGGGGGGTCGGGGGTGGCTAACGGTCACCCTTGTATAGTTTTGGTCTTTAGGGGCTCTGAGAAAAGCCAAACATATGAATGAAAAGGAATTAAACACCACTCTTACATAGAGTATTTGGAAAGTCTTCTTAGCTCCACAGGGGTAGATTTTACTGGTACTGGAGTGCTGGTTCAAAGGTTAAAAACATGTACTGCCCTGGTAGAAGACCTGAGTTCAGTTCCCAGCGCCTACATCAGGCCACTTATAATTGCCAGTGTGTGTGTGAATCACAACAGGCCAGTGGCGGTCAGAGGGCCACTTACAGGAGTCAGTTCCCTCTCCCACCACGTGGATCCAGGAGACTGAACCCAACTCCCCCGCTGAACCATCTCACTAGCTTGGAGTCCTCCTCCTTTTGAAACAGAATGCAGCTGTGTTCTCCAGTCAAAAGGTCTGCGTCAAGGAGACACAAAGAAAAATATGACTTCATGAAATAGTACCAAACGAATATAATGGCAAAATTCCAGGCTATGAAAAATGTAAAATGTCCTGGCGACAGTGGCGCACGCCTTTAGTCCCAGCATTTGGGAGGCAGAGGCAGGCGGATCTCACTGAGTTTGAGGCCAGCCTGGGCTACAGGGCTACACAGAGAAACCCTGTCTCAAAAAAACAAAACAAAACGAAAATAAGAAAAGAAAAAGAAAAATGTGAAATGCCATTTTATTTCACTTAATTTTAAGCTTGTACTTCTAACAATATTTCATTTACTGTAATTCTTACCGTACTTTTTTCAAAAAGGATTTCAAGTGACCCACAAAAGGAATACATATGTTGTACGTATAACAAAACAAACGTAACAAATGACAACTGAGACAAAATTCAGGGCCTTAGGTCTGTGGGTACAGGACCTGGGTTCAATCCCCACCACCACCAAGGCCGAAACAAAAAAGAAATTCAAAAGCAATAGAAGAGGTTGGCATGGTGGGATGTGCCTACAATCCCAGCAGTCAGGAGGCTGAAGCAGGAGAATCGTCATACATTCAAGGCTAGCCTCGACTACATAGGGAATTTCAGGCCAACCTGGGCTACAGAATAGCACCCTGTCTCAAAAACAAACAAACAAAAAACCCCACAGCCGTCCTGTCCCGGGCACTTTGGGAGTGGCTTTGCCAAGAAGCACAAGCAGAGCATGAAGGAGATGCCAGCAAAGAACGCAAAGGCAGGGAGTGCGGATGCTCAGGCTGCGAGGCCCCTGTGAAGCCTAAGGATTAACCCCAAGCTGCTGAACGCTCCCATTGGCGAGCTCCTCCGATCTGATTTCATCATCCCTGCCCCGCCCCCCATGAATCCGCTTGGATTCATGGCTGCAAGGCTAAGGATTGCAGACTCTTGCCAACCAAAGGCCAAGGCCCAAACCAATGCAAAGACTGCAACTCCAGCTCAGGTCCAGCCTTAGCCTGGGTTCCAGCTCCAACTCTAGCTCAGGCTCCCAGAGGTGAAGGCCTCTGTCAGAGTAAAGACAGTGGAGTGGCCGGGCGGTGGTGGTGCACACCTTTAATCCCAGCACTCGGGAGACATAACCCCGCCCCCCCACATTATTTATAAATGACTAGTGTTCTGTGCTGTTTTACAAATAAACTTGAGGCAAGGTCTGTTTCTTTGTTGTTGTTTTGTTGAGTGCTATAGAGGCTGTGATTAAAATCATGCACCACCAGCTCCTGGACTTACTCTTCTTAAACAATGTCTTACTCACTCACTGTTCTATCGCTGAGAAGAGACATCATGACCAAGGCAGCTCATATAAGAAAGCATTTAGTTGAGGACTTGCTTACCATTTCAGAGGCTTAGCTCTCCTTTATCATCATGGCGGCGGGTGTGGCAGCAGGCAGGCAGGTGTGGTGCCGGAGAAGCAGTGGAGAGTACCACATCCTGATCCACAGGCAGCAGACAGAGACAGACACAGGGCTTGGCATGGGCTTTTGAAACCCCAACACACACAGACACACATACACACACGCGCGCACACACACACACACACACACACACACACACACACACACACACACACCCTGCCCCCGCCGTGACAGGCAGGCTTCCTCCAACAAAGTCACGGCGGTACCACACCTCCTAATCCTTCTCAAACAGTCTACCAGCTGATGATTAAGCATTCAAACATATGAGCCGATGAGGGTTATTTTCGTCCTAACCACCACAAGCAATGCGGGATATACATATATATTTGCTTTCGATGTATCCGTATTAAGCCATCAAAAGGCAAAGTTATTACATAGGGAATTTGTCAAGTGAGCCCTTGCAATATAAAGAAGTCTATTTTTTTCCATGTCACCTTTTCTTTAAAATTTTACTAAATTTTAATTGTTGAATTTAAATTTTTAAAAAAATATTATTTATTTATTTTGAGACAGGGTGTCACTTTGTAGCCCAGACTGGTTACCAATTTGTAGTGTTCCTCATGCCTCAGCCTCTTGAGTGCTGGGATTTGTTTTTATCATTCGGCACAAAATAAATGAAGCATCAGATGGATTTTCCTGTTTATGGAAGAAGTGAGTGTGTTTCCTAGTCCATCTCCCATCTGACTCCATCTTTCTGTGTTCCAAATCATTCTTTTTCAGTGAACCTTTGACAGTTCTTCTCACAGAGATTTGCTGAGGTCAAATTTAAGTTTCAGTACCTCTCCACACCTTCACCTGTTCGAATGTTTTATTTGCCGTGGATCAAACATCAGGCCCCGCCCACCAGCCACTGGGTACCACTGGGTCCCAGCCGCAGTCCTCTGACGCCATCTCCAGTCCAGTGCTTCCGTCTCCAGTTTTGTTTCAGTTTACTGTTGAACCAGGTTACTTGTCCTGTAGACATCTTTGTGATCTGAATTTGCACCTCGGAGGTCCGCTTGCTGTTTCCCAAGTTTTCTGTAAATTAGTGAATGGTTCTAGACCGGGGATTGATCAAAATCAGATTGAAATGTTTTTGTTTTTGTTTGCTTGTTGGGAGCTGTGGAGCCTCGTTTTGGACCAGTATATGAGTGCTTGTCCAGCTGGTCCCCAGATGAGGCAAAGCCTAAGGGACAGTCTCACTGGGCAGGAACCAGTGGACTACAGAACAGCACAGAATACTGCTGGGACTGCTCGGCCTGTACTCTTCTCTCTCAATATTGATGATTCTCTTGGCGGTTTTTAGTGTCACTTTGTCAGTCACACACCAGACAGATGGGATCATTCCTGGAAGCCCCATTTTTCTCAAATATTTTCCCCTAAAATTCTTTGGGAGCTGATGCTTCTTAGGTTTCTTGTCTGGGGAAGCCAGCAGTCACTTCAGACCCGGGGAGCTGTTCTGATTCAGTGCTGACAGGATCAGGGGCACATCACCCCTGTTTCTGTAAACACGCTTTATTAAGTTTTATTTTACTTTATCTATTTATTTATTTTTATTATTTATTTATTTATTTATTTATTTATTTTGGTTTTTCGAGACAGGGTTTCTCTGTGCAGCTGTGCGCCTTTCCTGGAACTCACTTGGTAGCTCAGGCTGGCCTCGAACTCACAGAGATCCACCTGGCTCTGCCTCCCGAGTACTGGGATTAAAGGCATATGCCACCACCGCCTGGCTTATTAAATTTTAAATGATATTGCTATTCTTGACAACGTGTGCCCATGTTTATCACCTTTTAGTTTTGAAAAGACAGGATGTTTCTGCCTCAGTATTTGGCCAAGCTAGCAAAACGATAAGTACTGTTTTTGGTTTAAAGATGTTTTGATGTTAAAGTTGTGAGAAAACATATTTGACCTATTTGTTTTTGGCAGAGGTTAACGTTGGAGGATGGGAAAAACTTGTTTGTTAGTGTGGACAAACGTGCTTGTTTTGATGTATAAGTAAAGACCGCTGGAGCTATTCAGGGCACAGACAAATCATTTCTTTGCACAGATGCCCCTTCCCGGTCTCAGGACCTGAACCCGGGCTGCGGTGTTTGTTTGTACCAGGATCTACGGTAGCCCAGGCTGGCCTTGAACTTCTGATCCTTTTGCCTCCTGCTGATCATCACAGAGACACACCATCATAGGCAGTTTTTATTTTGTTTTTTTGAAAAGCAAAGTGGAGTTGTATACCTAACTACAATCAGAAGAACATATTTTTCTCTCTTTAGTGATGAATTTTGGTTGCTTATTGCCTAGATACATTAACTTACCAGAAGTTTTAAAATGCAGGTATTACAATTATGTTATGGTAGCTTTATTTTTCATTTATTTATTTTTGAGATAGCATCTCAAAAATAGTTATTTTTAACATATAGTAAATACTTAGATTTGCCAGAAATCTACTTCTGGGTTTAGTAGCCTAGCAGCCTAGGCCTGCCTGGAGCTCTTCAGCACCTCATGGGTTGGGACTAAAGGTGGATGTCCCCACGCAGTGCATCATCGTTTATTTTCTGTTTCTAGCAATTTCCCATTATCTTAAGATATGGTTTCCATAAGAAAAACAGGATAAAGCTAGGAATGGTGGCCCACACCTGGCATTCAGGCACGTGGGAGGTGGACAGGGGATCACCCTAGGCTACATTTTGAGTTGGACACTAACCTTTGAAACTTTGTATTAAAAAAACCCAAAAAACCAAAGAGGGCTGGTGTGAGGTTCGGTCGGCACTGGTGCTGCCAAGCCTGGCAATCTTTCTTGGATCTCCTGGACCCACATAGTGGACCTGGTCCGGCCAGTTGTCCTGTGACTTCCACTCATGGTTCAAAACCCCAGCATTAGCTGCCTCTAATTACAGCACCCCGGAAGTTAAGGCAGGAGGATTACAAGTTTCAGGCCAGTCTGGGGTCTATAGTGAGACTCTGTTTCAAACAAAACAAAAACCCACCATTATTACTTAATTTAAAAATAAGATTTTTACAGCCAAATATGGTAGTGCACACCTTTAATCTCAGCACTCAGGAGGCAGAGGCAGGCTGATCTCTGAGCTCGAGGCCAGCCTGGTCTACAGAGTGAGTTCCAGGACAGGCAGGGCTACTCAGAGAAACCCTGTCTCAAAAAAGATTTTATTGTTTATGTGTGTCTATGTAGGGGTTCAAGTGGTCCCCAAGGAGGCCAAAAGAAAGCACTGACTCCCCTTGAGCCACCTGATGTCAGTGCTGGGGACCAAACTCAGGTTCTCTGAAGAAGCAGTATGTGCCCTCAACTGTGGAGCCGAATCTCCATCCTCCATTCATCTTTTTAATTCCACAACTCACTCAGAACAGTTCCAGAATAATGCCAACACTACTGTCAATGATAATGAGTACTTTAAAATACTTTTGCAGTAGCTGGGCACAGTGGCCTATGCCTATAATCCCAGCACCATCAGCATGATTGCGTCTATCTTGAGACATACCTGGTCAACACAGTGAGTTCTAGGCCAGCCCAGGACTGTGCATGTAACAACACCATTTCAAAATAACAATGATTTTCTTTAAAAAAAAATACTTACTTAAAAAACTTTATGTCTATGTGTGTGTGAGCTAGAGTGTATGTATGTGTACATGTGTGTGCAGAAGCCGTCAGAGGTCAGCCAAGAGCGTTGGATCCCCTGGAACTGGAGTTAGTTAGTCATGAGCTGTAACGCAGGTGCTGGAAACGGAACCCAGGTCCTCCGTAGGAGCAGCAAGTGCTCTTAACCACTGAACCATCTCTCCAGCCTCAAAAAAAAAAAAAAAGATTTTTTTTGTACTTACTTTTGGTTTTAGAGTATGTGCCACGTTACATATTACAGACTAATCATTATGTCTCAAAGCCACTTGATTAGTTTAGTGGGGGGTGTTTTATAGACAAAAAGTTCTTGTGATGTAGGCTTGTGAGGTGGCTCAGCAGGTACAGGGACCTGCTACCAAACTGGGACCCACATTGTGGGAGGGGAGCTGACTCCTGTAAGGTGTTTTCTGACCTCTACATGGGTACACACAGACACAGACACACACACACACACAGACACACACACACACACACACACACACACACACACACAGATGCACACACACACACAGATGTACACACACAGACACAGACAAATGCACACACACACACACACACACACACACACAGAGGGAGGGTACTAAAAAGTCATGGTATGTTCTTCCATAGTTGAGAAAAAAACTAAATTGATTATAAAAACATGCCCGCATGTTCCCACCCCTTCTCTCTTGTGGACTGTGTGTTTGTATGCGTACCTGGACCTGCAGGCTGGACTGGGTATAGGGTTGCCAGGGCCTCCAGCCCTGGTGACCCCATTTGTAAGCAGTCCTGTGCAGCTTTTCCTTGGCTGAGGGGTGGTGACCGCAGAAACGCCCAGGTGCAAAAACAGGACATGAATAGATTCCTTGGTTCTATTCATATCTTCAGAAAGTCAGACTCTTTCTACGGAAGTATATTCCTGACTCTCTTCTCTCCCCGTTCATCCTCCCAACTCCCCTTCCCCATGGATCCGTGGTCTTCAGAAACGTCTGCTCTGATCCTTCGCCTCTGTTACTGTCCCCCGACTCCTTGCTCTGCCTCCGTTATTGTGTCCCCACAGCCCCCCCACCCCAACACACACAACCCAGAAACTTGTGACTTGTGTGTGTATTGATGAGGGGGAGGGAGGGGGGATTGTTGCACAAACTAGCATCATGGAAACGGTGGAGATGGGATAGACAGCTGCAGAGATCCGAGCCGGACAGACTGAATAAACCCTCCTCCCAAACAACTGTGCTCTCGGATTTCTTCTCTGGACAGCTGGGCCTTTCGGCTTCTGAAATACTTGGCAGAGATGGGGGAGGGTCTCTGAACTGTGCTTGCTGTCCATCTTCAAAGCCAAACACCTCTACATACCATACATGGAAACCCAATGGGTTACTCGGTACAGCAAGGATGAGAGCAATAAATGAGAGGCATTTCCTGCCATTTTTGAGGGCCAGGAGCTCCTTACTGAGAATGCGGGAGGACCGGAGTGGTACCGAGGGTAGACCATACAAGCTGGACGTGGATATCTGACTTGGCTGTTTCTTATTCCCTCCCTCCCTTGGTACCCAGCATTCCATATCCCATCCATTCTGCTTATCATAAATACTCCCTGCCTTCACTCCTGCACCCTACTGCCACCGATGTCCCTGGAATTTTGGACTTAGCTATTTTTAAAACTGTCAACTCAGTAGCCACCTCCCTTCTCCTCTCAGCTGTCCAGGGCTCGGGCCAGCCATATACTCTCCCTTCCCCCTCCCCCCACACCAAACCTTCTCCGGCTCTCTGACCTCGGTGAGACTGCAGCCAGTCTGGGGAACTGGGAGAGACATGGAGAAAGAGATGGGGGACCCCTGGCTGCAGCAGACCAACAGAATAGGCGACTGTGGCTGGAGAATCGGGTATCAGAGTAATGTTTGACCTCGGGAAACAGTAAGTCCAGACGAAACTGCAATTGCTTTGATAAGCGTTTGGGTTGAGGCTAGAATTTCATAAAATTACAGACATCTGTTCTGAAAACTAAGATTTCTCCTTAGCAAGTACCCCATTGCCACTCCTCCTGCCTCATGGTTTTGGTTTCCAAGCCATGTCTACTTGAAGCTTAATGAGGCCTCTTCTCCGGCCCTCTTACTGTTCTGCACTAAGCCTTTTGGGGTGTGGGGTGTGGGGTGTGGGGACAGTGCTGAGGACTGAACCCGGGGCCTTGAGCATGGTAAACACTCATCTACCACTAAATTACACTCCCAGCCCCCACCTCAAGACCTCTCAGACCTCCTGCAGGACTCTTTCCCAACTCACAGACTTACTCCAAAGAGGGGCCAGGAGAAAGGGAGACAGACCCTCTCCAATATCTGTCCCCCTCAAAAGGCCAGGAACTTCTGGATTTGCAAAGGGGGGGTAGATAATAAAAGAGTTGCTCTTCAGGCAGTCTTGACAAACACACGGACTGTTGGTTGATCAGGCAAAAACAAATATTAATCTGAATGCTTCGTTTGTGTCCTGTCCTGTGAGAGAGGGACCATAAGTCCAGCCCTCTGGAGCGGCTAAGAGACTGGCTCCCTTTTCATTGGAAATGTGACATTCTAGAAGGCACTGGTCTACAGTGTTTGCCCTCTGTGCCCTTCTAAGACGATGAAGAAGAAGAAGTGGCGGGTGGTTGAGATGATCAGGACCTCACTTTCCCCAGGAATTCCTCCATTTCTGACACATCTGCTATTCGGTAGTCGGGATGGGGCAATACAGTGGACTCTGTCCCCTGAGGTCATTCACCCTTCCCTCCACCCCCGTCCAGCGGTGTTGCACAAGGGACCTGAAGGTGACAGGGCCCAGAGGCTCACCAGCCACACTCACCTCACATCTGGAAGCCTCCAACTTCCTGAGCTCGCCTGTGTAATTCTTGTCTTGATCTCCCCAGATTCTCTCCACACCACCTTGACCCGTCTTCAGCCCTTCTCTTCCCCCAAACCCAGTCAAATTTCTTTTTTCCAGTCACAGAACTGCCGGTCGAAACTCACTAGGTGGGAGGTTCATCAGCTGGGAAGAATCGGCGCCTGGGGGGGATCTGGCTGGATAGGCATGGGGGATCGAGGCCAAGCCCCTAGTCCCCGGTCCCCCCATGGCAGCCCCCCAGCTCTAAGCACCCTCACTCTCCTGCTGCTCCTCTGTGGACAGGGTAAGGAAGGGCCAGGAAGGGTTGGGCACATCTAGAGGATAGGCTGCCGGGTAGGGGTGGGCATGTGAGCACGTGTGAGTGAGGGGGGGGGTGAGTGCTAAGCCCCAGTCGCTCGCCAACGCTGAAAGAGGCCTGTCTTGTTTCCCATTTAACCGGAGGAAGGCTACAGATGGAGTCCTTGGACCCCAGAGATAAGAGGTCTGACTGGCTTACACGATTTTTAGTATAGAAAACGAGGGAGCCGGGCGGCGGTGGCGCACGCCTTTGATCCCAGCACTCGGGAAGCCGAGCCCGGTGGATCTCTGTGAGTTCGAGGCCATCCTGGTCTACAGAGCGAGCTCCAGGAAAGGCACCAAAACTACACAGTGAAACCCTGTCTTGAAGAAGGAGGCGAGGAGTAGGAGGCTGAAGGTTGGGGCTGGGAAAGCGCCCACCAGAGTGGTAGGAATGTCTGGGATGAAGGATGCCTTTTGGCAGTTCGGCGCGTCCTGGACTTGGGTAGAACCTGAGTCTGGGCACCGTCTCACTGTCCTCTCCCTTCCGTCCTCAGCTCACTCCCAGTGCAAGATCCTCCGCTGCAATGCCGAGTACGTCTCGTCCACTCTGAGCCTTCGGGAAGGGGGCTCATCGGGCTCGCCGCGTGGAGGCGGCCGTGGTGGGCTGGCCTCGGGTGGCTTGTGTCGCGCCCTGCGCTCCTATGCGCTCTGCACTCGGCGCACGGCCCGCACCTGCCGCGGGGACCTCGCCTTCCACTCGGCGGTGCACGGCATCGAGGACCTCATGATCCAGCACAACTGCTCCCGCCAGGGCCCCACGGCCCCGCCCCCGGCCCGGGGCCCCGCCCTTCCCGGAGCTGGCCCCGCCCCCCCGGCCCCGGACCCCTGCGACTACGAGGCCCGGTTTTCCCGGCTGCACGGACGGGCCCCGGGCTTCCTGCATTGCGCCTCCTTCGGGGACCCCCACGTGCGCAGCTTCCACCACCACTTTCACACATGCCGTGTCCAAGGAGCCTGGCCCCTGCTGGATAACGACTTCCTTTTTGTCCAGGCCACCAGCTCCCCCGTGGCATCGGGGGCCAACGCTACCACCACCCGGAAGGTCAGGGATTCCGTTTTCCTCCTAGCCCACTTTCTGAAGTCCTCTCGCGGTCCACTCGTCGTACCACTCCTGGGGCTCTAGCCGTAGATATCCACCCAGCCCCTGGTTCCTCCTCTTCCCCAAACATGCCCTCCCATCCTGAATGGCTTTCCTCCTATCAAGCATTGGCTCTTGTAAATCAGTTCCTCTCGATAGGAATGTTATTCAAATGCAGGTAACACTGAAGACGAAGCTTCAGGGGTGGCAGCCAGGACTAGCAGAGCTGAGGAGTCAGAAGGGACATTTTATTTTCGTTGGGAGTTGCTGAGATTGAGACCAAAAAAAAAAAAAAAATTGAACGAGGGGTTGAATAGGGGTCAGGAACTATTGGAAGGCAATGGGGGATGGGATGAAGGACGAGGACCCTGAAGACACCCTGCATCTGCTGGAGTCAGATCCCTGACAGTATATGCTGCTAGACTCGGGGGAGGGCGCACTAAGCCCTAATAAACTATTTTCCCTTTTGCCCGCACAGATCACCGTCATATTTAAGAACATGCAGGAATGCATTGACCAGAAGGTCTACCAGGCCGAGGTGGACAATCTTCCTGCGGCCTTTGAAGACGGCTCTGTCAACGGAGGCGACAGACCCGGGGGCTCGAGTCTGTCCGTTCGGACTGCTAACCCCGGGAGCCATGTGGAGATCCGAGCCGCCTACATTGGGACGACTATAATCATTCGACAGACAGCTGGACAGCTCTCCTTCTCCATCAGGGTCGCCGAGGACGTGGCGCGGGCCTTCTCCGCTGAGCAGGACCTACAGCTGTGTGTCGGGGGATGCCCGCCGAGTCAGCGACTCTCTCGCTCGGAGCGCAACCGGCGCGGGGCTATAGCCGTAGACACTGCCAGAAGGCTGTGTAAGGAGGGCCTTCCCGTTGAAGACGCCTACTTCCAATCCTGCGTCTTTGATGTTTCAGTCTCTGGTGACCCCAACTTTACTGTGGCAGCCCAGACAGCTCTGGATGATGCCCGAGTCTTCTTGCCGGATTTAGAGAAATTACATCTTTTCCCCTCAGATGCGGGGCCTCCTCTCTCCCCAGCCACCTTCCTACTGCCGTTTCTTTCAGGCCCCTTTGTTCTGTGGCTTGGCATTCAGTAAGTAGGCCAGCAGCCCCGTGACTAGCTTGGAAATGATCTGAGGGTGGAGGTTGGTGTGAGAAGACACAAAGATGTGCGGAAGGAAATTAGTGGGGACGGGGAGATACAGGAGACAGTGACAGCCCCCTGGAGTCAGATGAGGCTGTAATCCAGGGCTGAAATGATCCTAGAACAAGGATTCTGGGCCAGGGTTTTGCATTCCAGGCCTTGGTAGGGGGTCTTCACCATGAATTTCCCGGTCCCGTCTGTAGTAAGCTGATTATTCCACTCCACATACACCTGGTGTCACTCCTGCAAGCCTAGAGACTGTAGAGTGCTAATGGCCAGCAAAACATTGAAGGGCTGAGCGCTCTTAAAGGTGAGAGCTAAGAAAAGGAAGACGTGATTATCTATAAGAAAGTGGAAAGAGGAGAAAATAATTAGGGGAAGTTTTTGGGTTCAGAAATGAAGCAGGCATTGTCTAGCTCTCAGACAAGGGAAGTCAGCTTTTGGAGACTAGTGCCAATACAGAAACTGGCATCCCCACCCCTTACTAATCCATTATTAAAGCTCTAAATTCCCCACACTGTCCTCTGTCACCTGTGTTGAATCCCCTTACAGATGTGTGACATGGAATTGAGACAATGTGTTCACTTCCACTGAAAGAAGTCTCAGAGTTCTCAGCCATTGGATCTGCCCTTTTGGAGTTCACAGGTTATTATGAGACAAAACTGATTCACAGGAGGGAATCATGAGTAGTAGTATTATTTATTATTATCATCATTTGTTTTTTTTATTTTCCATGGAGCCTCATGTAGCCCAGGCTGGCCTCGAACTGCTGGTCTGACTGTCCGTACTCCTCAAGGGCTGGAGCTGAAGTGCACCTATGTCCCGGAGCGTGTAATTCCTCACCCAATTCTATGGCCTTTGGATTCATGTGGGGAGATGGTGGTTGAGAACCAGAGTACTGAGCAGTAATGAAAGACACAGAGACGGCATGTGAGCTGTGCAGGGTCTGAACAGTTCAGGGCTTTGCAGGAAGTGAAAACCGTGGGGAGTTATCCACAGAGTCACCAGTAGCGAGGAAACGAGTGGAACTCAGAGGACAAGCATGGAGTCACGAGAGAGAAGGCCTAGATAGGCTGAAGGAATTACAGAGCGCCACGGGAGTGGGGCCGCAGAGTTCAAACTGATCACGAACATTTATTTAGAACTTAAAATCTGCCAGGCAATGTTATCAACACTTAAAAAAAATGTGCAATAGGGACTGGAGAGATGGCTCAGTGATTAAGAGCACTAACTGCTCTTCCAAAGGTCCTGAGTTCTGTTCCTAGCAACCACATGGTGGCTCACAACCACCCATAATGAGATCTGGTGCCCTCTTCTGGCCTGCAGGGATACATGCAGGCAGAATACTGTATACATAATAATAAAAATAAATAAATCTTAAAAAGAAAAAAGAAAAAATGTGCAATAAAGTTATAAACACATCAAAGATGTATGGAGCTGGAGAGATGGCTCAGCAGTTGAGAGAACTTTCTGTTCTTACAGAGAGCTCAGATTCTGTTCCCACCCACAGTGCTAACAATGGCCTACGACTCCAGCTCCAGGGCATCTGACATATGTTCAGGCCTCCTTAGCACATGGTGCACACAAATTCATGCAGGCACACACATACACATACATTTTTTAAGATCTTAAATATGTATTTATGCATTAAGGACTAGGCAGTAGCTCAGTAATAGAGCACTGGAGGAGCAGGCACAAGGGCCTGGGTTTGATCGCTAGTACTGCAAAATAATAATAACAATAATAACAATTCTTTTAGCTTTCTGTGGTGGCACATTCCAGTAATCTCAGCACTCAGAAAGTGGAAGCAGAAGGATCGGGAGTTCAAGGTCATCCTTAGCTATATAGGAAGTTCAAAGCCAGCCTGGGCTATGTGAAATCCTGTTTCAACCTTCCTTCTCAAAACTAAACTAAGTAATGGTGCTTATTATTCATAACTCTCTAAGAAAGACAGTATTCTTCTATCTGTATTTATCACTCCATACACAGACAGAAATGGAGCGATCAAAGGCATGCACCATCACACCCAGCTCAGAAACCTAACTCTTAACCACTCCAGCATATTGCTGAGGAGACAGAGTAATGAAGGATTGTGATTGTGGACCCAGGTCGGCAGACCCCAAAGGTTTGGGGTCTCAAGTGGGCACCCCAAGAACCCAAACTCCAGTCCAATTGGTGCAACAGCACAAGGTTTTTATTGAAGCGACTGTACAGACGGGCAAACTCTGCTCCTAAGACCATGAGCCGCATCTTACTGCAGCCACATGGGGGTTTTTAAAGGAAAAACCCACAAAAACCACAAGATTACAATTCCCATACAATTTCGTTTCACAAGATCATGGTCTGATCACAGAGTGGGTACAGTCACGTCCACATGCACATTCTTCCTGAAACCTCAAGGAGGGTACCAGGGCGGGAGTGGAGTTTACACAAAGGTCACAGTGGTCCTTCCTGGAACACTTGCA
Source organism: Peromyscus californicus insignis (assembly GCF_007827085.1). NCBI lineage: Eukaryota > Metazoa > Chordata > Mammalia > Rodentia > Cricetidae > Peromyscus > Peromyscus californicus. The sequence goes on from NW_026294617.1 coordinate 74,487,769, forward strand.
ACTATCCCAGTCACAGTTGAGCACATCTCTTAACAGAAATCTTTTTACATTGTTACATTGTTACAGGGGTGATTGAGTGATGGCTGAGTCAGCTTGCCCTTGGAACTAGATTTTTAGTTTCTCATTTCCTGGGGCTTTGGGGGTGTAAGCCTGAAGGGTTAGGGTCTTTTAGGCAGAGCAGGACTGAGGCTGTGGATGCCACTATAAAAGCTCCCTTCTGGCCAGGCAGTGGTGCTGCGCGCCTTTAATCCCAGCCCTTGGAAGGCAGAGGCAGGCAGATCTCTGCGAGTTTGAGGCCAGCCTGGTCTACAAAGAGTTCTAGGACAGCCACAGTTACACAGAGAAACCCTGTCTCGAAAAAACAAAACAAAACAAAATGTGCCCTCCTTTTCTCAAGTGTTGGGAAAGGTAAACAAGCCCAAAGTAATCCAGTTTGTAGAGGAGAGACTAAGGAGAGAGGGTACGCTCTTTGGGGTACTAACCAAATAGGAAGGTGATGATTCCACACTTAGTGTCTCAGCCCTCCCCTTCAGGTACCCCACGGTCTGGGGTCTCCTCTCTCTGACCTGCTCACACATTTGCTGTCATCCTCTGTAGCTCTGGGTCCCACTCTCCTGGCAACACACCCCTGTGTGCCCGCATACGGCCTGCACACCCCTGTGTACCCGCATAAGATCTGGCCAGTGCTTACCCTGTCAGCCCTGGCCTCACAAACGTCTTCTGCATTTTAAATCTCTTTTGGAACAGGGTCTCCTGGCCCAGACTGGCCTGGAACTCTGTGTAGCCCAGGATAGCTTTGTCCTCCTGATCCTCCTGTCTCTGACTCCGGAGTGATGGTGTGAACACCATGCCTGGATCTTCTGCAGAGTTCATCCAGTCTTCGACTCCTCCCTAGAAACTCTGCCCATTCCCTCAAGTCATGTGGGTTCTGGGGATTAACCCGAGGTCGTCGGGCTTGGCATCACGTGCCTTTATTGAGCCGTCTCAAAGGCCCCCACATACTCTTTTAAATTTAAATTTTTATATCCAGCTTTTTTGTTTTGATTTGCCTTGAGACAGGGTCTCACAATATTGACTAGGCTGGCCTCACACTCACAGAGATCCACTTATCTCTGTTGCCCAAGCACTGGGATTGAATGTGTGTGACACCTAGTGTCCTGTTTTGTTTTGGTTTTTTTTTATTGTTGTTGTTGTTTGTTTATTTTTTGTTTTTGTTTTGTCTTGTCAACTTGACACAATCTGGAGTTATCTGGGAAAAGGAACTTCAATTGAGAAAATGCCTCCACCAGCTATCCTGTATACAAGCCTGTAAGGCATTTTCTTGATTAATGATCAATGTGGGGGTGCCACCCCTGGGCTGTGGTCCTGAGGTGGAGAAGAAATCGGGCTGAGCAAACCATGCAGGGCACCAACTGCAGCCCCCAGGTCCCTTCCTGATTCTGCTCTGACTTCCCTTGGTGACAGAGTGTGTCCTGGAAACTGGAAACTGCAACAAAGCCTTCCCTTCCTAAGTTGTTCTTGATCATGGTGTCTATCACAGCAACAGAAACCTTACTGAGCCTACCCAGCCTTTTCAAAGATTCATTTCTATTATTTCTAACTATGTGCATGTGTGTCTCTGTGCAGGTATGTGCATGTGAATGCAGGGTTAGTTAGATCTCCCTGGACTGGAGTTACAGGCAATAAATAATGAGTCTCCTGACATGGGTGCTAGGGATCGAACTGTCCTCTGGGAGATCTGAATGTGCTCCCTCCCCAGCCTTTTTGTTTTTAGATTTATTTATTTTTATTTTTATGTGGGTGGGTGTGTTGCCTGCACGTTTGTCTGTGCACTGTGTGCATGCCTGGAGTCCTCGGAGGCCAAAAGAGGACATCGGATCTCCTGGAGCTTAAGTTACGGATGTTTGTGAGCTGCCTTGTGGGTGCCGGAAATCAAACATGGCTCATATGTAAGAACGGCATGTGCTCCTAACTGCTGATCCATCACTATTGGGATTATATCGTTAGCAATCCATGGAGTCTATTTAATGAGCAAAGGAATTCATTTGGGGGTTAACTCACAAGACAGATTATAAAGGAATTTGTTGCAGGATCTTGGCACGGTCCAGTGCTGTTCTCAGGTGAGCTCTGCCCTGGTCCGTTCCAGCCTCCAAAACCACGAGGTAGTGAAGAGAAGAGTGTTTTTGTGCATCCCAGGTCTTAAGGATCCCCCAGTGGCCACGCCCCAGGGGCATGTACCTCAAGGTCATAGGCAGGTGTAACAGTCACCTGCTACCTCACGGTGCTTCTGGGCATGGCTCAAACAGTCACCCACTACACATCTCTCCAACTCCATGCCCAGCTTGTTAAATGAGGATTTTTGGGAATCAAAATTCAGGAGCTCATGCTTGCATAGCAAACTAACATTTTATCATCCGGGCTCTCTCCAGCCCTTGGCAGGCATCCTTTAAAGTAAGCGTACACTCCAGGCATCATGGAATCTGACTACAATTCTAACATGTAGAGAGCAGAGGTGGGAGACTCACTACAAGCTCCAGGACAGACTAGTCTATGCACACAGGTAAACACGGAGTCCAGATCAGCCAGGGCTGTATAGTATGACCCTGAGGAGAGAGGGGAGAGAGGAAGAGGGTAAGGGGTGGGAGAGGGAAGGAGGGAGGGAGGGAGGGAGGGAGGGAGGGAGGGAGGGGTAAGAAGAGTTGAGGATGTACCTCAGTTGGTGGAGTGCCTGTTAGTGAGCATGACGTCCTGAGATCCATCCCTAGCTCTGCAGAAAATGACTTGGTGATACAATCCCAGCACTCGGGAGGCAGAGGCAGGCAGATCTCGTGACAACTTGTGAAAACTGCATTCCTGGAGCTCCCTGAACAGCTCACAGGCATTTTTCCAAAACAAGCCTGCTTTCCCTAGCCATTACTGTTGTTTACGTAACTCTCAGAAGGGGCCTTGTGCATCTGGACATTTCCCTTTTTCTTTTTAAAGATTGATTTATTTATTATGTATACAGCATTCTGTCTGCATGTACGCCTGCACGCCAGAAGAGGGCGCCAGATTTCATTGTAGATGGTTGTGAGCCACCAGGTAGTTGCTGGGAATTGAACTCAGGACCTCTAGAAGAGCAGACATCTATCTCTCCAGCCCATATCTGGACGTTTCTGAAGGGAAGTCCCACACCTTCCATTAGCTTCTGGAGCCTCCCTCCCCTCTCCAGAAGGAAATGTTTCAATTAGGAGGAAACTGCTAGAAACAACCATCAACAAGAAAGGGACAATCTGCTGACTATGTAGAACAGGACAATGACCTGGCAGCAGCATGAAATCATAGACTCCTGGGAACACATGGTAGCGTCTCTTCGTAATAGTGCACAGTGAAAGGAACCCGCAACAGTCTTGCTTTCTATTGCTAGAATGAAGTGCCCGCCGAGACTGGGTAACGTCACAAAGAAAAGAGGTTGATTTAACTCAGCTCCGGCACCGGCTGGGATCTGAGGAAGTCATAGCAGATGGTACCACAGCGGTGAGAGGGAGAGAGATGGAGAGATTGGAAGTTAGAGAAGTTCAAAGTCCAGGGTGGGTTCTTCCTTACAGCAAGCTGCTCTGGTGAGAAATGCCTCGGGACTCCTGAGAACTACCTCTATTCCTCCCACTGACCAAAAGCTGTCCACTAAGGTCCCTCTCTTACAAATCCCACCACTCAACACTGCCACAGTAAAGACCTTCAACACTTGAGGGGCAAACCGCATCAAAACCAGGCCAGAGAGCCGGGCCAGCTGTTCTGGAGGCTGAAGCCGGAGGAGCTCAAGTCCAAGGTCAACCTGGGCAACTTGGACTCAATAAATAAATTAATTAAATGGGGCCTGGCAGGCCAGCACGAGTCTATAATCCCAGCACTTGGGAGGATAACATGTCCATTGACAGCTGGGCTGCACAGAGTCATCTGGGGTAGGGGGATGCTATTACTATTTTCTTCCATTTATATAAAAACAGAAGATGCAAACTGACATATAATTAGAGATGATCAATGGATTCTTGGAGATGGCCAAAGAGAGGGAAAGAGGCAAGAAAACCTTGATGTGGTGATCATTTCGTGGACATACATATGCATATATCTACTTTTTTTTTGTTGTTTTTCAAGACATGATCTCAATATATAACTCTGGTTGTTTCTGGAACTCACTCTGTAAACCAGGCTGACCATGAACTCAGAGACCATGTCTGGCTGATGGACGTATGTATATATTAAAAGTCATATGGTTATATCCTGTCAGTGTGTGCAACTTATTTTTTTTTTCCGGAGCTGAGGACTGAACCCAGGGTCTTGTGCTTGCTAGGCTAGCGCTCTACCACTGAGCTAAATCCCCAACCCCAGTATGTGCAACTTATAAATTAAGCACGCCCAAATAAAGTTGCAACTTAAAAGTGGGGGGGGGGGGGCATGGTAGCCCACGCCTCTAACCCTAACACTCGGGAGGCAGAGGCAGGTGGATCTCTGAGGCATTCCAGGACAGCCAGGACTACACAGAGAACCCAAGTCTCGAAAAACAAACCAAAACCAACCAACCAACCAAAAAGGTGGTCCACATTTTCCCCTTCCTCTGGTGAAGGAGGTAAGAGACACAAATTTAACCCTGTGAGTAGTTCTGACGGGCCACTCCACAAACTGTCAGCAGGGGGCGCTTAGTGACTAAAAGTTACTCAAAGAAGAGCCCGGCAATTCTCCGGAGAGAGGAAACCCATTTCTTTTTTTCTTTGTTTTTCGAGACAGAGTTTCTCTGTATAGCCCTGGCTCTCCTGGAACTCACTCTGCAAACCAGGCTGACTTTGAACTCAAAGAGATTCACCCACCTCTGCCTCCTGAGCGCTGGGATTAAAGGCATGTGCCACCACCATCCGGTGAGGGAAATCAATTTCTAAAAAGCGTCTGAGCCCCCCCACCCCCACCCCCACCCCAGCAATACAGTCTTGGTTGCACAACATGACTAGGTGTCGAGACCCTACTACCAAAGACGTCACGAATTTCAGTTTGCAGAGCATGGAGAAATCAGTCTCGCCAAGTCCAGCTGCAGCAGGGTTCAGGTCCCAAAGAGGAAGTGTAGAAGAAAGGGGTGATCCACATTGAGGACTCAGCAGCTCTCTTTCAACCAGAGACTCTTTGTTTATATAGCATGCTGACCACATAGGTCATTAACTATATAAGTCATTTGGCAAGCAACAGAGCCCGGATCTCTTTTTCACTTCCTCACTAAATGTCCAGGGTGAAAAGCAAAGTACAAAACAGACAGTCTTAGCTGAAACAGTATCTTCGGACAGCATCCGTCAAATCAGGAAGTTACACATTTTCCAGGGTCTGCAAAGCGTGGGACTTCCGATTTTTTACAGCCTGTGTCTTGGCTGGCTGCTTATGGGGTTACAATACGTTAGACAGTCTGAAATTATTTTTACCTTAACCAAGTTATATGTAGAGTCATTTGATGTTTCCTAAAATGCAAGCTTTACGAAATAACTCACAATGTGCACTTGACCGGCTGACTATGGGGTTTTTCTGTTCCTCAGTTTTATAGTAGTCTTGCTGTTTTCATTCACTCTCAGAAAGGCCGATTCTGGCATCTCATTCTTTTCCCATCAACCCACACTATTCCTATTTCCTCTATACAGGCTCCAGTGTAGGGCAATGGACATCTTGTATCCAGAGCTGAGCAAGAAATTTCTCAGAATCTACCCTATTGGTACCACAATCCCTGGGGCACAAGGAAGACTTCGTCCTGTGACACTCCTTTCAGGCTATGACCTCCGGTCTTCAAAGTTTTCTCCCGGGTTCATGGATATATCTCCCCAGGGGTTGCATAAACAGAAAACTCCCCATTGCGCAAACAGCCGCTTCTAAAAGCAGAAGCAAAAGCCAGCACACCAGCTACTGAGTCTCTTAGTGAAGTTTCTCTGGAACTTTGTCAAGCAGCGTCCTCCGCCTCAGTAGGACTGAGGCGTCCCTTGTGCTGTGGCCTGCACCACAATCTGGAACTGACCAGGAAACTTCAAGCTTCGATGCGGCCGGAAGGTGCTAGGCAGGCCACTACGGAAGACGAGACACCACAGTGTTAGTTACTCCGGGCTGGACCCTGCATCTACAACGCCGATGAGCAGTGGCGTGGCTATTGGGGGTAACCAACTGCTTTCTGCTTGGATCTGAGGGCTGTTCCTCAGGAGGAAGCATGCCTGATGTGGCAGTCATTGCATGGAGATACATTTTTTCTCTCGTGAAGTTATATCCTGTAAATATGTGCTATTCATTGTACATTGAGTATCCTGAAATAAAGCTGTGATTTTTTAAAAACCTGTAATTTTTAAAAAGTGTTCTACTGGGCTGGAGAGATGGCTCAGAGGTTAAGAGCACTGACTGCTCTTCCAGAGGTCCTGAGTTCAATTCCCAGCACCCATAAGGTGGCTCACAATCTGTAATGAGATCTGGCGCCCTCTTCTGGCCTGTAGGCAAACGTGCAGACAGAACACTGTATACATAATAAATAAATCTTAAAAAAAAAAAGTGGTCTACTAAAGAATTTCTTCTTATCCCTTACAAACATCCATTGATTTCCTGCCTCAAACTATATATCAGTTTGAATCTTTTGATTTTATATAAACAAAATGGTATTTTCCTTCATTCTGTTTCTTTCTTTCTGAGAGAAGATGTCTCTAGGTGGTCCAGCTGTAAACCTGGTGGAAAGCCTGTGGCTGGGAGGACAGAGGCAATCGAGGGGGCCTGTTATTGTCAACTGGTCATGCTGTCAAACTGCCCTCTACATAGTGATGTTTATACCCACAGATTGTGCCACCGCAGGGTGCCCGGGCGTCAGTGAATGGCCGCAGGCTCATGTGCATATTGGCAGCATTGGTTGACTCAATGGCTTAATGAGGAAAGTCACAAAGTTGGGAGGTGGTGCTGAGGATGGTTGGGAATTGGAGAGAGGGAGTGTAGGGATGGGTGTGATCTAAATACACACATGCTATTCCCAAAGAATAATCTTTTTAAAAAAGATCTGGCTGGGCGGTGGTGGTGCACACCCTTAATACCAGCACTGGGAGGCAGAGGCAGGCGGATCTCTGTGAGTTTGAGGCCAGCCTGGTCTACAGAGTGAGTTCCAGGATAGCCAGAGCTGTTACACAGAGAAACCCTGGGGGGTGGAAAAAAAAAAAGATTATGTGGCTCTGGCTCTTGCTGTAAGCAACCTGAGCTGACCTGTGAAAATGGATCACCACTCTCTTGAACCAAAAAACCCTACAAAATTATGTAAATCAAGAGATTCAAATCCTAGTTAAGGACACCTATAAAACTGCCCAGGTATGTATATCCAAAAGCCACCAAGTGTCTGAAAGATGCCTTTAATGAAGCAATGTGCACCGTTGAGGAAGCAGAAGGGTGGCGTCGATACGTGTGCTCAGGGCAAACAATGGGACTGCACACAGGTGGTGGCTGGAAACACTGCTGAGATCTGCTGCGCATGCTTAACGGTGCAGAATAACGCTCACCTAAGGGTTTAGCTGTGGATTCTCCAGGCTTTGAACGTATCCAGGTGGGCAAAGCACCCCTTTTAGAACTCATGATCATATTAACCCATACATGAGCTCCCCCGACACATGGAGGTGACCCTCATTGAAAAGAACCAAATTGTTCCTAAGCCCAAAGAGGAGGTTTCACAGAAGAAAAAGGCATCTTAGACACAGTGGTTCTCAACCTTCCTAACGCTGCGACCCTTTAGTACAGTTAAATTATTTTGTTGCTACTTCATAACTGTGATTTTGCTACTGTTATGAATCATAATGTGAATATCTGATATGCAGATATCTGATATGTGACCCCCCCAAGGGGTCACAACCCACAGGTTGAGAACTGCTGTCCTAGAGGAACCTGGAGGAACAAAAACTTACAGCCTGGAAATAAATTCAGCACAAAATAAATGCAAATAAAAGAAAAAAATCATCTGGTATATTTTTAAGTTCTGTCTTCTGAAGAAAAGAAGACAGTGGAAATATATATGTCCATATATAAAAGAAAACACATAAAGCCAGGTGTGGTTTGTTTTTTCTTTAATCCCAGATGAAGAAGACAGAGGCAGAAGGCTCTCTGTGAGTTCCAGGCTAGCCAGGGCTGCATAGTGAAAGCCTGCCCAGGCTCTCTGTGAGTTCCAGGTCAGCCGGGGCTGCATAGTGAAAGCCTGCCCAAAACAAACAAACAAACAAAAGATATTAAACTAGAAATATTAAGAAACAGAGATACATTTCAGTGCATTCCTACCATGAGGCTTTAGGTCCCATCCCTAGCATCACAAAGAAAGAACAAAACCAAGCAAACACATAAAACAGATACCGTGGTTAGTTTTTGTTAACTTGACACCAGCCAGCGTCAAACTGGACGGAAGAACCTCAGCTGAGAAAATGCCTTCAGCAGATCGCCGGTAAGCCAGCCAGCGGGGCATTTTCCTGGTTAATACTTGATGTGGAAGTATGAGCCCACTGGGGGCGTGCTGCCCCTGGGCAGGCGGTCTTGGGTGGTATAAGAAAGCGGGCTCAGCAAGCCCGCAGAGCAAGCCAGTCAGCAGCGTTCCTCCAAGGCCTCTGCGTGAGTTCCTCCCTCCAGGTTCCTGCCCTGACCTCCATCAGTGATGCGCTGTAAGTGTAAGCCGAAATGGACCCTTCTCCTCCCAAGTTGCTTTTGGTCAAGGTGTTCGTCACGGTGATAGAAAGCAGACTAGGGCACCAGACCAAAGCTCAGAGACCGGAGAACTACTCAGGAGACAAGCTTGGGTACAGCTGCCTTCTGAACACACTTAATACAGAGTGATTTTATGTATTTATTTATTTAATTTTTTTTTAATTTTTTGAGACTAAGTTTCTCCGTGTAGTTTTGGTGCCTGTCTGTAGACCAGGCTGGCCTTGAACTCACAGAGATCCGTCTGCCTCTGCCTCCCGAGTGCTGGGATTGAAGGTGTGCACCACCATCACCCAACTAGAGTGATTTTTTTAAAGATTTTTTTGTTTTTAACATTTCTTAGACTTATCTTGATGATTTTTGAAAGAATTTTGAAGTATTTTCTTTAAATTATGTCTCGAGTGTGGGTTTACCAATGTGAATGTGAGTGCAATGCCGACCGAAGCCAGCAGAGGGCACCAGTCGGACACTGGAGTAACAGTACTCAGCCGACTGGGAACTCCGCTCTCATCCTCTGCCTGAGAGTCTGTGCTCTTCTTTTTTTTTTTTTTGGTTTTTCGAGACAGGGTTTCTCTGTGTAGCTTTGCGCCTTTCCTGGGACTCACTTGGTAGCCCAGGCTGGCCTCGAACTCACAGCGATCCGCCTGGCTCTGCCTCCCGAGTGCTGGGATTAAAGGCGTGTGCCACCACCGCCCGGCATCTGTGCTCTTCTTAATCCCTGAGTCGTGCCTCCAACTCCACATAACTTAACTATATTACATTTCATTTGGGAGTGAGACTTTCTACCTTGGCTCGAACGTTCCCACACAATCCCCGTCCCCGATAATGCTGGAACGATCCCAGGGCCTTAGCTTCAGACAAACCCTGAAGATAAACTCTGCCCCACTGCAGAGCTCCATCGCCAGGGAGCTACATCCCCAGGCTTCCCCAGTCACCACCTCCACCCCCACCCCCACACACTGAGGCCAAGGCTAGCCTGGAACACATGGCATGGGCCAGGCTAGCCTTAAATTATTCTGCTAACACCTCTGACTCCCTTTCTTTTCCGTTTGTGTGGTTTGTTTTTGTTTTTCGACAGAGTTTCTTTGTGTAGCCCTGACTGTCCTGGAACTTGCTATGTAGACCAGGCTGGCCTCAAACTCTCCGCCCAGTTTAAATACATATATATTTATTAAAGGCGTGTGCTACCACTGCCCGGCATATATATTTAAATTAGGTGAAGTGCTGGAGAGGTGACTCTGTGGTTAAGGGTACTTGCTGTTCTTTCACAGGACCTGGGTTCAGCTCCCAATACCCACAAGTTGACGCTCATGACTGTTTTTAACTCTAGTTCCAGGGGATCAGTTCCCACATACCCAGCCAATTATCTTCTTTAATTTGTTTATTATTTTTAGTAGCAAACAAACAATAGGTCTCCTTAGGCACCAGCCATGCACGTGGTACACATATACATGCAGTCAAAATACTCACACACATGAAATAAAAACAAACCTCTGCATTTTTAAAAATTGGGTTTAAACAGTCTCTCCATCCCCTCTTCCACTTCACCCCACTGCAGACAAGATCTGAAAGGCCCTTTGCTAAAATTAAGTCACCTGAAACAGAAATCGGTCATTGTCATGGTTTTATTTTCTTTTTGTGAGGAAATGCATTGCCTTGCTTCTGTCACGGCCAAGTCTACAGACCATCCGAAGGGTCCAGACTGGACTAGATTAAAAAGCAAACAAACAACAACAAAGAGCATGCGTGGCTTATACCTGTAACTCTAGTAGTCGGGAGGTGGAGGCAGGGGGATCACCTCTTGTTCAAAGTCAACCTGAGCTACATTAGCTGGTCAGGCTAGACTTGAGAAGCTAAAATATTTCATGGATTTTGTTTTGTTTTTTGTTTATCTATTTGTTTGTTATGGAGTACCCAGGGGCCCGGGGGTTAGCTACGTCCTACGTGGGATATCTGAGGGTAGCTAAATTCTACGTACACTATGTTCTTATGTCTGTTAACTTTATTCCTCCAAGACAAAATTCTATCAATTCAGCTACAGCTCCACCAGGCGTTCAAGGCAGGAGTAACTCTAGATACACCAAGCTCTATATCCGTCTACTTTATTTCTCTGGGATGAAATCCTGTCTCCATAACTACAGTTCCGTCCAGTTCCCCAGCTCATAGTCCTGCTAACGACTAAACTCCTATACTTCCAGCTTCATCTTCGTCCTCTGTATCCTCTTTCTCCATCTCTGCTGCTCTCTACTCTTGGCACTCAGAAAACTCTACCCGAGATCTGCTTACCCTCTACGGAACCTCTGTCGTCCTCTCTTCTCTCCCGCCATGCCTACCTGAGATCTGCTTACCCTCTACGGAACCTCTGTCATCCTCTCTTCTCATGCCGTTCTGTCTGTTTCTACAGAAAATGCCTGCGCTTTCCTTCCCTGGGCACCGGTTCTCTGCCTCCTCAGGAATGTTATTCTATCCCTCTTCTTGATATGTAAAAACCTCTTTTGTTCTCAGTCAATTGCTCTGGGGAACCACTAGGCCTCCTCAAGCCGAGGGGATGGTCTGAGCTTCATTAGCTCAGGACACAAAGCTATGTGTCTCCCGCCAGTGGGTCTCCTAAGCTCAGCAGGGGGGTTAGTAATTTAGTAGGTTCAGCAGGTCTGGGGAGCTGAACTGTTTAACAATTGGTCTGGGCACCCAAAGATTTCATAGCAGAAGACAGCTGGAATAGTAAAGGCTGGGTAACACCAAATATTCATAATAAATGGCTTTGCCTTTTGACAGACCCTTCGCTGGTCAAAGTTCAGCTTTAATACACAGCTGAATCTCTATAATATATTCTTGCAGCCTACAAGAGTTTGTTTTTTCAAGACAGGTTTCTCTGTATTACCCTGACTGTCCTGGAACTCACTCTGTAGACCAGGCTGACCTCGAACTCACAGAGATCTGCCTGCCTCTGTCTCCTGAGTGCTGGGATTAAGTCCAAGCTGGCCTAGAACTCAGAGGATGACCTTGAACTTCTGACCGGTTGCCTTCCATCTCTCCAAGTGCTAGGATTACAGGCCTGTGCCACGGGCCTGCTTTGGTACTGGAGATCAAACCCAGGACGTCATGCATGCTGGTCAGTGCTCCACCCGCTGAGTTGCCGCCTCCCCATCCTGTGATCCTTCTTTAGAACTTCTGTGCTAAGACAGGATTCTACTCTGTCCCAAGCTGGCCTTGAACTCCTAGCCATTCTCCTGCCTCAGCCTCCTGTAAGTATAGGGATCACACTTGTTCTTTAAGATTTCTGAAGTCCTCATGTTAGGCCATGTGGTAACACGGGAAGAGAGACAAATCCCTACAAAGCAGTCAATATATACACAGAAGGTGCTTAGCCTGCTGCTGGAGTAACCAGAGTTAGGGCTAAGTCTGTTTGGAGAAGTCATAGGAAACAAAGGAGGTGATGTTTGTTTGAAGGGTCGGAGAGGCACTGGTGGAAAGACTTTCTGACCCGTACCTCGGATGATATGGTACCCCATATCATCTCTCAGCTATGAGTAACCACAGACAAGTTATGTCCTGACAATCATAATACTCTCTTCTCAGAGGTATCATCTACCCACTTCTGAATAAGAGACAGCTGTCTTGACATTTTTGTTTGGAGACAGGGTCTCAATATGTAAACTAAACTGACCTAGAATTTACAGACATCCACCTGCCTCTGCCTCCCAAGTGTTGGAACTAAAGGCCTGTGCCACCACCTCCAGTTTGTAACTTTTTTTTTTCTTTTTTCTTTTTTGAGACAGGGTTTCTCAGTGAAACAGCCCTGGCTGTCCTGGAACTTGCTTTCTGAATTGGGCTGGCCTCGATCTCAGAGATCCGCCTGCCTCTGCTTCCCAAGTGCTGGGATCAAAGGCGTGCTCCACCACTGCTGGGCCTTTCCAACTATTTTCAAAATTTATTTGTTTTTATTTTATGTGCATTGGTGTTCTGCCTGCATGTATGTCTGTGTGAGGGTGTCAAATCACTTGGAGCTGGATTACAGACAGGTGTGAGCCGCCATGTGGGTGCTGGGAATTGAACTCAGGTCCTCTGGAAGATCAGTCAGCGATCTTAACTGCTGAGCCATCTCTCCAGCCATGCAACTGTTTTTTGGTTTTTGTTTTTGTTTTTGTTTTTTAAATAACAAGCTAAGAAAAAGAGTGCTGCTAAATGTCGCCCGGATAAAAAGATGAGAAACTGCTTTAATATATAGTTACTTCCTCAGTCCTAAACACTGTTTCCCTAATCTATTCCTTTTTCTCATGATCAAGAACCATCTCTGCCCTTCAGTGGAATGTTCTAGATCAAGTATCAGGTCACCACCAAAGCTCATGTGTTTGAGACAATTGTTAGAGCAAGGATCTTGCTAATGCATCCAACTACCCACTGGGTGGCAGGGCTGAGCCGACTGAATTCCTGAACTAGTGAAGAAAGGATTTCTCAGAAAAGGGAAGTTTTCAGGAAAGGCTAAGGACGCAGCGTCCCAGTGTCCGGTCTCCCCGGAGCGTTTACATCAACACAGTGCAGCTGAACAACACACGGTCCTCCTCGATGCTGTCACCTCTTGCTCTGATACATAGTTGATCCAGTCATAGATTTTGAGGTGGAAAGAACTGGAATCAGGTTTAAAACCTAACATTTAACGACAACAACAACAGGGAAAAAAGAAAGAAAGAAAGGAACTAAAGCGAACATTGGAACAACACCAGGTTCCAGGTTGTCGAATATCCTCCTCTAGAGAGGTGCTGCAGTCTGTCAGCTCAGTCTCTCCTTACCCTGGAGCTGTGCTCTGACAGGAGCTAGGAGGAATACAAAGGACATAGCCCTGCTCTCTAGAAACTCATCATCTAGGGAAAAGGCAGCTTACCTGTGAATGTGCCTGAGAAACGTAAACAATATGCTAGGGAGTATTTAAAATAAATAATAATAAATAATAATAAAATAGAATTTAGTTATAAGGCAAAAAGTGGGAAGATTTGGCCTCAAGACTCCAGAGAGGAGAGTCGTTTGGCTCTCTACTTGGGGGGGGGGGGGGCGTGTAGGATTCCAAACCCCGGGGCTGGGGAGGGAAGGCAGGTGTTCCAGGTAGAGAGGAAAGTATAGGCAAGAACATCACACAGGAAGGGCCGGACGTAAGGAGGACACGGAGTACCTAGGTTTGCTGAGGTGTAGAGTGAGCAGATCCGGAAGCAGCGCACAATGAGACGGGCAAGTTTGGCCGACCTTTTTGTGAAGGTTTTAAACTCAGGATGGAGCATTTGAATGAGGCTCAGGAAGCCCAGGATTTTGGAGAATCACGAGAGCAGCAGGAAAGAAATTCTATTGGGTTAATCTAGTTGTAATCTATAGATCATAGTGGGGAGATTAGCCAAAGACTATTAAGAAATCTATGGTGAGGTCTGGAGAGATGGCTCAGTGGTTAAGAGCACTGGCTGTTGTTCCAGAGGTCCTGAGTTCAATTCCCAGCAACCACATGGTGGCTCACAACCATCTGTAATGAGATCTGGTGCCGCCTTCTGGTGTTCATGAAGACAGGTCACTTATATAAATAAAATAAATATTAAAAAAAAAAGAAATCTAAGGTGAGTGTGGAGGTACTTGAGAGATGGAGGTAAGATAAATAAAATAATAAAAATAAATCTAAAAATTAAAAAGAGGGAAAGCCAAGGGAAAAATCCTTAGGAAAAGTTCTGAGGGAGCAGGCAGAAGAGAAACAAAATAGAATTGCTAACAAAAGAGATTAGAATAAAGTCCAAAAGTCGAGATAAATGTCTGATTCTTTTTTTTTTTAAGATTTATTTATTATGTATACAGTGTATGTATGCCTACAGGCCAGAAGAGGGCGCCAGATCTCATTATGGATGGTTGTGAGCCACCATGTGGGTGCTGGGAATTGAACTCAGGACCTCTGGAGGAGCAGCCAGTGCTCTTAACCTCTGAGCCACCTCTCCAGCCCTGACGTCTAATTCTTTAAATGGCAGTCTTTAAACTATGTAGTTGTCAATAAATAAATAAATCCCACTTGGGCGTCTTCCAGAAATCTTGAAGAAAGCCTTCTAGAGCAGTGGTTCTCGCTCTTCCCAATGCTGTGACCCTTTAATCCAGTTTCATGATGTGGTGACCCCCAATCGCAAAATCACTTCATAACAGTGATTTTACTACTGCTCTGAATCGTAACGCAAATGTCTGTTTTCCAACGGTCTTAGGCGACCCCCAGGTTGAGAACCACTGTTCTAGAGGGATGAGAGAGAAGGAGCTAACTGGAAAGGGAGCGGTCGGGTCCAACAGACAAAGCTGACTTCGGGGACTCTCTTTCCGGACTCAAGCCAGCTGTGGTACAGCTTACAGACCTGGCAGTCAGGAGGCTGAGGCAGGAAGGTCAACCGAGCTCCAGGACTTCAGAACTAGCCTGGGCAGCCAGGCAAGACCTTTTCTCCGGGTGTCAAAAAAAGAAAAGGGCCTCAGTTCCTCACTAACCGAAGCGTGGGCCTCCGGATGAGGTATGTTATGCATGAGTCCCACCACACCAGTCTTTATTACAGGTACCCACGATGAAAGCTTCAAAGCAGACACCAGAGGGTCCGGGCCAGGAATGGCTCCAACCAGACTTTAGCTGGCTGGCTGAGGGGATGTCATGTGACCAAAATAAGGCAACTAGTTAGAGTTAGTTCTCTTTAACTCTAAAACTCACAGTCTTGCCCTTTACAATTCCTTTACAACGAGTGAACAAGATACATGTCAAAGCCCCAAGAAACGATGTCTCACACCGTAGTCCAGGCTGGCCTGCAACTCACCATACAGCCCAGACTCGTCATGAAGTGGCGGCAATCGACCTGCCTTACTCTCCCAATGCTGGGCTTGTAAGAGTGAGTCACCTGCCTGGCACCAGACAAACAGACCTAGGTTTCAGTTCTGGATGTACTTACAAAACCTGTGACCTGGGGCAGATCACTGAGCCTTCCTGTGCCTGATCTAGTTAACGCCCAGCCACAGGGTTATTGTGAGAATTAAATGAAATAACTCAACTTTAATTCTGTCTAGAACAAGACCATAGATGGCTTTACAAAGAAAGTGGTCTTGACATAAGGATGTAGAGAACTGGTTCTTGAGTTGGGGGTGAATCTCAGTTGGGAAAGCACTTGGGCATCTGTTAGTTCCAATGTTAGGGAGGCAGAGGCAGGCGGATCTCTGTGAGGTTGAGGCTAGCCCAAGATTCATAGTGAAATCCTGTCTTTAAAAAAATAACTTTGAAGTCATTTTTGGCTAAATAGCAAGTTTTGAGGCCAGTCTGGGATTCATGCAACCTTGTCTTTTAAAAAAAAAAAAAAAAGTCTCTCAGGCTGGAGAGATGGCTCAGAGGTTAAGAGCACTGGCTATTGTTCCAGAGGTCCTGAGTTCAATTCCCAGCAACCACATGGTGGCTCACAACCATCTGTGGTTAGATCTGGTGCCCTCTTCTGGCCTGCAGTCATACACGCTGTATACATAATAAAAAAATCTTATATAAAAAAAAAAGTCTCTTCAAGTTCTTAAGATATCATGTAAATATTTAGGTATTCTTATTTATGTATGACTTGGAGTCATGTATGCAAGTGAGCAGTCTCAAATCCCAGTCTCATTTAACATTTTCCCACCTCTAAACTAACATTCCTTAGGGAAAAACAAGAAAGAAAGGGATGGATGAAGGAAAAGACAAATTTACAGAGTGGAGGGTCCTGACAAGAGATTCAGAAAACACAGTTTTGCATTCCCTGCATCCTTAAATGTCTGCAAAGCCAGAGGTGAAGGAAAGGGTGTGGAGTCATGGCCCTATCCCCTCCTGTCCACTGGGCTTACGGCCTGCCAGCTCTGGCTATCAGGTCATCTAGAGGAAAACAAAGGACAAATACCACGGGGTTCCTACTGGAACCGGGAAGAAGAGGGTGGGAAAGGGGCAGGTAAACGATGACCTCACTTGCAAACTCCCGAGCCAAGCCCTGCCTTCTGCTCCTCCTGGGCACCTTGTCCTTGTACCCACAAACGTCTGTCCTGTGTGCAGGGCAAGACTTTATAATACAGACCTTTTCTTTCTTCCACCCAAGAACTGAGGAGTGTGTGTGTGTGTGTGTGTGTGAAGAGGGACAGATTGTTATCGGAATACCAGGTGAAAGGTTATAAACAGCTTATCCAAGAGGCAGCCAATTCAGAACACGCCTTGGCGAAGGGCCCGGGAAGCAGCTGCGCTCGGCTGCCAAAGTTAAACAGATTTTTGGCCGAACACAGAACAAACAAGTGGTCTGCACTGAGCGCTGCAAAACAAGAAGAAGCGACTGTCGGGCAGGGGACAAGACACAGAACTGTCCACGGGATTGTTTTAAATTAAAAAAACTCAATACGCCATAGACGATCTCAAATAATACCGGTGTCTTTTCTCCAAGACAGCCCAAGTCAACACCCTGGGACCCACCAGCACCCACCCCTCCTCCTTTCCTGTGGTCTCCTCAAATATTAAAAAACAACAATAGTTGTTTATATTTCATTTATTTTGTGTGCCTCTGGGAGTGAGTAGTGGGGTGGGGGGCAGGATGGTTCTCTCCTACTGTGGGGGTTCTGGGGATCGAACACTTACAAATTCCCCAGTGAAGGAGTGGGATGGGCATGGCTCCCAGAACAAAGCAGCTTCCTGCTTTGGATGAGATGTTCTGGAGCACAGCTCTCACCTCAGAAGGGGGCTCTGGAGCTAGGTGTGGCCTGTCTCCAGGCGTGAGGTGAGGGAAACCAGCACCCCAATGCTGCCTTCACAGGGTTAAACCAGGGCAGTCAGCAGGGCTCTTCAGTAGGGTCCGTGTAGGCCCCTTTATGCTCTGCCCCACAGCTCCTGGCTACACCCCCTGCGCCTCCCCAACTGGCCTGTGGCTGACATGCCAGGAAGGGCTTGAGCTCTGGGACAGGGACTTTCCGAGGAGGAAAGGGAAGGGGCTCATAGCTGGTGAAGGGGAATTCTTGGCCTGGCACCATCTCCCTGGTTTTCCTCAAATCTTATGTAGCTGGGGCTGAAGAGATGGCTTGGTGGTTAATAGTATCAGAGGACCTGGGTTCGATTCCCAGCACCAAAAGGGCAATTACAACTGTGTAACTCCAATTTCCAGGGTATCTGACATCTTCTGGACTCTGCCTCAGCAGGCAAACATGTGGCAAGGCACCCAAACACATACAATTTTTAAATCTTACGCCGCCACATACCACACTATTTAACAATATTGATATGTGCGCTTTTGGTAAACATTTTGATGTTTTATAACACCAAGCTAATTTTTTTCCCCCAGATGCCTCCTACAGTTTGGAACTAATATTAGTGAGAGTCCTACCGCCTTTGTTCTTAATCAATACTGTTTATCGTCAGAAGACACCTCAAGCCTAGTTACCTTTCTGGAACAAACACACACACCCTAAGGACCAACATGTTCTGAGGCTGCAGTGCTGTGTGTGTGGTTTTTAACCGCGTGGTGTCCAACTCTGAGCTTGCTTAAGATTGAGGTCGAGTTGTAACTTGTTAGCCTTCGGATGTCAGTGAGGTTAGGGCATGTGAGCAAGGGGAGGGTGTGTTTATTAACGTCAGTGAACAGGCTCCCAACGGTGCAAAGGCAGAATTTTATCCATGCAAAAGCTCTTAATTATCCAATTCAATAAAATTATCCAATTCAATAAAAAATTAAACTCAGAACCGCTGTCTTTTATTTTCCAGCACAAGGAACAAGGCAACAGTCTCCCAATAACTGCCCAAATATGGAAGGAGTCTAGGACTCAATGCCTAGGGGGAGAAACCTGGGGGGTGTTGGGGGGAGGTGTTGGAAATTGGGAATCCCCTCTTCTGCACACGAGGTTTTCTTAGCACACTTAAGAGTTATTTCTTGAGTCAGCTCCTGGAGGCTTCTCTGTCAGATTGGTCTACCAGATAGCCAAGTGAAACCAATACAACCTGAGCCCTGGTGAGTGTGAACCGGGCTTAGGGATATGCATTTCATTTAGTGAGTTTGGGGAGAGAGAGAGACAGAGAGAGAGAGATACACTCGGGAACAAAGTCCCAGAGTCAGGAGTGCTGGATCTTTTTCTTCCTTTTATTTTTTTTTCCCCCTTGCTTGTACCCTCCCTTGTTTCCTGGAGAAAGAGGGACGAAAGGAGAGGTCTACACACCGCCCCAAAGCTGCAATGAGGTAAATGTGGGAACATACACAAAGTGTTCCCCAGCTTCACAGGTAGACTTCAGAGATGAGGGGATAAGCAACAGGATGTGGGCACTCCCTTACTGCTTCCGTTCCAGAGAACAGAATAGAGTGTACACGGGTGGGGAGCAGTGGAGCCCAGAGGGCCAGGGAAGGAAGGGGGCACACCAGACCACCGCCCCGGCTCCCAATGAGGGCTGGGAGGGCCCTTCGACCATCTGGCCCCCGCGTTTGGTCTTCCGTCGACATGCACTAGGAGGGCACCGGGTGGGGCGCTTTCTCACCAACACCTCTGCACCCTCGCCCTCCCCCCAGGCCCGAAGTTTCCTTGGGGCAACGGGGATTGTTTTTCACAGACTTCGCGAACTTGTGAGCCAGGAACGAACAGTCGCCTCGACATGAACTGCGCTGGCTAACGCGAGGCATGAAACCCTCGCCTAAGCACATTTTTTTTTTTTTTTTTCTTTCACCTAAAAAAAGAAAAAGCCGAACCAACCCCACACACCCAAACAACCGTGACCCCAGGCCGAGTCCCTGGATGGGGATCGGGGACGCGGGGCCCGGGGCCCGCCCAGCTCCCGGGGGAGCCGTCGGTCAGCCCCGAACCCCGCCCCTCCTGCTGGCACGGCCGCGCACCCCAACAACCACCGTTTTCCCGGCCGGAGCACACCGTGTCCACGCGCCCCTGCGGCCTCGCTGATTGGTGGGAGGCCCGGTAAACAAGGCCCGAGCAGCCAATGGGAGGCCTGTGCACGAGGGCTGCACGAGCCCCGGGGCCGGCGCTCGCGTGGGGCTGCGAGCCGGGCAGCTATATAAGGGCGTTTCCGGCTCCCGCTCGACACTCTCCTCCTCCTCGCGTCCCCGGGATAGGCAGGCAGGCTTCCTCCAGCTGCTGGAGCCGAGACAGCGGCTGTTCCTCTCCTCGCAAAGCCTTGGGCACAGCCCGCGGGTTGGAACTTGCAGGCGCCGTTGGCTAGAGGGCTCCTTCACATTTTGATTGGGGTTTGTCGAGCCCTGCCTGCCCTCCCGAGGGTGAACTCTTCATTTGCTTCCAAGGGCTCTAGGCGTTTTCCCTCTCCCGCTTCCGCTTTTTTTTTTTTTTTTCTTCCTTGAACCCGCTGAGCCCAATCATGGTGATGTTCAAGAAGATCAAGTCTTTTGAGGTGGTCTTCAACGACCCGGAAAAGGTGTACGGCGGTGGGGAGAAGGTGGCCGGCCGGGTGATAGTGGAAGTGTGTGAAGTTACTCGAGTCAAAGCCGTCAGGATCCTGGCTTGCGGAGTGGCCAAGGTCCTGTGGATGCAGGGGTCTCAGCAATGCAAACAGACCTTGGACTACCTGCGCTATGAAGACACGCTTCTCCTAGAGGACCAGCCAACAGGTACTGACCCAGCTGTTCTTTGCAGGACGGATGGTGACGGGGGATGGGGGTGGGTTTAAAAGGAGGCGCTGGAGTCTCCACCAAGTGTTTTGAGTTGTTCATTTAATGGTTTGAATTGTGTTCGTCCCGATGTTTTTAAGTTTTAATTTGCAAGTATTTAGCTACACTCCCCCCCCACTTCGTCCCCGCCCCCCCCCACCACCAAGGGTGATGTGTACAGTTTCCTGAAGGTGTTGCCTTAGCTGCTTAAAGATTAATGTATTCACAGTCTGTACCCGATTCCTGGGGCAACTGTGCCGGATGGGCCTTTTAGTCGTTGTGGGCTTTGCAACTTTCTGTCCAAAAAAAAAAGTGCAGTGGGATCTTTTATTCCATCGTGTAAGAGATGAAAAAGCAAGTAAAATAGCCCTATCTGCTGCCCAGACAGTCTTCGCTGATGCTTTGGAAGTGTAACCAGAAACCTCATGGGCTCTTGCCTTTGTTTCCCTGCAGGTGAGAACGAGATGGTGATCATGAGACCTGGAAACACCTACGAGTACAAGTTTGGCTTTGAACTTCCTCAAGGGTAAGCATCGACCCAAAGCACCTTCGACTCTATTTCTAAAAGCCCCCCACCCCATTGATCTCTTACTGTTCTTAGAGAGCATTAATTTTTTCCCACTTTTTTTACACAGACCCCTGGGAACATCCTTCAAAGGAAAATATGGTTGTGTCGACTACTGGGTGAAGGCTTTTCTTGATCGCCCCAGCCAGCCGACTCAGGAGGCAAAGAAAAACTTTGAAGTGATGGATTTAGTGGACGTCAATACCCCTGATTTAATGGTGAGGTTTGATTTACAGTTCTGTTCTCCTTGGTCAGGGATAATAAATTAGATGCTTGGGGCATTGAAATATCTCAAAATACTGTGTCCTTCTCCACAGGCACCAGTATCGGCTAAAAAGGAGAAGAAGGTCTCCTGCATGTTCATTCCTGATGGGCGTGTGTCCGTCTCTGCCCGAATCGACAGAAAAGGATTCTGTGAAGGTAAAAACCTAGTGCTTTAAAACACTACCCGGGGTAGCCAGAGCTGTGGGCGTGGAGGGGTCATGGAGTAGAGGAAGTGGTAGTACCAGTTATTTAGTGGATGCTCACACCTCTTCATCTTTCTTAACCAGGTGATGACATTTCCATCCATGCCGACTTTGAGAACACGTGTTCCCGAATTGTGGTCCCCAAAGCAGCTATTGTGGCACGGCACACATACCTTGCCAATGGCCAGACCAAAGTGTTGACTCAGAAGCTGTCCTCAGTCAGAGGCAATCACATTATCTCAGGGACCTGCGCTTCATGGCGTGGCAAGAGCCTCCGAGTGCAGAAAATCAGACCATCCATCCTGGGCTGCAACATCCTGCGTGTGGAATATTCCTTGCTGGTGAGTGAAGTGTAGGGGCTTGGTTCTGGAAGAGAAACAGTTCTTCAGTTAGAAATTCAGTGCTTCCTCCACACCACCCATCTAACAAACTGCCACCTTCCTTTCTAGATCTATGTTAGTGTCCCTGGCTCCAAGAAAGTCATCCTTGACCTCCCCCTGGTGATTGGCAGCAGGTCAGGTCTGAGCAGCCGGACATCCAGCATGGCCAGCCGAGCGAGCTCTGAAATGAGTTGGATAGATCTAAACATCCCAGATACCCCAGAAGGTAAGCTACATCTAATACCTATTTTTCTTTTGGCCTGATCGGGCTTGTGAAATGTGGTGGGGTCAGGCATTTCTTAGCTGGATTTCTCATCCCGTTTTCTCTCTCTAGCTCCTCCTTGCTATATGGACATCATTCCTGAAGACCACCGCTTAGAGAGCCCCACCACCCCCCTGCTGGATGACGTGGACGGTTCTCAAGACAGCCCTATCTTTATGTATGCTCCTGAGTTCCAGTTCATGCCCCCACCCACGTACACGGAGGTGAGAATTGCTATTTTTTCATTGTTGACATTTTGTCCCAGGCCTTCTGAAGGAAGGAAGGATTATTAAATGCATGGTTATTCTACTTAATAAAAATCTAAAATAGTTTCTTCACTCTTCCTCCCCCCAGGTGGACCCCTCCATCCTTAACAACAACAACAATGTGCAGTGAGCGTGTGGGGAAAAGATGCATCTACTCACTCATTTCTTTCTGCCTCTCTGCTTGGACTCCAGTGTTTTAGAGACTCTGTCTCACAGTGGGGAAGGGGTCCGCCCCAGCCTCTGACTCCACAACAGGGGCGGCGGTCAGCAGGCGGGTCTCCTGCTTCAGTGGTGCAGACTCAGCCAGGGCCCGCACTGTGTGTACGAGTGTCTGCCGGGTGGATGGATATACGAACACTAGAGAAGTTCAGACCCAGTCCACTTTGTCCCAGGTCTTGGAAATGAAGACATTGTAGTTTTTGAGTCAGAGTATAAATGACCTTCTGGAATGGTCTTTCCAAGTTTTTTTTTAAAGGGAGTTCTAAATTAACAGCAAACCGTGAACTTCCATGCCATGGGGGACAGAATCAATTTCACATCCTAGGAAAAGGAAAATCATGGCCAAAATTTTGGGAAAGGTGTGTTTTTGGTTTTTTTGTTTTTTTAAAAAAAACCAGTGTTCCCTTCTTATCCTTACAAAGAAAAGCCTTTCCGAGGCTGATGTGGTTTGGACTTGGAGATCGGGTGAAGCCTGTGAATTCTAGGAGAGCTGCTCCAGTTGACTTTAACCTGGGGTAGAGCAGCTGTGGCTGTGCCCACCGACAGCCGTAGAAGCCATTTTATAGCCTGTTGCACTGTGTTCTCTTGCTGCAAACTTAATCAGATGGGGACTCTTCCGTGTGACTCCTTGGAGTTGACTCTAAGGTGACGTCCTTAGCACTTTAGTCCCCTGTCAACTTTGTTTTAATCTCGATGGCAGGTGTAAACTCTACTACTGTCTGTCTCAAGGGTCAAGCCCAGTGACAGGACAAAGGGACTTTTTTTTTTTGGGGCAGGATCTCTCTCCTTTGCTAACCTGGAACTCTACATAGACCAGGCTGCCTCAGAGATCCCCCTGCCTCTGCCTCCTGAGTGCTGAGATTCAAGGCCCAGCTTGGTTATTACTTTTGAGACTGTCCTGGTGTGCAGAATTGTGTAGTTCTGATTTGGTTAGGATGGGTGGTGGCTGACAGCCGTACCCGATGCGCTGAGCGGGTTTTCACAAGACGCCCCCGACCCTTGTCCTGCCCAGTGTTAAGGACTCCTGCTCTCACTGTGGCTGCCAGCGCCTGACCAGTCACTCAGCCATAGCACTTTGTCCCGCGTCCTGTGTCAGAGCGCTGAGCTCCACCCTTTTCTGAGAATGTCTCAGCCAGAAAGCATGTGAGCTGAAGGTGGTTTCACTTTTGTTGTTTTTTTGTATTTTGTGTATCTTTTTGTATGACAAAAACTATATTTTGTACTCATTCAAATATATTTTCACCCCAAGGTGGGGATATCCTTTGTAAAAAAAAAAATAAAGTTTTTTTAATGGCAAAAAAAACCCCCGTGTTTTCTTGTCTGTGAAATGATGTTAGAGAAGTTACTAGAAAACAGTAGCTTTCCCATGCTTCACGATGCTGAGAACCCTGTGGAGAAGAGCTGTCCCTGCAGACCCCAAGTGATGTCAGTGTTGAGGGGACAGCTCCACATCAGGTGGTTTGAGCTCCGTTCAGACTAAGTTGGTGGGATCTGGTGATGGAAGCAAATTAACCACGTCTACAGCTAATTATCACCAAAGTCCTTCAGCCTTGCTCCTGGAGCTAAGGATGATCTTGAACTTTGGTCCTCCGGGCCCCGCCCCTCAGGTGCTGGGATTAAAGGCATACACGACCATACCCGGGATTTTTATTTATGTTGGACGTGTGTGGGTGCAGGCAGGCATGTGGAGCTTAGAGCCCACCTTGCAAGAGGCATTTCCCTCTCTGTGGGACCCAGAGACCAGGTCCTCAGGCTTTGAAGAAAGTGTCTTTACCCGCTGAGCCGCCGTCACAGTTCCCCATGCTCAGTTTTATGAATTCTTAAGAAATAGCTTTGTGAGGGGATTGGAAGGGAAAGCGTCAGCTTCCTTTTTGTATTTTGAATCCGTGTGAGCAGCTTTTATTTACACAAAGGCAGAGATCTGGGAAGAAGGGACTGGGGAGGCAAATGTCAGAGGGAAATGAAAGGGGGTTGCTCAGGTGGGCAGGAACTCAATACTGGAGTCCTGTGGATGCCCTGATGGTCCTTAATGCCCAGCAGAGGACACTCTGTAAATCCAAAGAGTGAGACTGGGTCAGGACTGGCAGAGGCCTCAGTCTGCCTACCCCAGGGGTGGTTGGTGGGGATGGAGTTTTTGCCTTTGTTTCGTTGAGACAGGTTCTCTGTAGCTCAGGCTAGCCTCAGCCTCGCAGACACTGGAGTTAGAATTGTGTATCGCCATGCCAGACTGCCATTCTCTTTCCTAACTTGGTTTTTATTGTAGAGGTTTCCCCCAACATCCACATGGTGCATATGCTGAAAAGAATAACTATTTGGGACTTAGAGCTTAGTTGCAGGTTTTGGGTGTTGTAGAGGCAGCTACAGTTTTCTCTTTATAGTTCTTAACATATAATTAGAACTCAGTGACGGTTGACTGTTTCGCCCCACCCTAATTCCTGGGGAGCAGTTTTGTTTTGGCAGTCTCACAGGGAATTGATGACTGATAAAACCATTTCACTGCTAAGTAAATTATTGCTGTGGTGGGGCACACCTAAAACCCAGCATTTGAGAAGCAGATGCAGAAGGATCGCCAAGAATTCAAGGCAGCCTTGGCCACGAGTACCGCTTGTGGGTACTTTGGGAACGTGTGTCCCCCCCAAACAAACCAAAACCACAAAAAGCCTGTGAGCGCTGAATTGAGCAGAAAGTGAAATTGAAGACAGAAATTTTTTTCCTACTCTAGTGATTGATCTTTATCGCCCATTCTCTATAGCTCATCTCCTTACCTTCCCGCCTTCCTTAAGAAAATGATCGTGTGTGTATATACAGGAATGTGAGTGTATGCCACAGTGCATACGAGGGTCAGAGGTCAACCATGGAGTTGGTTCTCTCCTTCCAACTTTCTGTGATTCCAGGGATCCATCAAACACAGGTCACCAAGCTCACCCAGGCAGGGCCTGACCCCCAGCCTGATGACCTTTTTCTTCGTCTTTTGATGTGGATTTCACTTAGCCTAGGCTGTGTCATGAGGGTGACCTTGAATTTCTGATCTTGAATTACGGCCTCTACCTTCCTAGGGCTGGGATTATAGGCATGCCTGTGTTACCGTGCCCAGTTCACACACGGCTGAGGACTGCACGCAGGCTTCATCCACGCTGGGCAAACACCTTATCAACTGATCCACAGCTCGGCCTGGGCTGGCTCCTTTCTGTTCTGTTGACCATGTGCTGGAATCTAGCTCTCCCTAAAGACTCTCACCTGAAGCCCTCCCCATTTCTCACCTGTTCAAACATTTAGTGGCCCCTCCCCTTTCAATTTGCGATCGGGAAATTAGGTCAAAGTTGACGGGAAAGTTTTTTACACGGCTTGGTTTCCAGGGATTGGGGGGGTGGGGCAGGGACAAGAGCAGGAAAGAGGGTCAGGATGGAGGATGGAGAGACGGGAGGCCTGCACCCGGGTGTGTGTGGACACAGTCTAGTTACTCAGACTTGATATGAGTGGCGGGAGAGGCTAACTACACCCCAGGCCACTGAAGAGATTCGAGCTTGCAAGAGGCGGAACAGAGGCACCCTCTCCTGATACCCCAACCCCCATTCCCACCCCATCGAGCGCTGTCTACAAGATTCAGGTTTCTTTCTGAGGTTGGTCTCACTTGTCGCCCAAACTAGTCTGGGACTCGCTCTCGCACGGCTGGCAATCCCACTGCCTCAACCTCTGAGCGCTGGGCTTCTAGGTGTAAGTCGCCACACCTGGCCTTCAGAAGGAGGGTTCTCTGGGCATGGGAATGCTGTGTGGACCTGTGCTGTCGGGCACAGCCGCAGGAGCACATGGAGCTGCCGGACTGTGACGAAAAATGGAATTTCAATTCTGTGTAATTAATTTAGACTTAACTAGCACGGCGTCACTAGTCACTGCCATATCCTGCAGCACAGCAATTAGCAGGGGAAGGAAGTTGCCAGAAGGCACTCCCCGAGAGGAAACCCATCCCTCCCGAGAGCCGAGCAGGCTGCACTCTGCTTCCTTTGGCCTTCTCTACACAATTTCTGCCTCACCCTGGGACATTCTGTCTGCAGACTCGCTTAGCTTTACTTCCTCAGCACCACGGCAGCTGTTTCCCCACTTAACACTGGGCCTTCTTTTCCCATGCTCTTCTCACACGCTTTTCAATCTTTAAAGAGCCACAGCCTATGTGTACAGCCAGGAGTAGAGATCTAGTTCTGAGTATTATTTATTCATCAGGTCCAATCTAGTATTGGAAGATCTGAGGAAAGCCAAAAAGAAAATTAAAAAGAGAGAGAGGGAGAAAAATCCCTAAAGAAAATAAAATTAATAGCAGGGCCTGGTGTCACATGCCTGTAATCGGGATACTGAGGCAAATGGATCAAGAGTTCAAACTAGGGCCGGGCATGGTGGCGCACGCCTTTAATCCCAGCACTCAGGAGGCAGAGGCAGAGGCAGAGGCAGAGGCAGGCGGATCACAGTGAGTTCAAAGTCAGCCTGGTCTACAAAGCAAGTTCCAGGACAGCCAGGACTGCTACACAGAGAAACTCTGTCTTGAAAAACCAAAGGGGGGGGGGGGGGAGAAAGAGAGAGAAGGGGGGGGGGGGAGAGAGAGAAGAGAAAGAGAGACACAGAGAGAGAGACACAGAGAGAGACAGAGATCAAGCTAGTTTGGGCTACACAGCAAGACTTTTTTAAGACTAGAGATGAAGCTCAGTGGTAAACTGTTGGCCTGAAGTGCACAAAGCCAAAGCCTTGAGTTGGATCTTCAGTACGGTGTAAAAAAAGCCTGGTGGCTCACACCAGCAGTCCTGGAACTTGAGAGGCAGAGGCAGGAAGATCATGGAGGGTCAAGTCATGCTCAGCTGTTTAATGAGTTTGAGGCCAGCCTGGGATACATGAGATCCTCTCTCAAAAAAGGAGACAGAAGAACCAGGAAATTCAGGCCATCCTCAGCGTATGGTATCGAGTTTGAGGCCAACCTGGGCTACAAAGTGACAGCTACAGGTAGTTAATTAAAAAAATCAAAGGCCTTCTTTAAACACAAGGAAAATGAAGGCTCCAACTAGAGTTGGGGCGTTGAGAGAGAACATTGCGGAAAGAGGATGTAACTAAACATACAGTCAGCAAGAAGTAATCACACAGGTCTAATGACACTGACTAATATCCTGTGTGTGTGTGGTGTGTGTGTGTGTGTGTGTGTGTGTGTGTGTGTGTGTGTGTGTGTGTGAACCTGAGCACAACTTTGGGTGTTATTGCCTTGTCCACAATTATTTTTTTTTTAAGCTAGGATGTCTCAGTAGGAGTTTGAGGTTCACTAAGGAGCTCCACTGGCTGGCTAGGGATCCCCAGAGATCTTCTTGTCTCCACCTCTCCACCACTGGGGTTAGAAACATTAGTCAGGTCCTGCTTTTTCAGTAGGTTTGGGGGATTCTAACTCAGATCCTCCTACTTGTGTGCCAAACACGTTATTGACCGCGAGCCCCTCCCCAGCCCACCCCTGACTCATTCTTTGAGCAATCCACAGAGTCCTGCCTGAGTTTCTTTTCCTTGAATCACCTCGAAGTGACAGAACACAGAAGGGAGATAAAGAATACACTTAACTGGCCCTCCTGTCCTAAGCCTCCTAACAGGAAGATCTCACCCTCCTCCATGCTGACCTTCTGTACACAGTATTTCTGAGGTTGAAAACCCCTCCCAGAGATGGCTACAGATCTAGGGCCGCAGGCCTTGGCCCAGTAAGTACGAATCTAGAACCTGGAAAAAGTTCAGTGAGGAGCCCTCCGATACAGTTCTGTCTTACTTTATCTTCTATCGCTGTGATAAACACCGTGCCCGAATGCAGCTGGGAGCGGAAAAAGATTTTATTTGACTTACATGTCCAGAGCACAGTCCATCGTTGAAGGAAGTCAGGAACTGATGCAGAGGCCATGGAGGGGTGCTGCTTACTGGCTTGCTCCCCATGGCTTATTCGTCTTGCTTTTTTATTAATCTCAGGGCCACATGGTTAGAGACAGCACCACCCACAGTGGGCTGGGTCCTCCCACGTCAATCATTAATCAAAACGCCTCACAGACTTGCCCACAGGCCAGTCTGATGGAGGCAGCTCCTCGTTTAAGGTGCCCTCCTCCCAAATGACTTTAGTGGGGGTCGAGCTGGCAACTAACCAGCACAGGTACTTAGGAGAAATAGTTATTAAGAATGCCGCAGACCCGGGACCTGTGCCCCCTGTGTCTCCGGCAGCCCTGTGACTTTGGACGGCGTGTTTAAACTCTCCATGCCATGGGCAGTTCATTCGCTGCCACCTTGCTTTCAAGTTTGTTTATTTAATGACTGTGGACGGCTGTGTCCTCATGTCTGTCTGTGTTCTGTGCCATCTCGTGCCCTCCGGAGCTCGAGGGAACAGAACAGGAGTCAGAGACGCTTGTGAGCTGCCGTTGGGTGCTGGGAATCCAGGCCAGGTTAAATGCTCTTAACTGCTGCCCCATCATGTGTCTTTTTTTTTTTTTTTTTATAATAAGGTGAATCGCAATTAAGGAAGATCCCTCCCCCCCATGTTGACCTTTGACCTCTAGATGCCCCAGCTTTTGTGTGTGTGTGTGTGTGTGTGTGTGTGTGTGTGGTTTTGGAGAAAGAGTCTCGATAGATAGCCCACATTGACCTCACTCTCCTGACCCTCTTGCCTCCCAAATGCTGGGATTGTAGACATGTGTCACCCCTAGGTCAGACTGTTCATCTAAAAATGAAAGCCAATCACACAACTGACCCCAGAGGTGTTGTGAAGATCACAAAAACGTAAATGGGGCCAGCGAGATAACTCAGCGGGTAAAGGTGTTTGCCACCAGCCGGATGGTAGTGGCGCACGGGAGGCAGAGGCAGGCGGATCTCTGTGAGTTTGAGGCCAGCCTGGTCTACAGAGCAAATTCCAGAATCAGCTCCAAAGCTACAGAAAAACCCGGTCTCAAAAAAACAAAACAAAAAAAAAGGTATTTGCTACCAAACCTGATGACCAGAGTTCAATCCCCACTACTCACATGGAAGGAGAGAACCAACTCCTCATAAACTGTCCTCTGACTTCACACACACACACACACACACACACACACACACACACGCACGCACGCACGCACGCACGCACGCACGCACACTGATGTAGGGGCTGGAGAAATGGCTCAGTGGTTAGGAATGCTTGCTGCTGTTCAGAGGATCTGATTTGGTCCCCAGCACCCACATCAGGTGGCTCACAAACCCAAGCTCCAAGGAGTCTGAAGCCCTCTTCTGGCCTCCTTGAGCACCCACAGACACGTGCTGTTCACTCACACAAATACAGGCTCACAAACATTTTAAAAAAAGGAACAAATACTTTTTTAAAAATATATAAAGCACAGTAAGTGGAGAATCTATCCGGGCACTGTTAGGCCAAAAAGTGTTTGTTACTCAAAATCAGCGCAGCCTGGGCAGCACGGTGCACATCTGTAACCCCAGAGGAGAATCTGCTCCCACAATTGTTCTCTGACCCCCTCAAGCACACTGTAACTGAATCTGCTAATGTCTCCAGTTTACACATTTAGTGTTGCTTAAAGTTTTCCTGCCTGGCCCACAGTCAGGACAAATCTCTCTCACCTGCCAGTCACACATCCATCAGACCCAACCAAGTAAACACAGAGACTTATATTGGTTACAAACTGTATGGCCGTGGCAGGCTTCTTGCTAACTGTTCTTACAGCTTAAATTAATCCATTTCCATTAGTCTATACCTTGCCACGTGGCTTGTGGCTTACCGATACTTTACATCTTCCTTGTCCTGATGGCGGCTGGCCGTGTCCCCTTCTCTAGCTTCCTGTTCTCTCAATTTTCCTCTGTTAGTCCCGCCTATACTTCCTGCCTGGCCACTGCCAATCAGTGATTTATTCATTGACCAATCAGCAACACATTTGACATACAGACCATCCCACAGCAATTTAGTGTGGTAAACTGAGGACCAGGGAATGCAGACATTCAACACAAGACTAGAGAGCTCTCCAATTCCTTTTCCTCTCTTTCTCTTTCCTTCCTTCCTTTCTTTTTCTTCTTTTTTTACATTTCTTCTTCTTCTTATTATTATTTTATTTTATTTTATTGTTTTTTTTTTGAGACAGCGTTTCTCTGTGTATCCCTGGCTGTCCTGGATCTCACTCTGTAGTAGACCAGGCTGGCCTCGAACTCACAGAGATCCGCCTGCCTCTGCCTCATGAGTGCTGGGATTAAAGGCTTGAGTCACCACCGCCTGGCTGTTTTTAATCTTTTATGTGTATGAGCGTTTATCTTCATGTATGTATATTCACCACTTGTACGTCTGGTGCCTGCAGAGGTCAGAAAGGTCCTGGAACTGGAGTTCCAGAAGGCTGTGAGCTACTGTATATACGTGCTGAGAACCGAACCTTTTCCTCTGCAAGATTAATGGGTCTCTGAGCCTTTTCTTCGGTTTTAGAATTCCTTTTTCTAAGGTATTCTGATCTTTTCCCAGAGGTGGACTAGCGGGTTAGTACAAGGGTCTGACGTCTTGAGACTACCCACGAGGCCCAGTTCAGTTGATCTAGATTGTTCTGGTCCCATCCTGACCTTCCTGGGCTTCGTCCTTTCTAGTCTTTCTTCAGCCTGTTCCGTAAAGAGAAAAGAGTGACCAAACTCAGTACGCTGGGATGTTTCTGTGTACCGATTGCCTGTTTATCTCCAGGCAACAGGGTGATGGAGGGAGAGAGACAGAACATCACGGGGACAGGATTGTGAATTCCACGTGACCTGAGTCCCGGGATGTCAAGCGAGGTCCATTCTCTGTCTTTTTTTGGGGTGATGGAACTACTGACTAGACATCTTCAAGTCAACCGAGCAGTCAGTAAACAGGCTCTTGGAAATGTCTGGCTAGGTGCTCATCGCGGGTATTTTTAACCTCCTGGACAGACGGAGAGAGAGGAAGGGTTTCAGTTGCTGGGAGAGGAGGGGAATTGGGGGCTTCCTTTATATAGCTCCACGGATGAAGACTCCTCCACTGACATCCTCTCCCACCCACCCGGACTGACGGCCGGTTCTGTGTGTCTTGCTCTGTCCCTTCTCCCCGTGGGCTTTCAGCCTTGCCTCTTTCCAGCTGCAGAAGCTTTCTTCCTGTCCCACACTCAGAAAGTGGGGTTGGGCAGGGAGCCAGGGCTCTTTTCCCCATGGAGGGAGTGCTCCATGTCTACCTCCCTGGCTGGCCCGCGGGAGGGCTCCAAACACTCCGGAACCCTCTGGGCCCTACTCTCCCTATTCCTGGGAACAGAATTTAAGACTGAAAACCCAAGTAGAAGAGATGCCTGTGGAGGCCGGAGAGATTGAAAACAGTGACCTGTTGACATTGCTGCCTAGAAAACCAGGTCACGTGGGAGCTGGAAGGGCCGGGAAGCAGAGATTCAATTGCAAGCCTAATAGATCCTGTCGACCATGGGAGGAGGGGTCCTGAAAACTGGGCATGGGGCTGAGGGGAGAAGAGAAAAATTATGGAACTTCTCAATGTGGCCTTCGTCTTCTCTTGGCCTTCTTTTTAAACCGTCAGCCGCACCCTCCGCCCCTCCCTCGGTTCCTTCCTATGTCCTAGCATTTCTTCCCAGACTCTCTACCCTGTTTTGCGGTAAAGGAAGGAATTCTCAACACAGATACTCCAAGGTTGCTGGGAAGCCTGCAGGGTGGTGGAATTTCAGTCTGTGATAGAATCCCAGCACAAACACACTGTGATTTGTGTTCCTCTTCCTGTATCTTGATTTTAGCTGAAGTTGACAAAACAGAGCACAAACAGAGAAAAGGCCAAGCCAGAGGCAGAGCACTAGCCAAAACAGCTTGCCGATGTTTAGAAGCCTGCACGGCGTCTTCCTAAAGGTTTGGCTGTAAACATTTAGAAACTCTTATTACTCCATTTTAGGGGCCCGGTGTGGCATTGCATTCCTGAAATCCCAGCATCTGGAAGCATGCGGCAGGAGGATTAATAGTTACAGGCTACAGGCCACGGCTGGCAACAGGACAAGCTGTTCTCAGAGGCGACTGAAGTGGGGGGGGGGCAGGAAAAGTGGTGAGATAGCTCAGAGGGAAAGGCGCAGAGTCTGGTGACCTGAGTTCAAGCCCCGGAACCCATGTAAAGACGGAAGGGGAGAACAGAGTCCACAAACTTGTCCCCTGAGCTCCGTGTGCACAACTGTAGCACAAATGCACATGCACCTGCAATTTCATACAACACACACACACCCCAAAATCCAAGGGGGGAAATCTCAGCACTAGGGAGGCCGAGACAGGAGGATCAGGAGTTCAAGGCTATTCTCTGCTGCATAGCAAGTTTTAGGTCAACCTGGGTTGCATAAGATCTTATCTGCCACAAAAATAAATAAATATATAAATAAAACAAGAGGAAAATTATCTGAAGTACCTGGAGGACTGTGAGGACAAGTCTCAGTGAAAAGACCTCCTTGTCCACAGCCACCTCTGCTGGCCAGGCCCCGAACAACCCCTGAGAGGTCTGCGGACATTGCTGACACCCCTGGACAGGTGTGAGGGTGCTGGTTTGGACTGGAAAACAAGAGTCAAAACAGGATCCAGGCCAAGTAAGGGAGAGGTGAGGGGCTGAACGCAGCCAGATCCAAGTATGGTCAGACAGGAAAAAGTCGCCGGGTGCCCGAGGGAGGCCTGGGTAAGAAAAGGACTGCACAGCGCTGCTCTTCTCCCTGAGCGAGGGGTTGGCCCTCCCACAGAGCCCAGCTTTGCTCACTTCCTTTCCCCACCCTGCCGGTGGAAGCATTAACTGGAGAAGAAGGGAGTTTCCTCTCAAAATGGTTGCAAACCTGACCAGAACAGAGCAAAAGAAAAACAAACATCAAGGCCTTTGTCCCTGTCCAAAGGGGACTGCAGGAGTCATCTCCATGATAAGAAGGACCTCCAGTTTAGGCGGGCTTTCTTTCTTTTTTTTTTTTTCTGAGACACGGTCTCTCATAGCCCAGGCTGACCTCAAATTCACTATGTAGCCAAAGATGATCTTGAATCCTCGGTCGTCCTTTGTCCCGCCTTTACCTCACCCGTCCTTGGTTAGGTAGGTATTCCTTGCTGGGTGTGGTGGCACCTGTCGGTAATCCCTGCACTCAGGAGCCAGGCTCTCAAATCTGAGACCAGCTGGGGAGCCTGTCTCACCCAGAAGGCTGGAGTCAGTCAGGAAAGGTTCAGTCAGGAAGCGCTTGCTCTGCAAGCCTGGGGACCCGAGTGTGGTGTCCCATCTCTGCAGCCCCAGGGCTGGGGACATGGACACAGATGGACTGCTGAGGTCAATGTCCAGCCATCCTAGCCTACTTCAAAAGCTCAAAGCCAGTGAGAGAGCCTGTCTCAAAACACAAGCTAGAGCATACACGAGAAACAACACTTTAGGTTGACTTCTACCCTTCTTATATAGACATGTATGAGCACACGCATCTGCACATATATGAATATGCACACAAACACAACCTCACATTCCTCACACTTGGAATAAACCAAGTGTGGTGGCACAAACCTATAATCCCAGCACTTTCGAAACAGCCCTGGCAGTCCTGGAACTCTAGTTCTGGACGAGACTGGCCTCGAACTCAGAGATCCGCCTGCCTCTGCCTCCCGAGTGCTGGGATTAAAGGCGTGACACCACGCCTGGCTCGAGAGTAGCAGGGTACTGGGGACAGGCAGCATTTCAATGTTTTTTTTTTATTTTCACTTTTTTTGGCGGGGGTGGGGGGGGGGTGGGGGGGTGGGGGTTGTTGAGACAGGGTTTCTCTGTGTAGTTTTGGTGCCTATTCTGGATCTCACTCTGTAGCCCAGGCTGGCCTCGAACTCACAGAAATCCTCCTGCCTCTGCCTCCCGAGTGCTGGGATTAAAGGCGTGAGCCACCGCTGTTGGCTCTTTTCACTTCTTTTTTTTTTTTTTTTTTTTTCCGAGACGGTTTCTCTGTGTAGCTTTGCGCCTTTCCTGGAACTCACTTGGTAGCCCAGGCTGGCCTCGAACTCACAGCGATCCGCCTGGCTCTGCCTCCCTAGTGCTGGGATTAAAGGCGTGCGCCACCACCGCCCGGCCTTCTTTTCACTTCTTAACTATAAACCCAGAGAGGTAGGATCATAGGATTGTGGCCACTCAGGGAGCAGAAGGAGTCTGAGCCGTAGGGAGCACAGTCCATAGCTGATGATCCTGGGATCAGAGGAGGTTTGAGAACAGAAAGTAGTCATAGACGCTGATGACGGAAGCCTTAACCTCTCTGGTCCTGTACTTGGGGCTAGATCAGTGTGTGCCTACTAACTCCCTCTGGGTTAGCCAGTGGACAACAGAGACACATTAAATCCCACTGGATTAGGCAAAGAGTTCTTTGTGATAATACTAGAAAATAGAATTCCTAATTGGGATTTCACATTTCTATATTTATGATTTCCTTGGGGAAATATAGGTCTCAGTAGGGGAAAAGTCAGTGGAGAAAAGGTCATTGCTAGCCTGGCCAGATTACCTAACTGGACTATTCCTGTCTAGCTCATTTATCTCCTCGGCCTTCTGGCCAGGCGTATTTGAGGACAGATAGGAAGGACCAGTACCAGCAGCCCCTTCTCTGGTCCAAAATCTCTCTGTGTTGCCCTTGCTGTAAAAGTCCTGACCTGCAGGTTGTGACCTTGACCTCTCCACTGAAGGGGTCTTCTGCTTTCTTTCTCGCTGCAGGAATTGCTGATCCCCAGCTACGCTGGCTGAAAAGGCTCTTGGAAACAACTGGCCATGTGCCTGATGTATCTTTAGCCCGTGGGGCTGAAAATAAGGCGGGGAGATCAAGGGGACTGAATGAGCTTGGCAAGACAGGGACCTGTCCCACCATTTGGAGGACAAAGGTTGGCGTGACCATTTGGGATCGGTTGTACTGCCTCAAAGACAAACTGTCATGAAAACCGGGTCATGTTTGAACTCTGCCCTGCCTGGGTCTTGCTTTTCTTGGCCGGTGACCTTGTTGGACAAAGCCAATGACGAGACCCAGTACCATGTGTACCTTTGCAAGTGGATCGACACCAACTCCACTGGGTAGTAGGGTTCTCTGGAGACGTCAGACAAGAAGAAACTGAGGCACGGAGTCTTGAAACTTTGACTTTCTGAAGGAAACCAAGCAATGAGATGGTGCTTTGCCTGTCAGAAATGACAGTCACTCCCCCTGGCCCAGCTTTTTGTTGTTGTTGTTTGTTTTTCTTTTAAGTCTTTTGAGGCAGTGTCTCCTATACCCCAGCTTGGCTTCAAGTTTTCCATGTAGCCAAGGGTTGTAGGCATATGCCACTATGCTTTTTTTTTTTTTTTTTGGTGGCTTTTCGAGACAGGGTTTCTCTGTGTAGCCCTGGCTGTCCTGGAACTCACTTTGTAGACCAGGCTGGCCTCGAACTCACAGAGATCCTCCTGGCTCTGCCTCCCAAGTGCTGGGATTAAAGGCGTGCACCACCACCGCCCAGCGATTATGCTCTGTTTATGTGGTGTTGGGGATAGAAAGGAGGACTTGGAGCATGCTAGGAAAGTGCTCTACCTATGGAGCTACACCCTCAGTTCCCCACACCCTGCTTTGTTCTTGACCAGTCCACACCCTTGTTTACTTTCAAAGTTCAAACAACCATAAAAATGAGTTGCAGAGACCAGCTACCTTTTCCTTACCAAACCATAGGTGCCTAATTATTCTATCCATCTGTCTTCTGGCTTTCCAGTTTTCTTGGTTCTCCACAATCAACCTAAACTGCACGTTGCGTCCAGATCTCTGTGTGGGCTCTCCTCAAACCACTGGAGTTCCTGTACCTACCTGTTTGCAGACTCACAATTTTACATGTCCTGCCCAAGTAGGAGAGGCCCGGGAGGGTAGGGGTGGCACATGGGTCAGGGAGAGTAGGTTTCCTGCTGTAGAAGTTACTCTGTAGCCCAGGCAGGGGGCCCGGGGACAGTTTAATCAATAAGAACTGTCCCTAATGGGTGTTATGTACATGAGTGCCAAGCACACCTGGGTCTGGTGTAAATGTTTGTGAGCAAGACCTCAATGGCTAAGGTGCCTTTCCAGGAAGGTTAGCTTTGCCCCTGGCTCCTGGACCTAGACTCGGGCCTCTGCCTGTCTGGTAGTGCTTCTGGGAAGTTGGGGAAAGGTCAGTGGAAACAGTTTAACTCATGCCTGGAACCGCTCAGGAATCCGGGGAAGGTGCGGAGTCTCGTGTCATCGTTGGCTTTGTCCAACAAGGTCATCTGCCAGGAAAGGCAGGCGTCCAGGCAGGGCAGAGTCCACGAGTGGCCTGATCTCCACATACTCTGTCTTTGAGGCAGCAGTACAACTGATCCCGAGTGGTCATTCCAACCTTTGGCCTCCTTTCTCCTGTATCATGGGAAAAGGGACGTGAAGGACCGTGAGTGTGGAGAGCTGGGTGGAGATGCGGCTGCTGCCCTTCTCTGCTACCTCCTGTCCAGACCTTTGTTCCATTGCTTTAAGAATGGACCCGCAGGGCTGTGGTGAGTTCAAGGCCAGCCTGGGCTACAGAGGTTTTTTGTTTTTTTTTTTTTAATTAATTTATTATTTATTTATTTTTAGAGACAGGGTTTCTCTGTGTAGATTTGGAGCCTGTCCTGGAACTCGCTCTGTAGACCAGGCTGGCCTTGAACTCACAGAGATCCGCGCCTGCCTCTGCCTCTCGAGTTCTGGGATTAAAGGTATGCGCCACCATGGCCCAAAACCCTGTCTCAACAAACCAAAAAAGAAGAAGAAGTTTCCAGGGACAGTGAGATGTCTCATAGGGTAAGAGGAGGGTGCCGATTCCTGCAAGTCATCCTCTGCCCTCTACACACACAAGCCATGGTGTTCCTCTAAACCCACCCCACCCCTCCTCACCCTGCCTGCCTTCAAATAAATGAAATATAATAAAAAGGGAGTTTCCAGAGGAGCATCGGTGGGCTAGCAGGTGCCCCCAACAAAGCTCTAAATTTAAGTGATGAGGTTAGGATAGTGTCTCCCTCCTGGGTGTGTAGGGGACGCAGTGGAGAAAGACGAAAGAAAACCTGTCAGGGTCCTTCTCTTGTTTCCTGCTGTCCCTCCCTAGCTACAGCCACAGCAGCTGTGAACTGTGGGAAACCCCAGCGACAAGTCCCCTGGCTCCACCTCACTCCGAGAGCTAGAAAAGGAAACACATCAATCATCACAAATTGCTCAATAACTCTGGAATGTTCGTTTCTATTCCTGTTCCCGTCTCCGTTTTCTTGGCCGGGCTTCTATCTTAACACTTGCTATCACATTTAAACGAGGCTTTTAAAGATGCTTTCCCTCCATGGAGCCTAAAGCCCCATTCTCCATGTACAGTGGGGTCAGAAATATCTGACTTTGGGTTTCGGGTCTGCAGCTCACGATGCTGTAGGGAATTCAGTCGGCCTGCCTTTTAGGCAATTGAGACATTTATTGACACGTCTCCCACATTCCATCTTACGACTTTTAAAGGGTGAGTGGGGTCTCCCGTGGTAGCACCCCCAGATATCTATGCAGGTCCTGCTCAGTTTCTATACTGGACACGCAACTTACTCGTGTCTGTGGCATGTCAAGGGCGTGCAACCAATCAGCTTGAGGAAGGCTTCCTCGGAAGCCAATCAGAGCCTAGGGAAGTGACCTCACCCAAGGGAGCGCTGTGTGGGCGAGGAAGCATCTCTTAGAGATGTGAGTGTCCCTAAATCACTCCCTTCCTCCCCACCCTCCTTACTTCCTGGAGGATAACACCGCCTACCCCCTTCCCCAAAGTAGAGTGAGAAAGGCTAACTAAATTCCACAAAGGAAAAGAACTGAAAGAGAAACTGCAAGCCATACACTCGCTTTGGGAGTGGAGAACAGGTTATTTAGGGTTCCCTAAATATGCCTTTCAAAGTGGGCTCTCCGGGTCCTGGAAGAGAGCTGTGTAAGCCGAAAACGGTGTGCCACTCCTCTCTCTGGCCCCTGGCTTTCTTGACTCTGCAATAGCTGCAATCATTTGTAAATAAGGACACGATCAAGGTCAAGTGTGAGAAAGAGAGGGCTGTGTCCTTGTGGACGTGCCTGAATACACAAGTTCCTGTGCCCGTGCTGGAGACCAAGGACCGGGGCAGGCAGCTGGTCTGTGGGAGACCCCGTGCTCTTCCCCAGAGTCGCTTTCAGACAGCGTGGCGGGAGATTTCCTGAGCGCCCACTGTCGGGGGAGAGAGGTCAAGGACAAGGTCCCAGCGGCACACAGCACAAGCGGGACACTGGGGACACACGCCTGGGATCCCAGCTGCTTGGGGGGCTGAGAGTTTAAGGCCTGTTTGGGCTACAGAGTCAGTTCAAGGCCAACTTGGGCAACTTATCAAAACACTGTCTCAGAATAAAAAAATATATAAAGAGTTGGGGACATGGCTTAGTAACGGAACACTTGCTTAGCGTTTGTAAGGCTGTAAATTCAATCCTCAGTACTTGGGGCAGGGTGGAGGGTGTGTGTGTGTGTGTGTGTGTGTGTGTGTGTGTGTGTGTGTGTGTGAATGACTTGACTGGACATCCCCTTCAGAAAGCCTTTCCTCCCCCACTTCCGGGTAGACATCACTCTGAGTAGAGAGACAGATACAAACACTTTATTTACAAACACAAAACAGGCCTTACTCCTCTTGACTGTCTCCACCCCAAGTGTGTCCATAAAGGCTTATAAAAGTTGGGTAGAAGTGTGTCCACAGCTGTGTCCACTCTAACAACAACCCCACTCTAACAACAACCCAGTTACACTCCAACTCTTCTTTCATACTAAGATACCAGTCCTCTCCCCACATGGAGAGGCGACACAGATGTGAAGGGCAAGGAAGGTGGCTACTTGTTACATCTGTCAGCACGCCCCAGGGAGCACACAGGCCCCCGGATTCCAACTAAATGCTTTCCTCCCCAAAGGAAATAATAGGAAGTTTGGTGTGGTGGTGTACCCCACTAATCTCAAGACTTGGGAGATGGAGGTAGGAGGATCAAGAGTTCAAGGCCAACCTCACCTACATACTGAGTTCCAGGCCAGCCTGAGCTACGTGAGATCCTATCTCAAAAACAATAATAACAAAAACAGGACAAACCCTAAATCATTTTAGAGCCTATATCTCAAGTCAAGGAAGACACACGGGCCAGGTTTTCAGTATATAGCCTCATCCATATTGTCATCACTGTCACCTCCAAAGTCCTCTCCATTGTCAAAATACGACATGATGTAATCAGTTTCCTGAAACGTAAAAAGAAGCAAAGATCAGCAATGATTTCGGAGTTCTTCTTCCCCATCTTTTTCCAGGCTCTCTCCCTCCCAGACACAGCTTTCCAGGTCTGGGACACCCCAGACAAGTGTCAAAAGTGAGTTTTATTTTTTATGTGTCCGTGTGGCTTGTCAGCACCTGTGGCTGTGTGCTGCTTGCATGCCTGGCGCCCTCAGGTGCCGGAAAATGGCATCAGATGCTCTGGAACTGGAGTGACAGGTGGTTGTGAGCTGCCATGTGGGCACCAGGGATGGAGTTTGAGTCCGTTGGAAAAGCAGCAATTGCCCTTAACCACTGGGCCACCACTCCAACCCCATGCCATTTAAATTTAAATTATATTTATTTATTTGTGTTCGTGACCATGTGTGTATGGGTGCATGTGCATGTGTGTATGCCCTGACACACGCATGGATGTCAGAGGACACGCACAGGAATCAGTTCTGTCCTTCACAGAGTGGGTTCCGGGGACTGAACTCAGGTCCTCAGGCTTGGCAGCAAGCACCTGTGCCCTCTGAGCCCTCTCGTCCACCATGTTATGTGTTTTGAGAATAGGCCAGAGGCAGATGAAATAGAGCCATGGGTGGCGTTGTCACTCTAGGCCCTGTACCTCTGAGACCATCTCCTGTGTAAGAATTGAGAGTGGGATGGCTCAGTACAAAAGGAGCTTTGTGCCAACCTGCAGGACCTGGGTTCAATCCCCAGAACCCACATGGTAGAAGGAGAGAACCAACTCCCACAGGTTGTCTTGTGATCTCCACACATGTGCCGTCACACATACACACACACACACACACACACACTGAAAAAACAAATCAAAAAACTCTTTTGTATCATAAATCTGGTGGTGTACTCCTGTAATCCCAACACTAGGAAGTAGAAGCGGGAGGATTTCTGGGAGTTCTAGGCCAGCCTGGCTTACATAGTGAGACCCTGACTCAAAAACGAAACACAAAAACAAAACAAATGTGCTCGCTTCGGCGGCACATACACTAAAATTGGAATGACACAGAGATTAGCATGGCCCCTGTAAAGGTAAATTCAAACAGCAGTCCATATTTTTCCCACTTGAGCATAAAAATACCAACAACCGCCGGGCCGTGGAGGCACAGGCCTTTAATCCCAGCACTCAGGAGGCAGAGGAAGGTGGATCTCTGTCTGTGAGTTTGAGGTCAGTCTGGTCTACAGAGTGAGATCCAGGACAGACACCAAAACCACACAGAGAAACCCTGTCTCGAAAAACCAAGAGAGAGAGACAGAGAGAGAGAGAGAGAGGGGCAGAGAGAGACAGACAGACAGAGAGAGACAGACAGACAGAAGAGTCCAGAGTTTGGGAGGGGAAAAGAGAGGTCTGAGGGAGAGGGAAGAGCAGCAGTCCCCTTCACCTCTTCGTGCTCTTCTTCATCATATTCCTCTTCTTCTCCTTCTTCCTTTTCTTCCTCTTCCTCTTCCTCTTTCTCTTCCTCTGAAGTCACTTCCTCCTCTTTCTTCTCCAGAGTCTCATGTGAGGATGAACAGGAAGAGAAGCTCACACTCAGCTAACACAGGGGGAACCGAGGCCCTAGGGGCCTGGAGTCCAGCTGTCTATCATAGGTCCTCCTCACCTCTAGTCTCTGTATTGTCTCCTCCTCATCTTCCGTGGTCTTGGGGGGCCTCTTGGGGAGTATAATGGTGGTCCCTGTTTGGAGGATCAAAAAGTGAACCTTTGGGAAGCAAATCTCCTAACTAGCTTTATTTCCAGTTTTAAAACTGTGTGTGTGTGTGTGTGTGTGTGTGTGTGTGTGTGTGTGTGTGTGTGTGTTGTGTGCTCAAGGAGACCTGAAGAGGGCACTGGATCCCCTGCAGCTGGAGTTACAGGCAGTCGTGAGCTGCCCGGTGTGAGTGAAAGCTGTACGTGCGCTTAAGGACTGGGCCACTCTCCACTCTCAGGTTCTTCTTTCTTTTTCTTTTTCACAAAATGTTTTGTTGTATGTTATGTGTGTGTGTGTGTGTGTGTGTGTGTGTGTGTGTGTGTGTGTGTGTGTGTGTGATGTGGAAGTTAGAATGGGCTCTTCTTTCCACTCTGTGAGCTCTAGGGATTTGGCGGTGTCTTTATCAGCTGAGCAATGTCTCCTGCATCCGGGCTCTCTGCAGCGCCCTCTGGCAGCCAACATGCCACTCTGCTGCCCTCCCGTGGTTACTGTGGCAGCGGCCGTGAGCCCTCACCCTTCTCCTGGTTCACTCACGTTCCTTCTGTAGCTTCCGAACTCGAATCTTGAGCTCCCGGGGTAGCCGCCGCCAATCTGGGGACAGTGAGAGTGTGGAGGTCAGCAGGACCCTGTCTGGGGCGTCCGTGAGCCACGACTAAGGGGCAGGGGAGGATTTAAAGGACAGGAGGGAGGGGCTGGATTGAAGTCTGGTGGCACGGTTAACAGAACCCGAGAGTGTTGAGAGCACATCTAAGAGTCTAGTTTCTAGATGCTGCGCAGGAAAGGGAGGGCGGTGGTTCCAGGTACCTCAAGGCACCTCTGAAGAAGGGCATTCGGTGAGGGCTAGTCACCTACCAGGGTTCCAATCGATGGCATTGTCAATCGGCCCAGACATCTGATACTTGTCTGAGTAACGTTCCACATCTGAGGGGTCAGGAGTCAGAGTATTATCCGTAGGAAAAAAAAATTGTTCCTAAGGGTCTACCCCTCTTAATTCTATTAATTATTGATCGCCCCACTCCAAACCCAGTGGGGTGAGTTTCAGTGAAGACCTTCCCTTTCCAACCTGCCTTTGTTACACTTCGCCTTCGTGCAGACTGCTCTTCTGAGAGGCAGCGTGCTTCACTGGACAGTACACACCAGGATAAAAAGCAGGGGTTCAGTCTTCTCCTTCCCTCTTACTAATAGGGCTAGCTTGGTGAGTCTCCCACCTCTGGGAGCCTTCAGCTCTCAAGGCCTCAGTGTTAAAGCCTTAACTGCCAATACTAGAAGACTGTCCTTCCTCAGCACGGGTAATTATATGTTATTCCAAGCTTGCCATCTTCGGTCTCCTGCTCTCACTAGTGAAGGGAAAATGCTCGGCATAGGCAGGGTTCTGAGACCTAGCATAGGGTCCTTCAACCAGTTCAGAGGCGGCCGAGTTGTGGTAAAGTTTGTACTGCACCCCCACTAGACGCACGAGCTGCTAATGCTTCAATGTCCTATCAGCCCCGAGATTAAGGTTCGATTCAAATCTCGAGTAAGCCGATGCGGTTCAGACACAGAGGGAATCTTAATGCTCTCTCCATTAGACAGTGGACATCCTGAGTCGCCCTGGTCCCCAAGGGTGCTGGGCATGGGCACTGACCTCTCTTGGGGACAGCTGGCCGGATGAAGTATGGGAGCTGCCTCATGGCCCCACGCAGCTCTTGCTTCAGAGCCAGGACATACTCCCCTTCCTCTCCTGCGGGCAGAGGCACTGGGTGGAACTCCAAGGGCTGAGGAGGCACAATGGTTAGCTTAGGACGAAACCGCTGCAGAAAAACCTTAAAGGGCCTTCCCCTAAGTTGAATCCATTGTTCCCTGTAAACAGAGGGCCAGAGGAATGGGAGGCCAATATGGCATCTTTTGAAAGCTGGGGAGTGGGGAGTATGAATGTCTGGAAAGCGCCTTCT
This sequence comes from Peromyscus californicus insignis, assembly GCF_007827085.1. Classification (NCBI taxonomy): domain Eukaryota; kingdom Metazoa; phylum Chordata; class Mammalia; order Rodentia; family Cricetidae; genus Peromyscus; species Peromyscus californicus. Next base: position 74,531,140 of record NW_026294617.1, read on the forward strand.
GTGGGTCAGGACTCTGGAGACAGAGGGACAAAATGAGGGCAGCTTATGATGGGCCAGGAGGATTCCGTGGTCACATGTAGTCGGTGGGGGGCACGTGGGAGTCTTGGGAAAGGAAGGGAGACACTCACAGGGAAGAGCGGAGAAGGCTGTAGAGTGGGTGGGGGCAAAGCTTCACCCTTCCCAATGCCCACAGCCTCCATGTTGAAGGTCAACTGGCCTCGGCCACGACCCCGGCCCCCACCCCGGCTGGCCATGGTGGAGGGGGGCCTGGATGCTCCGAGATCCAGTGAGAAAAACCTAATAAAGACAAAAACAAAGAGATAAAGAAGTACATGGAGCTAAATGACACCCGATGTTCTATGTCAGGTGACTTTTTTCTCAATGCTGAGGTTCAAACCGGGACCTTTCTCATGCTAGGTAATACTCTATGTCTGAGCTATATTCCAAATTGTTTCTCGGTGACACTTAAAAAAGCCAATGGTGATGGGCAGTGGTGGTGTATGCCTTTAATCTCAGCACTTGGGAGGCAGAGGCAAGCAGATCTCTGAGTTTGAGGCCAGCCTGGACAACAGACAAAGTTCCAGGACAGTCAGGGCTACACAGAGAAACCTTATTTTGAGAAAAAAAGAAAGCAACATAAATAAATGATAAAGGATATAATTAATTAACTAATTAATAAATAAAACATCAAATTAGGAGTGATGCTACAAACCTGTAATCCCAGCCCCACACTTGGAAGGCTCAGGCAGGAGGATTGCAAGTTTGAGGCTAGCCTGGTCTACATAGAGTTCCAGGCTACTCAGGGTTGAATAGCAAGATCATGTCTCAAAAATAAACAAATAGGGATCTGGAGAGATCGTTCAGTGGTTAAGAGTATGCCCTGCTTTTTGCAGAGGAATGGAGTTTAGTTCCCAGTACTTGTATCTGGTAGCTCCCAACCATTTGTAAACCCAGCTCCAGGGAATCTAACACCCTTGTCGGGCCTCCATGGGCATGGGTGCCTGCTCGCTCTCTCTTGCGCTCTCTCTCTCTCTCTCTCTCACACACACACAACTTTAAAACATTAAAAACAATTTTATTTACGTGCATTGGTGCTTTGCCTGCATGTATATCTGTATAAGGGTATCGGGTACCCTGGCACTGGAGTTACAGACAGTTGAGAGCTACCATGTAGATGGTGGGCACTGAACCTAGGTCCTCTGGGAGAACAGCCAGTGCACTTAACTGCTGAGCCATCTCTCCAGCCCCCTTTAAGACATTTTTAAAAAATACTTTAAAAGGGGGGTTGGAGAGCTAACTTGGTGCCTAAAAGTATATGCTGCTCCTGCAGGGGACCTGGGTTTGGTTCCTACCTCTCACATCAGGAATTCCCAACTGCCTGTAACTCCTTTCCAGGAGATCCAATGCCCTTATACAGCCTCCATAGACATTTCACACACGGGGTTCCTACAGGCAAGTAGGCACACACACATAAGTCAAGTTAATATTTTAAAAGATTTTAAAGCATGAAAATTAATAAATTTTGGCTACAGAGTTGTCTCAGTGGTTAGGAGTGGGAACTGCTCTTCTAGATGAATTTGATTCCCAGCACTCACAAAGGTTGGCTTCTAACCTCCCATAGCTCTAGCTCCAGGGGAGCCAATGCCTTTGACCTTCATGGGCACCTGAATTCATGTGCACACACACAGACCTATAATAATAAAATAAATCTTTTTATTTTTGAGATTTTTGTGTTATTTTACATGTATGAATGTTTTGCAGGTATGTATGTGTACCGTGTGTAGTGCCTAGGAAGGCCAGAAGAGGGCATTGTTTCTCCAGAGACTGGAATTACAGATGGTCGCTGTGCCTGATGAGGAGCTGGGACTTGAACAGAGCTCTTAAACCCCACAATAAGAAAAATCAATATTAGATTATAATCTCCAAGTACAAAGTAAATGTCCATCAGCACATAGTGATATAAATAACTGGGAAAAGACCAATGTCCCATGCAGAATTTTAAACAAACTATATAGATAGTCCAAACTAAAACATAAACCAAAGCATGTAGATATCCCATGCTAACAGGACAGGAGCGTAATTCCTGATTCATAAGTGTGAGTTCCCACATGCTTTTGGTAAATTGGAGGGTATAGAGTAACTTTCTAGTGGACATCCTGCCAGCCAGATGGCCAAGGTCAACATCAACAGCAGTAACTCACGTGGGTAATACACATTCTTTTTTTTTTTTTTTTTTTTTTGGTTTTTCGAGACAGGGTTTCTCTGTCCTGGATCTCGAGCTGTAGACCAGGCTGGCCTTGAACTCACAGAGATCCGCCTGGCTCTGCCTCCCGAGTGCTGGGATTAAAGGCGTGCGCCACCACCGCCCGGCGTAATACACATTCTTAACAGGATATAAAGACATTTGTGGGGGCTGGAGAGATGGCTCAGTGGTTAAGGGTACTGGCTGCTCTTCCAGAGGTCCTGAGTTCAATTCCCAGTAACCACATGTTGGCTCACAACCATCTGTAATGAGATCTGGCGCCCTCTTCTGGCCTGCAGGAATACATGCAGGCAGAACACTGTATACACAATAAATAAATCTTTAAAAAAAAAAAAAAAAGACATTTGTTTCTCTTCTTGCTTTGTTGACTGATAGGGTCTCTGATAGGCCAGGTTGGCCTGAAACTCACTATGTAGCAGACAGTGACAGTGACCTGTGATCTGGGACTACAAGCCAGCAGCCTCCTTCCCGTTCTCCTCCTCTTCTCCTTCCATCCTTCCTTGACAAGGTGTCCTTATGTAGCCCAGGCTGTCCTTGAACACTCAACTTCCCAAGTGCTACACACCTCCATGCATGTGACAGATTTGAAATGCTACCTTTACCTCTGTGTCACCGTTCCCAACACGCTTAAGTCTAGTTTAGTCAGTGAAAAACAATGGCTTCCAACAGAGGGCTAGCCTGCAGCACGTCTGACCAGTTCTCTTCAAAACTGTCAAGATTATAACAAATAAGAAACTGAGAAACTGTCATAGCTCACAGGAGCCCAGGGGGATGAGATAAAATGTAATGGGGTATTCTAGATGGGATCGTGACACATGAAAAGACCATTATATAAAAACTGAAGAAATCTGAATTGTAGTGTGAATCCTAATTGGTCTTAAAAATAAAAACCTGGAGCCAGATATCGGGGTAAATGCTGAAAGATCAGAGAGACAAAGGAGCCAGCCACAGCCACCTCTTACCTCGCAATTCCTCAGCCTGAAAGGGGTGAGCTCCAGGCTCCTCCCACCTCAACTTGCTCTCTCCGCCCAGCCATATCATTTTCTGTTTCCTCCTTCCTGGTGCTGGGATTAAAAGTGTGTGTCACCTCTATGGTTAACTAGTGGCTAGCTCCACACTCTGATCTCCAGGCAAGCTTTATTTGTTAGAGCACAAACAAACTATCACCACATTGAATGGAATGTGAACCTTGAAAAATAATAATACACCAGGCAGTGGTGGCTCACACCTTTAATTCCAGCACTTGAGGAGGCAGAAGCAGGTGGATCTCTGTGAGTTTGAGGCCAACCTGGTCCTCAGATTGAATTCCAGGACAGCCAGGGCGACACAGAGAAACCCTGTCTCAAAAAGAAAAGAAAAAATATCCCCATAGTATAGTGGTTCATTAATTGTAACAAATGCATTATAGTAATATACAACATTAATAATGGGAAACTGTGTACCGGGATATATGGAAACTCTGGGGGTTATCTGCCCATTTTTGTTTTATTTTATCTTATTATTTTGCAGTATTGGAAGTTGAATGCAAGGCCTTCCACATTCTAAGAGAGCACTCAGTGGGCACACTACCTCCTTAGCTCTGTACACATTGTTTTGTTCAGGTGGTTGGCTTTCACGTGTTCCTCTTCCTTTCTGTCTGTGTATTCAGTTTTTCCTATAAGGTATGAACAGTTCTTTTATAATAAGAGAAAATTACTAGGTAGGCATTGTGGCTGGAGCACTTGGGGGGCTGAGGAAAAAGGACAGCTAAGGAGTCTGGGGCTAGCCTGGGCTACACAGATACTTCCAAACTCATGATCCTCCTTGCCTTTACCTCCCAAGTTCTGAGATTACAAGTATGTGCCAACATGAGCAGCCAATAAATAAAATTATTGATTTAAAATTTTAACCACGGGTCCAAGGAGAAGTCTCAGTGGGTGAAGGCCCTTGTCATGCAATCTTACAACCTGAGTTTGATTCATGGAGCCGATGGGAAACAGAGACAGGAGATTGGGGGAAGGTTATAGGCTAACTAGCTTGAAGTTCACCGCTCAGTGGTTAGAGAACCTTGCCTCAACAAGGTGGAAGAGAGGGGGACAGATGAGGTCAGAGAACTTGGAGAATTCTCTCTCTCTCTCAGACACACACACACACACACACACACACACACACACACACACACACACAAGTAAAAGTTTAAAAACTGAACTAAATGTAAATATATTACATATCTTCTATACAGAATCGTACGTAAGACTAATCTATACCAGGAAGAAGATGGGTATCTGAGGAGGTAGGAGAGTGAGTACCATGAAAAAAAGTGGGAGAAAAAGATAGCTTTTGAGAGAGAGAGGACATTTCACAGCGACTCAGGACAGCAATCTTGTCACCCTGTCTTTGGCTCCTTTCAAGAAAGAGGAGTATGCAGCTGGCTGAGGTCTCTTTCCTTTGACAGCTCCAGCTCCAGCTGTGGAGGAGCGTGGTTCTGATGGCAGGGCAATGGGGAGCTAAGAAAAGACCAAGAACTTGGAGGCTAGACAACTCTAACCCCATTTCCACATACTCACACACTCAACAAGTCATCACCAAAGACACGGAGGAAAATCGACAATACTATTTAATGCAGGCATCAGTGGTGGAGGTCAGAAACTAGACAACATGGCTCCTCCCCTCTGGGCTCGGGAATCTGTAATGAATCCATTTACGATGATAACGCATGGTACTGTAAACCCACTCAAAACCTACAGCTGCGGAGATCAAAGGTCCCAGTGGGGCAGTCACTGACTTTGTTCTGCTAAACACCTCCTAAATAACTATGTTTTCAACTCATGGGTTAGTGCTGACGTCGGCTTTGGTCAGAGGAACAGCTGTTACAGTCAGTGGTGACACCAGAGACTGCTCAAAGTACAGAGAATACAGGACTTGTCGGTTGTCACGCCATAAGACACCAGTGTCACCCACTCTAAGGCTCAGGAACTTAACAAAAGGGAGGAAAGGCTGCAGTGTGTGGAACACTGATTTCTGGACATGGCATGGCTGTGAACCCTTGAACTCACAGCAAGTGTGATTAATGACACAAGATCGGCACAAGACTGGGTCTGTTCATGTCCTGTCTCCGAAGGGAGGGATCATGAGGACCTACTCCTCCCCAAGAATTTATAAGATGTGAGCAGCTGATGGCAGAAACTACGGGGAGAGGTATTTTCTCCAGTGGTGTAGCCACTGGCAAGGTTCTCAAGCTCCTATAAAGAAACCCTCCCTGAGCCTGGCCGGGTGGCGCACACCTTTAATCCCAGCACTCGGGAGGCAGAGGCAGGTGGATCTCGGTGAGCTTAGGTCAGCCTGGTCTACACAGAGATCTCCAAACCAGCCAAGGCTACATAGTGAGATCTTGTCTTAGAAAAAAAAAGAAAGAAAAAAGAAAATAAATAATTTCCTATGCGCCATAAACAACCCTAATGAAACTGATTGCATCACACACTGAAAAGACACAAAAGCACCAGAGACTCTAAGTGGGAAGAAGAGGGTCAGCAGGAATGGGAGAGGGACAAGAAAGGGTAACTCTGTGTGTGTGTGTGTGTGTGTGTGTGTGTGTCAGAGACAGAGACACACAGAGAGAGAGACAGAGAGAGAGAGAGAAGGAGGGAGGGAGAGAGAGAGAGGATGTGATTAAATAAGCTGTACATAGATGATTGGAGCCCATCTATTAAAATGTCATAATGGAACCCATTGTTGTGTATTAACATGCACTAATAAAAACATTAAGAAGAGATTCCCGAGGAAATTCCAAGCCTCCTATAATGTGGCTCAGATCTGCTCTATTAACATCAGCCGTCCCTAATGCTCCTGAGTGCGCGGTGCTTTCCCCACACACCAGCTTGCACACCATACACTCAGGTTAGACACACCTTTGTACTCTAGTAAAAGTTACTAAAGAGCACATTTCAACAAAACATACAAGAAAAAACCAACCCTACCAACAACTCCATGGTGTTTGAGGAAGGCAGAGCTGGGTGTGGGAGCACATGCCTGTGATCCTAGCACTTGAGATGTAAAGGCAGGATGCTCTGGAGTTCAAGGCCATCCTAGGCTACACAGTGAGTTTCAGGCCATCTCAGGCAACGTGAGTTCCTGCCTCAAAACACCAAAACCAACCAAACAAACAAAAGTCCAAGTTCTGTCAGGTCCTAGGTACATAAACTCTGATTCTTTCTTTGTCTGTAAAATGGGAATAATATTAAACCCACCATCTTAGTTACTTTTAAATTGCTGTGAAGAGACACCATGACCAAGGCAACTTATAGAAGAGACTTTATTGGGGGCTTACAGTTTCAGAGGGTGAGTCCATGCCCATCATGGCAGGGATGGCAGCAGACAGGCAGGGATGGCACAGGAGCAGTAGCTGAGAGCTCACATCTCATCCATAAGCATGAGGCAGAGAGAGAGAGAAAGCTAACTGGGAACAATGAGGGCTTTTGAAACCACAAAGCCCACCCCCAGTGGCACACCTCCTCCAACAACGCCACACCTACTAATCCTTCCCAAACAGGTCCACCAACTGGGGACCAAGCATCCAAGTATATTTGCCTCTGGGGGCTATGCTCACTCAAACCACAACACCTACTATGTGCCATGAAGTTGCAGAACGTTAACAAAACACCTGTGCACCCCTGGTGCTTCCTACATGGAGTTTATATTCTGGTGGAGCCATCAGTTTACAAATAAGAGATTAAGCCACGAGAGTAGGTGAGGTCCCAAAATGAGATGATATAGTGAGCAGTCCTGGGGCACTCTAATTCTGTATTTGTAGTAAATATGATAAGATGTAATACCGTGTTAGAACTCTTGCAGATCTAAATGGAAAAAAAAAATCCCCTCCAAAAGAAATGCTTGCTGGGGATGTTTCTCCAGGATTTACCCCTTGTTCAGGAGGTGAAAGGCCCCAGGATCAAGCCCCTGGTACTAGACAGGAAAAATAGCAAGATGGGCTTTTGTTGGCTGGGTGGTGGCGGTGGTGGTGGTGGTGGTGGTGGTGGCGCACACCTTTAATCCCAGCACTGGGGAGGTAGAGGCAGGTGGATCTCTGTGAGTTTGAGGCTAGCCTGGGCTACAGAGTGAGTTCCAGGAAAGGCGCAAAGCTACATAGAGAAAACCTGTCTCGAAAAAACAAAAAAAACAAACAAACAAAAAAAGACGGGCATGTTGTAGACGTCTGTAACGCTGGCACTAGAGAAGCCGGAACTGCAAACTCTGGGCAGGTCCAGGCTACACGGTAAAGATATCGTCTCAAAAAACCCAAACCCAATCGAAATAAAACAAAACAGACCAAGGCTGGACATGGTGTCGAGTACCTTTAATTCTAGCACTTGAGGCAGAGGCAGGTGGATCTCTGTGAGTTCAAGGCCAGCCTGGTCTACAAAAGAGTTCCAGGCCAGCCAAAGCTACATAGTGAGACCCTGCCTCAAAACAAACAACAACAACAATAAGGGACAAAGAATATAAACAGAAAGTTGACAAAATAATGGTCAATAAAACCATTTAAAAATATATCTCTATCTATCTATCTATCTATCTATCTATCTATCTATCTATCTATCATCTATCTATCTATCTACCTACCTATCTACTTGAAACAGGCTGTCTCTACATAGCGCTGATTGTTCTAGAACTACGTAGACCAGGCTGGCCTCACACACAGATCTGCCTACCTCTGCCTCCCAAGTTCCAGAGTTAAAACCTCTTGTGGGTTATGTGCATGTGAGTGCTGGTGCCCATGGAGGCCAGCAGGGTCAGATTCCCCTGTAGCTGGAGCTGCAGACGGGTTCTGGGAAATAACCTGGGTCCTCTGTGAGAGCAGCATACCCTCTTAACCACTGAGCTGTCTGTCTGGCCCTGCTTTAAAAAATAGTTTTGTATGTATGTGTGTGGACAGTGTGTGTGTGTGTGTGTGCATGTGTTTGCGTGTGAAGGTGCACGTGGGCTGTGATGCGTGTGGAGGTCAGAGGACAACTTTGGGTGTGGTCTTCACCCTCTGCTGCTTTGGAGGCAAGGTCTTTCTTGTTTGTCATAGCTGGCCTGAGAGCTCCTGCGGTGTCACCCCCGCAGGCCGCCACATCTGTCCTGCTTTACACAGGATCCAGGGATACAAACCTAGGTTTTCCAGCTTGAGGTGAAAGTGTTTTTTATGGATTGAGCCATCTCCGCAGCCCAAGAAAACCATTTTCTACATAACAAAGGGACTAACCAAAATTAAAATGATAAAATAAAAAATAATCAGGCTGTGGTGAGGTTCCCCTCGGATGGACATTGGCTGTGCTGGTTAGATTTCTGTCAATTGGCACAAGCTAGGGCCATCTGGGAAGAAAGAATCTTAATTGAGAAAACGGTTCCATCAGATGGGCCTGTGGGCAAGTCTGTGAGGGCATTTTCTTGACTGATGATGTGGGAGGGCCCAGGGCACTGTGGGTGGTGCCACCACTGGGCGGGTGGTCTTGGGTTGTAGAGAAGAGAAGCTGAGAAAGCCATGGAGAGCAAGGCAGTCAGCAGCATTCCCCCAAGGCCTCTGCTTCAGCGTCTGCCTCCGGGTTCCTGCCTTGCTTCCTTCATGACAGACTGACTGGAATGTATAAACCAAATAAACACTTTCCTCCCTAAGTTGATTTTGGTCATAGTGTTTTATCACAGCAGTAGAAAGGAAACTAAAACACGAACACACCTCAATGGGAAGAGCAAACAACCTCTCAAGGTTTTTAATCTCAATCTAGAAACCCTACTGTTAAAACTGTGGACTATTCCTTTACACTGTGTGAATATGTCACTGTTACTGGGTTAATAAAGAAGCTGACTGGCCAATAGCTGGACAGGCAGAGGTTAGGTGGGACTTGCAGACAAAGAGAGAGCTTGAAGGGGAGGAGTAGCCGGGCGGCGGTGACGTACACCTTTAATCCCAGCATTTAGGAGGCAGAGGCAGGCGGATCTCTGTGAGTCTGAGGCCAGCCTGGGCTACAGAGCAACATCCAGGACAGGCACCAAAACTACACAAGACTAAACCCTGTCTTGAAAAACAAAACAAAACAAACACAAAAACAAAACAAAAAGGAGAAGAAGAAGAAGAAGAAGAAGAAGAAGAAGAAGAAAGAAGAAGAAGAAGAAGAAGAAGAAGAAGAAGAAGAAGAAGAAAAAGAAGAAGAAGAAGAAGAAGAAGAAGAAGAAGAAGAAGAAGAAGAAGAAGAAGAAGGGAAGGAGTACCTCAGAATCGAAAGGAGATGTGGAGAGAAGGAGATGAACTTGCCATAGTGAGAAAAGGCACCAAACCACATGGCAGAGTGTAGATAAGAAATATGGGTTAATTAAAAATGTAAGAGTTGGCTAGTAACAAGCCCGAGTTATTGGCCAAGCATAATAATAAATAATAATAAATCTCTATGTGGTTATTTGGGAACTAACTGGCAGGACAGAAAAGTCTGTCTACATAAAATAAAATCCATCCTAAATAATCACATATTCTGCAATAAAATATCAGAATGTTGGTTAAAGAGCTATTTATGGGAGCAAAAGTTGTGAAAATCCATCCTAAATAATCACATATTCTGCAATAAAATATCAGAATGTTGGTTAAAGAGCTATTTATGGGATCAAAAGTTGTGAAATACTAGGCATGGTGACGCATACCTACAGCCCTAGCACACAGGAGGCTAAGGTATCTAGGGAGTTCCAAGCCAGCCTGGGCTATATAGTGAGACTTTGTTTCAAACATCAAATTCTATAATGACATAAGTGGTCTAATGATAGATGATTTAAAAAACAAGCCATTTTAGAGTATTATCAGTTATCACAAATGTCATGACCTCAAGTTATATACAGGCAGAAGGAGGCTCATAATATGGAATGTGAGGGGCGAGGGGGAATATGATCTAAAGCCATGTTTATCTGTTATTTTCTTTTGTGTTTCCATTCTGGGTATAAAACTGAATTTGTGCGGCCCTATTTACTTATAAAACACACAAATTTATGCATGCATACAGAATAAAATGAGAATATCTATCAAGATGCAGTAACGGACAGGTAGATGGCCCAGCAGGTAAAGGCATTCACTGCATGACATGCAGGTCCAAGGACCTGAGCTCCATCCCTGGGACCACATAAGGGTGAAATGGAGACATCACCTCACAAAGCGGCCCTCCGATCTCGACAGAAGCGCTCTGGCACGTGTGTGTACAAGTACACGTAATAATAATAGAGTTTAAAATTGTAAAATACCGACCAGTAAATACTACATTAGGATTATGGGATAATGCACTCTTTTATTACTACATGTTTGCAAGTTGTATGGAATAAATGGGTATCCTACAATTAACAAGTAAAAAGGATGTTTTGTTTTTAAGAATGCAGGAGAGGGCTGGAGAGATGGCTCAGTGGTTAAGCACACTGCTGCTCTTCCATGGGACCCTGGTCTGATTCCCAGCACCCACATGATGGCTCACAACTGTCTGTAACTCCAGTTCCAGGGGATCTGATACTTTCTTTTGGATTCTGCAGGCACTGTGTACACAAACTGCACAGATACACACACACACACACACACACACACACACACACATTTTAAAAAGTGTAACATTGGTGCAATCTTCCTGTTTTACAATGGAAATGTAGAATACACTTCATTCCTCTGACCTCCACATGTGCGCCATGGCACACATTCCACCTAGCCCCACTAATAAATTAAGTTGAACAAATAAAGAAAAAATTAAATAGTGGGATAACTCGAAAAGAACTAGTGGGTTGTTTTGTTTTTTTTTTAACCAAAGATGTTGGCACAGAGGTATGGGTATAGCTCAGGGGCAGAGTTAATGCTTAGCATTTGTAAGGCTGGATTCACTCTTCACAGTTAAAATTATTATTATTTTTTTAATTTGGGGTGTAGTGGTGCAAGCCTGTTATCTCAGCCTTTCAGGAAGGCTGAGGCAGGAAGACCGTAAGTTGGAGGCCAGCCTGCTTGAGCTGCATAGCAAGAACCTGTCTCATAGTCACTCAGTAATTTATTGAACAGATTTTTAGCAGAGGGCTCACTGTGATCCTCATTGTCTAGCATTGCGTCTGGCATGTAGTAGGTGCTCAGTAAATACCTGCTGTTTGAACGACTGACTACATGAGTCCAAAGACCTTCCACACTTGAGACCTTGTGAGTCATACTGCCTCCCTTCCGGTTCTCTTTGCTGGTTTCCTTCTCTGGTCTGAGAGTAATTATAAAACATTAATGCAATAAACCACCAATTTAAAGGTCCTTAATTATAGACCATGTTGTCTTCTATTGTCCCCTTATTAGGAGATTAAATTTGTCCTCCTTGTCAAGAGCACTGGTTCCCACAAATCAATTCCATTCAATTAACGCTTATTGAGCACAATGTATTACCGACCACAATCTGTCTCACCAAACCTTCCGTCCAAATAGAAACTTCAAAAGAGAACCTGTAATCCTAGTACTTGGGAGGCTGTAGCAGAAGGGCAAGCTGGAGGCCAGTCTAGGCTACACAGCAGGAGTCTGCCAGTAAAAAGGACGGGCGGGATGAGAGAGAGGGAGGGCGAGCCCCACGAAAAGGTAAACACTCTTGCTGCCAAGTGGCCAGAAAACCTGAAAGTCGTGGCTCAAGTTGTCCTCTGACCTCCAGGCACAAGCCGTGGCACGCACGTCTACACACAAATACGCACACAAATAATGTGATTTTAAGAATGAAAGAGATCCCAAAAGTGCTAATCGGGCAGTGTCAGGCTGGGATCAATTAATCCTTCAAGAAAGGCGATCCAGGAGGAAAGCGGTGGGTAGGGGAGGGCGTTTCAGCTGACTTGATAGAGAGCAGGAGTCTGTCGGGCTCTTGACAGGGGGCTAGTGTTAATAGACGCGGGCGAGGCTGGCACCATTCTGAGCTACAAGGATGAGCCTTCCTCGCCTTCTGCTTTAATATCTGTCCCCAGGCACGACAGCAAGCCCTGTCTCTCTTTGATGTACAGTCAATAGAGCAATGGGAGCCGGGGGAGAAAGGGTGGGGATCCAGAAGGGGGCTGATCCGACAGGCTGACAGGAAGCGTTGTCTAGCTTGCTGTCGGCCCCGGAGGACTAATTTGGGAAGTACCGGACCAAACCGGGTCAGAGTCACCAAGTGGAAGCCTTACCTGCCGTCCCTCCCCCACTCGGGGCCCACGCAGCGGCCAACTTGAAATTCGCTTTTCTTCCTCCAGCCCGCGCCCTAGGCCCGCCTCCCCGAGCTCCCCATTGGTGCGTTTCCCGGCCAATCTTGGCGAGCGGAGGAGGGCGAGGCGAGGGGGCGGAGGGAGCGAGCCTCACCGGAACTGAGGCTTGGGAAGTGGGGCGCGCCGAGACCCGGGGCTGCCGTCTCCGTCTCAGCCCGGACGGAGCAGGCTCGGGATGGCAGGAGCCGGCCAGGATGACCTGCTGCTCAGAGCTCAGCCAGGCACGTGGCTGAGCCAGAAGAGGAGAATCGCTGCCGGGACACGGCCTCCTGGGTGGGGGAGACGGGAGTGCGGCTCGGCAGCGAGTTCGTTCCCAGCACCCGCCTGGAGGCTCCCAACCGCCCGGCTCCAGCGCCAGCGGCTCTGGCGCCCTCTTCTGGCCGTACGACGTGCGCGCCACCCCCACTCGAGCTCCTTTCTGAGTCAGTCCTTCCCTGACTTTCCGACCCTCTCATCAAACGCAGGCTCCAGCACCACCAATAAATACTTTAAAATATTTTTTTTAAAAAGACGGTCTGGCTACCCAGTCTAGGCTGGCTTTGAACTCCTACTTTTGCCTCTGCTGTTCCTGAGCGTGGGCTACCAAGCTCAGCTCATAAATGCTCCCCCCGCCCTCCACTCCCCCCCCCCCCCCCCCCCCCCCGTAGACTGGATCTGTGTCTTAAGAAGTGGGAGCAGGGAGGGGGCTTGGGGATCAGAGAAGTCGTTGGGGAGAGAAGGCAGGAACCCAGTGGGGTTCCTTTCTTTCTGTATTTTCCACTGCCCTTCAAGCCCCTTGGTAAAGGTGGAGCGGGGGGGGGGGGGGTAGGAAGAGGGACTCATGCTTTCACAGAGTAGAAAGAGGGAAATACTTCAGGAGGGAGAGGAAGCTAGGAGTAGTCAACAAGAACATGCCAGATGTCAGAGAAAATGGCCTTTAGACTGGGGAGTTGTTTGTGGGTGCAGTGCTGTGTCCAGTTTTTGGACTAGTACAAAAACATAGTTGTGAAACTTTGGGGGAACTTGCTTAACCTCATCACAAGAAGACAATAGTTCCCACCTTATAAAGGAGCTGTGAGGGTTGGAGATGATGTGTGCAGAGCACTCGGCACATCAATAACTAGTATAAGTGGGCGTTTTCCCTACAAACATTTCTCTTCCATTCCCAGTACCTTTTTTTTTTTTTTTGCATCTGTATATGGTGGCTTTTGCCATTTGAGTTCTCTAGGATCCTTGATAAGCTTTCCAAACCCTTAGTACCCATCCAATGCCCTCACTTCCCTTGGTACCTTCCAACTGGACACAAACTCATCCCTAAAATATGCAGATGGCAGCCTTGGTAACCATGGAGACAGGGCAGGTGGCACGCAGAGGCAGAGGCAGTGAGAGCAACAGATAGGACGAGACAAGGAGTGATTCAGGCAGGGACCTTCAAGCGAGACAGAGTAAGGAGACGTAAAGAGAGCACCGTGTAACAAGGGTTCAGTCATTTCTCTGCCCCTTGCCTCTCTCGTATAGAGACACTCCTTAAAATATGGGGCGAAAGGAATCTGAGAATGCCCCTTGCCCTAGAAATGCCCTGGGAGAGCCACCTTCCTCATTCCCAAGGGAACTGAGATCCAAGTGTGTCTGCGGTGTGGGATGTTGAGAGAGGTGCAGCGGGGGGCACACTGCTGTCTGATTCCAGGCTACACGCTCCCTGATATTTAAACTATGGGAAGGGAGCCACATCTCCTGCCTCTCTCTCTGAGCTGTGTGGACGCCGCTGCAGATCCCAACCGCCTCCCTACACCCCTCTCTCTGCACAGTGTGCCATATGCCGTGTGTGGCAGTCAGGTCTGGCATCCTGGATATCATGGAGATCTGCTCAAGCTCTACGAAGAATCAGAATCGGGATGGTTCCTGAATGGGTCGCCGGAGAGTCCCCTAAGGAGCGTTTAGGTTTGTTGGGGCTGGGGGAGGTGGGTTAAGAAACGGAAGTCAAGATTGGAAGCACTAGGTTTTTTTTTTTTTTTTGGTTTATGTGTAGTGCGCATGGGGGTGGGGAGCGGGCTTGGTGCCGGACGCCCCCACCCGCAGAGACTGGGCTATAAATAGCACAGCAGAGCTCCGCCCCCCCACCCCCCCTCTTCTCTCCTCCGGAGCCGGCGCTGTGCCCGGGGCGCACCGGGAGGAGGGACCAGGATCCAGCGCTGGGGCGCAGATACTGACACCAAGGGAATCCGGGTGCCCCCCCCCACGCCATGTGGGCCCCCAGGTACCCGGCTCCTCCACCCCGGAGGCCCCCCATGGCCCCGGCCTCAATCCTGGCCAGTCAAAGATTATGCGGACATTCAGGTATCTATTTGGGGGTACAGCCTGGGAGGGGGGAAAGAACGAGGAGCAACGGGGAACACAGCAGGGGCAAAAGAATCCCTAATTCTTCCTCCACCTCTTTAGGTCCCAAATGCAAGCTGCTTCCTTCCCCCCCACTCAATTTTTGGGGATGTGGCAATCTAAAAGAGGTTAGGAATAGAAATATGTGTATGACTGAACGGGTGCATGTGTTGTGGGTGGGTGGCGTTCAGTATCCTAGAGAGGGGGATTCCAAGTGTGGATAAGAAAAGGGGGATGTTGGAAAGGTCTGATAAGCCGTGGGGTGCGAATGGGGGGGGTGTGCGAATATCTCTGCGCGTGCATGTACGTATTTGCATGAGCCCTTCAGTGCGGATGCACCCTTCCCACCTCCTCTGGCATGCACTGGGCGGGGAGGGGGGGGAAGGCTCAAAGGCAGGAGTCCAGAGGAAGGACTGTGCATTGGAGGACCCCCCCCTCTCCCGTCATACACCAGGCATCTTCATCGGTGCCTCAGTTTCCCTGCTGAGCCTGTCAATAAGCTCTCTCTCTCCCTCTCTCTCTCTCCTCTTTTTCACAGGGATAGGCTTTACCACCAAGACCTCAGGCCTCTCCACAACCACCACCCCCCACACTCCTAGCCATCTTCGTCAGGTCCCATTCCCGGCTCCATCGGTGCTTTTCGCCCGAGCCGCAGCTATGCTGCACACCGAGGGCCACGCTCTTCTTCGGGCGGTGGGGGTCAGGGTAAGCTGCGCTTGGCCCGTTTGCTTCTGGAGGGAGGAGCCTACGTGAATGAGGGTGATGCCCAAGGGGAGACTGCGCTAATGGCGGCCTGCAGGGCCGCGCTACGACGACCCTCAGAACAAGGCGCGTATGGTACGCTACCTCCTGGAGCAAGGCGCGGACCCCAACATCGCAGACCGGTTAGGACGCACCGCGCTCATGCACGCTTGCGCCGGGGGGTGGGGGGGCCGCCGTGGCCTCTCTGCTCCTGGCCCACGGCGCAGACCCCTCAGTCCGAGATCACGCTGGCGCTTCGGCGCTGGTCCACGCCCTGGACCGCGGGGACCGCGAGACCCTTGCCACGCTGCTGGACGCCTGCAAGGCCAAGGGCACGGAGGTCATCATCATAACCACGGATACCTCGCCCTCGGGCACCAAGAAGACCAGGCAGTATCTCAATTCCCCACCGTCCCCGGGGGGTAGAGGACCCTGCACCGGCTCCTCCTAGTCCAGGGGTCTGCACGTCGCCTTCGGAAGTCCAACTGCAGACTGCAGGAGGAGGACGGGGGTTGTTGTCCCCTCGCGCCCAGGAAGAAGAGGAGGAAAAGAGACATATTTGAATTCCCTCTTCCCTAAGCCCCCTGATGACCCTTCCCCTTCCGAGCCTCTCCCCAAGCCGCCTCGACACCCTCCAAAACCACTCAAAAGGCTCAACTCCGAGCCCTGGGGGCCTTGTGGCTCCTCCTCAACCGGTCCCTCCCGCCGAAGGGGAGACCGGGGATGGAGCGCCTGGCCGGCGGAATTCAACGGCCTGACCCTGACCGGCAGACCGCGTCTTTCTCGGCGTCACAGCACCGAGGGCCCGGAGGACCCGCCTCCATGGGCGGAGAAAGTGACGGGCGGGGGGTCCCCCTCTCGCGCCGAAACACAGCGCCCGAGACTCAGGAGTCTGGTCTGCCTTCAGGGCTACGGCAAAAACTGAGACCGCATGGAGCCGGTGGAGCTCGATACCCCTGGACACTTTTGCCCTGACTCGCCCGAGTCCAGCCGCTTGTCCCTGGAGCGCCGGCGATACAAGCGCCTCTCCGCTGACCCTCCCTCCGGCGGGCTCAATCTCTTCTCCACGCCAAGTCCCAAGAAAGTCTGCCCGGGGCTGTATCCCCGCCTGAGCGGACGCAGGCGGGAGTCCCGGGCTGCTAGAGCGGGAGGGGCTCCGGGACCTTGCTCCTGGACCACATCTCGCAAACGCGACCCGGTTTCTTGCCTCCTCTCAACGTCAGCCCCCACCCCTCCCATCCCCGACATTCGCCCCCAAGCCGGAGGGTCGGGCACCCCTCACTGCCCGCCCCTCCTGGGGCACCAGGGTCTCCCAGGACCAAGCGCAAGTTGGTGAGACGCCACTCCATGCAGAGCTGAGCAGATTCGCCTGCTAGGGGGTTTCCAGAGTCTAGGCGGGCCGGGGGAGCCGGGGCGCTGAGAGAAGTCAGAGAGGCACCAAGGAGGGGAAGAAGGGTCAGGACCCCGATGGCAGGAGAACCAGCTGATACCTCTGACACGGGATCTCTTGCATGTGCTCACGGCACTGTGCACGCACACATGGGTAAGCATGTGTCCACAAGCACAGTACACTTACTAGCGAGGAAGGATTAAATACTGTGTTTACTGGGCGTATAGACCCACGCATTCGTGCCCTGGTCATTTCACACGCACACGGGATTACTTGGGTACCCAGAGGCACAGCACACCAACAAATAGAGGACCACTTGTGCTAGGGTCCCAGGCTCCCTGGCCTTTATTTGGAAGCAGCAGGGAGCCCCCACTTGAGGCTGGTCTCCTGGATCTTTGCTCTCCTGAAAAAGCAATCCCTTGCTTTCTATGTATGCCCGGAGACGTGGCCTATCATACTCTCGCATACTCTATTTTCTCTTCACGAGTATCTCACCCCGTTCTGCAGGTCTTGCTTCTCCATGCCTGGCTCCTTGCTCACACCCGGCTTCCATCCGCTTTTCAGGTTGTCTTCTCTTTTCTGAGGCTCCAGCAGCAGCTCCCGGTCTCGGTTCTGTTGCTGCCTCTCATGCCCTCAACTTCCGGCTTTTTCTTCCCACCTGCTCGCCCCACCCACTCAACACACACCACTAGGGACCGTCTTGTTGACCCCAGGGGGTGGGTCATGGGCTCTAAGTTGCTCTTCTGTGTGTCTGAGCTTATGAACACCCCTACAGGTAGAAGTGGGGAGGAAGCCCAAGTCAGTCCTCTTACCACTTGAAATGTCAAATAAATGTGTTCCGAAGTCTCTGTTTAGTCTCTGCTGCCTGAAGGGGTGGGGTGGGGGTAAAGAGGAGAGGGATGGGGGGGGTGTGATGCTAACTTACCATTACAACCACCCCGGGAGGGTCTCCAAAGGTTACAGGAGCCCGACTGGCCGATTGTGGTTGTAGGTTTTCAGGCATGTGATAGGCCTTCCCTGCAGTCTCCCCTTGCCTGGCCTTTAATGATTTAAGATTCTTACAGAAACATTCCCCCCTTCTCCATAAGCTGATACAACTTCCAATTTTTTGACATTTTTTTTGTTTTGCTCTTGTTTTTTTATAAACACAGGGTTTAATTTCATTTCCCCAGGTGTGCCTCATCCATTTTCTTTTCACCTCCATGTTTAATCTCTGAGCCACCCTAGGAGAGAGGGCGGGGCTGGTAAGCTCACCCAAGACGAAGTAAGGAACGATAATCAATCAACAAAACCGTGTTACAGTGTGTGTGTGCATGGGCGTCTGTGTGTGGGAAAATAGTTGGAACTCAGCCTGAGGAGTTCTATGAACAAAGTGACCCTTTCCAACACATGTCCTGAATTTCTCAGTTTGATAGGTTTCTGCATGTATTCTAGCTCTTTCTTCCTGTACAGTGATAAACACATTCTACTTTCTCTCGCTCCCTTAGTAAATAGCTGAAATCTGAAAACCACCCCTAAATGTAGCATAGAGAAAAGACGAAAACCTTTGGATCAGACCACTTACGTCTGAATCCCCCTTACCATCTAGCTATTCGATTTGGAGGAGTATATCTAGCCTTCCTGAGCATCACTTTCCTTGTTTGTGAAATAATAAAAGTCTGGTTTGTGCTTGCTGCTATTAGGTAAGACAGTGCACTAAAGTATACCACATAGCATGTTCTCACTAAAGTCGGCATCGTGCTCCGTTTTAGCTTCACCACCGATTGTATATGAACTTAGACACTAGTCACATGACCTCTCTGAACCAGACAGGAGATCTCTAAGAATCCTTTCCGGCTACAAGTCTACCCAGCCTTGCATCCAGGCCTATTTTTTCCTTCAAGCCCCGCCCCCAGAGGTCTGTCCGGATTTCTAGCGTTTACCACAGGATTCCCAAAGATGCTCCGAAGCTCTCCCTCTTAGACCGTATCGCGTTTTCTCTGCGCAATTGGCTCCCGCAGCCTCCGCCTTCCTCCATCATTTGCCTAAGGCGGCGCAGGGGCCCGCCCCTTCCCTCCCTCTCCACCAGTGATTGGCATGGCCTCCGGCTCGGCCCCGCCCGCTCTTGACGGACAGCTGGGTCCCGGCACCGCCCTCAGTCCCTCGGCTCCGGCTCACTGCGGGTAGCTGGGACCGTTAGCTCGCCAGGCCGGCCAGCTGCGGGGCCCAGCTCTGCCGCCGGCCGGGATGGAGACGATGCGGGCGCAGCGGCTGCAGCCCGGCGTAGGTGCCGGCGGGAGAGGCACTCTGCGAGCGCTGCGGCCGGGGGTGACCGGCGCCCCGCCGAGCGCCGCCACACCCCCCGCGGGCCCGCCGCCCGCCCCGCCGCCCCCCGCCCCGCCCCCGCCGCCGTTGCTGCTGGCTGGGGCCCCCGGGCTGCCCCTGCCCCCCGGCGCCTCGGGGAGCCCTGCCGTGCTGCGCGAGGCCGTGGAGGCGGTGGTGAGGAGCTTCGCCAAGCACACGCAGGGCTACGGCCGAGGTGAGTGTCGGGGGCTGGCCTCCCTGCGGGACCCACTCTAGGCAGGGGGCCGGCTCCCGCTGGCCTCCCGGTCGGTGGCTCAGCTTGGCGTCCGGCCCTCGCATGCATTTCCTTTTGGGGAGTTTCCTTCTGGACACAGACACAGACACACACGCTTGCGCGCGCGCAGACACACACACACACACACACACACACACACACACACACACACACGGGGGGGGGGGGGAAGAGAAGAGTTATTCATGTATTCTCCAGAGACTCCTTTTTTTTTTTTTCCAGATGCAACCCTCTTTTCTTTAACTTTTTCACTGTCAGCAGCAGAACTCCTGGAGGCTTACGGTTTTAACGTCCTTCTCCCTTTGAGGACCGGCCCCTATTGTGTGGAGTCCTGTCCTTTCTCTCAGACCCAGGACATGCCTCATACCTACACTTCTTTCCTCTCTGATTTCAGCAATTCCTGTACTCCTTAACCCTGACTTTGTAATTCTTCACGTACTTTCTCCACCCCACCCTACCCCCACCATGAAATTTCCGTCCCGACTTCAGATCTGCTGGAGAATTAGGGAGTGCTTTCAAAAGTCACTCACAATAATCGTTTCTTTGAATCTGGACCACTGAGGCCACTGGACCACTGAGGCCGAGCCAGCTTCCTGTGACTTGGTCCCTCACTTCAGTGTCTTTCAGTTGGGAACCTCACAACTCGGGCCTCTGGCTGCCTGGCTCTGTGTTCCTGGCCCCTGCCCAGGAACTGAGGATAAATCGCAGGCCTTGGCTCTCTCAATGCTAAATTCTGTGGAAACGAGCCAGGCAGCAACCCTATTTTGCTTAGAAATCTCCAGCTTAAAGATGCCTAATTTCTGGGAAGAGGGATGTGAGGATTTTCTTTGTTGTTTTTGTTTAGGCAATGTTAACCAATTTCCTGTCAGAACTCTGGTTCCAAATTCAGAGATTAAGCACAAGGAACACACAGTGAAGGATGTGTGAGCCGACTTTAAGTCTGGAATCTCAAACACATCACTTCTGTTTGCTTGATCAGGTCCTACTTGGTCTGAAAGCAACTGTATCCTTTCTATTTTAATAGGAGAAAAGTTGCTCAGCATTCTCTTCCTCCTCCTCCTCCTCCTCCTCCTCCTCCTCCTCCTCCTCCTCCTCCTCCTCCTCCCCTTCTTCCTCTAGCTCCCAACTACTGGCCCTCTCCTCCCCTCCCCCCTCCTTGCCTCTTTCCTTCCTTCTCGAGGAAGCAGGACTGAAAACAGCATGAACAGGCTTTGGAGACCTGTCACTTGCCAGCTCTGTCTTTAGGGGGGACTCATGACTTCACTGAGCAACAGTTTCTTCAAGAGTTGTGCTATGGATTAATTAAGATTCTGATAATTAAGATAATTTAAGGCAACATAATTGGGCACTTAAAATGATTGTTGGCTCAGATTTTCTGGTTAGCCCTTCCTTAAGAACATGTTTCATTTTCTCCTACTCTTAAATATTTGTAGCTTTGTAAAACCAAAGACTTCAATGAAAACAGATGTTCAGATCCACTTTTGTTGCATGTCTGATGGTTCGTTTACTATTAATTTCCCTGCACTCTAACCAGTTTGGATTCCAACCATGGCTAGGACTCTGTGTGGCACTGGGCGTACAAGTGGCTATATTTCAGAAACTCGTGAGCCAACGTAGCTACTTCCCAGATGGGTTCCTAGGTCTGATGAGGCTGTATGACAGAACTGCCGTCAGCTACATCCTGCTGCCTCAGGTCTTTTACGTCAATTCCAAGGGAAACACTTGGCCTCGGGGTGTCGTAGTAGCCAGTAGTCACCCTAATTCTGAAGAGTTCCTCTTGGAAATGTCCAGGTATTTGATGAACATTATAGAGAAATGTAGCCTCTTTCCTTGCCTGTGTTTCTCTGCCCTGAAGAGCCTCTGGCTGGGTGTCTAGAACGGGCGAGGGGAACAAAGGGTTCGCACTGACAAAGAGCAGTCAGTCAGGCTTCAGACTCTGTGGTGAGGCTCTCCTGCAGTCTCCCCACCTCCCACCACACTCTTAGTATTCCTGAGTTTCTGGTTTCCAGTCTGGGTGTCCAGCTAGCGCTGTAGGAGAATTTGGCTCTCTGCTGATTTGGCTCAAAGTCCTTCCCCACATGGAACCGCTTATTCTGCTTCAATTAATGGGCAAAGCTTCCACTGGCATGTACCCATGTACCCTTGTGACTGATGGCATGATAATCAGGGGGTGGCTCGACTGCTCTGAGCATAAGTTACTTTGGTCTCTGTCCAGATCAGCCTTTCATCTGGTAACACCTTACACACCATCTTCAATTCACATCCGTTGTCTTCTTCCTGTCGACTCTAAGCTCACTACTTCCACTACTGACTTTTTAGATCGACCTCCACCAGTGTTGGATCCCAGCAGACACGCACGCACGCACGCACGCATGCACGCACGCGCGCGCGCACACACTTCCCTCTTTTGTTATTTCCCTACTCCCCATTCCCCTACCCATTCCTGCTCAAAAGTCACACACACTGTTGTGCTGGCTATTTTGGTTTGTTTTGGTTTTTCAAGACAGGGTTTCCCTGTGTATCCCTAGCTGTCCTGGAACTCCCTTTGTAGACCAGGCTGGCCTCGAACTCACAGAGATCCACCTGCCTCTGCCTCCTGAGTGCTGGGATTAAAGGCGTGGGCCACCACTGCCCGGCTTGGTTTGGTTTTTGAGAGAAGGTCTTGGTATATAGCCCAGGTTGGCATGGAACTCATTGTGTAGTTCAGGCTTTCGAATTCATGGTGATCCCCCTGCCTCAGCTTCCCAGCTGCTGGGATTACAGGTATGTGCCATCATGCTTGGCTTGCTGTTGGATCTCAAATCACCTCACAGTGTATAGAATTTGGATTGGGGCCCTGGCCCTGTCATACAGTGGCCATGTGATCTTGGCGATACGCCTTATTCTCTTTATGCCTTACCTGTTCCAGTTACCCATTTAACAATATTTACTGTTCACCAGATGGTGGTGTGGTGAACAAGGCCCATATTTAGTCTCTATCTTGATAGAGCTCAGTCTGCTTTAGAGCATGTGTGAGGATTAATGGTGCAATAAAGCAAGATAGTACATAGAAAGAGGGCTTGTCTTGGAGCCAAATGAATTATTATTTCTTAATCCTGCTTCTATTACTTCCGGTCGGTTCCTTAAATTGTATGCTTTTTGCAAAATGAGTATTATAGTACTTGTCTTGATTTAAATTTTTTTTTGTGTGTGTGTATATGAGTGTTTTGCCTGCATGGATGTCTATGCTCCATGTTCATGCCTGGTGCCCACAAAGACCAGAACAGGGTATTGGATCCCCAGGGACTGGAGTTACAGATGGTTTTGAGCCACTATGTGGGTGCTGGGAATTGAACCCAGGTCCTCTGGAAGAGTAGTAAGTATTTTAAACCAATAAGCCATCTCTCCAGCCCAAGAATAAATGAATTTTATGTGATATTTTCTGCTTAGCTACTCTTTGTCATCAGAATCAGATTCTTTTCCTAAAAATGTCACTGGAGCTAAAATAGTATGAGCATTTACAATTTTCGGAAATAATGGATCCGCACCCCTGTGAATTTCTTGTGGCTATCATAACAAAGTATCACAAATTGTGCTGCTTGAAACAACAGAAATGGAGTGGGTGTGGTGGTACATATCGGTAATCTTACTTGGGAGATGGAGGCAGGAGCAACAATGAAATTCATGGCCATCCTTGGCTATATGGGGAGTTTGAAGCCAGCCTGGGCTATACGAACCCTTGTTTCAAAAAACTAAAACGAAATAGTGTGTTCTTTTACAGTTCTGCAGGCCAGACGTCAGCATCAGTATCACTGGGTCAAATGGGTGTTAGCAGGATCCACCAGAAAGTCTAGTCTCCCTTGGCTTCTCCAGCTTCTGGTGGCAGCGGCATTCCTGAGCCCTGATCATGACCACATCACTTCGTGTCTGCCTCCATGCCTTCTCCTCTCCTGTGTTTTGCCAACTCTGAGTGTCCCCTCACAGTTTTATTGTTTCTTTTTGGTTTTTGAGACTGGCTCTTACTTGTGTAGTTCTAGCTGGCCTGGAACTCATAATGCAGATCAGGCTAGCCTTGAACTCATAGCGATCCTCTGGCCTCTGTCTCTTGGTGCCACCAGTATAATCTTTGATGATTTCCCTGAGTCAGATTCCTAAAACACACCTGCAAAGTCCTTGTCACATGAGGTGACATCCGCAGGTTCCAGGGACTAAATAAACACATTTTGATGGGATGCAAAATGTTAATATTTAGCCTTCCTATGGCCCTGTCAAAGTCACTGCTACTTCACAGTGCTGCCCTTCCAAAACTTCCGTACACCATAGGCTAGTCATGGTCTTCTAAAGACTGGGAAGGAATGTTAGGTAAAAGATTGTTGAGCAGCTTCCCTCTTTTCCATAATATGTTCGATGAGCCTCCGCCAGCTTATTCTTACAAACCTGTGTGAACAGGGGAACATTTTACCTTTCAATGTCATTACCTGTTTACTGTCCTTTAACTCCTTCGTCCTCGCCACAGTACTGTCTTTTTTCTTACTTCTCTGTTTGTTTTGTTTTGTGAGGAATGCTCTCTTGTAGTCCTGGCTGGCCTCAGACTTGCAGTCCTTCGGCTCAGCCTCCTCAGGGCTGGGATCATAGATGTATGCTTCCTCCCCTGGCCCTGTAGTTATTCTTTTATTACTACTATTGCTGTTCCTATATCACTCCCCTCATCCTCCACAGCGCTTGGGAATTAAACCCAGAGCTAGAGCTTTGGGCACGTGAGGCCAGTACTCTACTACTGAACTACACCTAGATTTATTCCCTTTTTTAGATCTATTTTATGAGGTAGGTGTGGTGTGTGTGTGTGTGTGTGTGTGTGTGTGTGTGTGTGTGTGTGTCTGGCTGGGTCTATGTGCAGGTGTGTGCATACCCTAGTTCACAAGGAGGCCAGAGGTGGAACTGGATCCCTCAGAGCTGAAGCTGCAGGTGTTTGGTAGACACCTGGCTTGATCTGTGGGTGCTGGGATCCGAACTTTAGTCCTCTGGATTGCTCAACAAGTGCTCTTAACTGCTGAGCTCTCTTCCCAGCCCCTCTCTTTATTCTCACGATTTCAAATGTTCTTTAGTTTCATGGTTTCCCGGGGAGCTAAGGGAAGGGGAGACTGGAGCTGGGGCTTGCACCGAGGCTTCAAGGATGCTAAGCACATATTCTTAACAACCTAGATACAGTTCTAGCCCCGATGTGTTATTTCAGTGTCTTCATCGATGTGGGTATGATTTGTCACTGACATTTCGTTTAGACAGTCATCTAGTGTTTTATTTCCTACAGTAAAACCCTGAACATCCATCCCCTCTGTATCCTCACATCACAGTATAAGGATTTAACATTCTTCACTACTTTGAACTTTAGCTCAACCCAGCATTTTCAGTCATTTCACAAAGCATCGCATCTGTCAAACATATATTCTGTTCAGCACTTTTTCACATATCCTACAGAAACCATTATGTCCTGATTCCTCACTGAAAATCTGATTACAAAAACAAAAACAAACAAACAAACCTGTTGTGTGGCGGTGGCACATGCCTGGAGTCCCAGCACTCGGGAGGCAGAGGCAGGGGGTCTCTGAGTTTGAGACCAGCCTGATCTACAGAGCCAGTTCCAGGACAGACAGGGCTACACAGAGAAACCCTGTCTGCAAACAAACAAACAAACAAAACAACCAACTAACCACCACCACTGCCACCAAAAAAAAACCCCCCCAAAAAACAAAAAAACCTATGGACTCCTCACTTATAATGCACAAACTCACACAAAGCACACATACAGAATTTTCTGTACGTTTCAGGGGACTTGTGAGCCCTTTGGAAGCTCTGACATGGATTGGATCTCGGGCTGGGTTTCCCAAGCTGGAAAGAACATTGGCTTTAGGATATATAGATTCATGCTGCAACTCTGCAGGCCTTGAGCCCTGGAGGAAGTCCTCTGCCCTTCCTCAAGCCTGGCTGAGCTCCTCAGGCTCCGGTCTCCCCCACTCACAGCATTACTCTGAGCATTTTCAAGTGTAGGACATAATGAATTGCTTTAAAATAAAACAAACAGCCGGGCGGTGGTGGCGCACGCCTTTAATCCCAGCACTCGGGAGGCAGAGCCAGGCGGATCTCTGTGAGTTCGAGGCCAGCCTGGTCTCCAAAGCGAGTTCCAGGAAAGGCGCAAAGCTACACAGAGAAACCCTGTCTTGAAAAACCAAAAAAAAAAAAAAAAAAAATAAAACAAACAAACAAAACCCTTTTCCCCACTCTCTCATTTCACACTCAGTGTTTGTGGAATTAGCTCCCCCATTTGACTTTGAATAATCATTTAAAAAACTAAGCCTGTGCTGGATGGCTGTGCTCAGTTTAACTAGAGCTGGGCGGAACATCGGTTTTGAGCAGGCCCTTCCCCAAGGCGGCCTCCCCTTCCCTTTCACTCCCTGTCTTCCCCGTTGTTGGCGTGTTAGGGGAGCTGTCACTTGTCTCAAAGAAGGGACGATGGAGACGGAAAAGAACTCAGGAGAAAGAACAAAGAGAGCGAAGCTCTCTGGGCAGGAGTGACTTGAAGATGGGAAAGAAAGCCTTTCCTTTTGCTAGAAGAGTGAACACTTCAGCAAGTCAGTTACATGTAGGAGATGAGAAAAGGCCTTATGCTGCTTTCCCAACTGGCTGCCATGTGGGGGTCTTTGCTTTAGTTTGCAGAGCAGGTAAGGGCTGACTTACTGGCCACTTGGCTTTGATCCTCTCGCTGGCCAGGGTTGTGCGCTGTTCCTTCCCTCCTTGAAGACTAAGTTTTACTTGATGAAAAGGTTTGGGCCGGGTTCCTCTTCAGAAGCGGAACTGGCTCACAGCTTCGGCCCTGCCCTCGCTAGGTCCATCACCCCATTTGCGCACAGGCCACGGCTCCTGTTGCTGTCCCAGTCAATGACTGAGCACAAACAGGGATGCTAACGCAGGCACATGAGAGATGGAATTCCTTTGACCTAAAGATTTCTTGGCTTGGCCAAACCTTTCTTGGAACTTCATTGCCGCCTGAGCAATCCAACTCCAACCCAACTAAGTCTCTCTCCTTCCACATGTCAGACCTTCCTTCTCCTACTTCTCCGATAAATCTCTTGCATGGTTGTTTTTTTTTGGGGGGGGGGGGGCGGTTTGTCAAGACGGTTTCTCTGTGTAACAAACAGCCCTGGCTGTCCTGGAACTCACTCTGCAGACCAGGCTGGCCTTAAACTCAGAGATCTGCCTGCCCCTGCCTCTTGAGTGCTGGGATTAAAGGCGTGTCCCACCACCGCCCAGCTATCTCTTGCATGTTTATCTCATCTTAGTATTGTCTTCACAGACCAAAACTAACACAATTTGAGAAAACGGATGCGTTTTTGTGGTATCAGGAATGGGAGGGTGGTCATGCTGTAAGGTGCTCGAAGGTGTGTGTGATGATTTATGGGGCTTCAGTGAAAGCCATTTGAAGTGTTTGGAGACCAGGTGATCCATTCCACCGCTGAACTGACCTGATCCCCCCTTCCTATATAAAATCTACCGCTTTGAATCTTGCCCTAGACAAGGCCCTGCTCAGCCTCTTCGCTGCCGTCGTCTGCAGCTGCATCCTGAGTTTCACATCCCTTCATTTCCCTGCAGCCACAGTGGTGTCCTATTCCACGTGCTGGCTGTGCTCCATCCTCGCTCACAGCCTTCATGCCCACTGTTCTGTCTACGGAATGCTGTCCTCTCATCTTTTGCCTAAGGAGTCTCTGCGCATACTTCAGTCTAGTCATCACCCCCTCAAGGTGGCTTTTTTGATCTTCTTAACACTAGGTGAGAGCTGGGTGTGATGGCTCACACCTTTAATCCCAGCACAGGGAGACAGAGGCAGGTGTGTCTGTGAATCTGAGGACAGCCAGGAATATACAGTGAGACTCTGTCTCAAAAAACAAAACCAGTCAATCACCCAACCAACCTCTCAAAAACACTAATCAGAAACGCCTACAACAGTTCTCACTGGCTATCGCTCTTATCAGGGTTGCAGTCGGCTCAAACACTTGAGATTGTCTGGCCAATGTCTTTCCCCTTCTTTACAATGTTGCCCAAAAGAAAAGGAGCCGTTGTCTCAGCCTAGGGTCTGGTTCACAGTCAGTCACAGAGCAGACACTTGGTAATATGTTTGTGGAATGATCAAGCCCATCCATCAAGGAATGGCAGGGAATGCTCTAGAATACTGTGTCGTGTCTGGAGTTTGATGTTTCCCTGCTTACAACTAATAACTTCGCCGATCCTGTTTAATAAGTGCTTCGAAGTCACACGATTTCTGAACTGGAGATAATGGACTTTATGACTCACAGCACAGCAGAGAGCATCAGGTACCGTAGGTGTTTCAGTCTTCCTGCTTCCTAAGTCTGAAGCAGAAGGCTCAGCTGGGTTTCATCATGAGAGAGCAACACTGAGCTCCAGAACCTTCCCTTTTGTAATAAGCACTAAGCAAGCGTGTTCTTCTTATTTATTTATTTTGTCGTCGTCGTCGTCGTCGTCGTCGTCGTCATCATCATCAGCATCAGCAGCAGCATCAGCAGCATCATCATCAGTTTTGTGAGACAAGGTCTCACTCAGTAGCCCAGGCTTGCTCGGAACTTACTTTGTCTACTGTCTCCCAGGCAGGTCTCAATCTTGAGGTAGCCCTATCGTCTCAGCCTCGCGAATGCTGGAAATAGAGGTGTGAGCCCCTCTGCGGGCAGCAAGCTCCTTGCATCTCCCTTCCTGCAAACACAGCCCTGCGAAGTGGCCCGTGGAAAAAGTAGGCAGGGTTTTGCAGGGTTGCCGCAAACCCAGTAAGGTGTGGAGGAGCAGAAGAGACCCACAGGGAGTATTGCCCAATAAAAGGTCCCTCTACAAACCATTTATACCCAGACAAAGCCTCCGAAGAGCATCCACACCCTCCATTCCCTCTCACAGTATACACATGCATTCTCGACTGGAAAGGAACTGATCATTGGTTTACTCACTTGAAGCAGAAGTTGGAGTCTTATTTCCTTGAATGGCAGGGTTGTCTAAAGTTTTCAGAACACTGGGGGGGGGGGCTAGGTTGGCTATGCCTGTAGTTCCAGAATTTAGGAGACTGAAACAGAAATGTCTCAAGCTCTGGGCCAGCTTGGGTTGCACAGTAAGACTGTTTCTCAAAAACTAAGTGGCTGGAGAGATGGCTCAGCAGATCTGGTTTGGTTCCCAGATCCCACATGGTGGCTCTCAGCCATCCAAAGTTCCAACTCCAGGGGATCTGACACATGCTTCCGACCTCCACGGGTCCCTCCCACATGTGCTCAGGCATACATCCAGGCAAAAAGCACTCACATACATAAAAGAAAATAAATAAATCTAAAATTCTACTGCTTAAATGACTGAGCCATTTTTTTCTCAGCCCCACAAAACAACTTTTAAATGAAACATTGTAACACAATACAATCCAAAAATATACTAATTTTATAATTACATGCTGGGGAATAATGGGAAAATATTAAGTCTTTGTTTTCCGTAATTAAATGATTATGTTCCTATAAGATCTGAAAACTTTGTGTTAGAGGCACTGCAGTTGGTGACATGCAAGGGTCTCCAGGCCGGGCAGGAGGAGGGTCTCCAGGCCGAGCAGGAGGGTTTCAGCCACCTTAGTGGCAGCATGAGGCACCAAGGCTGCAGTGTCGCAGAGACACTCCACCACCACACTGTCAGAGACACCTTGGTTCATTTCACATTTGATTTGGATTAATTTTCAATTACAGCACATTCAGAAGCCTTTTGCTCTTCTGTCTCCCACTATCCCATGTATTTACCTGACCCCATATAAGGTCACGAGAAGCTAGGAGCAGGAGGACCGGGGAGGAGGGAAGCCCAACTTTGGTATGCCGATCTGTCGGTCTACGTTTACTAATTTAAGGGTTTTAAATGATGACCAGGAGCAAGAGACTTGGTCCAGGCACCTAAAGCCCAGCGGTCCCTGGAGCTGCTCTCTGGTCTGAGCTACCTGCTTCTCCTCTTGCAGTGAACGTGGTGGAGGCTCTGCAGGAGTTCTGGCAGATGAAGCAGTCCCGGGGCGCCGACCTGAAGAATGGGGCTCTGGTGGTCTACGAGATGGTCCCTTCCAACAGCCCTCCCTACGTCTGCTACGTCACTCTGCCAGGGGGAAGTTGTTTTGGGAGTTTCCAGGTAAGAGTTACAAGGCAGCAGCGTAAGGACAAGTGTGTACGTGCTAATAAGGGCTTTATTACTTTGGCCATTAATCTCTGCCTGAAGTCACATATTTGAGTCACCAACTCTGGGCAAATCCTCCTGGCAAGCACCAGAGGCTCATGAGGTCACCGAGGTGCCTCATCAGCATGCTCTCTTTCATCCTGCAAAAACTCAAACCCATCTCAAATTTGATTGTGCCCTCTCTTACTATATCAGACTCCCAGCACCCAACCTTTGCACTAATCTGGCTTTCACAATTGCACTCCAACTTCCTGTCATTTCTTCTTTTTTAACTGTGTAGGGGTGTTTTGCCAGCTTGTATGTCTGTGCGTCACATGTGTGGAGTGCCCCAGTACCCTGGAACTAGAATCCCAGATGCTTGTGAGCTGCCATGTGGGTGCTGGGAATCAAACCTTGAGTCCTCTGGAAGAGCAGCCAGTGTTCCCAACCACTGACCCCATCTCTCCAGCTCTGATTTTATTCTTTAAAATAATTTGTTTATTTATTTATGTGCATTGGTGTTTTGCCTGCATGTATGTCTGTGTGAGGGTGTCAGATCCACTGGAACTGGAGTTACAGACAGTTGTGAGCTGCCATGTGGGTGGTAGGAATTGAACCCCGGGTCCTCTGGAAGAGCAGCTGGTCCTCTTAACCTCTGAGCCATCTCTCCAGCCCCTGATTTTATTTTTAATTACATGTATATGTATGTTGTCTGTGTGGGGAATGTATGAGTGCTGGTGCCACTGAAGCCAGAGATGATGGTAGATCCCCTGGGGCTGGTGTTACAGGTGGCTGGAAACCTTGTGATGTGGGTACTGAGAACTGAACTCAGGTCCTCTGGAAGAGCAAGAAGTGGTCTTAACTACTAAGCCATTTTTTTCCAGCCCCTCTTCCTCCTCCTCCTCCTCCTCCTTTTCCTTCTCCTCCTCCTCCTCCTCTTCCTCCTCCTCCTCCTTTTCCTTCTCCTCCTCCTCCTCCTCCTCCTCCTCCTCCTCCTCCTCCTCCTCCTCCTCCTCCTTTAAAGACAGGCTTTCATGTAGCCCAGCCTAGCCTCAAACTATGTAGCTAAGGATGATCATGCTGAACTTGTGATCCTCCTGCCTCCATCTCCCAAGTGCTGGGACTATCTGTGTATGCAGTGCTTGGGACTGACCCCAGGGCCTCCTACATGCTAGGCAAACACTACAGATGAGTGCCAGCCCCAGCCCCCAGAGTACACTGTTTTGAAATTTTTCCTATTGCTAACATTCTGTACAGATATGAAGCGCTGGCCATGGTGGAGAGAGTAACTACCTTCATAGGACAGTAAGAAGTTACAGGTGGAGAGTAACTACCTTCATCGGACAGTAAGAAGTTACAGGTGGAGAGTAACTACCTTCATAGGACAGTAAGAAGTTACAGGTGGAGAGTAACTACCTTCATAGGACAGTAAGAAGTTACAGGTGGAGAGTAACTACCTTCATAGGACAGTAAGAAGTCACAGGTGGAGAGTAACTACCTTCATCGGACAGTAAGAAGTTACAGGTGGAGAGTAACTACCTTCATCGGACAGTAAGAAGTTACAGGTGGAGAGTAACTACCTTCATAGGACAGTAAGAAGTTACAGGTGGAGAGTAACTACCTTCATAGGACAGTAAGAAGTTACAGGTGGAGAGTAACTACCTTCATAGGACAGTAAGAAGTTACAGGTGGAGAGTAACTACCTTCATAGGACAGTAAGAAGTTACAGGTGGAGAGTAACTACCTTCATAGGACAATAAGAAGTTACAGGTGGAGAGTAACTACCTTCATAGGACAGTAAGAAGTCACAGGTGGAGAGTAACTACCTTCATAGGACAGTAAGAAGTTACAGGTGGAGAATAACTACCTTCATAGGACAGTAAGAAGTTACAGGGCTAAAGAGAGTTGAGCCGTTACGAGCACTTGCTGCTCTTTCAGAGGACCGAGTTCAGATCCCAGCACTCACACCAGACAGCCCAAAACCACTATAACTCCAGCTCCAGCGACCTGACACTCTCTAATGACACAAGCGCACACACGCGTAAAAGTAAAAAAACAAATTATAAAAACTTTAAAAGAAATTATTGTAGATTGATATGAATATAATCATCAAGAATTGACTCCCCACCCACATTTCAGACAGGAAGGCAGTCTTCCAAAATGTCAACTTGAGTCTGCACAGAAGTTTAAAGAATCTAACCAACAGACACCTTGGGTTAGTTTTGGTGTGGTTGTGTCACCTTCAGATAAGGTAGGGACCCTTGCTGTTTCCATAGCTCCTTGGGTCCCCCATTGTCCCGGCCAGCAGGATCTTCAACGGAGACCCTAGAAGGGGGAGTGGGGAATGAAAGGGACAAGAGACACAAAGAATTGACAGCAAGACGGTATTCTGATCAAGCTGCAAAATTTTATTTTTCTCAGGCAGGTTTTATAGCAAGCGGAGCAGGAAGCTTTCTCTGGGAAAGAAACCAAGCAACCCAGCCGCAAAATATTCTTACTAATGGTCAGTGTAGTAAAAAGATAAGGAAATTTTCTAATAACTCGGGACTTGTCCAGGCATGTCACAAGTTTCTGGTTAAGTGGCTCAATACTGGAGAACAGAAACTTAACTCAGGCAGGCAATATGGCATGGCTCTTCAAATTGTCCCCAGCACCCCACCATATTAACTTACATCATTATTGATTATCTCTTCAAGGGTTCTGGAGTGTTCGGGTTTTTTTTTTCCTGGCTCTGTATATATGTATATGTGTGCGCATACACATAGGATTGAACCCAGGGCCTTGCAAACTGTCTTCTTTCTTATTTGGTATTGAAAATCTGCCACCTGCTGGGCAGTGGTGGGCACACCTTTAATCCCAGCACTCGGGAGGCAGAGCCAGGTAGATCTCTGTGAGTTCAAGACCAGCCTGGTCTACAGAGTGAGTTCCAGGACTGCCAGACCTGCTTCACAGAGAAACCCAGTCTCAAAAAACCAAACAAAAACAAAAACACGCCACCCACTCAGACCCGAGCACATAGACAATCACCTGTTGCATTTGAATGAGAACCGCTGTAGCTCTCAGTTCTTGCCTCAAACAGGAAGCCCTGAGGAAACCTTGTTTACTTAGTTTGTTTTTCTGGACAGGGTTTCTCTGTAGTCCTAGCTGTCCTTGAACTCACAATGTAGAACAGGCCGGCCTGGAACCCGTGGAGATCTGCCTGCTTCTGCCTTGGAGTGCTGGGATTAAAGGCATCACGACGACTGGCTTGG
Source organism: Peromyscus californicus insignis (assembly GCF_007827085.1). Taxonomy (NCBI): domain Eukaryota; kingdom Metazoa; phylum Chordata; class Mammalia; order Rodentia; family Cricetidae; genus Peromyscus; species Peromyscus californicus. Next base: position 74,564,142 of record NW_026294617.1, read on the forward strand.
AAGCCTTGTTTTAAACCACATGACTAAGCTTTTTGACTCAGCACTTGAGCCATTTCAGGTAAATAAATACAAGCCCAGCCTGGGAAGACGAATGTTTACATTTGGTTTTCCCTTTTCATGTGTGTGGTGTGCAGCTAGTGTGTGCAAGTACACTTTTGTGTGTGCATGCAGACTCCTGCGTTGATGTGGGCAGACGTCCTCAACCGCTCTTCCACCTTACTCACTGAAGCAGTCTCTCAGTCAAACCCAGAGTTGCCAACATGGTGGTCTCGCTAGCCAGCCTCCTTTAGGGATCCCATCTCTGCTGTTCCGAGACTGCAGTTTCAGACAGGCATTATGGGGGTTCCGGAATCTGGGGTCTGAATTCTGGTTTCACACTTTAACCACTGAGCCCTCTCAGCCCCCATGTTTCTTACTAAAGAATACTATGGCTCCTTCTCACCTCATCACAGTCTGAAGGGCAGTTTGAACTTTACGATGCTCATAAAGGAACTTTTTGAACTGAAATGATCTCTTCTTGGCCTCTTCAGCTCGTTGTTTTACATCCACCTTGGCAGATGGAACTCTCCCAGTAGCTTTCTTCACAGCCGACTTTTCAGACGCAGTGTTATAGGATAAAGCAGTTAACGGGCTGGAGCTAAGGTAGAAAAGGGAACTGAAGAAACAGGAAGTGTTAGTGTGAATGTATCAAGCTCCATATGCCGTCTCAGAGGGAACAGTCCACTGAGGGAAATTAGGAGGAGTTAACGGTGATAGTTAAGTGACGAACATCTCCCACTCTCCTTTTAAAAGCTGAAACATCAAACCAGTGTGGTGCGGCATGTCTTTAAGCCCAGCACTGGGGAGGCATGGGGATCTCTGTGTGTTCAAGGCCAGCCTGGTCTACATAATGAGCTCCAGAACAACCAGGGCTACAGAGACCTTGTCTCAAAAAGCAAAAAGCCACACCATTCCTCTTAATCATGAATGGCAGAGGGTCCAGAGGCTTCCTCAGTACCTGACAAAAAGACTACTTATACCAGAGCAGTATGATGGTGAGGGATCTGAAGTTGGGATGGGCCAAGCCTTCTGAAAATCAGATTTGCCCTGCTGCCCATGTTGGCTACAGTTTAAAACAAGTTGATGTTTCCCCTGCTTTCCTCCGTCAGCCTTCCTTCCCTCAGCTACCTATCTTCCTGCATCTACGGGGGTGGGGTGTGGGGTGGGGGGGACATCTTCAGACTTAGACCCTGTGGAGGAAGCTCCTGTGGCCTGCCTGTTTACAGCTAAGACTGAAGAGCAAGACTCCCATATGGATGCTTCTAATGGGACATGACGTGTTTTCATCTTGGGTTATCTAGAATTCAGACATCCTTGCCTGAGGAGCTGGCCAGGATCTGGCTTTTGAGTAATTAGTTCTGTTGACAGTTTAAATAGAGGCATTTTTCATGTCTTATGGTTATATGCTGACTTCAGCAGCCTTCCCCGCTCTGCATTCAATTTGGTGTGAGCTAGTCATCTCCAATTCTTTAATGACTTCAGGATGTTGAGTCAAAGTTATGTTTTCAAACACCCCAGCCATTTCACAGTAAAGCTTCGGAAAGTGTGATGAGCACAACTGATTCATCTACGGTGTCCAAATGCCTTCCTCCTCAGTGGCGTGCTTCCTGCTGTTCCTTCCTCCCTCGTAGATGCACAAGTACATACTCTCACTCTTTCTCCCCTGCCTAGTTTTGCCCCACAAAAGCTGAGGCCCGGCGAAGTGCTGCGAAGATTGCGCTAATGAACTCCGTGTTTAACGAACATCCATCCCGAAGAATTACTGATGAGTTCATTGAGAAGAGTGTCTCAGAGGCCCTGGCATCTTTCAATGTAAATAACTTGGACATGGGAGGAGGGAGAGTGGGGGGTGGGAGAGCAAGGGAACCCATGTGTTTTTGTTCTTTTCTGTCTGCATTTCTCTTCTGTTTATTCCATCAATATTTTTGTGTGTCATGTGCTCCATATCTGTCTTTAATTCTATATCTGTGTTTTTATGTTTAATGATTTGTCTCTTTGTGTTTCTTTTATATCTAGATACTTTTAATTCAGGATGTGTGGAATTCAAAAAATTTTATGATAGTCATGGTGATACATACATACATACCTTAAGTCCAGCAGTCAGGCAGATCAATGTGAGTTCCAGGATAGCCAGGGCCAGAGGGAGAACCTATCTCAAACAAACAAAAACAATACTAAAACCTTTATCATGTCTGTATGCAAGCCATGGTGCATATGTAGAGGTCAGAGGACAACTTCTGGAAGGCCATTCTGGTTCTCCCTTTCTACCATGAAGGATCTAGTGTCAAACTCAGGTTTCCAGGCTTGGAGGAAGTATCTTTACCTGCTGAGCCATCTCACTGGTCCCAATTTATGGAATTCTAGAGCTTTAAAATAATGAAATAATTTCATGCTTGACTTTTACTTCTAAGTTTGGTTTAAAATTTCAGTTCCTGTTCCTTAAAAATAGGTAGCTCTGCAGCATGGGCTAGGGAGAGGTGCCCTCCTCCCCCAGTCAACACCTGAGGCAGGTGGGAGAGCTGGCCCTGCCCCTCATTAGCTGCAGCACTCAGGGAGAGTGGCCCACACCTCACGTAGGCAACACAGTAGAGCTGGCCCTGAAGGTGCAGGTGTGGGAGAACTGACCCTGAGGACATGAAGGTGGAGGTGTGGGAGAACTGACCCTGAGGACATGAAGGTGTAGGTGTGGGAGAACTGACCCTGAGGACATGAAGGTGGAGGTGTGGGAGAACTGACCCTGAGGACATGAAGGTGTAGGTGTGGGAGAACTGACCCTGAGGACGTGAAGGTGGAGGTGTGGGAGATCCGACCCTGAGGACTTGAAGGTGTAGGTGTGGGAGATCCGACCCTGAGGATGTGAAGGTGGAGGTGTGGGAGATCCGACCCTGAGGACATGAAGGTGTAGGTGTGGGAGATCCGACCCTGAGGACTTGAAGGTGTAGGTGTGGGAGATCTGACCCTGAGGACTTGAAGGTGGAGGTGTGGGAGATCCGACCCTGAGGACTTGAAGGTGGAGGTGTGGGAGATCTGACCCTGAGGACTTGAAGGTGGAGGTGTGGGAGATCCGACCCTGAGGACTTGAAGGTGGAGGTGTGGGAGAACTGACCCTGAGGACTTGAAGGTGGAGGTGTGGGAGATCCGACCCTGAGGACTTGAAGGTGGAGGTGTGGGAGAACTGACCCTGAGGACTTGAAGGTGGAGGTGTGGGAGATCCGACCCTGAGGACATGAAGGTGTAGGTGTGGGAGAACTGACCCTGAGGACGTGAAGGTGGAGGTGTGGGAGATCTGACCCTGAGGACATGAAGGTGTAGGTGTGGGAGAACTGACCCTGAGGACGTGAAGGTGGAGGTGTGGGAGATCCGACCCTGAGGACGTGAAGGTGGAGGTGTGGGAGAACTGACCCTGAGGACGTGAAGGTGGAGGTGTGGGAGATCCGACCCTGAGGACGTGAAGGTGGAGGTGTGGGAGATCTGACCCTGAGGACTTGAAGGTGGAGGTGTGGGAGATCCGACCCTGAGGATGTGAAGGTGGAGGTGTGGGAGATCTGACCCTGAGGACATGAAGGTGTAGGTGTGGGAGATCTGACCCTGAGGACTTGAAGGTGGAGGTGTGGGAGATCCGACCCTGAGGACTTGAAGGTGGAGGTGTGGGAGAACTGACCCTGAGGACTCTAAAGCAGGAGAACTGGCCCCGCCCCTTGCTCATCACTGCAAGGGATGAACTAGCCAGGGCAATGCAGGAGAGCTCACCCTGGTGGTCAGGACAGGAGAGCTGGTGGGCTGACCAACCCTGCAACTACCCAGAACCAGGGTTATGAGATAGCCTACCCCAACGTCCACCCCATCTGTGATCTGCTGGAGCACCTAGAGGGTGGGGAGCTTGGTCCTACAGACCCAGGACTGCAGGATCTTTACAACACAGGGCAGCAACAGGCTGTCCAGGAAGAGTCCCAGTGAGGGCCAGTGTCGATGGTGTAGCAGAGACTGGGGGCCTCCAACCAGACCAATGATTCTCTGCAGTGAATGCCTGCATATAAAAATGTATGAATAAAGGAGTTTACTGTGTGACTCACTCTGTCCCACTGCAGCTTCCATGACAATATTTTCCCCTTCTTCCTTTCTTTCCCTGCTTTTTCTCTTAAATTTTCTCTTGTTTTATTTTGGGGTGGGGAGGGAGATGGGTAGGATTGGGAAGCATGATATATGAAAGACACAAAGAATTTAAAAAGGGGAGGGAGCTTTGTGAGTGGAGACAGATTTAGAACTTGATGGCCATTCACTGTACCCAATCACAGAGCTGAGTTTCCTGAGAGACGGAGAGAGGAAGAGGCCCAAAGCCAATCTCTGGCCTCCACACTAGTGTGCACACAGAATATACTCTTAACTATTTATTTTTATTTCAATGTAGCAACTGAAAAATTTAAAATCAAATGTGGGAGCTGGAAGAACGGCTCAGCAGTTAAGAGCACTTGCTTTCTCAGAGGACCCAGGTTCAGTTCCTGTGTCAGGAGAGCCGCCTGGAACTCCAGTTCTAGTGGATCTGCTACCTTCTTCTGGCCTCTGTGGGCATTTGCACACATGACACACACATTTAAAAAATCTTTAAAAAAGTAAATACGGGGCTGGAGAGAGAGTGCAGCGCTGAAGAGCACTGGCTGCTCTTCCAGAGGACCTGGGTTCGATTCTTAGCACCCACATGGCAGCTCACAGCTGTCTGTAACTCCAGTTCCAGGGGATCTGATGCCTTCATGCCAATGCACATAAAATAAATTATTTTAAAAAAAGTAAACACATGGCTCATGAAGGGCTGGATGATGGGTTAGCATATAAAGCATTTGCCTTGCAAACAGGCAGTCCTTAGTTTGATCCCCAAAGCCCATTTAAAATGCTAGTGTGGTGGCTCATGTGTGTAGTCCAGAGCTGTGTATCCCTGGGGCTCTTTTGCCAGCCAGTCTGGCATAATTGGTGAACCTCGGGCCAACAACACTCTGTCTCAAAGGAGGTGGTCAGTGTTTCTGAGGAATAACTCTTGAAGCAATCCCCTGGCCTCCAGATGAGTACACATTACACACGTGTGCACCGGTGCACACACTCACAAACATGCACAAACATGTTACTAATTTCTATTGGATAATGCTGGTCCAAATGATAACTCTGATTGAAAACCTCCTTGTCTTTTTCTTTCTTGTTACCAGGGTAACAGAGAGGAAGCAGACAACCCAAACACAGGGATTGGTGCGTTCCGATTCATGCTGGAATCTAATAAGGGCAAGTCAATGCTGGAGTTCCAGGTACTGTCCCACCTGCTTCCCTGGCTCTAGTCACACAGGTCAGCCCGACGCACCAGCTAGTTATCTCTACCTCATTATTCTGAAAAAAGGTGGAGAGAAGGTGGTTAGATCATCAAAGTACAGTTACCTTTCTTCTCCCAAGTTACACCAGAGTTCATTACATGTTAGATGCTTCCACAGGTACATTTTATAAAAAGTTCCCCATTTGACTCTGATGCGGTCTAACTTAAAATCACTATCCTGATGGTATTAGCCAGGATTCTCTGGAGAAACAGAACAGATAGAACATGTGTTCCTCTCACACACAGTTTATTAGAATGGCTTGTAGGCTGTGGTCTGATTTTTCCAAACAAAGGCTGTCTCTAGGAATCCAGTAGCTGTTCAGTCCTCCAGGCTGGATGTCTTAGCTGGTCTTCAGTATATACCAGAATCCCAAAGAAGTGGGCTGTAATACCAGTGATGGAATGGACTTGCTGTGAAAGAAAGTTTCCGTCTTCCGTTTCCTTTATATGGGCTGCCACAAGTGTGGCCCAGGTTTGAGGGAGGTGTGTGTGTGTGTGTGTGTGTGTGTTCCCACTTCAAATGATCCAATCAAGAAAAGAACCTCACAGTGTACCCAGCAGCTTGGGGTTTAGTTAATTCCAGGTGTTATCAAGTCAACAACCAAAATTAGCCATTACACTGGTATTTCCTATCTTCTTCCCTCAGGAGCTAATGACAGTTTTTCAGCTGCTGCACTGGAATGGCAGCCTTAAGGCCATGAGGGAAAGACAGTGCTCTCGACAGGTAAGAGTCAGCTGAGGGAAAAGGGCAGAAGAGCTGCCTTGGGCTGTGTTAAGCGGCTGCCAGGCTGTAACTACTGAAGGCCTTATTTCAGAATTCTCTTTGCTCTTTCATTCTTTTGGTTTTGTAGTTGTTTTTTTTTTTTTTTTTTTGGTTTTTCAAGACAGGGTTTCTCTGTGTAGCTTTGCGCCTTTCCTGGAACTCACTTGGTAGCCCAGGCTGGCCTCGAACTCACAGAGATCCGCCTGGCTCTGCCTCCCGAGTGCTGGGATTAAAGGCGTGCGCCACCACCGCCCGGCTGGTTTTGTAGTTTTTTGAGACAGGGTTTCTCTGTGTAGCCTGGGCTATCCTGGAACTCGCTCTGTAGACCAGGCTAACCTTGAACTTGAGATCCACCTGCCTCAGCTTCCTGCAGGCGCCAGCCTGTTCTTGTATTCTTTGCTCTCTGCATGCCACTGTGGTCCTTTCACCTCCTTCCCGACTGTAGTTCCCTTACAGAACCCTCTGGCTGAATCGGGCTTGGCAGCTCCCACCTCTAATCCCAGCACTTAGGAGGCAGTTCCATGCAGCTAGTGCTAAATAGTGAGACCCTGTCTCAAAACAAAACAAACTACCCCCCCTTGGCCTCTCTGTTCCCTAGCTGCCATGACATGAACTAGTCTGTTCCCTCATGATGAGCAGTCAACTCTGAAACTGTCACACTCTGGGTGTCTTTCTCACTGAGAAGCAGGAAGGACCAAGTCTATCACATTAACATAATTTTGCCAAGTTATGGGCATTTCCACAGACCCTTGAGCAAGTGTTCATGGTGACTTGAGACAGCGTGCTGAGGTTTTCACACATTCAGGAGATTTTGTTGTTTTTAAAAGATGACCACATTTCCCACCTCAGTCAAACACCCGCACGCTGCTGGGGCACTGGAAGGGGTTGCCTGCCCCTGAGCTCTGAGCCCTGGCTGCTGTCTGTGCACATATTCACCTCCCCCCACTTCTTAGTTACTCAAACTCTTATAACACAGGGGCAAACAAATCTTTGTAGGTCACGTGCTAACTTCAGTTCAGACATCAAGGCTAATTGCGGTGACTGTGCTATATACTGTGTATGACATGTGCCTGTCTGTTGGGGTTACTGTGCTATATGGTATGTATGACTGACTCATCTTTACCATTGGGGTCCCTGTGCTCTATGTTTTTACCTTCTCAGTGATCTTTGCATTCCTCTCTCTGACCAGGAGGTGTTGGCTCATTATTCACACCGGGCCCTGGATGATGATATTCGCCACCAGATGGCTCTGGACTGGGTGAGCCGGGAGCAGAGTGTGCCGGGGGCACTGTCTAGGGAGTTGGCCTCCACTGAACGGGAGCTGGATGAAGCCCGGCTGGCGGGCAAGGAGCTGCGCTTCCACAAGGAGAAGAAAGACATTCTCATGCTGGCTGCGGGGCAGCTGGGCAATATGCACTCCTCCAGCTGCTGAGCATCTGCTGCCCTCTATTGCCATGCTCTTCAGTCCTTTTTTGTATGTCTCCTTTCTAAGGCGTAGGATGATTTCTGTATATACTTTCTCAATTTTATACTTTAAAATATAGAGAGATATATATGTATAAATTCTATACCTGGATTCCTATTTGCTGAGATCCCTTTTCTAACTTCCAGTTTGGGGATGTAGTTACCTTTGCAGTATCACTGTTTCATTTTAGAGCTTTGTTGACTTTTCAACCTTCAAATTAAGGATGTAATTCATTTCAGTAGTACAGTACAATTTACTAAGCGTTCATGTCTCTCTTTCTTAAAATAGCAGCTCGTCAGGCAGTGGTGGCGCACACCTTTAATGGCAACACTTGGGAGGCAGAGGCAGGTGGTTCTGAGTTTGAGGCCAGCCTGGTCTACAGAGCAAGTTCTAGGACAGACAGAGCTGTTACAACAGAGAAACCCTGTCTCAAAAAACCAAAAACTAAAACAAAACAAAGCAGTCAGGTGTGATGGCTCATAGCTGTAATAATCTCTGCACTCAGCAGTCTGAGACAGTATTGCTGTGAATATGAGGCCGGCCTGCACGACACAGTCAGTTGCAGGTCAACATGGGCTACAGTGTCTCAGATGTTCTCAAAGCCCTCCTCTCCTACATATAAAACAACAGCTGGAATAAGGAGTATGTGCCCCACTTCATCCACGATCCTGCTTTCTCTAGACGGAACCAGGGTGAGTGTGGAGCCTTTGGCTTGAGGTGGGCCTTCTGATACTCCTTTCCTGCTTACTCTCCTCCTTCCTTGCCTCCAAAGGCTCCTTTGTTTAGGGGCTTCCCTACCTTATCCAGAAGGAACAGGAGATCTGGCTTCTTTTTGGCTGGCCTGGAACTCATTCTGTAGACTAGGAGGGCGTCATATTAGTGGCAATATTCCTGCTGAGATTATAGGCATGGGTCACCATGCCTGACCTGGTTTTTATTTTGAAGTCTCTCCTGAGAAACTGCCCAAGAACAAGAGAATTATAAATCCAATCCACATGGAGGGTGGGGGGCAGCAATGAACTGCTTCTGGCTTCTCGATACCCTTCCAGCAGTCGAGATTTCTGGATGTAAGAAGAGGGTGAGGGGTCAGCAGACCTTTCCCCACCATTCCCTGCTCACCATACTTAGTAAAGATGCACACACTTTTCCCATTTCATTTTGTTTATGTAGCCCAGGCAGGCCTCAAACTCTCCTTGTAGCCTAGAATGACCTCCAAGTCCTGAGCCTGCTGCATCCACCTCCCATGTGCTAGGATTACAATGGAACACCTCAGCTGCCTTAACCCCTCCTTCAGTGACTGGAAGAAGCATTTTGCTCTTTAGAAACTGTATCTGTTCTGTTTAGTGAGAACCATGTTCCTCTCAGGCCCACTGAGCTGTGCTGTTTACTCTTAAATGTTACACCTTAGCTTCTCACTTCCTGTGCCTTCCTTCTTTTCCTCCACATGGACTGTGAGAACAGGAGTTGATGAAACTTGGATGAGAACGTGGTTCTTCCTAAGTGGGACCATGGAAGTGAGCAAGAGAGGAAAGAGAACTGGTACTTGTGTGTGAAGAGAGAAATGACCAGGATGAGAGGCAGAGTTCTGTACTTCTGGGTAATTTCATGTAGGAAGCTCCAGCTCCCCCTTGTTGCTGTGATCTCTGCTATACTGCATTAGTGTTCAGTGCCCTTTCTATCATTATACTGCTACTGCAATTTGACTTCCCACTTAACAGTTGCAGTTTGCTTTTAGATTAGGAACTAGGCCTGACCTAGTGATGCAGGTCTGTCATCCCAGTTACTCTGGAGGCTCAGGCACGAAGGTCAGAAATTCAAGGTCCATCCCAGGTAGAGTGAGTTCAGAGGCAACCTGGGTAACTTAGCAAGACTGCTTCAAAAACAGGATGTGAAAACAGGGCTGGGGATAGAGCTTAGTGTGGTAGGGTTTGACTGGCGTGGGAGGGCCCAATTCAATCTCTACTGCAGAAAGAGTGGTGGTTGGGGGGAGCAGGAGATCTGGAGGGAAGAGGGGAGAGAGGGAGTAGACTAGACCAGTTAGCTCACTTAGGAGGAGCAAGGTGCAAAGCAGCTTTCTTGCTTTTGAGATCATCTTTGTGACAAGAACACATGGGATCAGCTAGCGAGTCCAGTGACAACAGTGTCGGTCAGTGCTTAGAAAGGGTCCCTTGATTCCCAGCCTGCCTCTTTATTTCAGAAAGCACACTGGTTTGGATTAGAGGCCCCCACATTGCATGGTAGGTGTGTCTGTTTTAAACTGGTATATATAACCCAGAAGTGACGAGCCATCCCATTTCTCCTGGACTCCTTTCTTTGTGTAAGACGTATTAAGGGGTATGAGCTTGGGGAAGAATTGTCCTTGTACCTCCTGGATTCATTGTCTTTCTCAAAAACTCATGACTCCAAAGAACATGAGAAAAATCGTTCTGTCCACTTTTGATGTTGAAGATTTTAGTTATCTTTTTGGTACTTTCTATGTATTTTATATGTAAAATTTTACACAATTAAAAATGGGTTGTCCAGTAAGCCAGAATGACTTTTTCCCCGTGATAGGACCACATGTAGTTCCAACCTGCTGTGTGTCTGAAGCTAGCCTTGAGTATTGACTACTTCATCCCCCTACCTCCACTTCCCAAATAATGAGATCAGGGCCATGCGCCACTCAGCCTGATGGTTGTTTTTTCCTGTCTGGTTTTTCGAGACAGGGTCTTACTGTGGAGCCATAGATGGCCCCAAACTCGCAACGGTTACCTTTCTGCCTCTGTTGCCAGAATCTGGAATTACAAGCACGTGTCACATCCTGCCGGAATGACTGAGGCAGTTTATCAAAGGAGCTCTAACTTGGCCTCATGCACCCACACCTACACCGACAAAGGTTTTGAGGCTGGTGGGAACAAGATCATACTGCTGAGGGAAAGCAGCTGCCCCCCTTCTCCAAAGAGTGAAGGAGCCTGGATTTTGCCCATGGCCCTTTCTCAAGCTCATTCCCACTATGGCAATTTAAACTCTATCCGTATGATTCGCAAATATATTTCTTCCATCTCAACTTGTTTTGAGCTTTGATATCTGTATTTCTGCACACTGGCCATCACCATCCAGACACAACAGAAACGCTGTGGATTCACATATCCGAGATGAAACCCGTTTCTCCACACTGGCGTCTCCCCGACGTCCTAGATCAACTGCAGAATTATTATTCACCTAGTTCTTTAAGGTCCTCCTCCTCCTCCGTCACCATCCGATCAGTCACTGCCTGTTGAGGCCGCACTCTCTATGAACCCCAATCTGTTTCCTGCTTTATTCAGTCCTTCGTCACATCTGAACCAGACCACGGCAGTAGCTTTCCAACTGACCTCTGCGTTCACTCCTGTTCTTCGCCTTCTTTAAACTGTCGTTGAGCTGTTTCTACCTGTAACAGCATTTCCCAGTTTTATATGTGAGCCTGAATAACAGCATTTCCCAGTTTTATATGTGAGCCTGAATAACAGCATTTCCCAGTTTTATATGTGAGCCTGAATAACAGCATTTCCCAGTTTTATATGTGAGCCTGAGGTAAAATAAGGCAGGAAAAAACAACTATTAGATACTGATTTATTGGTGGCTTACTTAGAGCACTGCTTGTACTGCCTATTTGCCAATCATGACTTCATTTGCTACCTGAACAGAATGACCTGGAGAAATAGCCAGAACAATGGGTCATTGCCCTAACAACCTGCTGACTGCCTGTACACTTCTGTAAAGTCTTGCTTGCTTGGCTGCCCCATTTGTGGCTTTAGAGTATAAAATGAGAGTACAAACTGGACCTGGGATAGAAGCCTTTCGGGAGCTGTGCTGGCTTCAGTCCATCGCCGACATCTCCTCTCTCCCACTCTCAATGGTGTTGAAATGCTTATTCTATAAAGATTCAACATTGTATTCTTCAACAAGCTCTTGATGTCAGCCGAGATGATTTTAGTGGTAGATGGACCAACTCATTAAAAAAACAAACCACCACCAACATTCTCAAGTATTTCAAGCTGGTCTTGAACTCTTGGTTTATCGGAGGATGACCTTGAACTTCTGAGCCTCCTGCCTCTGAGAGCTAGGATTACAGGCATGCATCATCATACTAGGTTTATGTGGCCCTTGGGGCCAACACAAGGCTTTTTATATTATATTTTTGTGCAAATTTACTGTAGAAAATCTTGCTTTTCTACTTATAGTAGTAGTGATTAAATGTCCTTTTAGGGTAAATTTATGTTTTAAAGATCTGTTTAAGGAAAAAATGCCAAGCAAAAATAATGTAGAAGCTATGGGGGAGGGAGGTATTTCCAAATGTTAAAAGTCATAAATATAGGGCTGGAGGAGAGATTGCTCAGAGGTTAAGAACCCTTGCTGCTCTTGTGGAAGACCTGAGTTGGGTTCCTAGCACCTCTACTGGGCAGTTCACAACAGCCTGAAACTCCAGCTCCAGGGGATCTGATATCCTCCTCTGGCCTCTTCAGGCAACGGTACTCAGGTTCCACCACCACACAGACACAAATAAGGCAGGGTCGAGGTGGCTCATGCTGAGGCAGGCAGCTAGAGCTTTGTGGGTTCAAGGCCAGCCTAGTCCATATCGATTTCCCGGCCACTCAGGACTACATAATGAGACTTGTCTTAAATAAATAAATAAATCTTTTTTTTTTTTCTCTTCAGAGCTGAGGACCGAACCCAGGGCCTTGCGCTTGCTAGGCAAGTGCTCTACCACTGAGCTAAATCCCCAACCCCTAATAAATCTTAAAAAAAAAAAAAAAAGAAAGAAAGAAAAAGAAAAAGAAGAAAAAGAAAAAGAAAAATATGAACACTCAAAATATTTTAGGAGAAATTTCTTATTTTAGGATTAAACTGCAAAAATCCTTAGCATGGCAATATGATCCTAAGCTGCCATTTATACATTTACTTCCCAGTCACATAACTTTAAGCATACAGAATTCCTTTTCATTCTGAAATTCATCAATTTCTTCTTTACCAGTTATAGTTCTGAAGATAATTAAATACAAAGAAGAATCTTTACTATTAAAGATTACATTATAGCCGGACGGTGGTAGCGCACGCCTTTAATCCCAGCACTCGGGAGGCAGAGCCAGGCGGATCTCTGTGAGTTCAAGGCCAGCCTGGGCTACCAAGTGAATTCCAGGAAAGGCGCAAAGCTACACAGAGAAACCCTGTCTCGAAAAACCAAAAAGAAAAAAAAAAAAAAGGATTACATTATAATGGGGGAAAAATAGTCCATAAACAAGCTAAAAACAAAACAAGGCAATTAAACATCCTTTTTTAAATTCTAAGAAGGAAAGAAGCAGGAAAGGATGATAAGAATGCCTTCAGGTGACAGTATTGAACCCTAAAGGATGAGGCTGAACCAAAGACCTGGAGGAATAGCATCAGGATGGAAGGCTATCAAGCATTGTTGAACTGCAGCATTCCAATAAATTCCCATCTATCTACCTATCTGTCTATATATAGAGGGGGTGGTCCAGGCCAGCTAAGGACACATAGTGAAACCCTGTTTTGTTTTTTTGTTTGTTTGTTTGTTTGTTTGTTTTTTGAGGCAGGGTTTCTCTGTGTAGTTTTGGTGCCTGTCCTGGATCTCACTCTGTAGACCTGGCTGGCCTCAAACTCACAGAGAACCACCTAGCTCTGCCTCCAGAGTGCTGGGATTAAAGGCGAGTGCCACCGACGCCTGGCATAAAACCCTGTCTTTTTGTTTTTCGTTTTGTTTTTTCGAGACAAGGTTTCTTTGTGTAGCTTTGCGCTGAGATTAAAGGTGTGCACCACCACCGCCTGGCTGAAACCCTGTTTTTAATAGGAGATTCATTCCATAAGTTCTGTGTGTGACTCTAGAGAACTCTGACAATTCAGAAATGGAAGGCACACTTGTGAGAGATTTTTCTGCTTGGTTTAAAGTGGGTGAATCCACTTCTAGTCCGGACCTTTGAGGAAGGAGGACACAGAGCTTTGATCCCTATCATGAGGTGGGAAGACACACCTCTAATATGGTCCACACCTTCTGCTGGAGGACACAGACAAAGGAAGCTTGTGCTCTTGGCCTGCTTGCACATCCATTCCTTCACTGGCATTAGAGCCAATTGCTTGGGAATTCCAGTATATGCAGAAGACCAACAGAGACACCCAGGTTCTGGGACTGGGCAGCCACTAGATTCTTGGACTTCCTATTCACAGCTAACCACTGTTGGATTAGCTGGACAGCAGCCTGTGAGTCATCCCAATAAATATGTATGTGTGTGTGTGTGTGTGTGTGTGTGTGTGTGTGTGTGTGTGTGTAGAGAGAGAGAGAGAGAGAGAGAGAGAGAGAGAGAGAGAGAGAGAGAGAGAGAAATATTGAGGCTCATTCCGTAAGTTGTGACTAGAGAACCCTAATACACCATACAACCTTCAAGGATGTTGCAGCTGCTCTTCTAAGGTTCTGGTGCCTCCTTTGTGCCATGCTGGGGAAGATACCCCAGGTTTCATTACTACTACTATAAACATACTTATCAGTTAAGCTACATTCTCAGCTCCAAGAGACTTACCTTTAAAAAAAAAAAAATTGAAGCCAGGTGTGGTGGGGCACACCTTTAATCTCACCACTCCAGAGGCTGAAGCAGACAGACCTCTGTGTCTGAGGCCAGCCTGGTCTACAATGAGACTTTCAAAACAACAAAAATTTGCATCTGCCTGGTCAATCAGATTTCAACTGTCCTCATCTACTAGTTTTTCTTTTCAGTTTTTCAAGACAGGCTTTCTGTAGACGAAATTCTAAACGGTCTTATTAAATAAGAAAACACGGAAAGGGGGGGAAATTAAAAAAAATTAAAAACAAAAAAAGAAAACACAGAGCCAAATATACCGAGTTAAAAGCCCAAGAGATTAGAGGGCTAGCAAATAGCCTTTAGCTTACCAGTCGCTGCCGTTCTGAGAGAGAGAGAGAGAGAGAGAGAGAGAGAGAGAGAGAGAGAGAGAGAGAGAGAGAATAGGAAACAAAGCTACGCGTTCTGGCTAAAAGCTGAAATCCAGCCATGTGCTCTTGCTTGAGACGATTTGGGCCTGAGCTCAGGCTTCCTTAAGCTCTGGCCAAACCAGGGCTTGAAACCCCTGGCCTGTGAGGACACCAACGGTTTTTAATGAATTCTTGCCACATCTGGCGCCCAACGTTCGTGGTACGAATTCAAGAAAAAGCTGCTTGCCTGTGGCCTTGCGGGCCCAGCTACACTCGGCCAGTTATGGTGGCACTCACACCTTTAATCCTAGCATTCTGGAGGCAGAGATTCATCCAGATTATCTGTGAGTTCAAAGCCACACGCCTTTAATCCCAGGAAGTGACGGCAGGAAGCAGAAAAGTATATAAGGCGTGAGGACCAGGAACTAGAGCTAGTTAAGCTTTTAGGCTTTTGAGCAGCAGTTTGGCTAAGATCCATTTAGATGAGGACACAGAGGCTTCCAGTCTGAGGAAACAGGATCAGCTGAGGAATTGGTCAGGTGAGGTTAGCTGTGGCTTGCTCTGCTTCTCTGATCTTCCAGCTTTAACCCAATACCTGGCTCTGGGTTTGATTTTATTAATTAGACCTTTTAAGATTGTGCTACTGGTTTCTCTATGTAGCCCAGGCTGGTCTCAAACTCAGAGATTCACCTGCCTCTGCCTCCCAAGTGCTGAGATTAAAGGCATGGCCTGTCTACTAGTTTTCCTAAGATTCTGTACCAGGGGCAGCTTTTGAATTGGTAATGTTGATTTAATTTTTTTTAATGCTTCCTATAAAGATTGGATTTTGTTTTCTTATGCTTTAAGTTACTTTTTAGTCTTAATTTTTAACATTTACTTATTTGCATATATATGCGTGTGTTTATGTCATGTGCGAAGGCAGGCATGTAGAGGTCAGAGGACTACTTGAAAAGTCGTTTCTTTCCTTCCACCGTGTGGGTGCTAGGGACCGTACTCAGGGTATCAGACTTAGTAGCAACAGCTTTTTCCTAACCCTCGTTGTTTGAGATTAAAAACAAAAATTTAATTCAACTTCCATTTCCTCGCAGGAGTGGGAAGAAGGAAAGCAAGACTCTAATAAGGAAATCAACACGGCTTTATAAGGATTTCTTGTTAGTTGAAGGTTTTAAGAGAAAGCCAATGACTTCACTCACCCTTCGAATTTGTCCCAGCGCGGAAGCGCTTGCGACCGGCACCATTTTATTTTATTTTATATTTTTTGAGATAGGGTCTCACTCTGTAGCCTTAGAGCTTGGCATGGTGGCACACGCCTTTAATCCCAGCAAGTGGAAGTCGGAGGCAGGATCTCTATGACTTCGAGGCCAGCCAGGGCTACTTAGACTCTGTCTCAAAACAAAACACGCCAAACTATGTTGCCTTGGCTGGCCTGGAACGCACCATGGTGACTATGATGGCCTCGAACTCAAAGTGATCCACCCGTGCTTCCGAACTGGGATTAAAAGCGCGCAGGCACGCCAGATTTCCAGTTCCACTTTTTTTTTTTTTTTTTTTTTTTTTTTTTTGGTTTTTCGAGACAGGGTTTCTTGTTTCTCTGTGTAGCTTTGTGCCTTTCCTGGAACTCGCTCTGTGGATCAGGCTGGCAGAGATCCGCCTGCCTCTGCCTCCGAGTGCTGGGATTAAAGGCGTGCGCCACCTCCGCCCGGCTCCAGTTCCACTTTTAAGTAGAGCCGCCTGCATCGGAGAGTTTTCACCAGGCCGAGGGCGGGACTTGGAGCCAATCATTGATTGGTTAGCCTGACTGGTGACGTCTCCCCTCCTTTGATTGGTTAGCCTGACTGGTGACGTCTCCCCTCCTTTGATTGGTTAGCCTGACTGGTGACGTTTCCCCGCTGCGACAGTTTCCCGAGGTGCCTTGCTCTTAGCGGCACAGACGAGAGCTGTGAGAGAAGCAAGATGGCGGACGTGCTGGATCTTCACGAGGCTGGGGGCGAGGATTTCGCCATGGATGAGGATGGGGACGGTGAGGAGAGTGGAGGCGGCTGCGGGAAGAGGGGAAGGAGCGAAAGAGGAATGCAGTAGGGGACTATTTCCTGGGATGCGGGCCCACGAACTGGGTCTCGACTAGAGAGACTCCGCCCCCTTGGGGGAAGGCATTAGGGGCGGAGCCGGGAAGGGGCCCAAGCCAGAGTCCCTGTTTTATGCTTCCAGATAGTCTTGGGAACGAGACAGTTTTTTTTTTTTTAAATGACTCTTATTTTTGTTGCTTATTTTCTCATCTGGAACGCTAGAAAGCATCCATAAACTAAAAGAAAAAGCGAAGAAACGGAAGGGCCGCGGCTTTGGGTCCGGTGAGTGTGGGGAACAGGGTAGAATGGTCTACTTGGGGTCCGAGGGGAACATATTTGAAGAACGGTTTTCGGTGATCTGGTATGTGTTCTTTTAGAAGAGGGGTCCCGAGCGCGGATGCGAGAGGATTATGACAGTGTAGAGCAGGATGGCGACGAACCTGGACCACAACGCTGTAAGTAAATCGGACTTGTGGGAAGTCTCTGTGTATTGACAATTAAATGGGAATAAAGTAAAGTAAAAGAGATTAGCCAATCTCAGGAGTCCAGTCATTAACTACTGTAATTTTGCTTAGAGTTCTTTTTTTCTTAAACCCGCCCTTGCTGTACTAGAACTCTTTTTAGACCAGGCTGGCCAGGAACTCACAGAGATACGCCTGCCTTTGCCTCCCAAGAGTGCTGGGAATAAAGGTTCGTGCCACCATACCTGACCTTTTTTTAGTTTTTTGACAGTCTTACTATGTAGCCTTAGCTGACTTGGAACTTGCTCTGTAGACCAGGCAGGCCTGGAACTCAGATCTGCCTACCTCTGCCTCCTGAGTGCTGGGCTTTTTATCTTAGGTCCTCATACAACACCCTCCCTTACCCAACAGCTGTTGAAGGTTGGATTCTCTTTGTCACTGGAGTCCATGAAGAAGCCACTGAAGAAGATATCCATGACAAATTCGCTGAATATGGGGAAATAAAAAACATCCACCTTAACTTGGACAGGCGTACAGGATACTTGAAGGTAGATTTTCTGCTTCCTTCCTTCATAACTCTTAGATACATTGGTGATTGTTTTGTATTTGTTGTGGTTGGCCAAGAACAGGGATTAAGTGAATGATACTGGAAATTGATTTTGTTACCCACAAGAAAGAGATGAAAACAAAATGGGCATGCTGTGTGTATAATTGATTTACTTTTCACTGTATGGAGCTGGTAAATTTTTCTGTTAAAGATGCAGTTCAGGTTTAAGGAAGAGGGTGCTTGATGGTTGGTGAGGTAAACTTTTGATACTTTCATGTTTTCCCCAGGGGTATACTCTAGTGGAGTATGAAACATACAAAGAGGCTCAGGCTGCCATGGAGGGACTCAATGGTCAAGATTTGATGGGACAGCCAATCAGTGTCGACTGGTGTTTTGTTCGGGGTCCACCAAAGGGCAAGAGGAGGTAAAATGGAGGGGACAAACCTTTATTTTGGTGAAGGGAGCAGAGAAGATAAATAAGGATTTTGTGACAGGGTGGTGGCGGCAGCGCATGCCTTTAATCCCAGCACTTGGGAGGCAGAGGCAGGCAGATCTCTGTGAGTTCCAGGCCAGCCTGGGCTACAGAGTGAGTTCCAGGAAAGGCGCAAAGCTACACAGAGAAACCCTGTCTCCAAAAAACAAAAAGAAATAGTAATAATAATAAGAGTTTTGTATTGTCTCTCTGATGGATCTCCCTCCTTCTTCATTTCCTTAGAGGTGGCCGAAGACGAAGCAGAAGTCCAGACCGGAGACGTCGTTGATAGATCTTCTGTTGACCAGGTGGTCTCGCCACGAGTCCATTTGGTTGTGCTGCCTTGCATAAATAGGGTTAGGGTAGAACTTGTGTTTATATTTAATAACTTACCCTATCTACTTAGTATTGCTTTGAGTTAAAAAAAAAAATAAATGTTTCATTTTGTTTTCTACATTTAAAATTATTTTAGTGTTCTGAAGACTGAAGAATTATTTAGAGTAGGCATGCTGAGTCATTGGGAAATACTTCTGTCTGGAGTCCAATTCTGAGTTTCTAGGAAGGCTCAGGTAGAGACTCTGCTCATCATTTCTTTTCTTAGAATGACAAGAGAGCAGGGGTAGTGAGATTTTTTATGGCATTAGGGAATGATTCCTCCGTACTCTTACTAGCACGTATTATATTAGTGCTTCTTGTGCTTCTCTGTCACATAGTCTTGTATAGCCCAGGATAATCTTAAACTCACTGTGTAGCCCAGGATGGCCTTGATCTTCTGATACTTTGCCTCTGTCTTCCAGGTACTGAGATTCCAGGCATGGGCCACCATATCCAGTTTATGTGGTCCCTAAAATTAATGGGGCCTTTGAGCCTGCTCAGCCAGCTCCACCTTGAATATGGTGCTGAACATGAAGTTTGTTAAGTTCTACAACCAAACCCAGCTTGAGTACTTTATCATGGCCTTTTTTTTTTGTTTGGTTTGGTTTTGTTTTTTTTTTGAGACAGAGTTTCTCTGTGTAGCTTTGCGCCTTTCCTGGAACTCACTCTATAGCCCAGGCTGGCCTGAACTCACAGAGATCTGCCTGGCCAACTTTGGAATTTTTTATTTGTTTGTTTTGAAGTCTGTGGGTCACTGTGTCACTGTGGTTCACATTGGCCTTATACTTGAGATAATCCTCAGTGCATAATGGCAAATATTAAACTTAACATTTTTTTCAAATGTTACTGGCTGCCTTTTCCTTCCTTTTGATAAATTGCTGGGGGTTTTGGATTGAATTGGTTAAGAATATATTTTAGTAGCTGGGCAGTGGTGGGCACCCCTTTAATCCCACCACTTGGAGAGGCAGAGCCAGGTAGATCTCTGAGTCCAAGGCCAGCCTGGTCTACAGAGCAAGATCCAGTACAGGCACCAAAACTACACAGAGAAATCCTGTCTCAAACAAAAAAAAAAATGTTTTAGTTTAGATTTTCAGGGTTAGGGTGCCTTGGTTCTTTCTGGTAATGTGGACTGAATAACTATTAGTTTGGTAAAACATTTCTAGATAGTCTGAAATATTTGAGAGAGTGAGTTGAGAAAGCAAGAGAGACTTCAGGAAAATAGTATCAGCCAGAGAGACATTAGATGAACCACTGGGATATGACCTGGCTATTTTGAATTAGTTGAGAAGATCCTCTTCTATCTTATATACTTGTGTTTTTGGATGCTCTTTTTGTTTGAGGAATATAAAAATAGCTCATAAAGGGGTAGGGATGTTGGTAGATTGCCTGTCTAGTATGCACAAGCCCTGGTTTTTGTTCATCCAACTCACATCCAATGGACATGGTGGTTCCTGCCTGTAATCATAGCACTTACGTGAGTGGTGAAGGCTGAAGAATCCAGTTGGTTCACCCTTAGCTACATTCCCAGTTGGAGGTCAGCCTGGGTTATATAAGAGCTTGTCTTTGGGGAGAGGAGGTGGGAAGAAGGGAAACTCACTGTGTGGTCTTCTAACTTTCCGTTCTCCTACAGAACTTAGCCAAGTGTTGTAGAAACCCTCCTTTTAACTACTACAACTTAGAAACTTGGCGCTTACAGAAAGAAGTCATTTTGTGCTATTTGTAATGTCATTCTTTACACCATAAAAATTTTTACATTTATTTTTATTTATGTGTGTCTGAATGTATGTTAGGTGTCCCAGTAGTTTTTTTTTTTTTTAATTTAGTTATGTAATTTATGTGTGTTTTGTCTGCATGTGTGTTTGTACATCACATGTGTGCCTGGAAGTGTCAAAACAGGGCTCCAGATCCTCTGGGACTGGGGCTACAGATGGTTGTGAGCTGCCATGTGGGTGCCCAGATTGAATCTATATCCTCAGAAAGTAGCCAGTGCTCTTAAGCACTGAGCCAACTCTCCAGCCCTAGGTGTCTTTTTAATAATAGGTGGTAGAGATCTTGTCTATAACATTGCTGTAATTTTTTTTCCTGCCTTAGAACTATAGTCAGGCTTTTTTGCTACACCTACTGCTACGTTTTAGGCAGGGTCTTAACACTAATTATATCAGGCTAGCCTGGGTCTTACTCCATTTCCCTCCAGTGCTGGGTTGTTGAGGTAACAGGTGCAGACCAGCTGGCCGGGCTTGTTTTACATTTCTGATACTTTTTTTTAAAGATTTATTTATTATGTACACAGAAGAGGGCGCCATATCTCATTATAGATGGTTGTGAGCCACCATGTGGGTGTTGGGAATTGAACACAGAACCTCCTGAAGAGCAGTCGGTGCTCTTAACCTCTGAGCCATCTCTCCAGCCCCACATTTCTGATACTTTATGATTGGAGGATGACATCTTTTGTAAAGACAGGTTCTTGCTATGTCACCCTGGTTGACCTGAAACTCATGACAGACTAGGCTGGCCATGAACTTGTGATCCTCCTGCCTCTATCTCCAGAGTGCTGGGATTATAGGCATATACCACAATGCCTAACTAATCTTAGTAGCTATAAGTTAGAGTAAAAATCACAAGCCAAGTCTGTCACTCTCCACCCTTTAGTGTGTCTCCTCTTACCTTAGGATAAACACAAACTCTGACCTAGCCCACCTTTCCTCTCTACACATTATCCATTTTCTAGTCCTCAACTTCAGGAGTAACTTCTGAAACCCACATTTACTTATTTTAACATCTTTCTGTCTTTCAAGAATTAAATTTTACCTCAATTTCCCCGATTTGAAGAGTGGGTTACATACACATTCCATTCTTTAACTCCTAATGTGGCTGGGCATACCAGGCAGGAAGTTCCCATAAGTACCTGGAGCATTTTAGTATACTCAGAGTTGATGGACATTATTTCATTAATGGAATGAAAACCACAAAATTTAACGCCGGGCGGTGGTGGCGCACGCCTTTAAGCCCAGCACTCGGGAGGCAGAGGCAGGCGGATCTCTGTGAGTTCGAGGCCAGCCTGGGCTACCAAGTGAGTTCCAGGAAAGGCGCAAAGCTACACAGAGAAACCCTGTCTGAAAAAAAAAGAAAAAGAAAAAGAAAAGAAAACCACAAAATAAAAATTTAACCCAAAGCACTAGACTTTTAAAAAAAAAAATTCATGTGTATGTGTTTTGCTTTACATGTTTGCCTGTGTATCATGTGCATACCTGGTACCTACTGAGATTAAAGGAGGTGTTAGATCCCCTGGAACTGGAGTTACAGATGGTTGTGAGCCATCATGTGTGTCCTGGGGATTGAACCCGGGACATCTCCAAGAACAAGTGCTCTTTGAGTCCACTCTAGCCAGACTTCATTCTTTTCCTTTTTTTTTTTTTTTTTTTTTTTGTGACAGGGTTCCTCTGTGTTGCCCTAGCTATCCTGGAACCTGCTCTGTAGACCAGGCTGGCCTTGAACGCAGAGATCCACCTGCTTCTTCTGCCTCCTGAGTACTGGGATTAAAGGTGTGTGCCACTGTGCCCACTGACTTTGTTCTTAGTAGACCTGTAAAATGTCTTTCCCTGTCCTGAAGTTTTTCTGTACCAGTATCCTAGAAAGGTGGGACAGGAGGGATGCAAAGAGGTGGAAATCAAGCACTCAAAGCCAGCCTGAGGAAAGAGATCCGGATGCAGATACTAGGGTACTGCTTTTAAATAATTGTATTTTACACGTGTGAATGTCCGTTTGAAGTGTGTATGTGAACCACGTGCATTCCTGGTACCCATGGAGGCCAGAAGAGAGCATCTCCTGGAACTGGAGCTAGGGACAGTTGTGAGCAGCCATATGCATCCTGGGAATTGAACCCCAGTGCATGGCAAGAGCAGTAAGCACTCTTAACCACCAAGCTAGTGCCCCTTCACTTAAAAAAAGTCAGGGTCTCAAAAATGATTTAAATGAAAAAAAAAAGTCAGAGTCTCAATATGTAGATCTGGCTGGACTGAATGGAGCTGTGTAGATAAATTAAGATGGCTTTAAACTCTGGTCTGCATCTGCCTCTGCCTCCTAAGTGTTGGAATTACAGGTGTTTGCCATCACATCCAGCAAAATGTAGGTCTCTAGCATGTAAATGATCTTCCCAGGAGATAGCAGAGGCTCCCTCCCTGAGCATCCAAGGCTAGTAGCCTGCAAAGCATGCTGTGGGGTAACCTAGTGTGCAGCCAAGTTCCTGTGCAGCCCTGACAACTCACCTGAGTGAGGCAAGCAAGGTTCCCCCCATACGTCTCATTTACACTTGTTCACACTCTGCACTTGAGCGCTGGGTTAAAGCGGCTTGAGTACTGCTCCATGGCAGGAAAGCTATCCACATGGCAATTAGTTTTTAGAGGCATGGCTGTCTATATGCGACGTCTCCAACTAGACACTGGACAAGAATATTTCAGAGAGCATCTAGCATAACCGCAGAAGTGACCGTTAAGTTGGCAACGGTTAAATGAGTCAAGAGAAGGGATGGAGCTGGCTGCGTTACTGCGCTGCCTCTGACCACAGCACGGCCAGGTTTCTTCCAGCAAAGTCACGCAGAGCACAATGGTCACTCCCATTCGGACCTTGCTGCCCCTGAGAAGGTGGGCATCTCTGACCCATTTCCACTCGTCATTTCGCCCAGACCGTCCTTCACCACTGCTGCCCCCGAAGGTGTGCCGGGGCCTGCAGATGTGGTAGACTGTAGCCTGTGAATTTCGTTCCTGGACTGTTCATCTATTCGGGAGGAGGTTGCCAAGCGGGACCTCATCACACCCTCTTTCCCTTAGTCCGTTAGTCCGGGCTCCAGGCTTCTGCTGCCCTGGGCTCTTCAGCACCCACAGCGGGATGGGGCGGGAGGTTGCAGCCTCGTCTGGCATCCTGCAGCTCCGCCGGGCTCCCGCAGGCCCCGCCCCTTGCTGCTGAGGCTTTAAAGCAGAGTGTGCCCCCGGGGGCGTGCTTAGAGGCCGGAGACCGTCCCAAGAGGGTGCTCTGCCGGAAATGCACCCACGATCTCGCTGAGCGTCCTGAAATTCCGCCACAGGGCAGGCTCCGGCTGGTTGGCTTTCCTGCCGCCGTTTGTCCCTCGCGAAGCCCCGTTGCTCGCCCGGGAGGCGTGACTAGGGGCTGGGAGCAGGCGGGCTGCGGCGCCGTGGGCCCGGGCTGCCGCTGTCATGGATGCCTGGGTCCGCTTCAGTGCTCAGAGCCAAGCCCGGGAGCGGCTGTGTAGGTGCGGCCGACGGCGGAGCGCGGGCGGGCGGGAGGGCAGAGCAGGTGCCCGCGAGGCGACGGGCGCGCTACGGGGTCCCCAAGGGTCAGCCGTGGCTACGGGGGCCCGCGCGGCCCGGGAGGCGCACTCTGCAGCCGGTTGTGAGATGACTCTTTCCTGCTCACGGGAAAGATGGGGAAACTGAGGCATGAGTGGGCCAGTGGGGAGGCCGCCCAGGGTTACGGTGTCCACACAGCCACAGTTTCCTCACTGCTGTGGTGGCATGAGGGGCGATCCTTCCGGTTCTGCGTCGGCTCTCCGGCTGTCACCCAGGAGCAGCTGGCTCGCCTCTCCTTTGGGTTCCATACCGTTCCAGGACCTTAATCCCTTAGTTTACCTATCTGGAGGAATAGTCTGCCCTTCAACTAGATGGCCCGCTGTCGTGTTTGTATATAAACTCGCTGGTGGACGCGTCCCGGCTGCTCACTGACCCCTTTAGGCCTCACGCCTTGAAGCTCTTACTCTCTTAACTCCAAATAGTGCTCTCCACCCTCTCATAGGCTTTATTTTCTCGTGTCTTTCCCTTCCCCTGGCCTTGAGGAAAACCAGAAAGATATTGGTGTGAAAAGGGAGGAAATGTCCCCGGAGGAGTTTTTGTTTTCAGATTTGTTATTATTTGAGTGTTTTGTCTTGCAAATACGATGTGCACCACATGTGTGTCTGGTGCCTGCAGAGGTCAGAAGAGGGTGACGGATGCTCTGGACCTGGAGTTACAGACAGTTGTGAGCCACCGTGTGGGTTCTGGCAATGGGACCCCGGTCTTCTGCAAGAGCAAGTGCTCTTAACCGCCTCGCCAGCCCGCTGGAGGACGTGTTTGGCAGAGAGGTTAGGGAAGCCTGTCCCTTACTTCTCCTGTCCTCCCCTCCAGGGCTGCCCAGTATGCCTGTTCCCTTCTTGGCCATGCTTTGCAGAGACATGGCGCCAGTCCTGAGTTACAGAAACAGATTCGACAACTGGAGGGTCATCTGAGCCTTGGAAGAAAGCGTAAGTAAACCAGACCTTGCTTTTATCATTCTCAGCTGTGAGCCCATTGCCTCTCCTTCCTGCATTTTCCTTTTCTGCCTGTTTTCATCCTTTGGATCTTCTGCATGCCTCCAACTGAGATAAGACAACAGGCATAAGAAAGTTAGCATGGATTGGAGAGAACGGGGCAAGTCAAAACTAAACCGGGACCAAAATTAATTACAATTTGAAGTGTAAAAAAGGAACGAGCCCGCGGGCGGCGGTGGCGCACGCCTTTAATCCCAGCACTCGGGAGGCAGAGCCAGGCTGATCTCTGTGAGTTCGAGGCCAGCCTGCTCTACAGAGGGAGAGCCAGGATAGGCACCAAAACAACACAGAGAAACCCTGTCTGGAAAAAATGAAACAAACAAACAAAAAAGAATGAACTATGTTTACTCTTTCTTATTGTATGTTATTATTGCTTACTCGGCTTTTCCCTTTTTTCTCTCTTCTCCGCCCCCACCTCTGCCTCTCTACTTCAAATCCCTTGCTTTCCCTTGTTCTTCTCCACAAGTGCTACGCCTGGGTAACTCGGCAGATGCTCTCGAGTCAGCCAAAAGAGCTGTGCACCTATCAGATGTCGTCCTGAGGTTCTGCATCACTGTTAGTCATCTCAATCGAGCCTTATACTTTGCCTGTGACAATGTTCTGTGGGCTGGAAAGTCGGGACTGGCTCCCCGCGTGGACCAGGAAAAGTGGGCGCAGCGTTCATTCAGGTTCGGTTTTCTTTTCTCCTACAAGACTATTTGTGGCCTCCATCCTTCATGGCTTGCACATGCACATGTGCGCACGTACACACACACACACACACATATAATTTTCACTTTATGTGTATGGATGTTTTGCCTGCATGTATGTCTGCACCATTTGTGTGCCTGGTGCTGACAGAGGCCAAGAGAGGGCACCAGAATTGGAGTTACAGATGGTTATGAGCTGTCATGTGGGTTCTGGGAATCGGAATCCAGGTCCTAGGGAAGAGCAGAGGTGCTTTTGCACATTAAACCATCCCTCTAGCCCCGTATACACACGTTTTTAAAAAGTGTTATTGCAGGAGAGGGAGAGCACCACGCACACATCTGTGGGTCAGAGGGCAGCAGGCTTTCTCCACCACGGTGAGTTCCAGGCACCAAACTCAGGCTTGCGAGGCAGGTGCTTCCTTCCGCCTTCCGAGCCGTCTCCCAGCCTGTGACTTGCTATTTATGAGACAGAGGTAGCTCAGGATTTTCTGAGTGTACAGTTGGCTTTTCATAGCCATTTCCTCGTCTTTTCATTCAGGCAACCACAGAGTGAAAATGTCCGAGGGGAAAAGCGCATCTGAATTGAACATGTCAAAGTGTTTTGTGTCATTATCCTTAAACAATACAGCATAACATTTCTTTGCATTGCATATATATTGTATTAGATATTATAAACAGTCTGGGGGTGGATACAGAGGACTGTAGGTTATATATAAATTCAATACCATTTTATCTAAGAGTTTTGAGCAGTTATGGAGTTGGGTAGGATTTGGGTGGGTGGCCAGGATGCAGGATCCTGGAATTAATCCTCCATGGCTGCCAGACTATATATTATTCATTTCTTTGTCTGCTTTTGAGACAGGGTCTTACTGTATAGCCCTGGTTGACTCACTATATAGACTATCCTGGCTTTGAACTCACAGAGATCCGCCTGCCTCTGTCTCCTGAGCGCTGGCACCACTGCCCAGGCTTCATTCATATCTTAAACCATAAAACAGTAATAATATCAGATGGAAGTTGGATTTGCTATACCATAGCTGACTGAGATTAGAGATGATAAATATTGTATTACTTTAATTATGTCTAAAGCATAGATAGTCTATCCTCATTGCCTTCCCACACGTTTATTCCATTTCCCCCTTTTTTTAAATGTTATTTATTATTAGTGTTGGGGGCAGGTGGCATTGCCACACTGTACGTGGAGGTCAGTTTGCAAGGGTTGGTTCTCTCCTCCCACTGTGTGGATCTCAAGGTTGAACTCAGGTGGTCACATTTGGTGACAGAGCCTTTACTCTGCTGAGTCAGCTTGCCTGGTTTTTATTTCTTTTGTTGTTGCTTCTGCTGCTGATACAGGTCTCACTGCACAGCCTGGCTTAGCCTTGAACTCAGGGTTCCCCTGCTTTAGATGAGACAGGTCTCACTGCACAGCCTGGCTTAGCCTTGAACTCAGGTTTCCCCTGCTTTAGACCTCTCCGCTCCCAGCTCTAGGACAGGATTACAGGCATGTGATACCACGCCTAGTTTATTTTTCTTCCGTGATATTGGGGTCTCATAGGGCTGAGAGAACAGTCTTCTACAAGCGTGAAGGCCTGAGTTTGATCCCCAGAACCCCCCAACACACACACAAACACAAACCAGGGATGGTGATGCAATCTTGTAATCCAGCAATATGGAGGTTAATCAGGAGGATTCCCAAGGCTCTTTGGCCAGCCAGCCTAGAGCAATAATGAGCAAGCTTCAGGCCAAGTGAGAAACCCTGTCTCAAAAAACAAGGTGGATAGCACCCAAGAAGTGACCCCAAGGTCCGGGCTTCACATACATGTGCACGTGTGTGCATGCATACCCACAAATATGTACACCTGAACACGTGAAAGAGATGGGAGTCTCGGGTGTTGCTCAGGCTGGTACAGGATTCCTGGGTTCAGACAACCCTCCTCCCGTAGCCACCCCAGTAGCTGGGACTCCACAAGTATGTACCACTGCCGCTGTGCTTGGCTTTTCCAAAACTATTTTGTAGTTTCTTACTACTACGGCGAAGAGATTAAGCCAAAGCCAAACAAATGTGGTGCCTGACCTTGAACTTTAAGGTCTGCAGTGAGGTGGCTCAGTGAGGAAGAGTGAGCAGACCTGATGGTCTGAGTCCCATACCTGGGGCCCAGGTAACGATGCAAGAAAAGAGCCACTCCAGAAAGTTGTTCTTTGACTTCCATACGGATACCATTGCACTTGTGCCCCCCCCCATATATACACTCCACATAGTAGTAATAAATAAAACAAATTTAAAAAGAGAAAAGCAACCAAGGCTCATTACAGTGTAGGGAGCCAGCTACTAAAACAATTAATTATACCTATAAGATGGTTGAGTAGGTTTAAAGTGCTTACAGGGTGAACCTGATGGCCTGAGTTTAGTCCCTAGAGCCTATGATGGGAGGAGAGAATTGAGTCCGCAAGTGAGCCTTCCAACCTCCACACATGTACCTACACACAGACACACAGACACACAGACACACACACACACACACACACACACACACACACAGGTATAGCGATTATGGAAGAATGATACAAGGTACATTAAGAGAGGCTGAGAATGTAGCTCATTGATAGAGTGCTGTCTAAGGTATTTAGGTTTCACTGTAATTAGATAAGAAGAAAACAAGTGGATACTTTTCAGAGCAGATGTAATGATGTGATTTACACTCACACTACTAGCTACTTTATCAAACTCAATGGTTAGGGTAGGGACAAGAATGGCCACAGAGAGACTAGTTAAAAGACCAAAGTGCAGTCTAGATAAGAGATGATTGTGGCCAACACTCGGAACACTAGAGAAATATTGTATTTTTTCCCAGGGGGGTAACACAGAATCCCAGTCTTTTGAAAGATGTATTTATAGTCATTTTAGTTGGTATGTATCTGTATTGGCACGTGTGCATTGGAGTGCAGGTGCCTGCAGGTGCTGGAGGTGTCAGAGGTGTGAGTGCAGCTGCCTACAGGTGCTGGAGGTGTTAGAGTGTGAGTACCAGTGCCTACAGGTGCTGGAGGTGTTAGAAGTGTGAGTGCAGATGCCTGCAGGTGCTGGAGGTGTTAGAGTGTGAGTACCAGTGCCTACAGGTGCTGGAGGTGTTAGAGTGTGAGTACCAGTGCCTACAGGTGCTGGAGGTGTTAGAGTGTGAGTACCAGTGCCTACAGGTGCTGGAGGTGTTAGAAGTGTGAGTGCAGATGCCTGCAGGTGCTGGAGGTGTTAGAGTGTGAGTACCAGTGCCTACAGGTGCTGGAGGTGTTAGAGTGTGAGTACCAGTGCCTACAGGTGCTGGAGGTGTTAGAGTGTGAGTACCAGTGCCTACAGGTGCTGGAGGTGTCAGAGGTGGGAGTGCAGCTGCCTACAGGTGCTGGAGGTGTTAGAGTGGGAGTACCAGTGCCTACAGGTGCTGGAGGTGTTAGAGTGTGAGTGCAGGTGCCTACAGGTGCTGGAGGTGTCAGAGGTGTGAGTGCAGGTGCCTACAGGTGCTGGAGGTGTTAGAGTGTGAGTACCAGTGCCTACAGGTGCTGGAGGTGTTAGAGTGTGAGTACCAGTGCCTACAGGTGCTGGAGGTGTCAGAGGTGGGAGTGCAGCTGCCTACAGGTGCTGGAGGTGTTAGAGTGGGAGTACCAGTGCCTACAGGTGCTGGAGGTGTTAGAGTGGGAGTACCAGTGCCTACAGGTGCTGGAGGTGTTAGAGGTGAGTGCAGGTGCCTTCAGGTGCTGGAGGTGTTAGAGTGTGAGTGCAGCTGCCTACAGGTGCTGGAGGTGTCAGAGTGGGAGTGCAGGTGCCTACAGGTGCTGGAGGTGTCAGAGGTGTGAGTGCAGGTGCCTACAGGTGCTGGAGGTGTTAGAGTGTGAGTACCAGTGCCTACAGGTGCTGGAGGTGTCAGAGGTGGGAGTGCAGCTGCCTACAGGTGCTGGAGGTGTTAGAGGTGAGTGCAGGTGCCTACAGGTGCTGGAGGTGTCAGAGGTGGGAGTGCAGGTGCCTACAGGTGCTGGAGGTGTCAGAGGTGGGAGTGCAGGTGCCTACAGGTGCTGGAGGTGTCAGAGGTGTGAGTGCAGGTGCCTACAGGTGCTGGAGGTGTCAGAGGTGGGAGTGCAGGTGCCTACAGGTGCTGGAGGTGTCAGAGGTGGGAGTGCAGGTGCCTACAGGTGCTGGAGGTGTTAGAGGTGAGTGCAGGTGCCTACAGGTGCTGGAGGTGTCAGAGGTGGGAGTGCAGGTGCCTACAGGTGCTGGAGGTGTCAGAGGTGGGAGTGCAGGTGCCTACAGGTGCTGGAGGTGTCAGAGGTGGGAGTGCAGGTGCCTACAGGTGCTGGAGGTGTCAGAGGTGTGAGTGCAGGTGCCTACAGGTGCTGGAGGTGTCAGAGGTGGGAGTGCAGGTGCCTACAGGTGCTGGAGGTGTCAGAGGTGGGAGTGCAGGTGCCTACAGGTGCTGGAGGTGTTAGAGTGTGAGTGCAGGTGCCTACAGGTGCTGGAGGTGTCAGAGGTGGGAGTGCAGGTGCCTACAGGTGCTGGAGGTGTTAGAGGTGAGTGCAGGTGCCTACAGGTGCTGGAGGTGTTAGAGGTGAGTGCAGGTGCTGGAGGTGTTAGAGTGTGAGTGCAGGTGCTGGAGGTGTTAGAAGTGTGAGTGCAGGTGCTGGAGGTGTTAGAGGTGAGTGCAGGTGCCTACAGGTGCTGGAGGTGTTGGCTCCCACGGAGACGGAGTTGCAGGTGGTTGTGAGCCGCCTGACATGGGCTCTGGAAACCAAACCTAAGGCCTCCGGAAGAGCAGTGCAAACCCTTAAAGACAAGCTGTCTCTCCAGCCTCTCAGGATTTGTTTTAAAACTAGGACAATGTATTGAGTGTAGATCACTGTTACTAGGGTAGATTAAAAACAAAACACAGGCTGCAGAGATGTCTAAGTCAAGTAAAGTGGTTGTTGCATATAAGCATGGGGACCTGAGTGTAGCTGGAGAGCTTTTCTTTCCGGGTCCCACCAAGTCCTGCCAGTCCCGGAGCCCACTTATAAAATAAGCACACAGACTCTTACATTATTTAAACTGCTTGGCCATTAGCTCAGGCCTATCATTGTCTAGCTCTTACTCTTATATTTAGCCCATTTCTATTAATCTTTACTTTGCTGTGTGGCTCGTGGCTTACTGGTACCTTACATCTTGCTTGTCCTGGCGGTGGCTCCAGGCAGTCTCCTGCTCCACCTTCCTGTTCCCTCAATTCTCCTCTCTGTTAGTCCCACCTATACTTCCTGTCTGGCTACCGGCCAATCAGTGTTTATTTATACAGAGCGATATCCACAGCAATAGTGATTATTTCATAATACACATATTCAAAATATCACTGTACACTTAAACATATATAGTTTTTTTTGTTTGTTTGTTTTGTTTTGTTTTTTGAGACAGGGTTTCTCTGTGTAGCTTTGCGCCTGTCCTGGAACTCACTTGGTAGCCCAGGCTGGCCTCGAACTCACAGAGATCCGCCTGCCTCTGCCTCCCGAGTGCTGGGATTAAAGGCGTGTGCCACCACCGCCCGGCAACATATATAGTTATACCCCAGAAATAATAAAGAAAAAAGAACTCTCCTACTATTTTATAATTAGTATGTGTTTATGTGCACCTTAAGATCCTGGCTTAAAATTCGTAAGTGTCATGAAATCTGCCAAGATTGACTTCAAATTTCATTTTTGAGACAATCAATATAACATACCACACTGAGCTGGAAGGACGGCAGTGGTAATGTGCTCACCATTCAAGTGTGAGGACCCAAGTTCGGGTCCCCAGAACCTGTGTAAATGCTGGTAGGCATGAAGATAGGGACTCTCTCAGAACAAGATGGCTAGTCAGACTCTCCTTGTACAGGTACGCTCTGGAGTCAGTTACGGTGGACACAGCCTTCCAAAGCCAAGCTTGGGCCTCCGGTGCATAGATGTGCCCAGGCATTCACACACACTTGTGTATACATATGCACACATGAAACACACACACACACACACACACACACACACACACACAGGGTAGGGGGATACACTTAACTTGACCCTAATAATGTAAACTATTTTGAGAGAACAAATTTAGCTGTTCAAGAGACACATACAGCCTGAAGTGGTGATACATGCCTATAATCCCAACACTTAGGATCAGGAGTTCAAGGACAACCTGGGTTACATGAGACCCTGTCTCAAGAAAGAGAGAAGAAAAAAGATTTATACATATTTTGACCATTTAAATCCAATCTTTAAGAAAAAAAAAAAAAAACAAAGACCCCTCCAAAAGGTCCAGAGATATTAAGTGACTGCTAGAGATGTTAGATTATAAATTCCTTAAGCACAAAAATACATTATTTATTATTATTTACCCTGTGGCACTGGCTGATGAACTCACTATGTAGGCTAGCCATAGCTCAAACTCTCCAAGTGCTGGGACTAAAGGCATGCACCACCATACCCAGCCCAGCAAAAACATCTTCTACTTTTTTTTTTTTTTTTTTCTTTAAGGCCAGGCTTTCTCTGTGTAGCCCTGGCTGTCCTGGAACTTACTCTGTAGCCCAGGCTGGCCTCGAACTCAGATCCGCCTGCCTCTGCTTCCCAAGCGCTGGGATTAAAGGCGTGCGCCACTACACCTGGCTCATTTTTGTTATGTTCTGAGACAGGATTTTTTATTTCACTATGTAGTCCAGGCCGGCTACGAATTCTCCATCCTGCCTAAACCTTCCTAGTGTTGGATTTACGGGCATACATTAGCTAAATACAAAAGCCTGTGAGGTTTTTTTGTTCTTGTTATATTGGCTGTGTGTGTGTGTGTGTGTGTGTGTGTTACAAGGTCTATACATGTAGACTCCAGACGTCGTCTACTGTTCTTCACCTTATGTCTTGAGGCAGGGTCTTTTACTGAACCTGGAGCTCTCCGCTTGGCTGGACTGGCTGGCTGGACAAGACCCTGGGGTCCTCCCAGCACTGGGGTCACAGGCATGAGCCACTCCACCGGGCTTTTTATGTGGGTGCTGGGGACCCAAACTCAGGTATTGGCGAAATTATTAAGGCCACTCCACGTAGTTAGAAGGAAGATTTATCTAGTGGATAACTTACAAATGAAGGGATAGGTAGGTCGTGGGGTCTGGGGAAAGTGTATCGCAGTCCAGCGGTGTTCCCTGGAGCTCTGTTCAGTCAACCTCCACCGTCCAGGGTCCTGGAACCGAGAGAGAGAGCGCTGGCCCATCCCCATCTCGGGTCTCCAGGGTCCTCCCTTAGCCCCGCCTTGTAGGCGTGACAGTTGCTGAAGCCTCAATGGGGGTTGGAACTTCCAGATCAAAGCTGGAATGGCTACCCACTACACACTATAAACAAGATTGTCAACATACTTACAATGGGACTGGAGAGATGACACAGCACTTAGAGCTCTGTCTGTCTGTCTGTCTGTCTGTCTGTCGTAGTTAGGGTTTCTATTGCTGGGAAGCAACATCATGACCACAGCAGCTCTTATAAAGGAAAACAGTTAATAGGGTTGGCTTACAGTTCAGAGGTTTAGTCCGTTATCATCATGGCAGGACATGGCGGCGTGCAGGCAGACATGATCCTGGAGAAGGAGCTGAGAATGTACATCTTGATCCATAATGCAGCAGAAGGAATCTGTGTGCTGGGTGTGGCTTGGGCATATATGAGACCTCAAAGCCCACCCCCACAGCAGCACACTTCCTCCAATGAGACCACACCTATTCAACAAGGCCACAACTCCTAATAGTGCCACTCCCTATGAACCAAGCATTCAGACACATGAATCTACAGGGCCATTTCTGTTCAAACCCACACTGTTCCTCCAGAGGACATGGGTTCAACTGCCAGCACCCACATGGCATTTCACAACCACCAGTAACTCCGGTTCCAGGGCATCTGACACCCTCTCTGGCCTTCTTGGGTGCCAGGCATGCACATGGTACACAGACATATGTGAAGGTGAAACACTCATATATGTAAGATAAGAACTTTAAAAACGGTCATAACCTTATGATGACATCTTTTTAGTTAAGAACACCTGAGCGCAGATCTACCCAGTTAGCAAATTTTAAGTATATGATGCAGTTGTATTAACTGTAGTCACCATGCTGTATGTTAGATGTAGACTTACTTATTTTGTAGAACTGGGTGTTTGAACTGGTTAATGTCTTCTTGTTTCTCATCCCCTCTGGTCCTGGCAACCACCACCCTATTCTGTGTTTCAGTGAGTTAGCCTATGTAGATTTAACATGGAAGTGAGATCATGTGTCTTTCTGTATCAGATTTATTGAACCTAGCGTATGGTCCAGAAGGAAGGACAGTTCTTTTCTTGGTGTTGCTGAGACTGAACTCAGGGACTCATGCACGCAAGGCAAATACTCTTACTCGTGAACTACATTGCTATTTCTAAGGCAGGACGTAGTTTTTAACTTAAAATTTATTTATTTATATTGTGTATGTGGGTGCATGTGTGTGCCATGGTGTCTGTGGAAGTCAGAGGACAAGTTGAGGACATCAGTTCTATCTTCCATGTGGGTTCTGGGGATCGAACTCAGGTCTTCAGGCTTAGTGGTGAATACTCTTACCCACTAAGCTATCTCAGCAGTCCCCAGAGTGGGCATTTCCAGTGGTGGGTTATAGATTTGCTTCTGACACTCTGATGTGGAGTCCCTTTGCAGTGCATGAGCAAAGTGTTTCAGTTTGTGTAGGGTTTGCTGAATGGATTGTGTGCCCTTCCTAACGTGGCGTCTGCCTGTGCATCCCAGGTACTATCTGTTTTCCCTCATCATGAATCTGAGCCGCGACGCTTATGAGATTCGTTTACTGATGGAACAGGAGACTTCAGCTTACGGCAGGCGAATGAAGGTTTCTGGAGTCCCGGGAGGAGTCGAGACTGGGGGACCTGGAGGACCCGCAACTCCAGGGGGATGCCTGCCACAACTGGCTCTGAAGTTTCGACTCCGAGTCCTGCTCTTGGCTCGTGTCCTTCGAGGTCACCCCCCTCTTCTGCTGGACGTGCTCAGAAACGCCTGTGACCTCTTCATCCCACTGGACAAACTAGGCCTCTGGCGCTGTGGCCCTGGGATTGTGGGCCTTTGTGGCCTCATATCCTCCATTCTGTCTATTCTCACCCTAATCTGTCCCTGGCTACGACTCAAGCCCTGACATTCTGATACAAGATAAGGAGGGAGCCTGAATTGGTGAGATGGAATCTTAGATTGTCCCCCATGTGCCAGCCTCTTTCTAATTCGACGCCTTGATTGAGGTTACGATCCAGATACTTAGGGTGAAGGGAAGAACCTTGCCCAAGACGAGGTCAGGAAGGCGATGTCGGCGGAAAGACTCAGCACGCCTCGAGAGGTGTTTGGGCCTCTCTGTTGTGGACAGAATCTCTTTGCTCTCTTCCCTTTATCTGTGTTGAGTCTGGTTAAGAATTTGTCACCATGCGACAGAATTGTTTTTCTTAGTCCCCTGTCCAGATACTTAAACAGAATTACTTTTTGTAGGAGAATCAGAAGTTTTGAATGGTAAAGTGCTAATTGTATTCTTTTCTGAAGCAGCATGTAGCATATTTCTTCCTTCACAGTCCATAATTTTTGAGACTTTATTTCACGTCCCAGCTGACTCTTCCCTCACGTCTCCACACCGAAGGCCATGACACTTCTCCCCTGCGTCTTCCTCGCCAGCCTCCTCCTGATGTGGCGTTGACCCTTCTCTCCTCCACGCCTTCGGGTGTCTGCTCACACTTGGATATTAGAGTTTCCCTCCTCACTGGCTCTTGCCTTTCTTTAACTCTCCAGAGCAATGCTGTGTCTGGCCTCTTGCTGTAAATACTGTACAATGAATCTGTGTAGTAACTGTGGTCCATGCCCACAGTGCAAGCAAGCCTTCCAGGTCAGCAAATTAAAGATCAGTTTGCTCACTAATTGATTTATTCATTTTCAAGATGGGGGTCTCACTCCGTTACCCAGGCTGGCCTGAAACCCTGAGTTCTCTTGCTTCAGGCTTGTGTGTAGCTGGGAGAACAGGTGTGTGTCACTATCCAGCTGCTCATTGGCATCTGGTCTGGCCTCTGTGTTCTGGCCATTTTAAGCCTTAGTTCCCATGACTATGGGTGGGTTTCCATGGCACTGGCAACTAACATCGTTACCTACAGGTTTTCATTGAAAACTTAAGTGTTGGGGAAAGTAGTGGGCAATCGAAAGTGCTAAGATGTTTCTACCATTCTTGTGACGTTTATAGCCTCCTTACATTGGGGTGGAAGATTCTAAACCAAAGCAATTATGTTGACACTACAAAGCACACCTGTCTGCAGACATGGACTCTCGGAAAGCTATTAAACACACAAACATGACCCGAGCTCAGTGAACTGGCAGGGTCACACAGTGGGACTGCCCTTTGCACAGGAGGCAGAAGACTGCTGTCGGCTTTTAGTCTGCATGTCTCAGGTTGAGATTGGTACGGCAAAAAGAAGTCGTCTCTATCTTCTGCTCTCCGTTCCAAACGGGAGGAAATCACTGTACACCAAACACGGAGGGGGAAAGCAGCCTCACAAAGGGTCCAAAGCTGTTCCCGTTGAATATCACTTGAGGCCTCCAGGGGGCAGCACCAAGCCCGAGGCCGGGACTGAGATCCCTCTGTCCTCTTGGTCCGGGGCTCCCCACGGTTCCCCGCGCACCACCCCTCCCATTCCGTCCAACTTTATTTTTAGCTGCCAGTGGGAGGGGGCAGGATTGGAGGGAAAGTAAAGAAAGCAGCGAAGGAGAGGGACAGAGAGGCGCAGAGGCCTTCTTGGACAAGACCGGACAAGCAGGCATGGCACGCCTCTCCGTTCCTCACCTGTTCGTGCCCCTGGTGTTTCTGACAGGTGAGGGAGAAGAACTTCGGGGTTTCTGGTGGGAATGGATGCTATGTAGATTGTTTAGAATTGGGACCATTACCGTTAGAATAATTTGGGAGTTCGGGTCAGAGGTTAATACTGGTACTATATTTCACGTGTGCGCTCATATTTTTAGATTCCCAAATGGCAGCCGTTGAAGCTACCTAGGGCTTGAGTAAGATTTGCACCTCGTTATCTCAAACCTTTGCCCTAAACTCCACAGAAATGAGGATACAGAATAGAAACACGTTTCTCCTCTTCCATGCAGCTAGTCTGATCCCTACCATTACCCTCCGGGCTTCTCCCTACCACTGGCACTCCCGGGCATAATTGCCTTACTGTGTGGTCAGAACTCGGGGTTCATCTAACGAATTCCTGGCCTTACAACCCTGCCAACTTCCTGGATGCAAAAAAAGGCTCACATGCAAAATACCTTTCTGAAAGCGAGCACAGTTTGCGTTGAGTTACAGCTACTGGAGGGTGAGAGTGGGACTGAGGGAGAGTGGCCTGAACAGAAGGAGAGAGACAATGGAGAAGAGAAGTATGGGAGGACAGGAGGCCTGGAAGTTTTCCCTGCTGGTACCCTGTAATCTTTGTTTCCTAAAATACCAGCCCTGATTTTAGGGGAATTGGGGTCAGAAGAAAGGACTCAGCAGGACATGGTTGGGGACCCGGAGAGTGGGCTAGAGTTTGAGGAAACTATGGGCAAGGGGTAGTTGGGAGGTGGAGGAGATAAGCAGCAGATTATGGGGGAGTTTTTTTTTGGGGGGGGTAGGACCCTTAACAAGGATAGATGGCAAACTCTGTGTGTGGGCAGGCCGGTGGTTCCACCCAGTTAATTAGCACTGGCTGGGAGCAACCAACGTCCTAGACCTTGGAGAAAGAGTCCAAGTGTGACAATGTCAAGAAGGAATGGAAAGGAGACACCCAGACCCGGGGCTCCTCGCCCTCCTCTCCTTCTCCCCACGGCCCCGGGTTTGGGAAGAATTTGGAAGGGTGGCTATTCTGTGGCTGCAGAAGGGCGAGCTCCCTCTTTTGACTCTCATGGCTTAGGAGGGTGTGTAGGAGGAATGATGTGGAAAGAGTAACTTGACCTTTCCAGACGTGTCTGTGAAGGAGATTTCAGGAGTGAGAATGGAAACGCAGCTGTGCTTCAGCGTGGCAGAGGGCCTTGGGACCCCCACGCAGGAAGAGAATCGTCCCATCATCCCAGCTGGGGCTCTGAGTACATGACATTGACGGAGGCCTGGAAGGCTTATAAGTAATCAGGCAGACACATGGAGATGGAGATGCACCCTCTTGTCTTGTGCATCTCTTGGCTTCTCCAGCCCTTCTTCAATTGACCGACAGGTTGATGCTAATTATGATCCTGGCCTCCCAGGTCTCTGCTCCCCCTTTAATCTGGATGAGCATCACCCACGCCTATTCACAGGGCCACCGGAGGCCGAATTTGGATACAGCGTCTTACAGCATGTTGTGGGTGGACAGCGATGGTGAGAAGGGAACCGGAGGACCATGGGATTGGGACTGTGGTAGCTCTGGTGAAAAGGGAGGCAAGATAAGTGGGTCTCTAAGCTGATCCTTGAAAGGGCCTAGAGCTCTAAACTTGCCATCTCCATGCGCCTTCCCTCTCTCCTACATTAAGAGTCACGTTCACCTGATGCTTATGTCCATATTTCCCTCCCAGGATGCTGGTGGGCGCCCCTTGGGATGGGCCTTCAGGTGACCGGCGGGGGGATGTTTATCGCTGCTCTATAGGGGGATCCCACAATGCCCCATGTGCCAAGGGCCACCTGGGTAAGAAGATGCCTGACTTTCCCCTGCTAATCCTTGATTTTGACACCCAGTAACTGAGTCCTTGTACATCAGCTTCTTTGCTGCCCCCATAACCTATGCAGACCTGGCCTTCAACTCGATACTGCCTCCTCTTCATGCTCTTCCCAAACTACACAGAACTAAAGCACCCAGTCTTTGACCCCATGACTTCATCCTCTTCTACCCCTCCTCCAACCAGGTGACTATCAACTGGGAAATTCCTCTCAGCCTGCTGTGAATATGCACCTGGGCATGTCTCTGCTAGAGACAGATGGTGATGGGGGATTCATGGTGAGCTAAAGGGTCTCAGAAGGTTCGCGGCAGGGAAAAGAGCATTATGGTAAGGGAAATGAGTCCATATAGAAGAGTCAAGGAATTCAAAATCCCTAGAGAGCAAGATAGGGTATCCCATGGTGTAATCTTAACTCTTTTTTAACTGGATGCATGTTCTGAGGGGCCTCTCTCAGGTCTGGGAATAACTATTTCCCCTACCCACCCCAGGCCTGTGCCCCGCTCTGGTCTCGTGCCTGTGGCAGCTCTGTCTTCAGTTCTGGAATATGTGCCCGTGTGGATGCTTCATTCCGGCCCCAGGGAAGCCTGGCACCCACTGCCCAACGTGAGCCAGTGCAAGGGCCTGAGAACTCAGTTCCCAGATGGGGGTGCTGGGTGGGGGAAACAGGACAGAAGACTTGGCGGAGGGTCTGCATGGCTGTCCTCACCATTCCCAATAGTGCATGCAGCAGCCTGCTGTTTGCTGACATTAGAATCCAGACTCCTTAGCAGAGCGTCAAGACACCAAGATCCGGCTTAACCAGCTTGAAAAACGCAGCTTGTCCTCTGCAAGTCCTGTGCCTCCGCCATCACGTTTACATGATTATTCCTCTGTGTGCCGTTTATTTTGGACCTGTATTTCCCTTTGTTTACAATGTTCTCTACGCCAGTGCATTTTCTCAGAATCTTCAATGTCTGGTTTTTGTGGGTCTCACGCATGCCAAGTGAGCACTCGGCTATTGAGGTCTCCCCCAGTCCTCTCATATACCTTCCTATTTGCCGCCTTTTTGGAGATGGTTTTATTATGTAGTCCAGGATACCCTTGAACGTGGGATTCGCCTGCCTCGGCTTCTCAAGGACTAGGATAGTAGACATGTACTGTCATGCCTGGCCTCTGCTGCCTCTTTGGTTTACCACTATCAGAAACGACCCTCGGAGCTGGACCTGCCCCTCAGTGGCACATTGTAGAGCATGAGTAGAGCCCTTAGTTCAACTCCCACACAGACACACACATACAGAAGTGATGCTTTCTCAGTCTCCCATACACAGACTAGTGGTAGGTTTCTACCCAGGGCGTATTTCATTCTTCACACTTGTCCTTCTCTTCTTTCGTTCATTCCTGCACTTAGGACCTGGCGTAGTCCTTTCCTTGCGTGTAAGAAGGAAGTCCTAGCTTACACTGAGGCATCCTCCTGTGACGTTTCCCATTGTTGGCTCCACCCCAGCATCCTCCCATGTCTGTTTCCCATCACTATGTTTCCCCTTCTAGGCTGTCCTACATACATGGACGTCGTCATTGTTTTGGATGGCTCCAATAGTATCTATCCCTGGTCTGAAGTTCAGACTTTCCTTCGGAGGCTGGTAGGGAGACTGTTTATTGATCCGGAGCAGATACAGGTAAGAAAAGGATATGTGGATGGGCTTGGCGGGAAAGAGATAAATAGTCGTGGTCCCTTTAGTGTAATCAGGCATGTCCAACATCTTGAATAGCACCAGGACATTGTCATCTGCAGAACTCGTGATTAAGAAATGTGCAATTAAGTTACCAAAAAGTCACAAAAATCTCATAATGTTTGAAGTAAGTTT
This sequence comes from Peromyscus californicus insignis, assembly GCF_007827085.1. NCBI lineage: Eukaryota > Metazoa > Chordata > Mammalia > Rodentia > Cricetidae > Peromyscus > Peromyscus californicus. Next base: position 74,604,245 of record NW_026294617.1, read on the forward strand.
AGGATAGCTGTCCTTGGCTGCACGCAGCTGCTTGGGGCCCACGAGCTACAGGCTGGACCCGCCTGAGGGGTGTTCATTTCTTCTCCGTCCTTTCTTCTCCTTCATCCTCTGCAGACATCCCATTTGGGAACGTGGCTTATTATTTTCAGGTAGGACTGGTACAGTACGGGGAGAGCCCTGTGCACGAGTGGTCCCTGGGAGATTTCCGAACCAAGGAAGAAGTTGTGAGAGCAGCCAGGAACCTCAGTCGGCGGGAGGGACGAGAAACAAGAACTGCCCAAGCAATAATGGTGGCATGGTGAGGCATGGGGAAGGGGATGTGGGAGAACGAAGGATCAGCAGGGCGAGGAGAGGGGCTGGGGTGTAGGGTGCCATCACAAGATGCTCTGTATGCTTATCTTCGTGTGCCGGAAGTTCACGGAGGAAGGCTCAGCTGACTGCTGCCACTCTGTCACTGGACTCTCTCTTACTGTGTTTTACAGTGTCTGTGTGTCTCTCCTTGTCTGGTCTTGTGACCAGAGCCCCACCTCTTCTCTGCTTCTGTGTCAGTTCTGATCCTTAGCTTTTCAACTGCTCATGTCCTAGCTTTCTTTCCAAACTAGACCCTAAACTAACTAACCTCTGGGAAGACGGCCTGGCCCCACGACCAGTGTCTATTCTCCATGTCCTTGATTTTTGTCAACCCAAACACAACGTCTGCTGAATGAATCTGTGAATGACTAAAGCCTGTACTTATTTACACTGATGATAGGTTATTCTACGTGTTCTGTGGCATCCAAACATTCAAACCGTGACTTTGTGCCAGTTTGCATGTTAAACACTGTTGGGGAATGGCCTAGAAGATACAACATCTGACCTCAGTGAACTGCTGACAGTGTTAAATACATTGTGTGTGTGTATGTGTGTGTGTGTGTGTGTGTGTGTGTGTGTGTGTGTACACTCACATACACGCTTATACCATGACTGTATCTCATTCTTTTCTCTTCTTAGCACAGAAGGGTTCAGTGAGTCCCGGGGGGGCAGACCCGAGGCTGCAAGGCTGCTGGTGGTTGTCACTGATGGAGAATCCCATGATGGAGAGGACCTTCCAGCAGCACTAAAGGCCTGTGAGGCTGGGAAAGTAACACGTTACGGGATTGCGGTGAGACTTGGGACTGGTGCTTTTTGGGTTTGTTCTGTGTTGTATTGTGTGTGTGTTTGTATGATGTGTGTGTGTGTGTGTGTGTGTGCATGTGTGCACATACTATGATACACACACACACACACACACACACACACACACACACACACACACGCAGGGCAGAGAACAACCTCAGATAGTGGTCCTCTCCTTCCACCTTGTTTGAGACTGGGTCTCTTGTTCAGCTGTATACAATAGGCCAGGCTAGCTGACCCACAGGTTTGGGCCAGTCTTCTGACTCAGCTTCCTATCTCCTGGTAGGAGCCTGCTAGGATTGCAGATAAGCTTGTGCTGTTGTCCAGCATTTTATGCTTTTATGTGGGTCTGGGGATCTGAACTCAGGCTGTCAGGTGTGTGGCGAGCACTCTACTCACTGAGTTATTTTCCCAGACCAAGAATAGACTCTGGATCTAAAAAGAGAGATGGAGAAAGGTTTTCAGGATGTGAAACACAGAGGAAATAGTATCAGCAACTCCCTGGACTTCAATTGTGTTTTACAGTGTCTGTGTGTCTCTCCTTGTCTGGTCTTCCTCTTTCTTTAGCTGGCTATGTTCTCTATCAGCTCTAACAACTTACTTCACACAGCTAATAGACCCCCATCTTGAACTCAGGTCCTTGGTCACTATCTCCGGCGACAGAGAGACCCTAGCTCTTTTCTTCGGGAAATCAGAGACATCGCTAGTGATCCAGATGAGCGATTCTTCTTCAACGTCACAGATGAGGCCGCGCTGACAGACATTGTGGACGCACTGGGAGACCGGATTTTCGGTCTTGAAGGTAATGATTATCCTGGCGAAATGGAAGACCGGGTTGGGGGCATTCTAGAGGGAGTTCAGTAGAGCGAGCTCCCCTGATAGCGCTTTGCAATTTTCTCGTGTCCAAGGGTCCCGTGGAGAAAATGAAAGCTCCTTTGGGCTAGAAATGTCTGAGATTGGCTTCTCCACCCACCGGCTACAGGTTGGACAGACCCTGACCCTCTGCAACATCCCCGAGCCCTTGATCTCTTCATAATCCTCTCCAGTCTCTGACTCAGATAACTTCAACCCTAAGGCCCGTCCAGATTTCTCCTTTAACCAGACTGCGTCCTGAACCTTCATGCTTTTCTGACCGCAGTGTACCCTTACACGAGCATCTCACTCCTGCATCCTGACCCTCCATGCCTTTCTGACCACAGTGTACCCTTACACGAGCATCTCACTCCTGCATCCTGACCCTCCATGCCTTTCTGACCACAGTGTACCCTTACATGAGCATCTCACTCCTGGGGAGTCGTTTTTCTCCTATTCCCACTGTCTTCTCAGTGTCCTCGTCTGGTTCTGCCCCTCAGGATGGGATTCTCTTTGGGATGGTGGGGGCCTATGACTGGGGGGGCTCGGTGCTATGGCTTGAAGAAGGTCGCCGCCTTTTCCCCCCACGAACGGCCCTGGAAGATGAGTTTCCCCCTGCACTGCAGAACCATGCAGCCTACCTGGGTGAGTAACAGAGTTGCGGGGCACTGGGAGGGTGAGGGAGAGCCAGTAGGGGGTAGGAGGCACTCCTTCTTCACTCAGGCAGTTTTTCACTGACTCTCTTGAGAACTCACCTGATGCCCTTAGCACGCCGTCCACTCTTACCTCATCTTCTTTTCCTTTTACATCTGATCCCTCCTCACTTCTAGGTTACTCTGTTTCCTCCATAAGTCTGCCGGGTGGACGCCGCCTCTTTGTCTCGGGGGCACCGAGGTTTAGACATCGAGGAAAGGTCATAGTCTTCCAGCTAAAGAAAGATGGGGCTCTGAGGGTCACCCAGAGCCTCCAGGGGGATCAGGTATGACATCAGGGGAGGGTGGGACCCTTGGGTCCCCAGGACGTCCAGGCTGAAGAAGAATGCCAAGGGAAAGGGCAAGGCTGGGAAGTCCATGCTGAATTCTGGTAGACAGTCTGTCAGGGGTGTGAGGACCAGATTGGCAGAGTGGTGAGTGCTTCCTGCTGAGTCCAGCTGTCCACACCCACCTTCTCTCTGGGCTCCTCACCACCCACCTCGCCCAGATTGGCTCATACTTTGGCAGTGAGCTGTGCCCATTGGATACAGACAGCGATGGGGTAACTGATGTCTTACTTGTGGCGGCCCCCATGTTCCTGGGTCCCCAGAACAAAGAGACCGGACGTGTTTACGTGTATGTGGTAGGACAGGTGAGATCCGTGGGACCCCCCAGGATGTGTGGGGGGGGGGTGGTGGAAGAAGGGGAGAGAGAGAGACACATATATCTGAGAGCTCGCTGAGAGGAGAGGGTCACCAGATAAGCGATTCCTTCTATCTCCTTACCACTACAAGCAAGTTTTGCTGATGCTCCAAGGAACCCTTCAGCCAGGACGCTCCCAGGATTCTCGATTTGGCTTTGCCATGGCCGCTCTTCCTGATCTGAACCAGGATGGTTTCGCCGATGTGGCTGTGGGGGCACCCCTGGAGGATGGGCACCAGGGAGCATTATACCTGTATCATGGAGCCCAGGATGGAATCAGGCCCCATCCTACCCAGGTTAGCAGTGTGGGGGTGAATCTCTGTGAGTTCAAGGCCAACCTGGCCCACATAAGTGAGTTCCAAGCTAGGCAGGACTGCATGGTGAGATGTCTCAAAATCAAAATAAAAACAAACAATTGAAAATGGGATTCAGTGGTAGCAAGGGAAGGAAGTTGTTTTCTCTGCTTATTTATCTTCCACTTGGCTTAAGAGCCGATCCAAGCCGGTGCCCGTATTCATAGGTTGAGAAGTGAGATGGTGAGGGAGGGAGTCCTGAGACAGGAGAATTTTTCTTATTCTCTTGATGGATGGGAATGTTAGAAAGAGGCTTGCAGGAGGACAGAAAAGCAGATGGAACCCTTCCTCAGTCTCCCCTCCCCCCGCAGCGGATCGCTGCTGGATCCATGCCACAGGCCCTCCGCTACTTCGGCCGAAGCGTGGACGGCCGGTTAGATCTGGATGGAGATGATCTCGTGGACGTTGCTGTGGGTGCCCATGGGGCAGCCATCCTGCTCAGGTGAGGGGGTATCAGCTTGGGTAGCAGTGCACAGGAACGCACAGCTTATAAGAACAAAGGTCACAGATTTAGATTTGGGTCCCTTGGTCAACTAATCTGATGCCTAAGCTCCTAGTTCATAGAATAAAAGTAACTGTCACTATCTTACTGGTTTGTTGCAGATATCAAATGGGATGGTCCACATAAAGATTTCTAACAGTGCTTATTTATTGTTATTTTATGTGTGTGGGTGTTTTGCCTGTTTATGCACTGTGTGTATGTGCAGTACCTGTGGAGACCAGAAGAGGGTATCAGATCTCCTGGAACTGGAGTTTTACAGAGGGCCTTAAGCTGCTTTGTGGGTGCTAAGAATCAAACCTGAGCCCTCTGGAAGAGCAGCCAGTGCTTTTAATCACTGGGCCATCTCTCCAGCTCTGACATTAGTGCTTATCAAATTGAATGTATTGTTATGCGACTTCTGTCATAGGCTTCTGGGAAGGGTGACCTATTCAGACCTTAATTTTTTTTTTCTTTCTTAATCATGGGGAAGCAAGTAGTAAGGTTGCAATTCTTACCTTTTTCTTTTCTTCTTGTTCTGAAGTGCAAGCTCAGACCCTGAAGAGCTCTACCACTGAGCTCCATCCTCAGTCTAGGGTTGTACTTTTGTGGGTGGAGGGGAGACTTACCTGCTCCTTCTAGAATTTCTTCCCCACCCTGTTCCCAGCTCCCAGCCCATCATACACCTGCTTCCAAGCCTGGATGTGATGCCACCGCACATCAGCGTGGTTCAGAAGGACTGTAGGCGAAGAGGCCAGGAAGCAGCCTGCCTGACAGCAGCCCTGTGCTTCCAAGTGACCTCTCACACTCCCGGGCGTTGGGACCGCAGGTTCTGTGAGTGACTACAGTGTATCCAAGACAACGCTCAAGCCCTAGCCCGCCCTGGTGTTGGTACTTGTCTCCATTCTCATGCTTGCCTCTCCCGATCAGACATACGATTCTCAGCATCCCTGGATGAGTGGACAGCTGGGGCGCGTGCAGCATTTGATGGCTCTGGCCAGCGGCTGTCCCCGAGACGGCTCCAGCTCAGTGTAGGGAATGTCACCTGTGAACAGCTGCACTTCCACGTGCTGGTGAGGAGGGGGTAGGCACTGCTTCGCACTGGGCCTGAGAGTGAGGGGAAGCCTGGGTCCCAGGGGCGTTTCAACCAGGTCAACAACAAAACTGAAGCAGAGAGACTGAGACAATTCAGATCAGGGTCAGGATGATAGGACTGGAACCCTTGCTCTATAATTTGTCACCATGAACTCTGCCAAGTCACTTAGCTGCTGCACCTCAGGGTCCTTGGCTGAAAGGGATGATACACACGGATAACTGTATCAGAGGGGTTGTGTCTGAGTCACAGTCCATCGTATTGTGACAACCTTGGGACACGGTGCCCAGGACATAGAAAGGACTTCCTGGACGGTCACACTTGGTGTCCTCTGCAGAGGCCTGGCTTCTGCTCTGATCCTGTTTTCCCACAATCTGTCCTTCATTCTGCTTTTCCTCAGGACACGTCGGATTACCTCCGGCCAGTGGCCTTGACTGTGACTTTTGCCTTGGACAACACCACCAAGTCAGGGCCTGTGCTGGAAGAGAGATCGTCCACCTCTGTCCAAAAACTGGTTAGCGGTGCCGTGCCCTGCGTGGTCTGGGGTCCCAGGGCTGCTCTCCCAGTGAACTTAAGAGAAAGGGGAGGCCACACACAAATGGTGAAATCTGATCCAGGCTCTGGTGACCAAAATACAGCCTCTCTTCTCTTCACTTTCCCCCAATTCCAGTCCTTCCTCCTCGCCTTCCTCCCAGCCCTCCGACCCTCGCCTCTCTTCTAGGTCCCCTTCTCAAAAGACTGTGGCCCTGACAATGAATGTATCACAGACCTGGTGCTTCAGGCTGACATGGACATCAGAGGCTCCAGGTTAGATGGGGATGAGCTAAGCAAGCCGGAAGGGACTCAAGGGGGGCTAGAGAGTTGTTTTTGAGACAGGTTCTCCCTATGTAGCCCTGGCTCGCCTGGAGCTTGCTATGTAGACCAGGCTGCCCTTGACCTCACGGAGATTCACCTGCTTCTGCCTCCCAAGTGCTGGGATTAAAAGCGTGTGCCACCATGTTGGAAGTGAGACTTTTGATTTCTTTTACCTCTCAGTCTTCCCTCTATTTCCCGTTCTTAGGAAGTCTCCATTTGTGGTTCACGGCGGCCGGCAGAAACTGCTGGTGTCAGCAACCCTGGAGAACAAGAAAGAAAACGCCTACAACACTAGCCTGAGTCTCAGGTTCTCTAGAAACCTCCACCTGGCCAGTCTCACTCCTCAGGTACCCTTGGGGGAAGGGTCTGAAGCGAAGGAGAGGAGGGAGGAGGAGGAGGAGGAG